>NC_068424.1:38019090-38687840 GCF_023373465.1 Oncorhynchus keta
AAATGAAGCCAGTGAGCTGTTTGAACTTGTGCTTAACTAACCCAGGGCTGGGGGGATCCCCAAAGGTACACAGTTGTCTTGCATCCTCAAAAAACACAAAGAAACAAACACACACACACACACACACTGACATAGAAACAAAAACACACACACAAAAATACTCACAAACTCCCAGTGGTGCCCTGTTATATAATGGGGAGCCTAGCATATGAAATATGAAGCTGCTTCCGTAGAACCAACCTTAATTCACAGTCAATAGTCCTAGCTAACGAGAGTACAAAACCTTACGAACATCTACCTAATATTGAGTTGCACCCCCTTTTGCTCCTCAGAACAGCCTCAATTAGTTGGGCATGGACTACACGGTGTCGAAAGCTTTCCACGGGGATGCTGGTCCATGTTGACTACAATGCATCCCACAGTTGTGTCAAGTTGGCTGGATGTCCTTTGGGTGGTGGACCATTCTTGATCCACATGGGAAACTGTTGAGCATGAAAAACCCAGCAGTGTTGCAGCTCTTGAAACACTCAAATCGGTACGCCTGGCACCTACCCATACCCCGTTCATCTTTTGTCTTGCCCATTCAAACTCTGAATGGAAAACATACACAATCCATGTCTCAATTGTCATCAGGCATAAATGTTTGTTTTTTACCTGTCTCCTCCCCTTCAGCTTCACTGCTTGAAGTGGATTTAACAGGTGACATCAATAAGGGATCATATCTTTCACCTGGAATCACCTGGTTAGTCTATGTCATGGAAAAAGCAGGTGTTCCTAATGTTTTGTACACTCAGTGTCTAGTTGTAGCTATAGCTATATACCTGTAGGTCTTCCTATATGATTGGTCGTCATTGGAACCCTCATTATTGTTTAATTTACATTGCAGCTATTCAGGATATGCTGTATAATACTAAACAAGGTTTATTTTAATACATGTGAAATTATTTAAAAAACGCATATTTTTGTCTGGTTACCCAGACAGAGCACAGCATCCCTTTCTGGTCACTTGTTAATTTTTGGCACGTATGGTATGACGTGCTAGAGTGCTCGCAACCTGTCTCTGCTCTCTCTCTCTCTCTCTCTCTCTCTCTCTCTCTCTCTCTCTCTCTCTCTCTCTCTCTCTCTCTCTCTCTCTCTCTCTCTCTCTCTCACACACACACACACCCACACTTCAGAGAGATGACAGAGTTGAATGTGATGTAAATGATGACTATGATGGCCTTGCCCACAGCCCCAACTCTAATATGATATTGCCATGTCATAGTTGACACAGAGACAGACAGTCTTGTCCTCTCTATTCCACACCAGAATGCTATAATATAGTCTATATTACAATGGATCTGGGCTTCAGATATGAAAGCAATGATAATGAATACTAAACATCTCTCTCCTTCCTTCTCTCCTACCCTCGTTCTTTGGTCTCTCCCAGTTTCTTGGAGGTTGGAGTGGGAGCTGGTGCAGGCCTCGGTAGCACTAGTTTGGTATTTACTACTTTACACTACAGTGCTGTCTGTGGAGGACAGGTTTTTACAGTGAAGAGCTAGTTTAAAACCTTGCGCCCTATGGGCCCTGGAAAAATGTAAAGCACTAAATATGGAATAGGGTGCCGTTTGGGACGTAACCAGTGCCTCTCACAACATCCACTGGATTACCTTCATTTATTTCCCTTTTTCATCTCTCACCTTTTTTAGTAGAGTGGCCTCATGGATGTTGAAGGTGAACTGCTCATTTGCCGCTGTTTGATTTATTGTAATGACTCAGAGAAAGAAAAGACAGTACAGGGTCGCAATTCAACGGCTCAGACATGAGATGCATTAGGCAGGGACCTCAGAAAATCGCAGATTATAAAGGCTAAACCAGCCAAGTCCGAGACACTGACGCCTCACTCCCAGACAAGCTAAACACATTTTTCACCCGCTTTGAGAAAAGCAACACGGAGCTTGAGGGTAGGCATCAACACTTCCGCCCAGCTGATCCTCAACAATAGGACTCCCCAGGGGTGTGTGCTCAGCCCCTTCCTGTACTCCCTGTTCACCCATTACTGCATGGCCATGCACGACTCCAACTCAACCATCAAGGTTGCTTATGACAGTGGTAGGCCTGATTACCAACAACAACGAGACAGCCTACAGGGAGGAGGATAGAGACCTCGACAGAGTGGTAATAGGAAAATAACCTCTCCCTCAACATCAACAAAATGTAGGAGCTTATCGTGGACTTGGCTGATTTATTTTGATTTTCCCATGAAGCAAAGAGACACTGAGTTTGAAGGTAGGCCTTGAAATACATCCACAGGTACACCTCCAATTGACTCAAATTATGTCAATTAGCCTATCAGAAGCTTATAAAGCCATGACATAATTTTCTGGAATTTTCCAAGCTGTTTAAAGGCACAGTCAACTTAGCGTATGTAATCTTCTGACCCACTGGAATTGTGATACAGTGAATTATATGTGAAATAATCTGTCTGTAAACAATTGTTGGAAAAATGACTTGTGTCATGCACAAAGTAGATGTCCTAACCGACTTGCCAAAAACTATAGTTTGTTAACAATACATTTGTAGAGTGGTTGAAAAACAAGTTTTAATGACTCCAACCTAAATGTATGTAAACCTCCGACTTCAACTGTATACTGGTGGACATTCATAGTTGATCTTGTGTAAAATAAAATAAAAATTATTTGCTTGACATTTGACTACATTGATAGGTGATAGCAACATAAGCATACTGCTGCACCGCTATAACACCTGCTAAACTGTGTACGCAACCAACACATTCTGATTTGATTTGTTAAGAATTACCTCTGGGGGAAAAAACTAAAAAACAAACAGAGATCAAGGCAACAGATGCAAAGAGAGACATTTACCAGCTTGAGAGATGAAGCCTGTATGTGTATATCCTGGAATGGAAGCATTTGTATTTCAAAGTGAAAGTGCAATTGCTCAATATCTCCATTAAAAATCCATCTGTGGGAGCGGGTTCGAGTGGAGCGCTCTAGACAGAATCCCCCCTAATGGGAAGTGTGGCCTGGGAAGCTACAATTCCTGAATGTGTCCTCTGCTCTCCGCCAACATGGCTAATTTGCGCTAATGAATGCATTCTCTTTCGTTCTCTCTCTCTCCATTTTCAGACAACACAGCGAGCATCATCACACGGCGGAGGCAGTTCAGTCGGCTCGTCCAGGAGCTATACGAGCTCCCCATAGTGGTGTGGGATGGTGGGGAGCCAGCGCTGAGTGGCACTAGCACACTGACCCTGCGGGTGTGCCCGTGCCAGCGCAATGGGAGGGTGCAGACGTGCCAGGATGAGAGGGGACTCCTCTCCTCGGCAGGCCTCAGCACGGGGGCCCTGATCGCCATCCTGCTGTGCATCGTCATCCTGCTGGGTAGGTGTTGACTGGGTCTGAGCCTGGGTAACAGCAAGTCTAGGGGCATGGTGGAGGGTATGGGATGCCTGGTTGGCATCACACCTAAGGGGCATAGTGGTGAGGATGGGTGCATGCCTTGGGGGCATCATGCCTTAGGGCACGGTAGTGGAACACCTGGGGGGCATCTTGTCTGAGGGGCATGGTGGTGGAGGGTATGGGCTTTAGAATGCCTAGAGGCATGGTGAAGGGTAGGGAGGAGAGCAGCAGGAGGGGGTGGATACTTTAAAAGGGATGAATGGAGGGGTGAGGAAGGACACAGGTGGGTTGTAGAATGAGGGAGGACAGAGAGAAGGTCAGGATGATGGAGAAGTAGAGAACAGAGAGTGAGTGAGATTTGGGCCAGATGGGTAGATGGATGTGTGAAGAAAGATGGACTGAGAGGAGAATAGAAGAAGGTAAAGGTAAGGACAAGGAGACTTGAGAGAAGGGTGTATAAAGAGGGATAGAGCTGTGTTAAAACTACCCATAAATGTTTTGCTGCTCTGTATTTACTACTTTAGGAAAAACACACTATTTAAGTTAAAGATAGAATCCGCAGTAGGGAAAACAGCGCCACTCTCCTTCCCACAGATGTTGCTATTGTTTTTGTTTTGTAAACTAAAGGGAGGTGAGAAGCGTTGACCAACGTGATGAGAAAATGTGCAGTTCATATTGTGCTGTTTGCGTGTGCAATGATGTAAGAGTAAAAAGAAAATGAAGGGCAGTAACTTCTTTGTTGTGGATTATTGTAAAGGAGGTGGACGTTTCACCATTAAAGGGCAACTGAAAATCAAATATCTTCCAAACTTGACTGGTGACATGCAAAACCATGTATTGACTGTATCAACACCGGACGAATGAAAAAATGACCAAAATATAGTTTTGGAGTGGAGTTCCCATTTAAGGATTCCAGCTTTAAATGAATGTGTTGTATAGTAAATGCTTTATAATAAGAGATCAAATATAATTCATCAAAGTTCCCACAGAAAACAACAAAAACTTTCCCTTTTCAGCAAAAGGGTTACAACACTACCACCACTGCCAAATACCAACAGAGTCTCTCTACCAAACAGAACAGCAGTAGGACGGGAAAGAGCGTGTATAATTAACAGAATCTTCCATCTCCCACTCACCCCCTCTCCCTTGATTGTCCGTGGACATCGGTGCGTGAAGGTGATGCATATTCATATCAGCAGTCTCAGCATGGCATTGCCAGAGTCTGAGGCTCACAGCAACTAAAGGCCATCATCACTGTTTGGAGTGAATGCATGAGCGAGAGACTGCACCTGCATGACTAATCATCAGCAGGAGAGAGATTGATGGAGGGAGGGACAGAAGAAGTGACAGGGAGAGTGATAGAGAGAGAAGGCTTATCGAGTTACTTTGGCTAGTCGAGGAAGATGGAGATTAGCTGGGGAAGGGAGTGTTAGTGTGAGACACAGCTGTTTCATGCCTGAACACGGGCGTGAGAGAGACAGACAGACAGTGGGACAGAAAAAGAGAATGGTAAAAATACAGAGAAAGGAAGGGAGGGTGATGTATAGATGCTATAGAAACACAACAGGGTGAGATTTTTTTTAGCAGGGGAACACAACACACACACACACACACACACACACAAAGACAACAGTGCTAATTCATCAGAGATGAGAAAGCTCTCACTTTGCATGTGTTAAAATGTGTCATCCTGAAATAGGGTGCCTAAAACATTGACACTGGTAGGCTGCTAACTAGCCGCCATATATGTGTCTGATGTTAAATAGTTAATAACTATTAACACCTGTAGGATAAGTTAAATAGTGTTGTGAGAAAAAGATTTCCCCTTTTGATGCTCTCAGCGTGACTGTTTCACAGGGATGTAAAGGAGAACTCTATTGGTCTGCCAATGCAGCAGGATGATGTCATTTTACTGATTTTATACTGTGGCGGCATCCCAAATGGCACCCTATTTCTTTCACACTATAGTGCACTGCTTTTGACCAGAGCCATATTGGTTCTAGTCAATAGCGCTCTGTTTTATAGAGCCAATTGAGACGCAGGTGAGAGTTCACCTGCTTGGTCATTTCACTGAATGACCATTTTATTAACATCATTATTAAAGCAGAAACCATAACCCCGTTAACTCCAGTACAAGTTCATGATACAGTAGTTCTACTTCAGCAAATGAAGTATTCTCCTCGAGTTCATTTGCGAGTAAGATACACTATTACGCACATCATCATGAGATGTTGTGGATGTAGCCTAGCTACACACATCACTGCTGTTATAGGGGTAACAAGGTTAATTTGAAGGACACTATTCCTTATTCCCTACATAGTGCACTACATTTGACTAGAACTCTATGGGCCCCGGTCAAAAGAAGTGCACCATATAGGGAAAAGGCTGCCATTTGGAAAGTAGCCTCTGAAACATTCACCATTTTTTATAATAATGCATATTCATTCCGGATTCCTCATCAGGGCACAGGAGCTAGATGCGTGTTGCAGAGTGTAAATCAATAATACCCATTAGCCGTCACTGGTATTAGCTGTAATGATGCTCTCAATGCAAGCTGCTATGAGAATCTTCTCATTATAGACTGTGCATCTCTGGAACAGATTTAACAGCAACGCTCAGCCAAAATAGAATAACAACAACACCATCTCCACTCCATTTTATGATATTGACTGAGGTACTTTATCTATACAGTAAGTATCTGAATCCAAAATGCCACCCTATTCCCTTTGTAGTGCACAACTTTTGACCGGAGCCCTATGGGCCCTGGTTAAAAGTACTGCACTATATAGGGAGTAGGATGCAATTTGAGCAGAACACAAAGCTCTAATTTTTGTAACTGTTTACGACCCATAACATGTTAATTTATCCTGAATTAATAACCAACATAGTGACACCGCATGCAGAGCGTGGCATTAGCATTGCCATCAGACTTGGATATTGTAGTGAACCTCTACTGATAACATGTGGTGTTGTGAAACCAACCGTTTTGTTGTCGTTTCCATTACTGTTGTTGTTTACATTACATCTGATGTTTACATTACTGTTGTTGTTGTTGTTGGCATGGTGTTTTTGCTTGTCACTTTCTTCTGCAGCAATCATAGTTCTCTTTGCCACTTTGTTGTTGGCGTTGTCTCTATTACTATTGATGTTGAGACGACCGTCTCTCCTTGTCTTCCTCCAGTGATCGTGGTTCTGTTCATCACCCTGCGGCGGAGCAAGAAGGAGCCCCTCGTCATCTCCGAGGAGGACGTCCGCGAGAATGTGGTAACATACGACGATGAGGGGGGCGGCGAGGAGGACACTGAGGCCTTCGACATCATCACCCTACGGAACCCCGCCGCCGCTGAGGAGCTCAAGTTCAGACGGGACATCCGGCCGGAGGCGGCCCGACAACGCGGGCAAAACCGAGGCTGCCACAGTCCCCCGGAGCTGAACCAGGTGGATGTGCAGGAGTTTATTAAACAAAGACTGGTGGAGGCAGACATGGACACTAGCGGGCCTCCATATGACTCCCTCCAGACCTACGCATACGAGGGTCAAATGTCTCCGACAGGTTCCATCAGCTCTCTGGACTCCCCGGGAACACACTCAGAACAGGATTATAACTACCTGGACGACTGGGGGCCTGAGTTTCAGAAACTGGCAGAACTCTACGTGGAGGATACGGATGTAGCAGAGTCAGATGTGGCAGTTGCGGTGACAGTGGCGACCTAGCCTGTCAACGTCGGTCACACCGTCTGTAAAACCAAAACCTTCTCTCTCTCAGTCCTCCTCCTCGACTTGTTTCAAAACGATGAAATAGAAATGCTTTTGAACTCGTTCCAGCTGATCTACTTTTACTGTTGAATTGCAGACTGCCCCTTTTTTCAGTTTTCCATTTGGAACATGGGTCTAATATGCGGATGGATTGATTTTGGGGTGGAACAATATTAAGGATAACGGAAAAAGGAAAATATTTTTCCTGTTGTATATTTTTTATTGCTCAATAAAGTCCTTAATTCCATATGAGTGGATATATGTGAAACGGAGTGTCAACTTTTATTCTGTAGATTAACGGTTATCTTAGAACAGACATCATTATGCAAAGATTTACGCATTTAAAGCCCAAGAAAAGTTATATTGAACCATCACTTTCACTTTCAGGTTTATCTATTCTAAACAATCATTACAGCTGGTCATGTGTGACACCACACAAAAGCAATTCAATTGACACTAAGGCTTTCTTAATCAATTTTACAACATAGATAGCTACAATTCTTCTTAAAATGGATGTTGATTGCAAAACTGCCACTAACTGGGCTTTTAATTCTATACCAGTATGTACAACTGTCTGCCTCGATAAGATAAAGGTACCTTGCATTAGAGAGTCATGACATTCGTGTTAATAAAATAAAATACTATTCTGAAAAATGACATCAGAGGGGAATCAAGGATATTGCATTAGTTTATCATGGTCTATAAAACACTGTCCCTATAGACCTTGAACATTCGTCCAAAATGGCACCCTATTCCCTAGGCCTAGTACACTACTTTTGGCCAGAGCCCTATGGGGCCTGGTTAAAAATAGTGCACTATATAGGGAATATAGTGCCATTTGGGATGAACATATGCAGGCTTTTTACTGAGAGTGCTTCTTTCATGAAAATAACTCAAAATATATGTTTAATAATTTATTTCCCTGAGCCTCGTTTTGCATTTAAATGCTCAGTCTGATTGTTTGGGCGTGTTGATACAAATTGAAGTACAGTATATTTACATACAAAGCCCAGATTGGTAGATAGATCTTTTAGACTCTAGAGGAGGGTACATTTGCAAATAAATGATGACTGGTCATTGGTCAGAATAACGCGATCAGATTGTGATGTCATGATCTGGGCCAAAAACTCCCATCCCACCAGAAACAGGCTGAAATTCCAGACGTTTTATTCAAACAGCTCTTACACACAAAGGTTATTATCATAATTTTCACAATTTCAGAGTGTTGTTTCAACCTCACAGTGTGTAAACATAATTTAAAAGAAAAGGAAAATCAAGTTTTTTGGCAGCACTGCCCCTTTCAACATAAGCCTTGAACCTAGCCAGCAATCAGTCTCCTATGGTCTGTCTGTCATAAGTTCCTCCTGACCTGCATGGCTGCTACTGAGACACTGGATGAAGGGATGAGAGACTGATTAATATTTCAGTCCCTCTGCTTTCTCTCTCATTCTTTCATTTTTCTCAAGCTCTCTCTCTGTATTCTGCAATCTCTATCTCTCCCTTAGTCTCTTTTCCCCCTCCATCTCGCTCTCTCTCTTTCGCTCTCCCTCTTGCCCTCTCTGATGCGATCTCTCTCTATCTCTCTTTCCATCTCTCTCTCTCTTTCTCTCTCTTTCACTTGCTATCTCTGTTTCTTTAGTCTATTTTCCTTCTCTTCTCCCAGATTCACAGGTGCAGTATAAAAGAGAGAGAAGTGAGTCACATCTGTGTTAAAACGTTTGGGATATGGATAAATGCTCTGAGTTACTGGGGCTTGGTTTGGGGCAGAGATGAGAACTGAAAGGATTTGAATCCAGCATGGGAAGATGGAGCAGAGAGTATCATTATGAGTGTGCACGTGTGTGTCTTTGCATGTCTTTATGTATGTGCATCTGTGCATTGGATCCACTTCAAATTTGATTCCCTGTCCCACTGATTATGTCAGAGTCAATGTGTTCCAGTCTCACTGGGGGGAAAGGAAATCACTTGCCAGCTCTAATTGATGTGATTGCGCAATCAACACATTTATAAATGTGTAATAAAAAATGCATTTAAACAGGATGCAATACATTTGACCCAGAAGTCAATGTGCTGTGTGATGTACACTGTGTGTGTGTGTGTGTGTGTGTGTGTGTGTGTGTGTGTGTGTGTGTGTGTGTGTGTGTGTGTGTGTGTGTGTGTGTGTGTGTGTGTGTGTGTGTGTGTGTGTGTGTGTGTGTGTGTGTGTGTGTGTGTGTGTGTGTGTGTTCTTTGACACCCAGTGTCATGACACAGTCATAGCATATCATATATGTCCTCCTCCCAGAGCATTTATGCCTAACATACAGTGTCATGCTCTACAACATCCGAATAAATCCAGTAGAGAAAAGAACAGTCTTGTAGTTTTTACGAGGGGATATGTTTCATACTTGACTGGCATAACTAGTCTCAGTAACACTTTACTTGACACCCAGTGTCATGACACAGTCATAGCATATCAGAATGTCATAATCGCTGACATAACCTGTCATAATAGGGCCATAATAGGGTCATAATAGGGCCATAATAGGGTCATAATAGGGTCATGACACATACAGTATATTAAGACCTGTTGTGACATATATTGCGTTATTTTATGGCCGGTTATGACACCTACATAAGATTGTCAAAACCCACAAATCCGACCACACAAAACATTCCATTACACAAATTATTGTTGTAATTGTGCACCCCACAGCTCTGTTGCTGATGACTGGGATGAATGCAGGAGATGATTTCAGGAGCATGACAAGACACGCTCTTTTTGACTGACGACTGATGTAAGGGCATGTACACGATAGGTCTATCTAGCTTATATGATTATTAGGGTCATAATGCTTCTTGACATTGTCATAAAGTGTATTTTCTTCAAGTTATTTAAAATATGTTGAATAAAAAGCATGACTGTAAAGAATTCATTACAACAGCAAAATACTTATTAAAAACACATTTGAGTAAATGTGGAATTTGACACTCTTATGTGGGTGTCATACGCAGCCATTAAATAATGCAATATATGTCACAACAGGTGTAAATACATGGGTCATGACAATGTTATGACCATATTATGACAGGTTACGACAAGCTATGTCAGCCGTTCTGACATATTATGACATGGTTATGACATGTTACGACACTGGTTGTCAAGTAATGTTTTACCCTAATCTCACATCAATTAGTCACATGTTTGTTTTTTAGGCAAGCGCAGTTCTTCAAGATTGTAGTTAAGAAACTATCTGAACTGCATGTTTCATGGATTGTAATATAACAAAGGTTCTCTTGTAGGGGGTGCCAAATTGTGCATTGAATTGTGTTTGAGTGTGCATGGGTAAGTTATTGGAAAATGACCCTTTTTTTTACATTTGACGTCCAAAGTCATGAAATCTCTCCACACCATAGGTTTAGGTTGCACCAGCTTTGTATGAAAAGGAGTAGATTTAGTCTGTGTCACAAGTAGTACCCTGTTAACTTCAGAGCATTGCCTGTAGATTTTATGAAAGTTGTTGCGTGTGTGTGCCTTCCTGACTTGTATGTGTGTGCGGGCATGTCCACACTGAGCCGAGTGGTTGTGTAATGCTTGGCCTTAAGAGTCAATACTGAGAGGCCTTTCATGGCATTTGAGGTCAGAGACTCCCCAGAGGACCACAAACAGCCTGCCAGGCATCACGGACACAGGGTATAAATATGTGATTAAAGGAGGGCCTATCATTGCATATTCTGAATTTTCATTAGCCTTCAAAGTGTCTGAAGGTGAAATGGAAGACATCAAAGAACTAAAACCCATCTTCAAAAGCCAACCCACGACCAAACTTAAAGTAGACATAGTGTTATTTGCGCTGGAAAAAGTAATGAGTTCTGAAAAAAAAAATGATGCTGACATTTCACTTAAAAAAGAAAACGGTGAAAAAGTGTCATATTGACCAGGGGTTGTGATGCCACACAGAAACAGAATGACAGATTAATTCATTGTAAATCTATGTTGCCATTCAATATTTGAGGACCAGACAGAAAATACTGGGTTAGTCAAAGGCCTTGGAACTGTAGACAGAGACACAAACCCATTTATCTTCAATTTTTTTCAATCACTCGGGTACAATTCTTACAAGTCTGTGGTCGAGTTTCACATCTCTAAGCACGACAATTGATCAATTAGCCTTTTAAAATGATAAACTTGGATTAGCTAACACAATGTGCCATTGGAACACAGGAGTGATGGTTGCTGATAATGGACCTCTGTAACCCTATGTAGATATTCCATTAAAAAATCAGTAATTTAGTAATTTACAACATTTACAATGTCAACACTGTATTTCTGATCATTGTGATGTCATTTTAAAGGACAAATCGTTTTCTTTCAAAAACAAGGACATTTCTATGTGACCCCAAACTTTTGAACACTAGTGTACATCTCGGTGGAGTTGGGTTGTGGGCGGAGTGTACATCCGGTAGATGTCGGTAGATACAAGAAAACAGTTGGTGGTTGTGTTTGACATTTTATTTTACAGTTTTTCTCAATCACTTTGGCTCAATTCTCAAATGATAATTATTTTTTTCAAAATAATAAGTTCAAATCTCTGAACAATGAGTTTCTTGTTCACACCAGATTCAAATTTGTTATTCATTTAACCCTCAATTACATTTAGGACTTTTTTAATTAACTTTTGTACACCTGTGGTGTTCCCTGTCAAAAATGACTGGTCATTAGAAATGAATGGGTGAAACTACAATTAGTGTGTTAAATTAAGTTCAGGCACATGCCCATTCATCAGAATTAACACTTCCTCTCCCAGACCTCACATGCATGTGTGTTTGAGAACACACACACACACACCTCACTCCCCTTCTTGGCTTCCATGGCAACCCGCATGGGAGCCTTTCCCCAATAGAATCTTTCCCCCACGGGAACCACACCTGTTGGCATTCTCACAAACAATTGCAACATTGTTTCAATAATATATAGAACTTTTTTAGAGCTAGGTATATCAAGCCTTTTTGAGGCCTTGCTCACAATTCATTCTGTGGCAGCACAATGACAGAACATTATACTGTACGTGAGGCTCTTGATCATATCTTTGATCATGACACTGGTGAGGAGGAGAGAGGCCAGGCAACTGACAGTGAAGATGCATTAGAGGAGGAAGTGTCAGAAGTTGAAGACAACACAAAATATGATCTGGAGACAACTGATGTGGAGACAACCAAGACAACCGAAGTGGAACAATCCTGTGATGAGGAAGAGGGCCCTGCTGAGGTTGTTGTTACATTCCGGTCAAAGAATGGGAATTTGTCCTGTTCTTCATCCCCACCTGAGAGGAGAGGTTCGCTGTCAGCTGAAAGTGTTATCAGGATGTCCCCAGAGCCAACGAGATACGCCATATCCTGGGTTGATGCCATAAAATCCTGCTTCGAACTGTTAATATATAATAATAATAATATAATAATATATATATATTATGAAATAAAGGAGAACTGTTCCTGACAGAGTCAATCTAAACTACAGTGATAAACATAACCAACCTGGAGGGGAGACGCGTTTACAAAGACAACTGGAAGGAGGTAGACCGAACAGACGTCCAAGCATACATGGGTCTCTTGAATTTAGCTGGTGTGTAGAGATCCAGAAACAAATCTACCACCAGTTTATGGGATGCAGAGTCTGGTCGGGCAATTTTTCATGCCACTATGTCACTCCAGACATCATCCATACATGAATCCATACATTATGCTTTTTATTCTGAAAAAAAGAGTTGTATGAGCTCAGGTCATTTAGACCTACAGGCCATAAATAGCAAATAGTTGTTCAAAACTTGTAATGTTCACAGGAACTTAAGTTGGTAAAAAGATTGAACACAAAATTAGGTGATAATATATCTATTAGTATGGATTTATAATCCGCAATAATGTGGCGGTCATTTTGGGCTGGGAACACAGAATGAATTAGCATGAAACGAACACAACAGGAGGGTTAAGCAAATTGCAAAAGTACAATTTTCTACAATTTGCACAATAACTACATGCACGTGGCTTGCTGATCAAAACTGATGAGTTGATTCTCAGTGAAAATGTCACTCTTCACAACTTCTAAACATTATTTCATCATCAAATCAAATGTATTTATATAGCCCTTCGTACATCAGCTGATATCTCAAGTGCTGTACAGAAACCCAGCCTAAAACCCCAAACAGCAAGCAATGCAGGTGTAGAAGCACGGTGGCTAGGAAAAACTCCCTAGAAAGTCCAAAACCTAGGAAGAAACCTAGAGAGGAACCAGGCTAAGTGGGGTGGCCAGTCCTCTTCTGGCTGTGCCAGGTGGAGATTATAACAGAACATGGCCAACATGTTCAAATGTTCATAAATGACCACCATGGTCAAATAATAATAATCACAGGCAGAACAGTTGAAACTGGAGCAGCAGCATGGCCAGTTGGACTGGGGACAGCAAGGTGTCATCATGTCAGGTAGTCCTGAGGCATGGTCCTAGGGCTCAGGTCCTCCGAGAGAGAGAGAGAAAGAAAGAAAGAGAGAAAGAGAGAATTAGAGAGAGCATACTTAAATTCACACAGGACACCGGATAAGACAGGAGAAGTACTCCAGATATAACAAACTGACCCTATCCCCCCGACACATAAACTACTGCAGCATAAATACTGGAGGCTGAGACAGGAGGGGTCAGGAGACACTGTGGCCACATCCGATGACACCCCCGGACAAGGCCAAACAGGAAGGATATAACCCCACCCACTTTGCCAAAGCACAGCCCCCACACCTCTAGAGGGATATCTTCAACCACCAACTTACCATCCTGAGACAAGGCCGAGTATAGCCCACAAAATCTCCGCCACAGCACAACCCAAGGGGGGGGCGCCAACCCAGACAGGAAAATCACATCAGTGACTCAACCCACTCAAGTGACGCACCCCTCCTAGGGACAGTATGAAAGAGCCCTAGTAAGCCAGTGACTCAGCCCCTAGAGGCAGAGAATCCCAGTGGAAAGAGGGGAACTGGCCAGGCAGAGACAGCAAGGGCGGTTCGTTGCTCCAGATACTTTCCGTTCACCTTCACACTCCTGGGCCAGACTACACTCAATCATATGACCCACTGAAGAGATGAGTCTTCAGTAAAGACTTAAAGGTTGACACCGAGTTTGCGTCTCTCACATGGGTAGGCAGACCATTCCATAAAAATGGAGCTCTACAGGAGAAAGCCCTGCCTCCAGCTGTTTGCTTAGAAATTCTAGGGACAATTAGGAGGCCTGCGTCTTGTGACCGTAGCGTACGTGTAGGTATGTACGGCAGGACCAAATCAGAGAGATAGGTAGGAGCAAGCCCATGTAATGCTTTTTAGGTTAGCAGTAAAACCTTGAAATCAGCCCTTGCCTTGACAGGAAGCCAGTGTAGGGAGGCTAGCACTGGAGTAATATGATCAAATTTTTGGTTCTAGTGAGGATTCTATCAGCCGTATTTAGCACTAACTGAAGTTTATTTAGTGCTTTATCTGGGTAGCCGGAAAGTAGAGCATTGCAGTAGTCTAAGCTAGAAATGACAAAAGCATGGATACATTTTTCTGCGTAATTTTTGGACAGAAAGTTTCAGATTTTTGCAATGTTACGTAGATGGAAAAATGCTGTCCTTGAAACAGTCTTGATATGTTCTTCAAAAGAGAGATCAGGGTCCAGAGTAACGCCGAGGTCCTTTAGCATGTGAGCCATCACATGCTAAATGATCCATTTAATTATCAAAATCTGTCAGACATTATTTTATGTTTTTGTATTTTATGTTTTTGTATTTCACCTTTTTTAACCAGGTAAGTTAGTTGAGAACAAGTTCTCATTTTCAACTGTGACCTGGCCAATATAAAGGAAAGCAGTGCGACAGAAGCAACAACACAGAGTTACACATGGAATAAACAAGCGTACAGTCAATAACACAACGTAAAAAAAGGAAGTCTATATACAGTGTGTGCAAATGGCATGAGGAGGTAAGGCAATAAATAGGCCATAGTAGCAAAGTAATTACAATTTAGCAGATTAACAATGGAGTGATAGATGAGCTGATGATGATGAGCAGATGATGGTGTGTAAGTAGTGATACTGGCGTGCAAAAGAGCAGCAAAGTAAATAAAAACAATATGGGGATGAGGTAAGTAGATTGGGTGGGCTATTTACAGATGGACTATGTACAGCTGCAGCGATCGGTTAGCTGCTCCGATAGCTGATGTTTAAAGTTAGTGAGGTAAATGTAAGTCTCCAGTCTCAATGAATGTTTGTGATGTCTCCTAAAGTGGCAAATTACCTGCCAGGTGACAGAGTAATGAAATAGGAATCACAATCTTACAAATCTATCGATCAAGTTTGGAAGCATATACTGTATATGGAGCTTGCCCACAGCACGACCACTACCATTTTTTAACACGGAGGAACAGCACAACCCTGAACAGCAGCTACACATGCTCGTGGAAGATGTGTAAGAATGCGTGGTGGTGGTGTTTAGGGGAAGACATAATAGAAGAAGAGGTAGAAGGTAAGCAAACAAACAAATACGTTTCTAAAGACGGTTGACATCTAGTGGAAGCCTTAGGAAGTGCAACATAACCAATATCCCACTGCGTATTCAATAGGGGCTGGGTTGAAAATCGACCAACCTCAGATTTCGCACTTCCTGTTTAGATTTCTTCACAGGTTGCCTGCCATTTGAGTTCTGTTATACTCACAGGCATCATTCAAACAGTTTGAGAAACTTCAGAATATTTTCTATCCAATACTAATAATAATATGCATATATTATCAACTGGGGCATGGGGAGCAGGCAGTTTACTCTGGGCACCTCTGGGCACCTTTCATCTAAGCTACTCAATACTGCCCCTGCAGCCATAAGAAGTTAATCAGAAGCCACTGCTAGATGGATAGGGCTGCGCTCAGAGATCTTACCTTGGCAAATCGTGCTGTTAAGACACTGATGTCCTTTACAACCACGTACAGTTTAAGTCAGAAGTTTACATACACCTTAGCCAAATACATTTAATCTCAGTTTTTCACAATTCCTGACATTTAATTAAGTAAAACTTCCCTATTTTAGGTCAGTTAGGATCACCACTTTATTTTAAGAATGTGATATGTCTCAATAATAGTAGAGAGAATGATTTATTTCAGCTTTTATTTATTTCATCATATTCCCAGTTGATCAGAAGTTTACATAAACTCAATTAGTATTTGGTAGCATTGCCTTTAAATTGTTTAACTTGGGTCCAATGTTTCGAGTGGCCTCCCACAATAAGTTGGGTGAATTTTGACCCATTCCTCCTGACAGAGCTGGTGTAACCGAGTCAGGTTTGTAGGCCTCCTTGCTCACACATGCCTTTTCAGTTCTGCCCACACATTTTCTATAGGATTGAGGTAAGGGATTTGTGATGGTCACTTCAATACCTTGACTTTGTTGTGCTTAAGCCATTTTGCCACAACTTTTTAAGTATGCTTGGGGTCATTGTCCATTTGGAAGACCCATTTGCGACCAAGCTTTAACTTCCTGACTGATGTCTTAAGATGTTGCTTCAATATATCCACATAATTTTTCTGCCTTATGATGCTGTCTATTTTGTGAAGTGCAGAGATGAATGTGGTACCCAAGGATAACGTGGTACCCAAGGGTGAACGTGGTACCCAAGGATGAACGTGGTACCCAAGGATGAACCAGACTTGTAGAGGTCTACAATTTTTTTGGATGAGTTCCCACTGGAATTGTGATACAGTGAATTATAAGTGAAATAATCTGTCTGTAAACAATTGTTGGAAAATGCACAAAGTAGATGTCCTAACTGACTTGCCAAAACTATAGTTTGTTAACAAGAAATTTGTGGAGTGGTTGAAAAATGACTTTTAATGAATCCAACCTAAGTATATGTGAACATCCAACTTCATCTGTATGTGAGAGTGGATTCTTGGCCCTCACTAGCATAAATACTAAATACAGGCACAGACTGCGTGTGGAATATTATTTAAGAATGAGACTCTCCAATACAACCCAACAGTGCACAGTTATGTGCATCCTTTCAAGCACACCCTTCTCATTAACATGTGGTTAGTTATTAACAAATGTTGATGAACAAATAGGGTTTTATATGTAAGATGACTAAGTAAAGAGCAAAATGATTGATTATTATTTTGTATTGTTATTTGTGCCCTGGTCCTATAAGAGCGCTTTATCACTTCGCGCGAGATAGGTAGTGACAAAAACTCACACTCATTATTATGTTTAATAAATGTATTGTATAGTGTGTGTGTGGCAGGCTTACAATGATGGCAAAAAAAAACATTTCAGAGTGCTCTGACCCTGATGCTAGAGGCGGTACGCAACTGGAGGTTGCATGTTTGAAGGTATACGGGACTATATAATGTTTGGGAACCAATGTCAGAGCAACATCTTATGTCCAAATCATCTGTTATATCCACGATTTTCCCAAATAGCTTTTAATCAACTACCAAAATGTAGATTTTTGCGTTTGAAATTCCATGAGTGAATATGAGATGGGTACTTTGAGCCACTGAGATTAAGAGCAGGCAGTTAGTTAGGGATAGTTAGTTAGGGATAGTCTCTTGGCACACATGTTTAATTCACTAAATGCTGAATAATACAAGATATTTTAAAAACTTTTCTGCAGTGATATGTTGGAAAAACATATCACTTCAATAGGGAGTGATATAATTAAAGGGGCAATCTGGGATTGGTACAACAATTTTGAGATTTATTTCAAGATATATAGCCATTAATTGAAGAACATAACATGTAAATGCTTAATGACTGCCATACCCCATTAGAACCCAAAATGTTTGAGAGTGGTTACATTTCAATCCCCATTCTTCAACTGTTTACCAAAACAAGAGGCAGGGTGACTGCTTTCTTTCCTGCTTTCTTTCCTGCTTCTCCAGTTTGTACTGTACAATACTACAGCAGCACAATAGTTTCCTGTCAAATGTATTGTTCAAATGTCATAGCATGTCAAGGTTTTCTACATTGTCAATAGTGAATACATTAAAGCTATGAATTAACACATAAAAAAATGTAGTAACACAGAAAGTGTTAAACAAATCAAAATATATTTTATTTTTTGAGATTCTTCAATGTAGCCACCCTTTGGCTTGATGACAGCTTTGCACACACTTGGCATTCTCTCGACCAACTTCACCTGGAATTATTTTCCAACAGACTTGAAGGAGTTCCCACATATGCTGAGCACTTGTTGGCTGCTTTTCCTTCACTCTGCGGTCCAACTCATCCCAAACCATTTCAATTGGGTTGAGGGTGGGTGATTGTGGAGGCCAGGTCATCTGATGCAGCACTCCATCACTCTCCTTCTTGGTCAAATAGTTTTTGGGTTATTGTTCTGTTGAAAAACAAATGATAGTCCCACTAAGCGCAAACCAGATGGTATGGCGTATCCCTGCAGAATGCTTTGATAGTGTCACGACTTCCGCCGAGGTCGGTCCCTCTCCTTGTTCGGGCGGCGTTCGGCGGTCGACGTCACCGTTCTTCTAGCCATCGCCAATTCACCTTTCATTTTCTATTTGTTTTGTCTTGTTTTCCTGCACACCTGGTTTGCATTCTCTCATTACTCGTCTTGCATATAACCCTCTTTTTCCCCCCATGTCAGTGTGTGGAATTGTTATATGTAAATGTATATGTACTCCAGGCTGGTTTGCGCCGGGTCATTGTAACCCGTGTGTGTTTAGTTTTCTGAGGACTGTGTTTTGTTTGCCCCAATAAAGGGCTCAGTTTGCTACCCATTTCTGCTCTCCTGCACCTGACTTCCTTGCAGCCAGTTATCATTTCATAGTTTTTGATGTCTTCACTATTATTTTACAATGTAGAAAATAGTAAAAATAAAGAAAATCCCTGGAATGAGAAGGTTTTTACAAATGTATAACTGGTACTGTATTTGTGTGTGTTCTAGCATACTGCACAGCAAATTCTCCAGAGTGAAATCAACACTGAAAGAGTGGGACCAAATCAGACCTGGGCAGAAAATGGTTGTATTTTGTAGTTTATTGGAGAATTCTAACATTTACTCGCTCCTGAGTGGTGCATTGGTCTACGGCACTGTGCCACTAGAGAACCTGGTTTGAGTACAGGCTTGGCCGCCACCGGGAGACCCATGGGGCGACACAATTGTTAGGGGTAGGTTTGGCTGGCAGGGATGTTCCCGTCCATTCACGCACCATTGACTCCTGTGGTGCGCCAGGCGCAATGCACGCTGACACGGTCGCCAGGTGTACAGTGTTTCCTCGACACATTGGTGTGACTGGTTTCCGGGTTAAGCGGGCATTGTATCAAGAAGCTGTGCGGCTTGGTTGGGTTGTGTTTCGGAGGATGAACGGCTCTCGACCTTCGCATCTCCAGAGTCCGCACGGGAGTTGCAGGAATGGGACAGGACTGTAACTACCAATTGGATACCACGAAAAAGGGGTAAAAACATACCTACTTTTCAAATACTCAAGGCAGTCCAGTACTCAGAAAGTATTCATACACTTTAACTTATTCAACATTTTCTTGTGTTACAGCCTGAATTTAAAAAAATATATTTTTAATATTTTTATCTCACCCATTTACACATAATACCCCACAATGAAAACGTCAAATATTGTTTTTGAATTTTTTTTGAAAATGAAATACACAACACTGAGTCAATGCTTTGTCGAAGCACCTTTGGCGGCAATTATAGCTTTGAGTCATCTTGGGTATATCTGTACCAGCTTTGCACATCTGGATATTGGGATTTTCGCCCATTCTTCCCTGCAGATTTTCTCAACCTTTGTTAAAACTTGTTAGTTCTAATGTCTATAATCCTGAATTTCTACCTGACTGACATGCCCAAAGTAAACTGCCTGTTACTCAGGCCCAGAATCCATATTATAATGCATATAATTGGTAGCATTGGATAGAAAACACTTTGAAGTTTGTAGAAATGTTAACATAATGTATGAGACTATAACACAATTGATATGGTCGGTAAAAATCCAAACCTGATTTTTTTTTTTAGATCCCAGGCTCTCATAATGGAAAGCTATGGGTCCTATGCAATTCTAGCTCCCAGATTGCAATTCCTATGGCTACCACTAGATGTCAACAGTCGTTGTTTAAGGTTTCAGGTTTGAGTTTTGGTACAAAGTCCCAGTGGAAAATAAATCAGTCAGCACGCAACAAAGAAGAGACGTGCCTCCTAATTTTACTTTTCTATTGAACATACTTCTTTCCGTATTAAA
The DNA here is from genome assembly GCF_023373465.1 of Oncorhynchus keta. NCBI lineage: Eukaryota > Metazoa > Chordata > Actinopteri > Salmoniformes > Salmonidae > Oncorhynchus > Oncorhynchus keta. The sequence goes on from NC_068424.1 coordinate 38,039,500, forward strand.
TATTATAGTTTATTTACATTTTAGGATACCTGAAGATTAATGGGAAAGGTAGTTTGACTTGTTTGAACAAAGTTTAGCTGTCACTTTTTGGATTCCTTTGTCTGCATGTTGAACAAGTGGATTACTCAAATCGATGGCGCCAACTAAACTGAGTTTTTGGGATATAAAGAAGGATTTTATCTAAACAAAGTGTGGCAGGATTTGAGTCCCTGGCGGCGTAGTGTGTTACTGATGGTAGGCTTTGTTACTTTGGTCCCGGCTCTCTGCAGGTCATTCACTAGGTCCCCCCATGTGGTTCTGGGATTTTTGTTCACCGTTCTTGTGATAATTTTGACCCCACGGGGTGAGATCTTGCGTGGAGCCCCAGATCGAGGGAGATTATCAGTGGTCTTGTATGTTTTCCATTTCCTAATAATTGCTCCCACAGTTGATTTCTTCAAACCAAGCTGCTTATTGCCGATTCAGTCTTGCCAGCCTGGTGCAGGTCCACAATTTTGTTTCTGGTGTCCTTTGGCAGCTCTTTGGTCTTGGCCATGGTGGAGTTTGGTGTGTGACTGTTTGAGGTTGTGGACAGGTGTCTTTTATACTGATAACACGTTCAAACAGGTGCCATTAATACAGGTAACGAGTGGAGGACAGAGGAGCCTCTTAAAGAAGAAGTTACAGGTCTGTGAGAGACAGAAATCTTGCTTGTTTGTAGGTGACCAAATACTTATTTCCACCATAATTTGCAAATAAATTCATAAAAAATCCTACAATGTGACATTCTGGAATTTTATTCTAATTTTGTCTGTCATAGTTGAAGTGTACCTGTGATCATCTTTTTAAGTGTGATAACTTGCACAATTGGTGGCTGACTAAATACTTTTTTGCCCCACTGTATGCTTGGGGTAATTTTCCTTTGAATGTAAATCAGTGCCCCAGTCTAAGGTTGTTTGCACTCTTAAGCTGGTTCTCATCAATGATATGCCTATATTTGCCTCCATTCATTGTTCCCTCTATCCTATCCTCCCAATCCCTGCCACTGAAAGCAGCATGAAGCTTCATGAAGCTCATGAAGCCCCATAGCATGAAGCTGCCATCATAATGCTTCAGGGATGCTGTTAGACGGTTGTTGACCTGGTTTTATCCAGACATATTGTTTTGCATTCAGGGCAAAGTGTAAATGTTTGTCTCATCGGACCACATAATCTTTTGCCTTGTGCTTACTCGTTCCTTTTTACAAACCTCAGGCGTGCTGCCATGTGCCTTTTTTCTCAGGAGTGGCTTCAATCTTGCCACTCTACCATAAAGCCCAGATTGTTGAGGTGCTGTAGAGACTGCTGTCCATCTGGCAAGTTCTCCCATCTCAGCCAAGGAACTCTGTAGTTCTGTCAGAGTGGTCATTGGTCACCTTGGTCACCTTCCTGGCCAAGGTCCTTCTCAACCGGTTGCTCAGTTTGGTCTTTGGGCCAGCTCTAGGAAATGGTGTTATACCCTTCCCCAGATATATGCCTAATCACAATTCTCTTGGCGATCTACATATAGTTCCTTCTTCATATAGTTTCTGCTTTAACATACGCTGTCAACTGTGGGACCTTATATAGACTGATGTGTTTCTTTCTAAATCATGCCCAAACAAAAAGGTGCAATGGATTCGGACTCAAAAATATGTTGCATAAAGCTTACATCATTATTCAATGTTTTTAATTGCGGTATGTTCACTACATCAGGGATAGCATGCACAGCTGTTTCGGCATTACAGCCTTCTTCAGAGTGTAGGTGACATTTTTTTAAAATTAAAGAACAACAGATGAGCAGCAGGTACATCTAAATTATGTCCAAAAAAATGAATTGGCCACAGGTGGACTCCAATCAAGTTGTAGGAACAGCTCAAGGATGATCGAAGGAAATTGGATGCACCAGAGCTCAATTAAGGGTGTAATAGCAAAGGACTGTGAATACTTATGTAAATGAGATACTTCTGTATTTCATTTTCAATAAATTAACTACAATTTCTAAAAACATGTTTTCACTTTGTCATTATGGGTTATTGTGTGTAGATGGCTGAGAAAAAAAAATGGTTTAATTCATTTTGAATTCTGTGTGGAATGAGTCAAAGGGTATGAATACATTCTGAAGGCACTGTAATTACATGAGGGACATGGAGTCACCCAAACATCAGAATAAACCACTTTAGCAGCTTTTAAAGGACCTAACATATTTTCAGAATAAGTGAGACATAAGGTAATAAAGTAAACACTTTACATAAAGTACATATACATGTGCAGTGACTGTGATTATTACAATTGCAACATTGTTGTTACATAGGACAATTGTTTCATAATTGCATAATAATGGAGTTAATGCATACATTGTATGGATTATAATTACCTAAGGCACTTAAACAAGAACTAATCTTTCAGTAACGGGTGCAAAACACTAAGGACTCTATTCAATCAGATCTGCTTTAGCTGACATCTGCATAGCTGTTGTTTTGGTGTCTGAGGTGGAACTGCATTAGGGCTGTCAAATCCACAAGTGGCTCCTGGCATTATACCAAACGTGTACATGGCCATTGGCATTAAGATAAATCTCATGCAGCCTTGTTTACAAGTTCAAACACTGGAATGCAGAGGTGCAAACTCTCACGAATTGATCGTGAGACACGCATTTGACCCTCTTCTCATGATCTTACCTTACCTTTTATATCTCACGCATTGCAAAGTAATGCTTTTATTTAGAAAATTAGTCCATTGTATAGTCAGCACGTTAACCTTTCAACTGTGCCCCAAATCGTTTTGAAATCGGAACATCTGCACCTTCAATTTAACATCATCACGAGCTAAACCTCTATCATTGTTCTGTCTTGCCACAGCACTGTGAACAGTGGCACACTGAAGCATATGATTGGTCTAGTTATGTAAGGGATCAAGGGGATTGGATGCATGTTTTAAGGAAACGCTCCTCAGGATTAGAGTAAAAAGAGCAGTACGGTAGCAGTGTTTTATGTACAATATTGTCAACAAAATTATTGAAGAATGCAGCATTTTGACAGCATGTACTTGCATTAGTGCCCTTGTTTGGTGATTGACATGTGGTCGGAGGGTCCGTCTGGAGGGTGGAACGCAATTGTGGAGCCATACAGAGGCCAAATTCAGCTCCATACCGCATCGCCTCCTAAATGTTGTAATAATGTAGAGGGTTCCTTATAGCTCAGTATAGCTCTGCATTGACATGATTGGTTGACGGTAGGTGTGTGCGGGAGGTCCTGTATAAACACAAACTTCCTTCACAGCTCTACACTTCTCAGCGAAGCGCAAGAAGTACAAGTGCCCTGACTTCTGCAGAGGCTGTATCATCGTAAATGCTGCAAAGCCAATGCAGACGCCAGATTTACCATCAGTGCCTTTTAGGCTGTGCCAACGAAAAGGCAGCGGACAGAACCTACAGTGTGTTTCAGCAGGGAAGTTTGGTAGGGTGACCTGATTTGTAACTATGAAAATCATAGTTTGATTCTGGAGGGGGGACAATAAATGGATTTTAAAAATTGGTTAGGGCTTAGGGGCAGATTTATGTAATCTTGTCTTCGGGAGTTTTAATGATCCATTTACTTGATTTAGATTGATCAGTGGTACAATTCTCATTATTAACAATAGGCTAAAATATAGGCTAATGTGCTTGTCAGCAAGAACACTTCTGTTAATCCCCACACTTATTTTATTATTACACTTCTTCCGATTTTTGCCAGTGTACATAATTGAAATCTGATATGACTACTTGTGTCTTTTGAAAATTAATTATATAAGGCTGTAATATTGCAGACATTCATGGACAGTTTTCAATAAGTCATTCAATAATGCTCTTGGAATCAACTCTAATTTGTTACATAAGAATTGTGCACATGCCAGGCAGAGATGGTAGGTGGACTCACAACTCAAACACATATTTTATCTTTGTAGAGTAAGATGATGTCAAGGATTTTCAACTACTAGGCATAAACCACCTGAATATTAATATTCATTAAACATTTTCTTGAAGGTTGGGTGATTGAAAAATGAATTGTTATAACAACAACATTTTCAAACACCCAGCACTTGGGAAACATAGATCAAGGGTGGCCAACCCTCCTGGAGAGCAAGTAGGATTTTCTTCTAGCCCTATTTGAAAAATAATCACCCAAATGGCAAAATGCTAAATGTTTGTTTCCTTACCTTAAAACTTGTTACGGATGCGGTCCCTGTACAGGGACCAAAATCAGCGGAAATTTTAGAGCGCCAACTGTAGTACTCGATAAAACTCAAACTTTCATTAAAACACACATGCAAGGTACTCAATTAAAGCTACACTCGTTGTGAATCTAGCCAACATGTCAGATTTGTAAAATGCTTTTCGGCTATTATCTGATAGCATGCACCCCCCCGAAATACCTGAACGAGACCAAAACAAAAGAATTAGCGGTAGCCGGCGCTACACAAAACGCAGAAATTAAATATAAAAAACATTCATTACCTTTGACGAGCTTCTTTGTTGGCACTCCTATATGTCCCATAAACATCACAATTGGGTCTTTTTCCCGATTAAATCCGTCATTGTATACCCAAAATGTCAATTTATGAAGGCCGTCTGATCCAGGAAAATTCACCTTTACAAGACGCAACGTCACTTTTTAAAATTAAAAAAGTTGCCTATAAACTTTTACAAATCACTTCAAACTACTTTTGTAAACCAACTATAGGTATTAATAAACGTTAATAATCGATAAAATTGATCACGGGGCGATCTGTATTCGATAGCAGCAAGTCTTGAAATCATCGTCCATTTTTTCACTTTCATAACTTCCTCGGTGTATCCCAAGACAGGAAGTGCCTATACGTCATCCCACCAAGGATAAACATGCAATGAAATGCCAGTACTGGCGACATCGTGTGGAAGCTGTAGGCATTGTAAACGGGACTGCATCTATTTTCTATCGCCATAGACAATACATAGACTGGCGGATGAATATTTGTTTTGTGTTTTTGGTTTTCCTTGGGATTTTTTACTCCTAAACACGTTCTGTTATAGCCACAGACATGATTTAACCAGTTTTAGAGACTTCAGAGTGTTTTCTATACACACATACTTATGCATACTTACACATACACATACTTACTTATCATATGCATATACTATATTCCTGGCATGAGTAGCAGGAAGTTGAAATGTTGCTCGATTTTAATGGCAGTGTATGGACAAGGAGACTGCAATCTAGGATTTGGTTACCGTTCCTGTGCAGCGCCTTGGTGTAGTGGTAATTCTACAATTTTCCACCTGAGAACAGGGATCAATCCCTTCTTCCAACTGTCCCACTGTTTCTAGAATTTGACTGTCTCTCTATATAATTGAATTCAAACCACCTAAAAATATGTTTACAAAAATTACAAATGGTTTATAATAAATTTCATTGCCCAAAAATCTCAAAGTAACAAAGTCATCCAATGTTGAGCGTTCATTTCATATTCAAAGCATCCCGAATACACCTGACCTGTGGTTTTTATTTTAAACTTTTCCACACTTGTCATAGCCATGTCAAAATACTTAGCATTGCAGGAAATTCACTTTAAAACAGTAACATTTTCCTGGGGGGGACACCCAGTCCCCCGTAAAGGGGCTGTGCCAAGGACCAATGAAAATCACATAGCAAATCTCACTCCAAGCTTTCTTCAAAAGTTGGCAGCCTTGGGAATGTGCAATGTAATCGACAAAGAGATTAGGAAAACATACAGTTGAAGTTGGAAGTTTACAGTCATTAAAACTCGTTTTTCAACCACTCCACAAATGTCTTGTTAACAAACTATAGTTTTGGCAAGTCGGTTAGGACATCTACTTTGTGCATGACACAAGTCATTTTTCCAACAATTGTTTACAGACAGATTATTTCACATATAATTCACTGTAATCACAATTCCAGTGGGTCAAAAGTTTACATACGCTAAATTGACTGTGCCTTTAAACAGCTTGGAAAATTCCAGAAAATGATGTCATGGCTTTAAAAGCTTCTGATAGGCTAATTGACATCATTTGAGTCAATTATACCTGCGGATGTATTTCAAGGCCTACCTTCAAACTCAGTGCCTCTTTGCTTGACATCATGGAAATATCAAAAGAAATCAGCCAAGACCTCAGAAAAAAATATTGTAGACCTCCACAAGTCTGGTTCATCCTTGGGAGCAATTTCCAAATGCCTGAAGGTACCACGTTCATCTGTACAAACAATAGTACATAAGTATAAACACCATGGGACCACGCAGCCTTCATTCCGCTCAGGAAGGAGACGCACTCTGTCTCCTAGAGATGAACGTACTTTGGTGCGAAAAGTGCAAATCAATCCCAGAACAACAGCAAAGGACCTTGTGAAGATGCTGGAGAAAACAGGTAAAAAAGTATCTATGTCCACAGTAAAATTAATCCTATATCGACAAAATCTGACAGGCCGCTCAGCAAGGAAGAAGCCACTGCTCCAAAACCGCCATAAAAATGACAGACTACGGTTTGCAACTGCATATGGGGACAAAGATCATACTTTTTGGAGAAATATCCTATGGTCTGATGAAACAAAAATTGAATTGTTTGGCCATAATGACCATTGTTATGTTTGAAGGATAAAGGAGGAGGCTTGCATGCCGAAGAACACCATCCCAACGATGAAGCACGAGGGTGGCAGCATCATGTTGTGGGGGTGCTTTGCTGCAGGAGAGACTGGTGCACTTCACAAAATATAGATGGCATCATGAGGGAGGAAAATAATGTGGATATATTGAAGCAACATCTCAAGACATCAGTCAGGAAGTTAAAGCTTGGTCGCAAATGGGTCTTTCAAGTGGACAATGACCCCAAGCATACTTCCAAAGTTGTGGCAAAATGGTTAAGGACAACAAAGTCAAGGTATTGGATTGGCCATCACAAATCCCTGATCTACTCCCATAGAACATCTGTGGGCAGAACTGAAAAAGCATGTGCGAGCAAGGAGGACTTACAAACCTGACTCAGTTACACCGGCTCTGTCAGGAGGAATGGGCCAAAATTCACCCAACTTATTGTGGGAAGCTTGTGGAAGGCTAACCAAAATGTTTGACCCAGGTTAAACAATTTAAATGCAATGCTACCAAATACTAATTGAGTGTATGTAAACTTCTGACCCACTGGGAATGTGACTATTATACTGACATTTCACATCCTTAAAATAAAGTGGTGATCCTAACTGCCCTAAGACATGGAATTTTACTAGGATTACATGTCAGGAATTGTGAACAACTGAGTTTAAATGTATTTGGCTAAGGTGTAGGTAAATCCTCATTATTTAAAAAAAAAAAATTCAATTATTTCTAGATAACCTACACTTTCTAGTTCGAAACTTCTGGCGGGATTGGGGAGGGTGTGGCTTTGTGACAAGGATCGCAAGTTCCACCTCTAAATTGCCAAAACACTGTAAGGCTGTCCGTTATCTCCTGTTAACACTTGATCTGATTGAATCTAGGGCTAACTGATTGGGTTAGGTTAGAAAAATGTACGTTATCTTTGTGTAGCATAATAGTAATCAATTATAAACATAGATATTGAAACAAAACATTATAAAAATCAACCTGCAATCGAACATGCTGGTAAATATGATAAGGATGGGTGTGTTTTTGGTGCTAAGTGATTGTGTATGAGATTTCGGCCCCTGTATTAAGGGTAAAACTAGGCCCTCAAAATATGGCCTTATGAAATAAGTATGCACTCAAAAAAATGTTAGGTAGTGTTGTGTTATTTTGACCAAGACATTCGGGTCACTCAGTTGGGTTGTTTGGTTATTGATGCTGGACTCTGCGGATGTTGTAGAGCATGAACTAGCCAGCTAGCCCCCGAATAGCAGCACTGTAGAAACTATTACACTCAACGGAACGACTTGATTAGTGTAGTGTCAACAACGCAGCCACTGCCAGCTAGCCTACAAAGTCAACAACGCAGCCACTGCCAGCTAGCCTACTTCAGCAGTACTGTATCATTTTAATCATTTTAGTCAATAAGATTCTTGCTACGTAAGCTTAACTTTCTGAACATTCGAGACGTGTAGTCCACTTGTCATTCCAATCTCCTTGCATTAGCGTAGCCTCTTCTGTAGCCTGTCAACTATGTGTCTGTCTATCCCTGTTCTCTCCTCTCTGCACAGACCATACAAACGCTCCACACCGCGTGGCCGCGGCCACCCTAATCTGGTGGTCCCAGCGCGCACGACCCACGTGGAGTTCCAGGTCTCCGGTAGCCTCTGGAACTGCCGATCTGCGGCCAACAAGGCAGAGTTCATCTCAGCCTATGCCTCCCTCCAGTCCCTCGACTTCTTGGCACTGACGGAAACATGGATCACCACAGATAACACTGCTACTCCTACTGCTCTCTCTTCGTCCGCCCACGTGTTCTCGCACACCCCGAGAGCTTCTGGTCAGCGGGCTGGTGGCACCGGGATCCTCATCTCTCCCAAGTGGTCATTCTCTCTTTCTCCCCTTACCCATCTGTCTATCGCCTCCTTTGAATTCCATGCTGTCACAGTTACCAGCCCTTTCAAGCTTAACATCCTTATCATTTATCGCCCTCCAGGTTCCCTCGGAGAGTTCATCAATGAGCTTGATGCCTTGATAAGCTCCTTTCCTGAGGACGGCTCACCTCTCACGGTTCTGGGCGACTTTAACCTCCCCACGTCTACCTTTGACTCATTCCTCTCTGCCTCCTTCTTTCCACTCCTCTCCTCTTTTGACCTCACCCTCTCACCTTCCCCCCCTACTCACAAGGCAGGCAATACGCTCAACCTCATCTTTACTAGATGCTGTTCTTCCACTAACCTCATTGCAACTCCCCTCCAAGTCTCCGACCACTACCTTGTATCCTTTTCCCTCTCGCTCTCATCCAACACTTCCCACACTGCCCCTACTCGGATGGTATCGCGCCGTCCCAACCTTCGCTCTCTCTCCCCCGCTACTCTCTCCTCTTCCATCCTATCATCTCTTCCCTCTGCTCAAACCTTCTCCAACCTATCTCCTGATTCTGCCTCCTCAACCCTCCTCTCCTCCCTTTCTGCATCCTTTGACTCTCTATGTCCCCTATCTTCCAGGCCGGCTCGGTCCTCCCTCCCCGCTCCGTGGCTCGACGACTCATTGCGAGCTCACAGAACAGGGCTCCGGGCAGCCGAGCGGAAATGGAGGAAAACTCGCCTCCCTGCGGACCTGGCATCCTTTCACTCCCTCCTCTCTACATTTTCCTCCTCTGTCTCTGCTGCTAAAGCCACTTTCTACCACTCTAAATTCCAAGCATCTGCCTCTAACCCTAGGAAGCTCTTTGCCACCTTCTCCTCCCTCCTAAATCCTCCTCCCCCCCCCCCTCCTCCCTCTCTGCAGATGACTTCGTCAACCATTTTGAAAAGAAGGTCGACGACATCCGATCCTCGTTTGCTAAGTCAAACGACACCGCTGGTTCTGCTCACACTGCCCTACCCGGTGCTCTGACCTCTTTCTCCCCTTCAAGACTAGTCATTCAACTGAGACTGCTCTTCTCTGTATCACGGAGGCGCTCCGCACTGCTAAAGCTAACTCTCTCTCCTCTGCTCTCATCCTTCTAGACCTATCGGCTGCCTTCGATACTGTGAACCATCAGATCCTTCTCTCCACCCTCTCCGAGTTGGGCATCTCCGGCGCGGCCCACGCTTGGATTGCGTCCTACCTGACAGGTCGCTCCTACCAGGTGGCGTGGCGAGAATCTGTCTCCTCACCACGCGCTCTCACCACTGGTGTCCCCCAGGGCTCTGTTCTAGGCCCTCTCCTATTCTCGCTATACACCAAGTCACTTGGCTCTGTCATAACCTCACAAGGTCTCTCCTATCATTGCTATGCAGACGACACACAATTAATCTTCTCCTTTCCCCCTTCTGATGACCAGGTGGCAAATCGCATCTCTGCATGTCTGGCAGACATATCAGTGTGGATGACGGATCACCACCTCAAGCTGAACCTCGGCAAGACGGAGCTGCTCTTCCTCCCGGGGAAGGACTGCCCGTTCCATGATCTCGCCATCACGGTTGACAACTCCATTATGTCCTCCTCCCAGAGCGCTAAGAACCTTGGCGTGATCCTGGACAACACCCTGTCGTTCTCAACTAACATCAAGGCGGTGGCCCGTTCCTGTAGGTTCATGCTCTACAACATCCGCAGAGTACGACCCTGCCTCACACAGGAAGCGGCGCAGGTCCTAATCCAGGCACTTGTCATCTCCCGTCTGGATTACTGCAACTCGCTGTTGGCTGGGCTCCCTGCCTGTGCCATTAAACCCCTACAACTCATCCAGAACGCCGCAGCCCGTCTGGTGTTCAACCTTCCCAAGTTCTCTCACGTCACCCCGCTCCTCCGCTCTCTCCACTGGCTTCCAGTTGAAGCTCGCATCCGCTACAAGACCATGGTGCTTGCCTACGGAGCTGTGAGGGGAACGGCACCTCAGTACCTCCAGGCTCTGATCAGGCCCTACACCCAAACAAGGGCACTGCGTTCATCCACCTCTGGCCTGCTCGCCTCCCTACCACTGAGGAAGTACAGTTCCCGCTCAGCCCAGTCAAAACTGTTCGCTGCTCTGGCCCCCCAATGGTGGAACACACTCCCTCACGACGCCAGGACAGCGGAGTCAATCACCACCTTCCGGAGACACCTGAAACCCCACCTCTTTAAGGAATACCTAGGATAGGATAAAGTAATCCTTCTCACCCCCCCCACCCCTTAAAAGATTTAGATGCACTATTGTAAAGTGGCTGTTCCACTGGATGTCATAAGGTGAATGCACCAATTTGTAAGTCGCTCTGGATAAGAGCGTCTGCTAAATGACTTAAATGTAATGTAATGTAAATTATTGAGCTATGACGCACGGGTCATATCAGCAGACTGGAGGCATGGCTTAGTCGGGATGTGGCTATCAAATAGTTATTTATGGCCACCCGTGATATTAAATGTAACTCCTGTTCATTTTCTGTTATATTGCATCTTAAGGTTGAGCACTGACACTTTTGTAGTTTTTATGAGACTCACACAAGCGTATGAGTTCCTAAAATGCCTATGCATATCCAAATGTTGGGGGAGTTATTGGCTTTGTTATGATAATTAAGTAATACCTTTGTTGTAGTTCCTTGGGAAGCATGTGATGATGGGATTTTTAAAAAGTCATTATCTGGGCTCCCAAAAGGACTAATCTCTATAATATATACATCTTTTGGAAAGCTTGCATTCTGAGCTAGCCATTAAAATAATATGGACCACAGATCTAATTGAATATACAAACCACTCCTTAACTGGAACAGAATATGGAAAAATATGACTTTGGTATCCCGTAATCTGGTATTTAACACCAACGAAAACTTTACGGTGAAATTGGACCCAACTCCCAACTGTTCAATGTGTCCCTTAAATATGTCCCTTAAAATGAGGTATGCACATTGCACTTCATAGGATTTTGGAGTGCCCTGCAGTTAGATGCTTTTGGGGCAAAGTTTTTAAAAATTATTGAGAAGTGTATGAATTTAAATATTCAGTGCTTTCCATCTATTATGTTACTTAACGATTATAGCCCCTTGAATCTCACAATCAATCAAATAATATTACTGCTTATTTGAGTAAGATTGCAACCACCTCACTCTCCCATTTAATCAGTGGATACAGTTACTATTAGAAGTTATAACATTAGAATTATCAACATCAAGAATTAATTGTGCTAGTCAGGAAACAATTGAGGCCTGACAAATATACTTGACTCTGTATAGAATAATGGGTTTGGGTTTTGCATGCATTTGTTTGAATATTGTCATACCTGTAAACCTCCTCTGAAAAATAAAAATGACAACCCGGGAAAAAAAAGTTAGTCACACTTTAACAAATGTTATTAAATGTATGTAAAATATGTAAGGTGCAAAAAATATTGATGGGAAAATGTTATTGGCACTTTAATACAATATTTAATACAAACTTAACATGGTGAACAGGAATGACATTTACTCTCACAGTTGGCCAAAAATAACTGAAATCCACACCCCAGAAGGCCATGCATCCTGAAGACAACCTAATTACCCAAACATGGGTTAATTTAAACATCAGTTTGGTTTTTATTCACTTTTATGCTGGGTCTTTTTAATGTAATCCATAGGTTGTTTTCAAGTGGTGTGGCCATGTTAAATTTGTACATTGCAGATAAAAATAATATTTAGCATGTTCCGTATTTTAACCATTGGATAATTTAACCATCACTTGGGTTTTTATTGCCTTTCATGCTGGGTTGATCCAGCAGATTCTCATTCTAGTGGCTTATGCATTCACTACCTGGTTATATTTTGAGAAAACCATCACAAAAATACAGAATAATCTTGTGAATGTCAGAAAGAGCTTAGTCTGGTATCTAATTTCCTTATCATAAGGATATTCATTCCTTGGAACATGTTGATCATGTTCAGCTTCGTGTAGAAGTGGAATTTCGATATCATCCACTTCATCAGCAATACCAAAGGTGAATTCCATGTCTGCCATTGTCACGTTTCCTAGAAACAGCAGAAGTTTTCAGACTTGCTGTCAGTGCATATGTACCTCTCTTTACTTGTCGACTTCTGTTTACAGTCGGCTACATTCACCTTTCCAGTCAAACGCGCCCACTATCTCCCCATTCCCAATCCCACAAACTATCCTATAATTCATCATCCTCAACAACTCATCTTGATGACTAATAGTTGGTCATTAAATCCCACGAGGAAGCGTTCCACATTGTACCTTCTTTATCATTTTTTGGAAGGAATATCATCTTACCTTCCATGTGGAATATAAGGATTCAACTAGGCATATTATGGGATTCTTTGATCATCTGCCCATTTATCTAGACAGACAAACAGGAATGAGGATGGTGCAATACACTATCCCATGTTTGGCATTGACAGCAGGAGTGCAGTGGGATAGCAGGTGTACTTATTGGTCTTCAGAAGAATTGGAAATGAAAGAAATAATGAGATCTTTGGGGAGGGGAGGCACAGTCTAGTGGAGATTTAAAAAATAAAATAAAATAGGCCTACATATTGTAGAAGAATATAAACTATTTGGAGTGAATTCACTCTATACATCATCCATGATATGCATAAGACCAAAATAATTGAACATCTGGGGGGGTCTAGCACGAGGTGAATGTCTATCACAGCAGTCTGTTGTCTATATGACAACAATTTTACGTAGGGGAGTGTATAGTGCATATTTTAGAGTGTAAAGTGTTTCGTGGCAGTTTTATTGGTGTTATGGATCATTCAACTGAATCCAGTTTGCATTCCACTATGCCTTTGTATTGTCAATTAGCATGCTGGAAAGAATTTGGAATACCTGCAGTGAAAGACAAAAAAAATATAACCATATAGGTGACAAAGAATTGTCCGTGATCATTCCTGATGATGTATATCCTTTTGCATGGCACATGTGGATTCATTTTTCTTACCCATGTGGAGATAGAAAGCTTGTGTGAGCCTTGAGGAAGGCTCCTTGCCCGTGCTGTCCACATTTCCTGTGGCGTTTATGTGTTCAGGAGAAGCATGTCGAGACATCCAGACTAACACCACCTAGCTGCATTTTAAATCAGAATGAATGAAGCCCTGAAGATAAAATGGAAACGTATGTAAAGATTATGAAGGAACGACGAAAAGAGTTTAAAAAAATCTAAATAGTGCACGGAATGGAAAAATACAGTATATATGCAAAAGTATGTGGACACCCCTTTCAGCCACACCCGTTGCTGACAAACATTGGCAGTAGAATGGCCTTATTGGAGAACGTCGTCATAGGATGCCCACATTTCCAAGAAGTCAGTTCGTCAAATTTCTGCCCTGTTAGAGCTGCCCCAGTCAACTGTAAGTGCTGTTATTGAAGTGTAAACATCTAGGAGCAACAACGGCTCAGCGGTGAAGTGGTAAGCCACACAAGCTCACAGAACGGGACTGAAGCGCATAGAGTGCTGAAGTGCATAGAGCAGAAAAATTGTCTGTCCTCGGTTGCAACACACACAACCGAGTTCCAAACTGCCTCTGGAAGCACAATAACTGTTTTTCGGGAGCTTCATGAAATGGGTATCCATTGCCGAGCCGCATACAAGCCTAAAATCAACATGCACAATGCCAAGCGTCGGCTGGAGTGGTGTAAAGCTCACCGCCATTGGACTCTGGAGCAGTGGAAATGCGTTCTCTGCAGTGATGAATCACACTTGACCATCTGGCAGTCCGACAGACTAATCTGGGTTTGATGCCAGGAGAACACTAATTGCCCCAATACATAGTGCCAACTGTAAAGTTTGGTGTAGGAGGAATAATGGTCTAGGGCTGTTTTTAATGGTTAGGGCTAGGCCCCTTAGTTCCAGTGTAATCTTAACGCTACAGCACACAATTATATTCTAGATGATTCTATGCTTACAACGTTTTGGCAACAGTTTGTGGAACACCCTTTCCTGTTTCAGCATGACAATGCCCCCGTGCACAAAGCAAGGTCCATACAGAAATGGTTTGTTGACATTGGTGTGGAAGAACTTGACTGGCCTGCACAGAGCCCTGACATCAACCCTATCGAACACTTTTGAGATTAATTGGAATGCCGGCTGCAAGCCAGGCCTAGAGAAATAACTCATAAGCATATCATGAAAATAAAACATCCTATCTATGTTACCCACCAATTCTGATTTTTCCCCAAAAGGTGCCAGGACAGAAAGAACTTGGACTGAGCTGAGCGGGAGTTTCCCTCCTGTATGAGTGGGAGGGCCATAGACTAGAGGTGGGGTTGGGTTGTAAGGTTTGAGCATAGCCTGAAGGTAGGAAGGGGCAGTTCCTTTTGCTGTTATCACTTGTGAATTATATATTATCACGTGTGAATGAGACCCAGCTTGTGTGCAGTAAGGCAAGAAACAGTGCATGTCTCTTTTTTGCGACTTTTTCAAATCCTAGTCCCACACCTAATGTAGTCTAGCCTATAGGCCTATATGTTTTGATACGGTTTGTATCACAATTAAAGTGGCCTAATAATTGCTTAAAATTAAGCACATTAATCCACTTTACAACTGGTGTAGAGCCTAGCTGGCATAGATAGACGGTGCGTGAGTTTCAAGTTTTGGGAATAACATTTATGTCACATTTATGGTCACTTTTGAAAATGGTGTTGTCCAGCTAATTGATTGCATTTTGGAACATTCACGCTTATAGCCTACTGCCGTGTGTGCATTGCTGTGCTTATAATGTGAAGAAATAGCCTAATAGTTTATCAACATTTTAAGCTAAACGTTCTAATCTGCTGCTTCAGCCTCATTGCGTTTAAAATGTATTTTTTTGATGTGAGTGGTTGTATTTATTTGGGATCTATCGCATCCCACAAATATCTCAGACTTTGTTTGGAATATTTCTTTCTCGCACAGAAGAACATGTTGACCAATAGAATAGGTCAACTTTTGCACTATGGGGATAGTAGATTGACACAGGCTAGCGCTTTTGCTGTTTGTTAGGCCTGCTCCTCTGTTTGGCTGACAGAAAGTAAATGTGGAAAGTTCTTCTAACATCTTCAATATATGTCTCAGAATTGGATACAAAGGACATGCGCAGTTGCATCCCGATGTGTCTGTCTTCACTTGTAGCCTACATTCGGAGCTGAGATACATGGCTGTGAGAAGAACGCTATCACCTAACTGACATTGGCTAATAATAATTGAGATATCTGAGTGAGCCATGTGAGTGAGAGGTGCTTTGGAGCACATAGCCGGGAGCAGGGAATTATAATTATTATATTCAGCCCCAGGCATGGATTTTTTAGGAGGGGCATTACGGCCACACTTGAGGAATACCGCTGGGGAATTTGAGGCATTATCAAGTGCTTGTCAAATTGTGAATGAGAGACAGATGAAGTGTGTGCAGCTTGTGCAAGAAACAAAGCAGGGCTCATGCCTTGAATGCAACTTTTTTCAAATCATCATTGGAGTTGGGTCCTGTATTATCTATTATTAAACATGGAACATGTAGCCCAAAGTTTGAATCACAACAAAAGATGCCTAAATAACTATCAACTTAGCATGTAGGGGACCTGTTTCTTTGTTAACCACTCAACACAGAATAGCCACGTGCGCAATCCCTCGGAAATGATTTAGAGAAATTATCCTTTCTATTTTATTCAGCTATGTTCAATTGTATTCTTCATACTCTGAAATAATATAAAATAATGCCACAGAATTCTAAGGAAATCTTGTCCGCTAAAATGAACTAGCGTAGCTAACAGCCATATGGCATAGCCAGATCAGGGCCTTGCATAAAACACAACTCAGAGTATGCTATTCTGTTCTTCTGAAATATACAACATTTTCTTCATATCATGTTTCCAATAAATAATGGATTTATTGTGACGGTGTAGTATATTACATGTATTTATTATAAAATCTGTCAGTTATTCTGCGCTCTGGCACACTCAGACAAGTGCTCTGAAATCAGAGTAGATAGCCAGAGTGAATTTACCAGCTATGTCTATTGACAGTTGTCGCAATAGCTAGCTAAACGATTAACCATAATCCCAACTCATATTGTTACTACTCTGCATGAATCTGCAGGTAGTTTACCAAACAGGTTTAATGTTAGCTAGCTAGCTAATATTAGGCTGTAACTAGCAATGCAAATGGCACTACACAGTATTACTACATAGATCAAACATGTAACGTAAACTAGCTAACTAGCAGTAAACTTTAACTTGAAATGAAAACAACTTCCTGACAAAATTAGAAACGTATAATATTTGAAAATGTAGCTAGCTAGACTATTTTACCCATATATGTGGATGGAAGCTTCTCCCTCTCTGTCACGGAAGCCATGGTTGCCTTAGTTTGAAGATGTAATCCAGAGACAGGTGTTTTATTCAACAGCCTTCTGTGTGTTCTCTTTTTGACTCTGTCTACATATTTGCAATCAAACGGCAGAATTTTGTCTCTCTCCTTAGCTATCCTACTCTATTTCCACCAATTTCAAAACTCGGTCCTCCAGAAAGTGCAGAGCAAAAAATCCTTTGCTATTCTACCACCTGATATCTTTCAAAAAATAAGAAAGAAAATTATAAAGGATTACCTACCGATACTGACAGCTCATGTTATAGACAGAAGCGCGCTATATGGAAGACCAATCCGAACTTCTCTTGGCATGTCTCACCACCCATTATCTCAGTCAATCATGGCTAGCTTGAAGGTCCCTGCCGATGGCATACAAGTTTGTTATTAACGCACATGAACATTCACATGTTCCAGAAGGCATTTCTGCCAAAAAACACATTTTGAAAATAAAAAAGGTTACGTTCAAATGACTCTCCTGTGAAGTAGTGACCCGCGACATACTCATAGTTTCCTGAAACAAGTCACAAATTACTAGTTAGACATCTTAAGACTTCATTAACAATTACCATTGAGAATGCCCAACAACTATACCACTAAGCTAAGAATTAAATTAATAATGAAGTCAATAAACATTGGGTAGTTATTTAGATAGCATATAAATAATATACTGGAGAATTTGATGTGTTAGTAGCCAACTAACATTAGGTAGCTAGCTAACATCCTGGAACATATAAGCAACTGCTGTAATGATATGCTATGTGGTTCATAGCTATCAAATTGTCAGCCAATGTAATGAAACTTATTTAAAAGTCATTACTTTATTATTTATTATTACATTTCTAAAGATTTGTCATACTCAGTTAAAGCAATGAATTTGTATCCCCTCTCGTCAGACTTCGGCTGCATATCTTCTGACATTTTCTTCAAATCTGATAATGTTGTGAACCCACGTCCATTTTCTGAAGCACATAAGTAGTGTCCACTGCTTGTATACTTGACATTGTGGCTAATGTAGTATGACACCCAGAGAACCTTTGGCATACTACCTAAATCCATACTATGACCAATAAGCATACTACATATTCAATTTATGTCACAAATAGTACGGATAGTGCAGCTAGCTAGTATTCGAACACAGCTCTGGTATTATCGACACAATAGATATCAGGTTACAACTTTTTTCCACTCTGTCTTTACTTTTTCTTCTTCGAAAATCACATCCTTAATCCATTTGTGATAAATCCATTGCTAATTTCTGTCGCATCAACATTTTGAGAGTTGAGTTGTTGGAAAAAATAGTGTGTATGGAAGGTTTTGATCATGAGGTTGGATCATGACTATTATGCTAATATTACCAAATGTTCTAGGAACTGTCATGAGTTACTACAGGAAAGGACAAGAAGAAAGGTACAAGTAATGTGTCATCATACCTTGAACTTTCAATTGAGGGGCGCGTGTGTAACATAATATTCAGGGCCATGTTTCAGTTAACAGAACAGCTGTTCCACAGCATATACAAATCAGTTTGTCCAAGAGACGCAAAACATTATGCAATGTATTGTGCAGAAATCGACTCTGCAGCTAGAGCATGCTTTTGCGGCACAGTCGGTAGCGCGCCGGACCTCGGGCAAGAAGGTCGAGGGTTCGAGACCTGCTCCCAGCCTGTTTCATTACAGTATTATAGTTCTGAATCTTTAGACTATATGGTTCCACAGCAGATTCATATTTATCTTATTAACAAAAAAAATGTGATGTCACTGTAGGTTGTCAGCCTCCATTTGCCAATCTGCTCTCTCTCTTAGCTTGAGTGTATATGATGCTAGCTAATATATTACTGTTCTGATGACTGGATCCTACCCTTCATCCAAAGTGGAGCATGTTGCAGTTGTTCTCAATCGCGTACAAGCATTATTTTGTGTGTGGAAATGTATCTAAAGCAGAACAGCGATGCTAAAATACATTTATAGAACATTTGATCATTTTATTGCCTTAGTACCTGACTTACATATCTTAGACCACGTTTTGCAAGGATATTTGTCTTCATTGGAATATTTCAAATATTTCAATATAATGTGATAATAATAAAAAAGCTACTAAGACCTCCCCTTTGGACAGATGTAGATTGCTGCCCAAATGGCACCCGATTTCTTGATGAAAATAAGTGTACTATATAGGGAATAGGGTGCCATTTGGGAAGTACATGAAAATGAGAGCTCCATTACAGCATATCATGTTTTTCACCACTGAAAATGAATCTATGCCAACCACTAACTGATGGCTCGTGGCTTTAGTTTTAATCGCACTGCTTCCTGTGCGAGAGGAGAACACAATATACTCTGTCACAGGCATTGACATTGATATATAATTGAATTCCCAAATGGCACCCTATTCCCTATATAGTGCACTATTTTTGACCAAGACCATAGGGCTCTGGTGAAAAGTGGTTCACTATGCAGGAAATAGGGGCCCATTTGGGAAGCACACAATGAAAATGGTAGGCACAGAAGCCTTTGTATAAAGTATGTAACTGAAACATTAACCCTTTACACTCTAACGTTGAGAACCTGACCCGTAAACCTCATCACAACCCATTGAAGTTATATCTCGACAATGTGCTTGAGAAATATTATAACATATTACAATTAAAATAATACAAAATAATAAAAGAGAGAAATATCTCTTGTTCTCTACAGAATAGACCCTAACCTGAAAGGTATTAATCTACTCAAATACCCCAAGGCTCGCTCTCACGCTGTCTTATGGATGAGGAAAATGGAGAATACTGAAACTTCACACTAGGCATGTGAAGTCAAAGCCCTATGGTTGCACATTGAGAGATATCCTAATGCTACTGTGATAATGACATGGAGGAAAGAAATACCTATCTTTGTCCTTCCTTTGCCCACCTTATCACCATTTTCTTATAAAGATGATTTGTTAAACTAAGACACCTTACATACATAGGGTGAACCTTGCAAACATACATATTTAGATACTCTGAAATTGTATGTGCTGTGCATTAGCATTAAACTTAGATGCTCTGTATACAGTTGGAGCTGTGAGTGACCATTTTAGCACTAAATTGTGTTTTCTGGAAACCACTCGAGGCAACTTGCAAACATACAATACTTAAGATAGTTATACTGTATTAACTGCATTACCATTCAATGAAGAAGATCTGTACACAGTTTGTGCTGTGAGAGACCACACATTTTTTCAGTATTTTCAGTCATTATCTAGAAACCACAAGGGGACTGTGCCTATTTTACTTAGGAAATAAACATCAAAAAATGTTCCAAGAGTTCTTGTTACGGTTATTTTCTTCATTCATCATTCATGTTGCAATTACTGCTAATTGCATCCAGCAGCTTGCTGGCTGGCTGAAAGCTACCACTCACAGCTACTCAGGGCCTTGCTCACAAATACACAATAATCAAAAGACTGAGTGCATCATTCAATCAGGTGTTGTGTTTTCACCCGACCAAAGATGTCAAATTAAACTGGTACAGTACAGTGAAACAAATGGCATCTTCAGAGGTTAATGATTGTCACAACCTGTTGTGGTGGTGGTGTGGGGGCATGGCTACCATGGCTACTGCCTGAGGGGTGGTCTCTATTCGTTTTGCTACCAGCAGGATGCGGGTGGACCACAGTGCTTCGGTGGAATAGGCCTTAGGCCTACCACATACAGCACGGGCTGGGGCGTTAGGTCCTCCCCTGGTGGCAGACACGGGGAGATCGAGGGGGCCTTCTTCCTTCCACAGGTCCCTGGTGGCTCTGCACTCCCTGAGCAAGTGCTTTACCGACTCATCTTGGCCGCAGCCTGGTCGGGGGCACGCGGGTGTCCTCGCCGTGCCCCGGGAGTGCATAACAGCCCTGACCGGGAGGATCTGGTGGACGACCATCCAAGACAGGTCCCGGTACCGGTTCAGCAGAGCAGGATGGGCCACGTTGCGCCAAACCGTTCTGGGCTCGCCTATAGCAAGCCCGCACACTGGACACACTGTTTCCCGCTCCTGCACAAGAGAGAGAAGAGAGTGTCAGGAGGTGCTTAGAGAGGATGAGAAACACACAGGATGCACAGAGGACGAGAAAGAGAAGAGAGAAGAAGGAAGACAGATATAGCTGGCTGGGACCAAGAGCAGAGCAGGAAGGGAAAGAACAACAACAGTAGAGAAAGACAGATGGGTGTGAGTTAAGACAAAGCACCAGGGAAGGAGGAGGTTGACACAAAGACTGTGGTTCAACAAAAAAATGCTGGGCAAGAAATGGAGAGTAATTGAAAAGAGAGATAAAAGGAAGGAGAAATTAAGCAGAGGTGAAATATTTATTGTCGTGACAACATCTCACTTGTTGAAGGCCATAGGACTGAAAATGAATGAAAGCAACAATCATGTCTCTGTCACTAGCAATCAGTCATGGGTGGTACTGGTAACTAGAATTCACCCGAAAGGCACCCTGGGTAATATGCAAATAAGGCTTATAAGCCTACAGCAGGGCCCTTCAATTCCGGTTTCTAGTTCCCATTTATAGTTCTTCAGAGACCCTAAAATGGATATCTTCTGGCATCGCTCTCAAGAACCTTATTTGGTTCCAAATAATATGTTTAAGAATGTAGGGTAAGTGGTGAGGCTAGGGTTAGCCTCAAGTCTTAGGTCAGAGTTTCCTCTCTTCAACAACATTGCTGGGAGCAGCTATCTTTACAGCAATGAGTTAAGTAAATCAGCAAGTTATTCCGTGGTTAGTCATTTACGAAAAACGTAGGAGTCAGCAATTTTTTTAACATTTGACTGTCTAAGAAGTTGCTGTTGTATAATAATGCTTTATCGGTGTTAGGTCAACATTGCCCTTTCCCTGTAGACTAACATCAGGTGCCATTTCACATACAACAAATAATCCCTAACAACCCCCATTAATTTATCATAGCATAATATACCTGCCCCCCCCCTCACACACACACACTCATTACATCTTCCAAGAGGTTATCTTTCTCTGCTATTGTTGTTATTGGGTTCACACACACACTCCATTATCTCAGACGACTGTTCAATTTTCTTCAGGCATGAAACGGTATAAAGCCGGCAGCTATCATGTGGCAGCAGCTAGCGGGCGGAGGACCACGCTAAAATGTATTTACATGGTGATTGTGTGAACATGGTGCTTCATTAGACCCCAGCCGCTCCGGCTCACTGCCGTACCCTCCAACATTATTATATCTGTCCCCTGCCCACCTGACCGCCTGGCTGAGAGGCTTGAACAGCCAGCCATACTCAAGCTGTTGGTGATCATGGGATGCACAGACCTCTGTGTGCCCCAACATCTGGACAAAAGGCTCTCAGTGACAGTACTCGGTCTCTCTCACTCTCCACCCACCCTGCTGTCCCCTAGCCAGATTCACCTCTGCTTTTATTTCTCCTTCCTTTTATCTCTTTATCTGTCTTTTCAATTACTCCCACATTTCTTGACCAGCCTTTTTTCTTGGAACCACAGTCTTTGTGTCGTCCTCCTCCTTCCCTGGTGCTTTGTCTTGACTCACACCGATCTGTCTTTCTCTACTGCTGTTGTTTGTTCCCCTCCTGCTCTGCTCTTGGTCCCACCCAGCTATATCTGTCTTCCTCCCTCTCTCTTGCCTTTCTCCTCCTCTGTGTATCCTTTGTGTTTCTCATCCTCACTCAGCACCTCCTGACACTCCTTTTTTGCATTTACTCGCTCCCTGCCTCCCTCCACCTCTCCCTCCTGCAAAGCTACTTCTATCTGGCACACCACCTGCACACAGTCCTTGGAGAGTGCGGACTTATTTTCTGACAACAGCTTGCTGGGAGGAGCACTTTATATTGGAGTGGGGATGGGCAGGAACAGCATTAGACACATGCTGCATGTCAGACATTGAGCTGATGCAACATCTCCTGAAATGCCAGACTTTAATGCATCATTATTTACCTGCTCCATTTAGTCAATGCAACCTGTTATGATAACCAAACATTTGCACTACACTATTAGAAACATGGATGTAGCTTATCACATCATATGTGAATCCCAGCCTTTAGTAAGGGTAACAATGTTTCAAACATCTGATTTCTTGTTTTGTGGAGATCATGAAGTTGCTTGATCAATCATTCAGTTCGAACTTTAGCACTTTACACAAAGTTAGGAGAAGTATATAAGTAAATGCTCTTTTTCATAGATGTGGCATGACCGCTTAGTACTACTCCGCCATAACCAGAAGCCAAGGTTATCATGTTAATTTGGTTTATAATGCTTGTTTGCATTTCAGTATATTATCAACTCCATGCCATGCTGGCATAATAGCTTTAGTGTTGACATAGTCTCATAATAGGGCTGGTTCTATGTGTACAATTCGTATCTGTCATCCTACTCTCTGTGCTGTGTGGGATTAATGAGGTTGAGTCTCAAATGGCACCCTATTCCTTGTATAGTGCACTACTTTTGACCAGAGGCCTATTGGCCCTGATCAAAAGTAGTGCATTAAATAGGGAATAGGGTACAATTTGGGATGCAGGCTGAGTAATTGAGATGAGGGCCATCTACATTCATGTCAATGGCATCCACTCTGTGTACACACTTACCGCTAGTACACACAACATCTGACAGCGAGCACAGCGGGTCCATTTCCAATCTGCAATATAATCTGCACATCTACCACAGGCCAAAAAAAGTCTACATGTTCTAGTCAATTATCAACTAGGGAGGGTGTTTGAAAGGTATAACAAGTACCTTTCCATCAGACAAGTACCTAAATTAGACAATGGCAGTGCTAACAGTCTGAAGAGAGATTCTGGCTGCTGCTCCACCGCACTTCCTCTCTGGCTGGTAATGGCACCCAGAGTTTGGCTGTAATGTAATAGCCTCTCCAAGCTATGCTGAGAGAGAGTGAGAGAGAGAGAGAGAGAGAGAGAGAGAGAGAGAGAGAGAGAGAGAGAGAGAGAGAGAGAGAGAGAGAGAGAGAGAGAGAGACAGATAAAGAGAGAGAGAGAGCACGATACAGAGAGAAAGATGGGGCATGAGAGGGAGAGAGATAGCGGTCACTAATGCAACTATTTGCATGCACAAGCGGTTTCTGAGGGTCTATCAAAGCAAATTGCTTCATCTGGAGTGAACGTGACCCTGAGAATGACTGGGTTTTGTAAATAAGCCATTATCCATCTAAAACATAATTATAACGCTAATGTCCTGCGCCAGTGCAGGGCCCCCGCCAGCTCATCCAGGCACATGCCTGGGCGTAATTGATCAAATTATCACACTTTAACGTTTACAACAACCAGGGAACGGAAATGTTGCTTAATGCTGTGGTGACCTGCCAGGTGAGAGACGCTATTGGAATGAGCGAACGAGTGGGACCCGTGATCAATGAGGTCATTCAACTGTGGCAGACAGAGAGAAGGAGTGGGGGAGGGAGAGAGGGGAGAGGGGGAGAGAGGGAGAGAAAGAAAGTGTGAGAATGACAGAGACAGAGAGAGAAAGGTAAACGTGTTGCTCATATTTATTGTTGAGGGAAGGTTCATATGAGTCGAGGTTCATGACAGTATCTATTTTAATCAAACAATTAATTTTCCCAAGGTGTTAGGTGACAGTAGAGATTGGAAAGGCAACACCTGAGCATTATTAGGACCGGGATGACGCCAGTATCGCAAAACTTGTTAGTATTGTGGCAAGGAAACAAAACAAGTAGCAAATTTGACTTATTTAGGAGAACAGCCCTAATGTTGTAAACAAACACAATTCTGTTGTCATCCAGAGAAAGGAAAAAGGAAACCGCACACTGCTCTTGATAGTATCACCGATCTTTGATAAGCTTACGTATCAGCCACAGAGCTTTTTTTTGTATATGGGAAGGAACAGTTGAAGAATTGTCAGATTTTATGGCACTACTCAATGACACTGACCCTAATCTCAAATTCACTATTGAACGTGACACTCAACATGTTCACTATCTCGATATGTGGATTGAGAAATCAAATGGAACCCTATTTACAACTCTGTACAGAAAAGAAACGGACAGAAATACTCTATTACAGAGTGCCAGCTTCCACCCTGAGCCATTACAAAGAGGACTTCCAAGAAGCCAGTTTTTTAGACTGCGCCGTACATGCCAATCCACAGAGGATTATCTAGAAAAAGCAGCGGAGATGCGTATGAGGATTCTAAGAAGAGGCTATCCCTCACAATGTGTTGATGAAGCTCATAATTTGGCATTGGAAAAAACACGAGATGAACTGCTACAAAAAAGACCCACTAAAGCCAAAGAACACTCTGTGATGTTCACAACTACATACACTTTGAATTCGCAAAGAGTGGGAGGTGTGGTCAAGAAACACTGGCATATTTTATCATCGCAGCCAGCTTGGCTGAATTTAAATATCCACCACGTATTGTGTATAGGAGAGGTCGCAATTTACGCAATAAATTGGTTCATGCCAACTGCCAGCCACAAAATAAAATTAGCCAGGCTCTTTTACGCCCTCTACCAAATGGTAGCTATAAATGCAGAGGATGCGCACAGTGCAACAACATGATAAAGTGTGAATATTTCTGCCACCCAAAACGCAGTAAAATGGTTCCAAATAGATGACATTATTACGTGTTCCACAAACCATGTTATTTACATTATTACATGTCCATGTGGGCTCTGTTATGTCGGTAAAACCACCCGCTCTCTCAAACAGAGAATTAGTGAACATAAAAGTTCAATCAGGAGAAATGACAGAGATTATCCAGTCGCTGTACATTTCAATGACCTGAAGCATGACATTTCTACCTTTAGATTTTGTGGCAAAGAGAAAGTTAAGATATCAGTCAGGGGAGGAGATATTAATAACACTCTGAGTAAAAGAGAATGTTTTGGGATTTTCACCCTCCAGACATTATTTCCTAAAGGACTTGAAATGAAATGCCTATGTATGTTATGTTGTGAATTTGAACATGAAATATGTGTCTCTTGTAGATTATTCTGACGTTTTTTGTATTATGTACCCTATGACTAATGAAAACTTGCTATGTCCTCATTGAGATTTTACAGGCGTGTTTAATACACCTTATTTATACACTTTTGTAATATTTATGAAATGCATATTGTTGTATTTGGTAGCACTTATTTATTTGTCCTTTGCCTCCAACCCCCTTCGATGTGTGGAACGGATGTGGGTGGGGCCAGGTCCACATAATGGTGCAACTTTCAAAAAAATCACAAAAGCTCTGACGAAGGCTGTGTTGCCGATACGTAAGCTTATTAAAGATCGGTGATACTATCAAGAGTAGTGTGCAGTTTCCTTTTTCCTTCATCTTGTTCAATTGTTCAGTTGCTCAGATGTGCGAGTGCCTTTTGAATTTTGTCGTCATCCAGAGACAAATTGATTTATTTTCCAAGCTATAGCAAACTATATTTTACATACAGCAGGTTTTTAAAGTTTGCGATACTGGTATCGTCCCGGCCCTACTCGTTATGCGATACAATTCATCCCCTTCCATTCCATGATATGGCTGCTTAATAACATGTACAGTAGCTTTGCATCATAACACTAAATAGCATGTATCTGGTCATCATAACCTTGCCTGGCGACTGCTAAATAATGCAGCTTCTTTAAATACCCTCGATGTCAGGTGCCTAACAGCACTATGATCTCAATGAAAGAGTGACACCGTTGGAGCAGGTTTGAGGTGATGATGTGATAGTTTGATCAATACCTGCTTGTGAACTTATTTGTATGAGAATCCTCGTTATCGTTATCATACAGGTATCATGCTGTGAGGAGCCAGCAGGCGGAAGAAGAGGAATATATCTTGTGGTGCGGTCCATGTGGTAATCCGGATGCAATCACACAGCCTGTGTATTTAGACATCACTGTTAATTAGCTAACTATCTGCTCCCCAACTTCAATTGCCAGTTTAAATCATCTGGCTGTACTACTGCAAGGAATTGTAAATTGCCTCATCTAACTCATCACTGTGTGGTATATCACTGTGGTTTCCTTGTGTCTGTTGAGTATGTGGGTTTTTGTTAAGCATTTGGTTAGATATAGCTTCTTAGATATGAAATGTGTGGGATGTTGAATGTGTAGACCTCAAATTTGGAGCAAGTGCTACATATGTGTACGAAGTGAATGTATCATTAGCTGAACTAATAGTTCAAGTTGTTCAAAATAAAATAGCCCTAAACTGTGTTGAACAAAAAGTGTCTTGTCAGATAGATATGAAGTGTCCACTATTCTGAAAGTACAGCTTTACACTGCTTTGATAATGAATAATTCTGTCTAATTTAATCCTCTCCCCAGGTGACTTGGTTGTGAAAAGAGTTCATTTTCTTATCTCTCAGTGAAATACTCAATTGCTCCTTTCTTCCTTGAGGCGTATTGTAGAGGACAAGGACGACAATTCAGTATTTTCCCTGTTCATCTGTTATTTGGCTCCTGCTGTGACTTCCAAGAACTCACGCATTGTTAGAGCCCTCGCGTCCTTAGAAATCACTAAAGATAAGATGTTTGAGAGGTTTCCATCTTTTTTCCTTTTCACAGGTTTTAATTTTTTTATATAATGATATTACTGCAATTAACTTCTGGTGCATGGATGGCAAAGTGGACTCGTAGTAATTATGACCTTTTAAATTAGCCATTGAATCTATAAACAGTTCTTGAATGGACAGTGCACATCCTTAATGGTGATCGGATAGGCCTGCCATATGTATTGTATAGTATGTATTGTATCTATGGCGTCTATCGACTCTAGCATTTTGCGATTTTAGAGTACACGAATGGACAGTGCACATCCTCAATGGTGATTGTATGTATAGTTTTGATTCTATTGTCTGAAGCCCACCATAAAGACTTGCATGTTGTGCATCTACAGCACACAAGCATCAAGACGTGCAGCAGCATGATGTAGACTTGTTTCCATTGTTTGACTCGAACGTATATTCAACAATGGAACAACAGCAACACCGTATCTAAATAAAGAGACAAACATGATACAATAGAACAGCTAACGAGACGCTACAAACATTATGGGTCGGCATTCATTTTAGCAGCCAGGCAATTAAAAGTGATTGCTTCCCAAATGCCACCCTATTTCCTATGTAGTGCACTACTTTTGACCGGGGCCCATATGGTTGTGGTCAAAACTAGTGCACTACATAGGGAATAGGGTATCATTTGGGACGTAGATCAAGTATGCTAGGCATGAACCCTGTGGTGTTCTGTGTCTGTGTGAGACAGAGGAATTGAAGGAAGAGTGTGCATGCCTCCCTTTGTGTGATTAACAAAATGTGACAATACCCTTGTTGTGCTTCACCTGCGTTTTATGTCTGCACAGTGAGCCAGATATGCTAATGCAGGTTGGGCTATGAATGTGAGGGCTATGCATATGAACAATCACGCTGCCAAGCACTCCCCCTGGGGATATCACACAATGGAGTGGTATTTTAAGTACAAGTGTTTCCAAACATCCTGCAGTCCGGGTCTACCAGGGTCTGGTTTCTGAAGTGGTGTGTAATTATTAGCAAAAATGGGATTAAGGACAAGGCATTGCACTAGATAGGTTCCCTGTTGTGATTCAAAACAACATGACGTGACGTGATGTTACGTTGTGCTAAAGCTACAGACAAAGACAGCTGCTGTGTAATAGCGCAATTTAGATTACAACGAGATTATGGCGAACATGTTTATTGCTGTTAATGACTTCCTTATCAACCTGTCCTGGGTATTACTGTAGCATTTTGTCTGAGTCCCAAATGGCACTGTAGTCACTGGACAAAAGTAGTGCACTCTATAGTGAATAGGGTGCCATATGCTAAAATGTTCCCAGGACTCTGAAAATACCATTTGACCACTTCAGGAAGACCTTGTGGGGTTGAGGCTGTTTTTGATTAATACAAAGACTGCTTTTTTATGGTTTCCTTTGCCGATAGGACAGTACATTCCAGAGCCATGTCTGTGCTTGTGAAGACCCCTCTGGAACTCCATAAATGTTACATGCAGATGTACATACAAACTTCAAATTAATGAGGAACAGGAAAATGAAAACCCACTGTATGTGTAAATTATGGCATTGCAGTAGAGAAAATACATTAGTGAGACAAGTTAGCTGAGGCAAATCCATGCATGATTTTTTTAGTAGTATGGAGAACAGCTACATGTAGAAGTGAGCTGCTTAGATCAGTATGCATGTTTACTAAATTGAATTCCATAATTCTTACCAGAGAGAATCTACTTTACAGTAAGTACAACCCATATGTAAACATAGAGGAAAACCCATGTTCTTTTGCCCTAGTAGAGTCCGTACTGGTCTATAAATAACAAATGTTTCTCTGAAGCGATAAAGAGTATGGCTCTGAGGGAGAGGAAACCGCATAAATGTTAAATCAAACACTTAACTTTTACCTTCTAGTCACTACAGTGTTTCCAGGAAATAGCCACAGATGAGGCTGATTTAGTGGAAACGCTCAACTAACCTCTCAAGAAACTGTCACGCAGTAGGTCTCCAAATTGCATTTGTGGACCATATTGTTATACATCAAATCTAATGTTATTTTATTGGTCACATACACGTATTTAGCAGATGTTATTGTGGGTGTAGTGAAATGCTTGTATTCCTAGCTCCAACAATGCAGTAGTATCTAACAATTCACAACAATACACACACATATAACGTAAAATAATCAAATGAAGAAATATATAAATATTAGGATGAGCAATGTCGGAGTGGCATTGACAAAAATACAGTAGAATAAAATACACTATATACATAATAAATGAGTAAGGCAGTATGAAAAAATGATTCAAGTGACTAGTGTTCCATTATTAACATGACCAGTGATTCCATGTCTATGTATATATGGCAGCAGCAGAGTTGAGTAACCGGGTGGTAGCTGGCTAATGATGGCTATTTAACAGTCTGATGGCCTTGAGATAGAAGATGTTTCTAAGTCTCTCGGTCCCAGCTTTGATGCACCTGTACTGACCTCGCCTTCTGGATGGTACCCCGGGTGAACAGGACACAGCTCGGGTGGTTGATGTCCTTGATGATCTTTTTGGCCTTCCTGTGTCATCGGATGCTGTAGGTGTCTTGGAGGGCAGGCATTGTGCCCGCACCACACTCTGCAGCCCGCACCCCCCCCCCCCTCTGGAGAGCCCTGTGGTTGTGGGCGGTGCAGTTGTTGTACCAGGTGGTGATACAGCCCAATAGGATGCTCTCAATGGTGCATCTGTAAAAGCTTGTGAGGGTCTTAGGGGCCAAGCTGTTGCACCTTCTTCACCACACTGTCTGTGTGGGTAGACCATTTCAGATTGTCAGTTATGTGTACGCCGAGGAACTTGAAGCTTTTCACCTTCTCCACTGCGGTACCGTCAATGTGGATAGGGGCGTGCTCCTTCTGCTGTTTCTTGAAGTCCACGATCAGCTTCTTCATTTTGTTGACAATAAGGGAGAGGTTATTTTCCTGGCACCACTCCGCCAGGGCCCTAACCTCCTCCCTTTAGGCTGTCTATTCATTGTTGGTAATCAGGCCTACTACTGTTGTGTCATCTTTAAACTTGATGATTGAGTTGGAGGCCTGCGTTGCCACGCAGTCATGGGTGAACAGGGAGTACAGGAGGGGGCTGAGCACGCACCCTTGTGGGGCCCCTGTTGAGGATCAGCAAAGTGGAGGTGATGTTTCCTACCTTCATCACCTGGGGTCAGCGCATCAGGAAGTCCTGGACCCAATTACACAGGGTGGGGTTTAGACCCAGGGCCCCAAGCTTAATGATTAGCTTGGAGGGTACTATGATGTTGAAGACTGAGCTATAGTCAATGAACAGCATTCTTACAATGAACAGTTTTCCTCTTGTCCAGATGTGATAGGGCAGTGTGGTGTGCGATGGCGATTGCATCGTCTGTGTATCTTTTGGGGCGGTATGCAATTTCAAGTGGGTCTAGGGTGTCAGGTAAGGTAGAGATGATATGATCCTTAACTAGCCTCTCAAAGCACTTAATGATGACAGAAGTGAGTGCTAGGGGGCAATAGTCATTGAGTTCAGTTACCTTTGCTTTTTTTGATACAGGAATAATGGCGGAAATCTTGAAGCAAGTGGGAACAGCAGACTGGGATAGGGAGAGACTGAATATGTCCGTAAACACTCCAGCCAGCTGGTCTGCGCATGCTCTGACGAAGCGGGTAGGGATGCCGTCTGGGCCGGCAGCTTTGTGAGGGTTAACATGATTAAATGTCTTACTCACATCAGCCACGGAGAACGAGAGCCCACAGTCCTTGGGAGCGGGCCCTGTCAGTGTTACTGTGTTATCCTCAAAGCGGGTGAAGGTGTTTCAGCTTATCCGGGAGCAAGACGTCGGTGTACGCGACGTGGCTGGTTTTCCCTTTGTAATCCATAATTAATCTTAATCCGTCTTTGGGTTATCAAACGCGACAAATTCCGGCTGAAATGCAGCTAAAATTCCAGGAGTTGCGCATCAAAACTTAAAAATTACATATTATATGTCGACTAAACTGGTCAAACTAAGTGCAAAATCAAGGAGAGGAGGAGAGGAGGAGCTCGAGTCTTATGAGGGGTTCATGGATCTGTTGAAATTGATTTTCGATCATTCAGCGGAGGGCAGAGAGAGATGTGAGCGTCTGCTTCAGCTCCAGCAGGGGAATCAGATAGCTGCTGAGTATGCGCTTACCTTCCGGACAGTAGCAGCTTCCAGTGGATGGAATGAGCCGGCGCTCAGCATGTTATTTAGAAGAGGTCTGCGCGATGAGGTCCAGACAGAACTGGCCTGCCGAGATGACAACCTCACACGGGATGTACTCATTGTGATGGCCATCCGTCCGGATAACCTCCTCCGGGAGCGTCGGCATCTTCATCGCTTCTTTCCCTCTTTCTGCGAGTGTTCGGGATCAGAGCTTGAACTCATGGAGGTAGGGGTCACACACCTTCCCTAGGTGGAACGACGCAGATGGATAAAGCTGGGGCTCTGTCTGTACTGTGGCCAGGAAGGGCACAAGCGCCAGCGGTGTCCGTTACTTCAGAATCCGGGATCAAGTTGAGCAGAGGGACGGTCACGTGATGTTACATCCCCTGGACCAGGAGGGCCCTTCGTAGTACCCATCATTCTAGCTGACTGTCCCTCATGCCCTTTCTCTACAGCTTTAGTGGATTCCGGCGCCGGGGGGAACTTTATGGATCAGACACTTGCCTCCTCTCTCATTATTACTACCTACCCGCTCTCCTCTCCTTTTCCGGTTCAAGGTCTCGACTGTCAGCCTCTAGGATCTGGAACCATCACACACATCACCCAACCACTCAACCTCACCATGGAGCCCAATCACTAGGAAAACATCCCCTTCTTCACCACCAGTGCACCAGTTCACAAGATCATCCTCGGCCTACCTTGGCTTCAGCGCTATAACCCTAACATCTCAGGGTCAAGGATGAGAATCACCTACTGGTCACCTGAATGCTGCTTTCCTGTCCCCTGTGGTTCCATGTCAGTTGAGAGTCCTGTGGTTGCCCTCCAGCCAAACATCCCAGAGGAATATCAGGATCTAAGGGAGGTATTCTCCAAGAACCGTGCTACCTGTCCTACTCCTCATCATCCCTGGGACTGTGCCATTGACCTGTTTTCCAGTGCTACACCTCCAGGCAAACGCATCTACCCTCGGTGGCTGAGACCCAGGCCACGGTGGACTACATTATAATAATAATAATAATAACAACAAAAAATATCTAGTTAACAGAAGAAAGGAAGACAAAATAAGGACAAAAGAAGGACAGAAGAAAAAGGAAAAGAAAGAGGACAACAAAGTGAAACAGTCAGCACTATTGCAACTTCGTATTTCGTCGTCCTAACGTAGTCTACACTGCTATCTGCCCAGCAGCTAGCCAGCTAGCAAACGTCCACCGTCTACCGAATAGCAGCACTGTAGAAACTATTACACTCAACTGAACGACTTGATTAGTGTAGTGTTAGCTAGCTACATAGTTGTCTTTGCTGTCTTCGTATCCAAGATAATTGTGTAGTTTAGAGCGTGTAGTCTTAGAGTGATTATCTTAATTTACCGAGGTTAGCTAGCCAGCTATTTGTCGTCCTTAACGTAGGAGACACTGCTAGCTAGCCAACAGCTAGCCAACGTCTACTGAATAGAACTTCCGCACTCAACAACCGGTCGCATTCCGCTTCGCTCCACAGGAAGTATCACATTTTCATTTCATTTCATTACAGCACAACGGTTTGATTTGTTTGATCGTAGCTAGCTACATAGCTAGCTACATAGCCGTCTGTGTATCAAAGATAATTGTGTAGTCTAGAGCGATTTTCTAGGTTAGCTAGCCAGCTATTGTCGTTCTTTTAACGCAACGTAACGTAATCAACACTGCTAGCTAGCCAGCTGGCCCCGAATAGCAGCACTGTAGAAACTATTACACTCAACGGAACGACTTGATTAGTGTAGTGTCAACAACGCAGCCACTGCCAGCTAGCCTACAAAGTCAACAACGCAGCCACT
Source organism: Oncorhynchus keta (assembly GCF_023373465.1). NCBI lineage: Eukaryota > Metazoa > Chordata > Actinopteri > Salmoniformes > Salmonidae > Oncorhynchus > Oncorhynchus keta. Next base: position 38,072,885 of record NC_068424.1, read on the forward strand.
GCCAGCTAGCCTACTTCAGCAGTACTGTATCATTTTAATCATTTTAGTCAATAAGATTCTTGCTACGTAAGCTTAACTTTCTGAACATTCGAGACGCGTAGTCCACTTGTCATTCAATCTCCTTGCATTAGCGTAGCCTCTTCTGTAGCCTGTCAACTATGTGTCTGTCTATCCCTGTTCTCTCCTCTCTGCACAGACCATACAAACGCTCCACACCGCGTGGCCGCGGCCACCCTAATCTGGTGGTCCCAGCGCGCACGACCCACGTGGAGTTCCAGGTCTCCGGTAGCCTCTGGAACTGCCGATCTGCGGCCAACAAGGCAGAGTTCATCTCAGCCTATGCCTCCCTCCAGTCCCTCGACTTCTTGGCACTGACGGAAACATGGATCACCACAGATAACACTGCTACTCCTACTGCTCTCTCTTCGTCCGCCCACGTGTTCTCGCACACCCCGAGAGCTTCTGGTCAGCGGGCTGGTGGCACCGGGATCCTCATCTCTCCCAAGTGGTCATTCTCTCTTTCTCCCCTTACCCATCTGTCTATCGCCTCCTTTGAATTCCATGCTGTCACAGTTACCAGCCCTTTCAAGCTTAACATCCTTATCATTTATCGCCCTCCAGGTTCCCTCGGAGAGTTCATCAATGAGCTTGATGCCTTGATAAGCTCCTTTCCTGAGGACGGCTCACCTCTCACGGTTCTGGGCGACTTTAACCTCCCCACGTCTACCTTTGACTCATTCCTCTCTGCCTCCTTCTTTCCACTCCTCTCCTCTTTTGACCTCACCCTCTCACCTTCCCCCCTACTCACAAGGCAGGCAATACGCTCAACCTCATCTTTACTAGATGCTGTTCTTCCACTAACCTCATTGCAACTCCCTCCAAGTCTCCGACCACTACCTTGTATCCTTTTCCCTCTCGCTCTCATCCAACACTTCCCACACTGCCCCTACTCGGATGGTATCGCGCCGTCCCAACCTTCGCTCTCTCTCCCCCGCTACTCTCTCCTCTTCCATCCTATCATCTCTTCCCTCTGCTCAAACCTTCTCCAACCTATCTCCTGATTCTGCCTCCTCAACCCTCCTCTCCTCCCTTTCTGCATCCTTTGACTCTCTATGTCCCCTATCTTCCAGGCCGGCTCGGTCCTCCCCTCCCGCTCCGTGGCTCGACGACTCATTGCGAGCTCACAGAACAGGGCTCCGGGCAGCCGAGCGGAAATGGAGGAAAACTCGCCTCCCTGCGGACCTGGCATCCTTTCACTCCCTCCTCTCTACATTTTCCTCCTCTGTCTCTGCTGCTAAAGCCACTTTCTACCACTCTAAATTCCAAGCATCTGCCTCTAACCCTAGGAAGCTCTTTGCCACCTTCTCCTCCCTCCTGAATCCTCCTCCCCTCCCCCTCTGCAGATGACTTCGTCAACCATTTTGAAAAGAAGGTCGACGACATCCGATCCTCGTTTGCTAAGTCAAACGACACCGCTGGTTCTGCTCACACTGCCCTACCCTGTGCTCTGACCTCTTTCTCCCTCTCTCTCCAGATGAAATCTCGCGTCTTGTGACGGCCGGCCGCCTAACAACCTGTCCGCTCGACCCTATCCCCTCCTCTCTTCTCCAGACCATTTCCGGAGACCTTCTCCCTTACCTCACCTCGCTCATCAACTCATCCCTGACCGCTGGCTACGTCCCTTCCGTCTTCAAGAGAGCGAGAGTTGCACCCCTTCTGAAAAACCTACACTCGATCCCTCCGATGTCAACAACTACAGACCAGTATCCCTTCTTTCTTTTCTCTCCAAAACTCTTGAACGTGCTGTCCTTGGCCAGCTCTCCCGCTATCTCTCTCAGAATGACCTTCTTGATCCAAATCAGTCAGGTTTCAAGACTAGTCATTCAACTGAGACTGCTCTTCTCTGTATCACGGAGGCGCTCCGCACTGCTAAAGCTAACTCTCTCTCCTCTGCTCTCATCCTTCTAGACCTATCGGCTGCCTTCGATACTGTGAACCATCAGATCCTCCTCTCCACCCTCTCCGAGTTGGGCATCTCCGGCGCGGCCCACGCTTGGATTGCGTCCTACCTGACAGGTCGCTCCTACCAGGTGGCGTGGCGAGAATCTGTCTCCTCACCACGCGCTCTCACCACTGGTGTCCCCCAGGGCTCTGTTCTAGGCCCTCTCCTATTCTCGCTATACACCAAGTCACTTGGCTCTGTCATAACCTCACATGGTCTCTCCTATCATTGCTATGCAGACGACACACAATTAATCTTCTCCTTTCCCCTTCTGATGACCAGGTGGCGAATCGCATCTCTGGCAGACATATCAGTGTGGATGACGGATCACCACCTCAAGCTGAACCTCGGCAAGACGGAGCTGCTCTTCCTCCCGGGGAAGGACTGCCCGTTCCATGATCTCGCCATCACGGTTGACAACTCCATTGTGTCCTCCTCCCAGAGCGCTAAGAACCTTGGCGTGATCCTGGACAACACGCTGTCGTTCTCAACTAACATCAAGGCGGTGGCCCGTTCCTGTAGGTTCATGCTCTACAACACATATGTCAGAGTCAAGGCCCGCGGGCCACATCCGGCCCGCGAGAAGGTTTTTTACGGCCCCTGGGATGATCTTGATTTATTATTAGAACCGGCCCGCAGACCGCAGCAAGCCGGCAGCCCGCAGATCTTTTACACGCACCAATACTACATTTCCCACAATGCAACGGTGACGCACCGAGCAGTAGGCTGCTTCATTTCAATATTTATTGGCACAGCAGTTGTCAGCATCACAGTAAAATTAACTTTCAGATACCCATCAAAAATGGCAAAACGGAAGGTGGACACTGAGAACCGGGGTTTCAAACAAGGTGGGAGTCGGAGTATTTGTTCACGGAGGTAGCTGGAAAACCTGTGTGTCTTCTGTGTGGAGAAAGTGTGGCGGTACTGAAAGAGTATAATCTGAGACGACATTATGAAACGAAACACGCGGACAAAAACAAGAATATGGACATGGAACAAAGGCTACAAAAGGCAGAGGAATTAAAACGAGGCCTCAAATCTCGACAGGCTCTGTTCAAAAAAGCCAAATCACAAGGCCAGGCTGCTGTCAAGGCCAGTTTTATTTTGGCAGAAGAGATCGCTAAATCAGCCCGGCCATTTACGGAGGGGGATTTCATCAAAAACTGCATGATTAAAGTTTGTGACGAAGTTTGCCCAGAAAAAAGGCAACTCTTTTTAAATGTGAGTCTGAGCAGAAACACCATTGCCGAGAGAGTAGACCAGTTGTCCATCAATCTAAAAGAGCAGCTTGTGAAAAGGGAAAAGATTTCATTGCATATTCCTTGGCTGTGGATGAGAGCACCGACATTTCTGACATTGCCCAGTTGTCAATTTTCATCCGCGGAGTGGACTCCAGCCTAAGCGTGACAGAGGAGTTTTTGGCTTTACGTCCTATGCATGGCACAACTACGGGGCATGATTTGTATGAAGAGGTGTCAAGATGTGTAAATGAGATGGAGCTGCCTTGGGAAAAACTTGTGGGTTTGACAACCGACGGAGCACCTGCGATGTGTGGACACAGGAGCGGACTGGTGGCGAAGATACGGGAAAAGATGCAAGAGGAAAACGCGACAGGTGAGCTGACAGCTTATCATTGTATCATACACCAGGAAGCGTTGTGCGGTAAAGCCTTGAAAATGGAGCATGTAATGAGCATCATCACGCGCACAGTTAACTTTATCAGAGCCAAAGGTTTGAATCACCGCCAGTTCAAGGCATTTCTGACGGAGTTAGAAACGGAGCATGGTGATTTGCCTTATCACACAGAGGTGCGATGGCTAAGCCAGGGAAAGGTGCTTCAAAGATGTTTCGAGCTTCGTGAGGAGATTTGTCTGTTCTTGGACAGCAAAGGGAAAGACACAACACAACTCCGAGACGAAATGTTTCTGTGTGAAATGGCTTTTCTGTGTGACATTACGAGTCATCTGAATGCAATGAACTTGCAGCTGCAGGGTCGGGATCGTGTCATCTCTGATATGTACAGTACAGTGAAGGCATTTAAAACCAAACTGACTCTGTGGGAGACGCAGATGCGGAAAGAAAATTTGAGCCACTTTCCCAGCTGCCAGACCATGAAAGAGAAGCTCTCTACCAGTGCGTTCCCGAGCGCACAGTTGGCTGATAAAATAGGTATGCTTGCCGCTGACTTTCGACGCCGATTTGCTGACTTTGAAGCACAAAAAAGCAGGTTGGAACTGCTCGGTAACCCATTTGCTGTTGACGTGGAAAGCTCACCACCAAACCTCCAAATGGAGTTGATTGACCTCCAATGCAATGATGCACTGAGGGCAAAATATGCGGCAGTGGGTGCTGCGGAGTTCGCCCGTTTCCTCCCGACACAATGCCCCAGCTGCGCATCCAGGCTGCTCAAACGTTGTCTATGTTTGGCAGCACATACCTGTGTGAACAACTGTTTTCTTTGATGAACTTGAACAAAACATCACACAGAAGTCGACTTACTGCTGAACACCTCCACTCAATTCTGAGGATTTCCTCAGCTCAGAGCCTTACCCCGAACATTGATGAACTTGTGGAAAAGATGGGACACCACCAAGTATCACCCTCAACCTCAAACAAGTGAACATTACTGTGCAATCACATATTTAGAGTTTTTACTCAGTTCAAGTTTAAAAGTTAAAGTTTAATATTTGTTTTCACTGCATGTTACTTCTCCTTAAACAAAGTGTTGTTTTTGATTAATAGATTTTTGCACTTTATTTTATTGTATTTCAATCCAATTATATTTTAAAAATATTTCAGTTGAGTGGATGATAGAAAATTGCTATTATTGTTTTTTTCTTTGAAGTAAATTTAGCCCACTTTTGCTAAAATAGAAAATATAGGCTACTGATGGTGCCTTGAATACCGGTTTCTTTCATTTAATGTTCATGTTATGGGGATTTTTATATAAAGGAAATTTGTCTTTTGTGTCTGTTGAAAATTAAAGATTACTGACAGAGCCATAAGAAAATATTGCTTTATTTATCTGATCATATTGGAATATATTTGTTAGGTTTTCAGTAGGTTCAATTAGGTTCACTAGACTATATGCGTCATTTAAAAAATTTTTCAATGAACATTCGAACAGTCCGGCCCTCGGCTTGTAGCTAAATTTTTTATTTGGCCCTCCGTCCATTTGACTTTGACACCCCTGCTCTACAACATCCGCAGAGTACGACCCTGCCTCACACAGGAAGCGGCGCAGGTCCTAATCCAGGCACTTGTCATCTCCCGTCTGGATTACTGCAACTCGCTGTTGGCTGGGCTCCCTGCCTGTGCCATTAAACCCCTACAACTCATCCAGAACGCCGCAGCCCGTCTGGTGTTCAACCTTCCCAAGTTCTCTCACGTCACCCCGCTCCTCCGCTCTCTCCACTGGCTTCCAGTTGAAGCTCGCATCCGCTACAAGACCATGGTGCTTGCCTACGGAGCTGTGAGGGGAACGGCACCTCAGTACCTCCAGGCTCTGATCAGGCCCTACACCCAAACAAGGGCACTGCGTTCATCCACCTCTGGCCTGCTCGCCTCCCTACCACTGAGGAAGTACAGTTCCCGCTCAGCCCAGTCAAAACTGTTCGCTGCTCTGGCTCCCCAATGGTGGAACACACTCCCTCACGACGCCAGGACAGCGGAGTCAATCACCACCTTCCGGAGACACCTGAAACCCCACCTCTTTAAGGAATACCTAGGATAGGATAAAGTAATCCTTCTCACCCCCCTTAAAAGATTTAGATGCACTATTGTAAAGTGGCTGTTCCACTGGATGTCATAAGGTGAATGCACCAATTTGTAAGTCGCTCTGGATAAGAGCGTCTGCTAAATGACTTAAATGTAAATGTAATGTAAATGTACATTCAAGCGGCGCTGCAACAGGGTTTCATCCACAGGTCCACGTCCCCTGCTTCGGCTGGTTTCTTCAACAAGGTCAAGTAGGGAGGATTACACCTTTGTCTCGATTACCGTGTACTCAATGACATCACCACGAAGCATCGGTACCCTCTCCGGCTGGTGCTGTCAGCCATCGAGCAGCTCCGCGGGGCCCGGTTCTTCACCAAACTGGACCTGCGGAGTGCGTACAATCTCATTCGCATCTGGGAGGGGGATGAGTGGAAGATGACAATGAGCATGATGTCTGGTCACTACGAGTACTTGGTTATGCCCTTTGGCTTAGCCAACGCTCTGTCAGTGTTCCAGGCCTTCGTCAATGAGGTGTTCAGGGACATGCTCGAACGTCAGGTGATTGTGTACATTGATGACATCCCGATCTTCTGAACCAACCTGGAAGATGATATCACTCACGTTTGAGCAGTCCTGTAACGCCTCTTGCTAACCACCTGTTCGTCAAGGCGGAGAAGTGCAAATTCCACCAAAGGGCTGTCTCCTTCTTGGGCTACCAAATCAGCCTGCAGGGAGTGAGGAAGGAGGACAAGAAGGTAGATGTGGTAAGGTCATGGCCAGTCCCAACCACCGTCAAGCGGTTACAATTGTTTTGGGGTTTTCCAACTTTTACCTCCACTTCATCAGGAACTTCAGCGCTGTTGTCACCTCTCTCACCTCCCTCCTCAATGGTGGGCCTCGTAGGTTGGTTTGGTCTCCAACAGCCGACGAGACCTTTCAACTCCTCAAGGGGCATAACCACTGCCCCTTGCTAAAACACCTACCTTTCGTGGTTGAGATAGACACATCGGAGGTGAGTATGGGGGCAGTTTTGTCACAAAGACAGGGGGACCCATTAAAATTGTATCCTTGTGCTTTCTTCTCCAAGAAACTGCCCCCTGCAGAGGAAGTACGACGTTGGCAATCGGGAGCTCTTGGCGGTGAAGTTGGCATTAGAGGAGTGGAGACACTTGCTGGAGGGCTCCAAGGATCCTTTTGTCATACAGACAGCGAAGAGACTGAATCCACTCCAAGCTAGGTGAGCCCTCTTCTTCACCAGGTTCGACTTCACGCTTCAGGCCCAGGTTCTACAATTCGGGAGAGGGTCCTGTCCAGAGGGCACCCATAATCCCATCCCCCTGAGACGTGGGTACAGTGGTTTGGGATGTAGATGTGGACATTCACCAGGCTCTAGAGAGGGAGCCTGCACCCTGGAATTGTCCTCCCGCACGCATCTATGTTCCCACAGGGATAAGGGATTACTTGCTGACTTGGGCACACACAGCTGTCATTGCTGGACATCCAGGTATTTCTCGCACCATCCCATTACCTCACTGAGAAATACTGGTGACCCAACTTGGTGCAGGATGAAACGCGATATGTCAACTCCTATTCCGTCTGTTCTCAAACCAATTCCCCCCAGAATGCTCTTGCAGGGAAGCTCCTGCCACTTCCCGTGCCTCAGCGACCTTGGTCCCATCCTTCCATTGACTTTGGTACTGATCAGAAGGAACAGGCAGACCGTCACAGCAGTGAGACCCCCTGTGTTCCATCCTGAGGATCGTGTCTGTCTCTCTACCAGGAACCTCCCACTCCGCCTGACCTGCAAGAAACTGAGCCCCCGGTTGGTGGAGATGGACACTGACTCCTTGATATTGATATTCACTTCAGCATCGGTGCATAAATACAAGCACAATCTTCCTTTTAGTGTCACTGTAAGAGATCTCCATGGACAATCAGAAACAATATCCCACGCACAGCTGTAAATTAATGATAAATATAACAGTTTTATCATGGTCCAACAGCATGTAAAAAATACATATTTTCAAAGTAATTTTAGAGAGGATTTCACAACTTGAAAAAAGTATTTAGATTTCACATCACGATTCTATGTTGATGAAGCCCAGCTTGTAGTGTATTATTCCACTTTAAAGGATTAGAAAAATAAATTATGATTTCCCAGCTGTCGATTTCGATCAGTTCTGATTTAAGATTTAAGAATGAAAGAAGTTTCAACTAAAGAACGCTCTTAGAAATGTGCACAGATACAGAGGATCCTTATCTGAAGAATCTACATCAATTGTGTCCGTTATCTACACTCAGATCTACACACCAGCTCTGAACAACTCCAAGAATATGGATTTCTTACTGTACTCTATTATATATTTATAATGCCTTTAGAGGGGAAAGTTAATGCTTAAAGGAATATATCCATGATAGCATAATATGGCATCTTCTTGGATTATATTACATTACAACAGCCATGTGCGTGCATGAGTGAGTGAGTGAGTGAGTGAGTGAGTGAGTGAGTGAGTGAGTGAGTGAGTGAGTGAGTGAGTGAGTGAGTGAGTGACATTTAGCACCGCCACAACATGTAGCACCACCACAACAATAGGGGGACCTATCTAATGAGATATGAAGAACATTTCAAGTTTTTTTAAATTAACTATATTTAATTATAGAAAAGCGCTAGTGCAAAAAATACAAATAATACAGTACACACCAGCCCCCCACACAGAAAGTGATTAAAGCCGATAAGGGTTGTTTGCCATAAAAATGTATCAATTAATGTATATCTGAATAATTAGTGAGGACTGTTTTCTTAGGCTTTTTGTTAATTATTTTGCATCTTTCATCTGAGTGACATTATGTGTATCCCAAATGGCACCCTATTCCCTTTATAGTGCATTACTTTTGGGGTTGTTGGAGGGCTAAAGTAAGTGGTGGTGAATAGGATTGCTTTGCATCCATTTCCAGAGAAAGATAACTGAATTTGGCTTCTGTTGGCACGAGCCTATCCATGCTACCCTTCACTTTAGTCCTACAAGCTGGTCAAAAGTAGAAGCCTCGAAACTACCAAACTGATTACCCATAGCACTCGCGTCAGTAGCCATAAAGTGCATTCAAAGGCTGGTCATGGCTCACATCAACACCATCATGCTGGAAACCCTAGACCCACTCTAATTCGCATACCGCCCCAACAGATCCACAGATGATGCAATCTCAATCGCACTCCACACAGCCCTATCGCACCTGGACAAAAGGAACACCTATATGAGAATGCTGCTCATTGACTACAGTTCAGGGTTCAACACCATAGTGCCCACATTGCTCATCACTAAGCTAAGGACCATAGGACTAAACATCTCCCTCTTGAACTGGATCCTGGACTTCCTGATGGGCCGCCCCCAGGTGGTAAGGGTAGGCATCAACACATCTACCACACTGATCCACAATCCTTAGGGGTGCGTGCTTAGTCCCTTCCTGTACTTCCTATTCACCCATGACTGTGTGGCCAAGCACGACTCAACACCATCATTAAGTTTGCTGATGACACAACAGTGGTAGGCCTGATCACTGACAACGATGAGACAGCCTATCTGGAGGAGGTCAGAGACCTGGCAGCGTGGTGTCAGGACAACAACCTCTCCCTCAATGTGAGGAAGACAAAGGAGCTGATTGTGGACTTACAGGAAAAGGAGAGTTGAAATGGCCCCCGTTAACGTCGATGGGGCAGAAGTGGAGCGGGTCGAGACTTTCATGTTCCTTGGTGTCCACATCTCCAATAAATGATCATGGTCCAAACACACCAAGACAGTTGTGAAGAGGGCAAAACAACACCTTTTCCCCCTCAGGAGACTGAAAAGATTTGGCATGGGTCCCCAGATATTTAGAAAAATTACAGCTCCACCAGCTGCACCTTCAATAGCATCCTGAACGGTTGCATCACCGCTTGGTATGGCAATTGCACGGTATCCGACCATAAAGCGCTATAGAGGGTAGACCATGCCAAGTCTATGACCAAAAGGCTCCTCAACAGCTTCTATCCCCAAGCCATAACACTGTTGAACAGTTAATCAAATGGCCACCCGGACTATTTACATTGAACTGCATTATTGGTTAAGATTTTGTTACTAGTTCATGGTAAGGTTGAGTATTGTATTCGGCACGTGACACATTACATTTTATTTTATTTTATTACTAAAATAGTACTCAGTTATAGGAATGGATTAGTTGCTAATTATCCCATAAAAAGCCATCGCCAAAAAACACATATTTTCATCTTGTTCTTTGTGGTTTGGTAACTTTTTCTTCAGTTGAAGGACTCTGGCTGCACTAAAGATGATGTGATGTTTGGAAAGTTCTACGCATGATACATCCATTTCCTAACGGAGCCTTTAATAACCTCAAGTGGGAGCTGCGATACCACTCCGTTGTGGATGGTTCCAATTGAAATTAATGACATTCGGCCACACTGATTCAGTGCATTATATTCAGACCCCTTCCCTTTTACCACATTTTGTTATGTTACAGCCTTATTCTAAAATTCGTTGAATACAAAAATCATCTTTTATCTACACACAATACCCCATAATGACATCATTATGTGCAAATATATCAAATATAAAAAGCTGAAATACCTTATTTACATAAATATTCAGACCCTTTGCTATTAGACTCGAAATTGAGCTCCAGGTGCATCCTGTTTCCAACGACCATTCTTGAGATGTTTCTATAACTTGATTGGAGTAAATTCAATTGACTGGACATGATTTGGAAAGGAACACAACTGTCTATATAAGATCCCACAGTTGACAATGCATGTCAGAGCAAAAACCAAGCCATGAGGTCGAATGAATTGTCTGTAGAGCTCTGAGACAGGATCGAGGCACAGATCTTGGGAAGGTTAACAAAAAAAATTCTGCAGCATTGAAGTTCCCCAAGAACACAGTGGCCTCCATCATTCTTAAATTGAAGAAGTTTCGAACCACCAAGACTCTTCCTAGAGCATGCCACCTGGCAAAACTGAGCAATCGGGGGAGAAAGGCCTTGGTCAGGGAGGTGACCAGGAACCCAATGGTCACTCTGATAAAGCCCCAGAGTTCCTCTGTGGAGATTTCAGAATCTTCCAGAAGGACAACCATCTCTGCAGCACTCCACAAATCAGGTCTTTATGGTAGAATGGCCAGACGTAAGCCACTCCTCAGTAAGAGACACATGAAAAACCACTTTGAGTTTGCCAAAAGGCACCTAAAACGCTCTCAGACCATGATAAACAAGATTCTCTGGTCTGATGGAAACAATATTGAACTCTTTGGCCTGAATTCCAAGTGACACATCTGGAGGAAACCTGGCACCATCCCTAAGGTGAAGCATGGTGGTGGCAGCATTATGTTTTGAGGATGCTTTTCAGCGGCATAGACTGGGAGACTAGCCAGTATCGAGGGAAAGATGAACAAAGTACATAGATGATCCTTGATGAAAACCTTTTACAGAGCACTCAGGATCTCAGACTGGGTGAATGTTCACCTTCTAACAGGACTTGAATGTCCTTGAGTGGCCTAGCCAGAGCCTGGACTTGAACCTTATCTAACATCTCTGGAGAGATCTGAAAATAGCTGTGAAGCGACACTCCCCATCCAACATGACAGAGTTTGAGGGGATCTGCAGAGAAGAATGGGAAAAACTCCCAAAATACAGAAGTGCCAAATTTTAGTGTCATACCCAAAAAGACTTGAAGCTGTAATTGCTCGAAGCTGTAATCGGTACTTCGACAAAGTACTGAGTAAAGGGTCAGAATACTTATATAAATGTATTCGGTTTTTTTAAATTATAAATTAGCAAAACAATCCTCAAAACGTTTTTTTTTTGTAAATATGTGGGTAGATCAATGAGGGTAAAAAATGATTTAATCAATTTTAGAATAAGGCTGTAACGTATCAAAATGTGCAAAAAGTCAAGGGGTCTGAATACTTTCCGAATACACTGTGTCTGTGTAGTGAACCTATCTTGCAGGATCAGGCAGGTCTGGAATCTACAAAAGTAGTAAACTGTATAGAGAAAAGTGTGCCATTTGATTTGCACACCATGTATAGAGAAAAGGGTGCAATTTGAGACGCACACCATTAGGCCAGAGGTTGAGGTCAGGGCTCTGTGCAGGCCAGTCAAGTTCTTCCACACTGATCTAGACAAACCATTTCTGTATGGACTTCGCTTTGTACATGGGGGCATTGTCATGCTGAAAAAGGGCCTTCCTCAAACTGTTGCCACAAAGTTGGAAGCAACGAATCATCTAGAATGCCATTGTAAGCTGTAGCGTTAAGATTTTACTTCACTGGAACTAAGGAGCCTAGCCCGAACCATGAAAAACTAATTATTTTTCCTCCACCAAATTGTTCAGATGGCACTATGCATTGGGGCAGGTAGCGTTCTCCAGGTATCCTCCAAACCCAGATTTGTCCGTCAGGCTGCCATATGGTGAAGCGTGATTCATCACTCCAGAGAACATGTTTCCACTGCTAAAGAGTCCAACGGCGTCAGGCTTTACACCACTCCAGCCGACGCTTGGCATTATGCATGGTGAGTTTAGGCTTGTGTGCAGCTGCTTGGCATTGAAGCTCCCAACGAACAGTTCTTGTGCTGACTTTGATTCCGGTGGCAGTTGAAACTGGGTAGTGAGTGTTGCAACCAAGGACAGACGATTTTTACACGCTATGCACTTTAGTACTCGGCGGTACCGTTTTGTGTGCTTGTGCGGCTTGCCACTTTGCGACTGAGCCTTTGTTGATCCTAGACGTTTCCACTTCACAATAACAGTTGACCAGGGCAGCTCTAGCAGGGCAGAAATTTGACAAACTGACTTGTTGGAAAGGTGGCATCCTATGACGGTACCACGCTGAAAGTCACTGAGCTCTTCTGTAAGGCCATTGTACTGCCAATGTTTGTCTGTGTGCTCGGTTATACACCTGTCATTAACGGATGTGGCTGAAATAGCCGAATACACTCACTTGAATGTGTGTCCACATACGTTTGTATATATAGTGTACTTAACTGTATGGAGGGCCTGGATGACTGACTTACTGACTGAAAGATGTTGAATGAGTCGATGATGTCAAGATTAATTTATCCATCACTGTGATCGTTGCTTCCTCTGCAGATTTGACAAGCTGAATGGAAAGGGGTAAGCAGGTACAATGAACTGAAGCGAAGTGTCAACTAGTTCACCACAACATTATTTTTGATGGAATAGCGCTGCCAGTGAAGTATTGTTTGTTGGTGGTATACACACAACAGAGATTTGAGATTTGTGTTCACATTAATTAAGAGATATGATGTGTGAAGTATTACCAATGGAGATGGTACGAGGTTTTATTTCTTCACGCTATGGTATAGCGATATTCTTTGTGTAGATATCATATCCACCTTCATGAGTCAAGTGACACCCTTGATACAAAATAACACAACATACAGTAGGCATATTGTTTTAGCTTTTTTTCCCTTCAATTTCTCATATTTCCCTGTTGAAGGTTGAGGTAAACAAGAGCATGAAAATATGGAAAGCATGATAACACAAGGGCACCCTCTTCCGTATAAAGTGCACTACTTTTGAACAGAGCCCTATGAGCCCTGGTCAAAAGTAGTTTTACTTACTACAATATATAGTGAATAGGGTACCATTTCAGATGCAGTCATTGATTATCTGAGTCATTATGCTTTCTGTCTTTTCATTTCTGTCTAGCAATTTACAGGCAGTTGTACTTTAGACTGCTGTGGTGCTGTCCTTGTGTGCTTCATGGTTAAATTATTAATTAAGATGGTGCTAAAGTTGGTGTACTGACATATCAGATGTATATATTTATAATTAACGGTGTGATAAGACTTTCAACAGCGATAAGAGTCATTTCCTGTGGCCTTTGAAGTGGTCACAGTCAGCAGGTTAGCTCAAATTAGCCTATGAGTATCCGGCAGGAAATAAAGGACCCTCAAAGCATAAGACATGCATGCATGTACGCACACAAACACCCACACCTCCTTGCTTTCTCACTAATGACTGTCTAGAACATCTACATTATCATTTCCCAGTCCCTATCACAGCCACTAATGAGGTCTTACGTGAGGAAAACATGACTCTATTCGCAATAGATATAGTTGAAAATAAAAAGACCAGGGAAACCAAATCAGAGGAGGGAGGCAGGGGTCAAAATATCAATCATCACATTCATCCACAGTAGAGCAAAAATCAAAAGAGAGGAGGAGGAGGATGGGGTCAAAATACCAATCAAAAGATGTGTCCTTCATCAATAAGTCTGGGAGGTACTCAGGCAGACCGGCAGTAAATGAGAAGAGTGAGGGTACTAAGGAGTTCTACTAACAAATCTGCATCTCAAATGGCACCCTATTCCCTATATAGTGCACTATGTTTGACAAGTACAAAATGTGGTGCCATTTAAGATGCAGCCAAACTCTCACTGTTGCTCATCCCAGTGCAGAACAGATCACAGAAGAGAGACTGTGTGCTTTGCCTCTCCTCTGGGCTGAATAGGATAGGTGGAGAAAGATGGAGGTGGAGAGATGCAGGGAGGTGGAGGGAAGTGGAGAGAGTAAAAGCAGGCCTGGCAGCATTTAATCTCTTTAACAAAGCAAAGCGGCTGTAAGTGTAACAGCTAAAACATGAACATGACAGCCCTGTCATACACTACAGTAGCTTAAATCAGAACTGTGGGGCCTCTCTGTACTTCTTCAATCTGAACTGTGGGGCTCTATATGTCTGGCATACACAACAGTAGCTTCAATCTGAACTGTGGGGCTCTATATGTCTGGCATACACAACAGTAGCTTCAATATGAACTGTGGGGCTCTATATGTCTGGTATACACAACAGTAGCTTCAATCTGAACTGTGTGGCCTTTCTATAGGTCTGCCAAATGGTGTGAGCCTATATACTTGCAATACACTACAACAGGAGTACTCAACCGGGGGTAAAATAAAATAAAACAGTCAGAGAATTTTTTTTTATATATATAAAAAACAAAATTATGAATATGAGCAACAACAGAATAACCACATTTTGAATAACATACAGTAGAAAATAGGATAATATCTGATTTTCTTTCTAATGTCAACATTATTTCTCAACTCCTAATATTGAGCAAATTACAGTGATTGGAGACAATTACATTCACTGAAGTATCTGACATACAGTGCCTTCAGAAATGATTCACACCCCTTGACTTTTCCATCTTTTGTTGTGTTACAGCCTGAATTTAAAATTGATTCAATTGAGATTTTGTGTCTCTGGTCTACACACAATACCCCATAATGTCAAAGTGGAATTATGTTTTTTGAATGTTTACAAATTAATAAAAAATGAAAAGCTGAAATGTTTTAAGTCAATAATTTTTCAATAAGTATTCAAGCCTAAATAAGTTCAAGAGTAAACATGTGCTTAATTAACAAGTCACATAATAAGTTGCATGGACACACTTTGTGTGCAATAGTAGTGTTTAACATGATTTCTGAATGACTATCTCATCTCTGTACCCCACACACACAATTATCTGTAAGGTCCCTTAGTCGAGCTGTGAAATTCAAACGCATATTCAAACACAAAGACCAGGGAGGTTTACCAATGCCTCGCAAAGAAGGGCACCTATTGGTAGATGGGTACAAATAATAAAATCAGATGTACAATATCCCTTGGATCATGGTTAATATATTAATTCCACGTTTGATGGTGTATCAATACATGCACACTGTTTGCAATAAGGCACTAAAGTAAAATTGCAAATAATGTGGCAAAATGTTTTACTTTATGTCCTAAAACATCCAGCACAACAAATCGCTGAGTATCACTCTTCATATTTTCAAGTATGGTTGTGGCTGCATCATGTTATGGGTATGCTTGTCAGCAGCAAGGACTAGGGTTTTTTGGGGGATTAAAAGAAACAGAATAGAACTAAGCACAGGAATAATCCTAGAGAAAACCCTGGTTCAGTCTGCTTTCCAACAGACACTGGGAGACAAATTCACCATTCAGCAGTACAATAACTTAAAACACAAGGCCGAATATACACTTTAGTTGCTTACCTAGACAACATCGAATGTTCCTGAGTGGCCTAGTTACAGTTTTGACTTAAATCGGCTTGAAAATCTACACGGCTAGAAATGGTTAAACTAAAACATTGCCACAGAAGGAGCAAATTTTAGATGAGGCCTTTTCAGTCTGTAGCTGGAAATGTACGTAGCCTAGGACGAAGAATTCCGACAACCGCCGACACATCTATTCTATGCGACAACCTGGTTACACCTGACGTAGCCATTAGGAACGCAAACAGAGACTTTTCTGTCAACTCTCTCCAGCAGATGGACCAGCGACCACAGAGAGAGACAACAAGACATACACTCGTAAATATGTAAATTGCAAGTTATTTTTGAACGAGCGGTTGTTCATATTCAAAGTATTAGCACTTGCTATGGGTGTAGTTATCAGCTATGAGTCTCCCGCTCTCGAGCGGTCCCCATCCCGTGGTGCCCCAACTTCCTAGTTAATTAAAGTGTACTTGATTAGTTTAATCACATAGTAATACTTACAAAAAGAGAATTGATTTGATAAAATAAAAGTCTTCACATTTAATGATAGTCAATGACACGACAGGGTATTTATTGTGTGTAGATGGGTGAGAATTTTGGAGGAATTTATTACATTGTTAATTGAGGCTGTAACACAACAAAATCTGGAAAACCTTAAGGTGTATGAATACTTTCTGAAGGCAATGTAGGCTTTGAAAAAACACCCGTAAATATGCTACAAGTGCAGCTGACTGCTGGTAAGCTTTCATGAGTTAAAACATACATTTTTGCCAACACCTGGCTAACCTTTTTTTAAACAGCTGAACAGCTGCACTTTGCGAAAAATAGTTTGCAGTTACCTTTGTAGCTAATAGGCTGTTACACTTCATCCAATTATAATGTGGGTAGGTCAAAAATAATAACAAATGATCTAACAAATCTATTAATTTTAAAATTTTAAAATGCCTGCTTCTCCTTTCCATCATCATTCACCTGATGAAAAGACAAGACATGTGACATTTATTTGTTTTTCTAATGTATAATGTGATCCCTAGGCAAGAAAGGGTTGAAGAACCCTGGACTACAGTGTTGTCATGTTTTGGCTATGCCGGATTAAGTAATTTAACATGCTATTCTATAAAATAATGTCTCTGTAATTAATATTACCTGATTAAGCTAATCGGGTAGATAATTAACTAGAAAGTCGGGACACCATGAAATAATGTTTATAGAGCTGTTGTCTTTATACCAGCAACATTCCACTGCTGGCTTGCTTCTGAAGCTAAGCAGGTTTGGTCCTGGACAATCCCTGGATGGGAGACCAGATGCTGCTAGATGTGGGGTTGGAGGGCCAGTAGGAGGCACTCTTTCCTCTGGTCTAAAATAAATAAATATCGCAATGCCCCAGGGCAGTGATTGGCCTGTGTAGGGTGCTGTCTTTCGGATGGGACGTTAAACAGGTGTCCTGACTCTTTGAGGTCATTAATGATCCCATGGCACTTATTGTAAGAGTAGGGGTGTTAATCCTAGTGTTCTGGCTAAATTCCCAAGCTGTCCTTCACACCATCATGGTCACCTAACCATCCCCAGATTACAATCGGCTCATTCATCTCCCTCCTCTCCCCTATAACTATTCCCCAGGTCGTTGCAGTAAATGAGAATGTGTTCTCAGTCAATTTATCTGGTAGAATAAATGAATGTCAATCTTCTGAATAAACTCTTAAAGACCTGGTAATCTTGTACGTCAATACTTAATCATCACCTTGTTTAGTCTCATCTGAAAGTGGTAAATTCTTGGTTATCTTCATGAACCCTGGCTAACAAGTTGAATCAGCAATCCAAATTGGGTTTAATTATTTATATACAAAATACCGAACTAATCACAGAATTACATATACACAGAATGCAAATTATGTCATACAGAAAATGTCCCTGGTGGACAGAGCTGACATGACGGATGGTTACACAAAGGAAAGGAGGTTGGGTTTGAGTGAAAGAGCGGGAAGACTGAGGAACAAAGGGAGAAGCTATGCTATCGCAAATACAGTATCTTATGCATTCTAAATTACCACCCATTTGAAAAAGGAGAATGCAATAAATATTTACTCTGAGCTGCGCGTAGGTTGGTTGTAGATACTGGCCGTGTTCCCCAACAGAGATCTTACTTGTCCTTTGAAGAGTGTCTCTGGTGGTAAACTGGATATGTTGTAGTAATGTCGTTGTGTGGTAGAACAGACACATTGTCCGTCCTTTCCTAGGCCACATTTACAGCGACCGCTGACAACTCAACGGCTAGGAGGTATCACTTCTGGACTGAATAAGAGTTCAAAGTTCATACCATGTTGCCATACTTTTAGCTCATGCTATATTCTGGCTGGTATAGTAAACATTCATCCTTTCGATGTGTATAGGACGTCACCTTCACATTGAAATTCGATGCTAATTTCGTTAGGTCCTTGTCGTTAAACCAGAGTTCACGCTGAGGCTGGCTTAGTTCTTTAGGGGATCTTTGTCCTTTCAATGCGGGGACTGGAAGTCCTCACGTCCCTGGAACAGCTTATTATCTGAACACTTTCAACATAGGACTGTCACCCTAATGTCATCGGAACAGGAAGTTATATTTTCGTAAAGGGCTTATATAATGGAGAGAGAGAAGGGTGTGTTTCATAGTTTTACAAATCATGTCTGTTCACATGGGTGGAACACTGAGTGAGCAAAGCTTTAACCTTATGTAAACCCAATTCTCTCCTTTGGAAGCTAAAATGACATTGAATCTTTTCACAAATAGTTTCATATTTAAACATTTAAATTACACAACAATTCCATGTGAATCTGATAACTATAATGTGTAGACTTTCCAAGATACATTTTATGTCATCCTTTCATTAATAAGAATGTCTCAGATGAAAACCGAACTGACATAATATTCCAACGCATATTCTCAACTGGTTGGATTACCGTAATATGGTTCCTTTCCCCCCACCTTTTGATGTTCCCAGACTCTATATGTTTAACAAAGAGTGTCAAAAGAGAGAGGGAAGGGAGAAAGGTATTTATGGGGGGGTCATAAACCTACCCACAGGCCAACGTCATGACAGTACGTAGCTTGAATCTGAACTGTGTGGTTCTGTACAGTATGTCTGCCATACAGTACAGTAGATTCAACCTGGTCTGTGTGAGCCCTATGCTTCGGGATTTCAGCCCACAAATGACAGAGATGTCACATTCTGTAGCTAAGATCTGAACTACAGAGCGTACAAAACATTAAGAATATCTTCCCAATATTGAGTTGCACATCCCCCCTTTCCCTCAGAACAGCCTCAATTCGTCTGGGCATGGACTCTACAAGGTGTCGAAATCATTCCACAGGGATGCTGGCCCATGTTGACTCCAACAGTTCTATCAAGTTGGCTGGATGTCTGTCCTCTGGGTGGTGAATCATTATTGATACACACAGGGAACTGATACTCAGTATAAAAAACAGCAGCTTTGCAGTTCTTTACACAAACCGGTGCGCCTGCCACCTACTACCATACCCTGTTCAATGGCACTTCAATCTTTTGTCTTGCCCATTCACCCTCTGAATGGCACACATACACAATCCATGTCTCAATTGTCTCAAGGCTTAACAAACGTCTTCAATCGTTCCCCTCCCCTTCATCTTCACTGATTGAACTGGATTTAACAATTGGCATCAATAAGGGATCATAGCTTTCATCTGGATTCACCTGGTCAGTCTATGTCATGGAAAGAGCAGGTGTTCATAATGTTTTGTACACTCTTTGTATGTCTATATCCCAGTCAACGATGTAACGGGGTAGAGCCATTGAAGTATTGTGAAAGCGACCTCATGCCTTTGCCAGCCGCAGGTGTGTCTAAATGTTGATTAAGGGTGTGGCTGTCTATAAAAGCTATGTATTTTAATGATTGTGGAGTCAGAAACCATACCATTTTTTAAAGCTTCCTGCGATTGAATATTTTCTCTGTAATGAAGAAGAGTGGTGATAATGAACTGCAACCTTTGTCTGTTGACACAAAGTATTCAACACAAAGCCAAGGACATTTCTGAGAACAAGCTGTCATTGAGTTGCTCCAGTTACAAAAAATATAACCTATATTTTTGTATGACATCTGACTGGTATTCCCATGCCTCACTCTCTGATTTAAAGAACCTGTGTATTTTAGATTTGTCATGAGGACCTCACCTCGCGCAAAAAAATATATGCTGTAATTATTGTTAAATCCCCCACGTTACAATGTGGCTACAGATACGACTTTGGATGCCTCAGACTGCATCTCAAATGGCACCATATTCCCTATATAGTGTGCTACTTTTGACCAGGGCCCCATAGGGCTTTGGTCAAAAGTAGTGCACTACAGAAAACGGTGCCATTTGGTATGCATTTTAGCACTCAAAGTAAAATCAACTGCCAACTCCACTGTGCTCTTTACATTAGAAAAGTGTGTCATATCAACAAACCCAACATATGCTTTATGCTGGGAAATGTGTTGTTCTTACAGGGTCATCCATTAGTAGTGCAGCACCACTGAAGAAAATTAAGGGTAAGTGCCTTTCTCAAGGGAGCATCGGCATATTTTTCACCTTGTATTCCAACCTGCAACCTTTTGGTTAGTGGCCCAACAGTCTAACCTTTAGACTACCTGCACCTGACTGTAGTATTAACGGTACTAATTAAAAAAAGGACATGTACAATTAGAGCTGGAAATTCATGATCCAATAAAGTCAAGCATAATATTATCTCCCTGTTAAGTAAAAGGGCAAAGGACACATATATTATCTCAGCTAGAATAATGATCACGAGTGCATGGATGGCAGTCCTGCCTTTTAACTCAGTGATGTTGCCAGTGGCACTGCATAAATAGCATAGTTTTTCAGAGTTGGATGCCCTTTCCTCTGTTGTTGCCAATGATACAGAGAATGGCATCCTATTCCCTATATAGTGCACTACTTTTGATCAGTCCTATACAGATACTGCTGAGATGAGATTATCCGAGCACTAATTCCACAGATATTGTTCCATGGAAACCCCCCAAAAAATTTAAAAAGTAAAATCCAAAAGATCAGCTTGACAGAAAATGCTTTTGTGTAGAGGGCATACGGTAGAGCAATGGACACATATATTATCCTCGCAAAAATAATTATGATATTTATGAGTGCGTGCCAGTTCTGACTTTTTTTTAACACAGTGGTGATGCCAGTGCATTAATAATAGCATAATAGGAGGATATTGGATTTGTTGGACTTTTGGTGGGCACCAGCAGCCCGGCACACCTACATACGCCTACTGAAATGATCTGAGTGCTAATGCCACAGAAAATTGTTCCCGTGGAAAACTAGAACAGAAGAAAAAGTCACATCTAAAAGATTGACATCTCAATCAGATTGACAGAGAATGAGTGTCTGTAGAGGACGTTAGGTATTGTTTGCTGTGGTATGGTTGTATTATTTATGAGAAATTGAATTGTTTATGTTTGTAGACTCTGGTTATGGACGCCGACCCCCCCCCCCCTCTTTACGCTGATCCCTCCGCCTATGTAGAACCAGACCGTGGATCATCGTCGGAGGCTCTGGACTGCAGATCATCGCCGGAGGCCCCGGACTGGGAACCGTCGTTGGAGGTTCCGGACTGAGGACCGTCGTTGGAGGTTCCAGACTGTGGCCTGTCGTTGGAGGTTCCGGACTGTGGCCCGTCGTTGGAGGCTCTGGACTGTGGCCCGTCGTTGGAGGTTTCGGACTGTGAAATGTCGGCGGAAGCTCTGGACTATGAAACATCGCCGGAAGCTCTGGACTGGGTACTGTTTCCGGAAGCTCTGGACTATGAACTGTCGCCGGAAGCTCTGGACTGTGGAGGCGCACTGGAGGCCTGGTGCGTGGGACTGGTACAGGAGGCACCGGGCTGAAAACACGCACCTCGAGGCGTGTGTGAGGAGAAGGTACAGGACGTACTGGACTCTGGAGGCGCACTGGAGGCCTGGTGCGTGGGACCGGTACAGGTGGTACCCGGCTGGTGACACACATCTCAGGGCGAGTGCAGAAAGGAGGCACAGGTCGTACTGGACTGTGGAGGCGCACTGGAGACCTGATGCGTGGGACCGGTACAGGTGGCACCGGGCTGATGACACACATCTCAGGGCGAGTGTGGAGAGGAGGCACAGGTCGTACTGGACTGTGGAGGCTCACTGGACACCTGATGCGTGGGACCGGTACAGGTGACACCGGGCTGATGACACGCACCTCAGCACGCCCGGTCTCCAGCGCTCTCAATGCTAGCACCTCTCTCCGGAATCTTGCGTCGAACTCCTCATACGACTCCCTGACTGGCTCTGGTTCGCTCCTGCTCCTTGTGACCCCCCCCCCAAAAAAAATATTTGGGTGTCTGTGGCCTACATCTTTGGTATAATTCCTCGTAACGTCGCCGTTCCGCTTTCGCCGTCTCCATTTCCTCCTTCGGAAGGTGATACTCCCCAGCCTGCGTCCAGGGTCCTGCTCCATCCAGGGTCCTGCTCCATCCAGGATCTCCTCCCAGGTCCATTCTTCCTGAACACGCAACTTGGTCCATTTTTGTTGGGTTCTTCTGTCCCGTTCGTCGTATGAATCGGACCAAGGCGCAGCGTGGTATGCGCACATTCTTGTATTTACTGAATGAACACCAAATAAACCAACCAAATAACAAAACGAAACGTGAAGCTATACAACCGAGAGTTGACAGGCAACTACACATAGACAAGAATCCACAAACACCAAAGGGAAATGGCTACTTAAATATGATCCCCAATCAGAGATAACGATAAATAGCTGCCTCTGATTGGGAACCATATCAGGCCACCATAAACATACAAATACCTAGACCTACAAAACTTCAGACATACAAAAATCCTAGACAATACAAAACCCCTAGACAATACAAAAACTAGCGCATCCACCCTAGTCAGACCCTGACATAACCAAAATATAAAGAAAACAGAGATTTCTCAGGTCAGGGCGTGACAAATAGTTTGTTTACATCATCTGCTCTAATTCACTCACGAACAAGTAATTCAAGAAGATCCAAATGAAATTGATTGAGATCAAGCAAATGATTTGCATGCAGATGCAGTTTCACCGATAAACTGTGCATAATTATTATTAACGATTAACAGAGATGATGACATATTTAGAAATTAAGTATGCCTAACTTGGTGTTTGAGGGCATTGAAAATATTATATTTTCAAAAGACAATATGTGAGGGCTTAGGAAAATGTTGCAATTGGAGGATGAATTTTATGCATATTTCATAACAGGGCTTTCCAACCCTATTCACTGGCTTCATCCATCTGAGCAGAAGCCAAAATGCAAGTTTCCTGTGCTCATTACAAACAGAGTAAATAAAGGACCTTGAATAACAGCATGGAAAACTCCTCTGTTCATCCGGAGACATCGTGTCACTATTTTGATCTGACACTGACCATCAGCCACTGACCTTCTCCACTTACATTGTGTCGCAGCCTACACTTGGATTAGCCTACACTGTAATTCATTAAACTGGACTGGATTATTTTACGGCACCAACATTGCAATCCAATGCATGGATCCACCCATTCCACTCGTTCAACGAGCAAACAAAGGAATCCGAGAAGTTACCAATAAACTTCGTCCAAACAACTCAAACAATGTTTCTAATCAATCATCAGGTACCTTAATATGTAAATAAACAATACCATTTAAGACAGAATGTAGTATGTTCAATACCAGAGATAAATAATGAGGTGCACGCCCTCATCCACAAGACTACAGTCCAAATGAGAACCACCTTGAAAAACTACAACTATTAATTAATTTTTCAGAAAACAAGCCTAAAACCCTTTCTAAAGAATGTGGCCATCTAGTGGAAGTCATAGGAACTGGAATCTGGGAGGAATTCCGGATGGATTCTCCACAGGTTTTTGCCCGCCATATCTGTTCTGTTATACTCATAGACAAACTTCGGAGTGTTTTCTATCCAATGCTACCAATTATATGCATATCCTAGCTTCTGGGCCTGAGTAACAGGCAGTTTACTTTGGGCACGTCAGTCATCCGAACCTCAGGATACTGCCCCCTAGCCTTAAGAAGTTATAACTAGCAGAAACAAACTCAAATCTGCCCAGGGCCATAGCAAAACATGTCACAGTTGTTTGTAGCGTCACCAGCCTGAATCCAATCTGGAGCCAGTCAGTCTACGTCTATAAAACATAGAATTTGCTTCCAAATGAGATTACATAACTTCTCAAGCTATGTTTATAATTGATGGATGATGACAATCGTTGACCCCGATTTTCTGTTAGACAAAGTTAGTGGGCGCAAATGTAATTTTATTTGTTTTGTTGTTTTATTTATCCAGTCGGATTAACACTCCAAACAGCCTACCCAACTGCTCGGAGGCGTCCACACACCGTTGCCTTGTTTTGGATCACATTCCAATAATAAAACTGTCAGAGGGACAAAAATGCCATTTCAAAATGTATGGGGGACATGTCCATCCCGTCCCCAGTGAAAGTTGTGCACCTAGACAAAGTGCTCAATTGGGTGCTGGACTAATCTTCTGGTCATGAACAGATGCCATGACCTACTTACAAGGAGCAATGGTGGGAATCATAGCATGTCCAGCAATGTGATTGCAATGGTTTAGCGACCTCCAAAAATAATTTAATTCAGTTGCTATTTTCACAGTTTGTCAGGCAAAACATCCTAATAAAACTGTCATGCCACACAAGTACCATTGTGACACGTCTGTTGTTGCCAGAGTCTCCCTAGACTCCTAAGAAAAGGACAAGCTATCATGAGGCCTTTGATAGTGACCTGAGTTACTCCCCTGATGTCTTGGACAGCATCAACAACGACAGGCAATGTTTATTATGCGAAAAGTTGTATAAAAAAATATCCGGCTTAATAAACTAATAGGCTAATTCCACAACCAAGCAGATACAACTAATGTGGTTATTTTGGTTGTGACGTGCATTAGCAAAAACCTTTGTCCAAAATATAATTTACCACTTGGCTGTCTATTATATCACCCTGCCACAGGCCCTCCCAGTCAACGCCATCTCATAAGACTCCCTGCTCCAGTTGTTAAAGAGACGTCCAGTGTACATCCGAACATAGAGGAGTCAAACTAGGCCCTCATCAGCAGCCTATGAATGGAACAGTCAGCCACGTGTTGGCAAGTATCCGGCCAGCAACCTTCATATGGTCAGTAGCTTTCACAGGCTCATTTGTACAAATACAGAAGGTAACCCACTTCATTACTTTGATACATTTGATAACCCAATTGTGAAACAATTTCTGTAAACTAACATGTGTTGCTTATTTTCTACTTCTTAGATGCATATAATGTGAAGGGCGTAACCTATCCTGTTGGAACCAGCCACATCTCTGTGTTCACCATTCTGTTTCCCTTCACGTGTTATGATATCTGAATTTAAATAGAAAGGTGAGCGCAGCAATCAGGCTGGTTCCACCAGGTTAATAACCAACATTGTAATCAATGCACTTTGTGTCTGTGTGTGCGTGCATGCGTGTGTGTGTGCCTGACCAGTGTCTTTAATGAGGGGCCAGGAGCAGATCTACGCTGCCATGCCTATCTATGGGGCGCTGGCGAAGACCTTACCTCCAGCCTCACCTCTTGCCTGCTCACGAACGGTCGTCGATGGGGAGACCAGAATTAGGTATGTATAGTCTGACCTGTTCAAACTTCAACATAGTATATGTTTGTTTGTCAGATATCACCTATCCTAACTATCAATTTGTATGCGCTTTTCCCTCTATGCATATTCTGACCTTGAACTTAAGTATGAGAATAGCACACTATTCAGCTACTATTCGTTTGAGGTGGAGCAAGAATAAATTAAGTTGTGTGGAGGTGTGTACAGATACGCAGTATTTTGACCTTGACTTAATTTCCTAATAATTCCACCACCTTTACTCATGAGGAAACCATGAGTAAGGTCTAGCAAACCTACTGGTGTAACATGAAGTCCTATGAGTGTCATCTGATGAAGATAATTCAAGGTTAGTGATTAATTTTATCTTTATTCCTAGTCTTTGTGAATGCTATATTTCGCTGGAAAATGGCTGTGCTTATTGTGGATACCGAACAATCTTTTGTAGTGCTTTTGCTGAAAAGCATATTTGAAATCGGACACGTTGTTGGGATTAACAACAATATTAATGCAACGGCTGTGTCAGATTTAAAAAAAGCTTAGCGGAAAAAGCAAACCATGCAATAATCTGAGTACGGCGCGCAGACAACAAATACTTATATCCGTCAATGTTGGAGTCAACAGAAGTCCGAAATAACATTATAAATATTCCCTTACCTTTGATGATCTTTATCAGAATGCACTCCCAGGAATCCCAGTTCCACAATAAATGTTTGATTTGTTAGATAATGTCCATCATTTATGTCCAAATAGCTACTTTTGTTAGCGCGTTTGGTAAACAAATCAAAAATCACGAAGCGCGTTCACTAGTTGCAGACGACATGTAAAAAAGTTCCATTACAGTCCGTAGAAACATGTCAAACGATCTATGGAATCAATCTTTTTTTTGTCTTCAGAAAAGCAGACCTCAAAAGAGACTCATTCCCCTCTCATTCAGCCCCCCTTCATAGTAGATGTATCAAACAAGTTTCTAAAGACGGTTGACATCTAGTGGAAGCCTTGGGAAGTGCAACATGACCAATATCCCACTGTGTCTTCAATAGGGGCTGAGTTGAAAATCGACCCAGCTCAGATTTCCCACTTCCTGGTTGGATTTCTTCTCAGGTTTTTTCATCCAAGATACTCAATACTGCCCCCAGCCATAAGAAGTTAACCCCACCAAGTGACCTCTCACCTATGATTATGCTGTGCCCCCTGTATCAGCCAGTTCACCAAAACAGCTAATATAACCTAGAGGATTTAGGGAGAAGGGGGAGAGGGACGAAGTGAAGAAGAAATACTTTTTGTGTGTGTGTGGTCTCACATGGTGTGGCTACAGAGTACTTCGTGCTGAAAAACAGACACATGAGGACTATTGTCTATTGTTTAATAGACGCTAATGTCAATAGAATATACTGTATGTGACACAGACACCTATCGGAGTATACCTGAAACATTTAAATAGAGGGCTATGTGTCTCACCACTTGGTTACTGCAAGGCCAACCCCCAGGGAAATCATGACTTGGCAGCAACAGATAGTCCAGTGAAAATGGCTGTGTTTATGTGGTCTAAATCTGAAAATTAGCAGCTGAATTCTTAAGGATTTTTTAATTGACGCATGTGAGACAGGTTCCATGTACAACAAGACAGGCAGAGACGGAGAAAAAGAACACAGAAGAGTTTAATTACCTCTGGTTATGGACACTTTTGCCAGCAATAAAGCTTCCACGGCCTGTTCCTCGGACAGTGAGCATCTGCCAATATCTACATTTTCAACCCCTTGACCAGCTCGCTCTCTGAAAGTAAAGAAAATAGATTATTTTTTGTAAATAGGAAAACAATAACTGACATATGACCATTTTAAAGCAGCAGATGTCATTTTCAGGATATGTCAATACAGCACAGAAAGCTTAACACCAGACTGGTATTGTGGTTGTTCATTAGGTGATGGGAAATGTGCAATGATACCTGCACCATCTACATGCTGTAAAGACTCCCTAACTCTTCGTGACAGACATAAAGTGTTTTTTCATCCTTCTGTAAAAAAAGCTGACCGTTCACTGTCATGAAATATGATTATATATTGACTATGAAACAAATAGGACATGGCCTGCTTATGAGTTGCCATGAAAGAAAGTTTGATTAATTCAACTCAAAATGGCAAGAAAAGGGAATCGTAGCTAAAATCTTGATGAGTGTGGTTTTACTGCCAGCATCGGTTTGTGGTGGTAAATAGACGGCTAGAAAAATATAGAAGAAAAGGTGAGTAAAAGCTCTTCTGATATCCAGAAGCTCTTTTCGGTCATAAAAGACAGTGGCAGAAACATTATGTACAAAATAAGTTACAAATAACGAGAAAAAACGAGGCCAAATCAGTAGGTGCAGTTCCCCTTTAACTAGTAAGGACAGCTCATGAGGTGTCCTAAATATCTGTCAACTAAATGTGACTCTTATGACTAAAGAGGCTTCATGAAAATATTTTATTTGAACCCATAATAGTACGAGTAAAATGTCTCTATTCTCAGCACTTACAAAAATAAATGTAATATTGTGATTTCAATGTAGCATCTCCTCTATAGTCTCTTGTCTTTCATCCTCTCTTGGTTGCAGCCGTATAGCTAGATTTGACTCATCAGTTCAACCAAGGTAATGGGAAACCCATCCGTCTTCTGTAACACTCGGAGAAGTCAACGATGTTCCTGTGAAGTCACCTTTAGTGAGAATAGAATGCACATGTTGACCTTTCATTCTAAATTTAACTTTTTAAACTGAGCTTTAGTGTTTTACAGCAGAGAGAGAGAGAGAGAGGTACAAAAAGAGACAGAACAAGAGAAAGAGAACACTACAAGACTACTGTCATAAAGCTCAAACTTGCCCCATACAGTGATTTTCAGTAACTGTCCTCAGCTCCTCTTTGGTAGGAAGTCTCTCAAGTTCTCTCTCACTATTCCTTTCATCTCCCGCTTTGCCACAGCGAGAAAATCCCCTGACGCAGTTAACGTTACCTAAGAGTAAACACGTTGTGTAACATATATCCCTTTTCTCCATTCCCCATCTCATCTTTTATTTGGGGACTGAAGAGCCTCTTTTTCCACCTCTGCTTGTGTGTTATCTTTCATTTATTCATTGATAAAACAAACAGAATTCAAAATAGCTACCTAAGAAACTCTGACAGCCATTGCTTCATTTATTTTCTTTCTTTTACTTTATTTCTCATAATTGTTTGTTTAATTGGAAGTCATTTTCTCTTCTTCTCTCTCCCAATTCCTCCCACTTTCACCCTCACCCTCTCTGAATACAGAGAATACCTGGTGGTGGTGAATACAAACTGTGGCTTTTCAGCTCTGTGTCTGTCCCCCCCCCTGAGCATGAAAGCGCTATAATTGTTTACTCTGCCTGTGCAGGCGGACTGCTAGGAGGACTTATCCTTATTATGTAGCACAGGTTGTGCTGTATTACAGAAGAGGCCTGTTTGCCCAGTCTCCCCAGAGGGGTTTCACTCTCTACTCTTCTCATCCAGTGTCTGATGGATGCTAGCGCTGCTGCCCAGGCCTTTTGTTCTCATTCTGGGGTTCTACAGGCTCACAGTTAATGCTTCCCTCCCACATGAAGCTCGCCTCTGCCAAGTCCACCAAATTCCTCAACCATACAAGTATTTTACACCATTTTAAAGATACACTTCTCGTTAATCCAACCACAGTGTCCGATATCAAAAAGGCTTTTCCGCGAAAGCAGAACATATCATTATGTTAGGTCAGCAACTAGTCACAGAAAACATTCAGCATTTTCCAACCAAAGACAGGTGTCACAAAAAGCAGAAATATAGATAAAATGAATCACTAATGTTTGACGATCTTCACCAGATGACACTCCCAGGACTCAATGTTACACAATACATGTATGTTTTGTTCGATCAGGTTTATATCCAAAATCATCAGTTTACATTGGCACCATGTTCAGAAATGCCTCCAAAAAGAGCCACATCAAATAACAGAAATACTCATCATAAACTTTGATGAAAGATACATGTTTTACACAGAATTAAAGACAAACTTGTTATTAATGCAACCGCTGTCAGATTTTAAAAAACCTTTACGGCAAAAGCACAATATTCAATAATCTGATAACAGTGTTCAGCCACAAATGCAAGTGGAGTCAACAAGTCATAAATAGCATTATAAATCTTAACTTACCTTTGCTGATCTTTGTCGGAATGCACTCCCAAGACTCCCACTTCCACAAGAAATGTTTGTTTTGTTCGATTACGTCCATATTTATGCCCAAATACCTCCGGTTTGTTTGCGTGTTTAATTCACCATTCCAAAGGCACAATGCGCGAGCGCAAAATCCAGACGAAAAGTCAAAATAGTTCCATTCCAGTTTGTAGAAACATGTCAAACGATGTTTACAATCAATCCTTAGGGTCTTTTTATAATACAACTTCAATAATATTCCAACCGGACTATAGCGTATTCATTACGCGCCAGCGTGACCGCGCAGTAAACAACTGATTGGCCTCAGCCTAGTCCATTTGTTGAAACAGCTCTTATTCGACACCCGTACCACAAGAGAAGCCTCAAACAACTTTCTAAAGACTGTTGTCATCTGCTGGAAGCCTTGGGAAGTGCAATCTGGCCCCATAGACACAGCATATTTGATAGGCAATCACTTAAATGAAACTTCAAACCTGATTTCCCACTTCCTGGTTGGATTTGTCTCAGGTTTTTGCCTGCCATATGAGTTATGTTATACTCACAGACATTCAAACAGTTTTAGAAACTTCAGAGTGTTTTCTATCCAATACTACTAATAATATGCAAATATTAGCATCTGGAACAGAGTAGTAGGCAGTTTACTCTGGGCACCTTATTCATCCAAGCTACTCAATACTGCCCCCGTCACCAAGAAGTTAAGCTTTGTCAGATTGGATGGGGAGCGTCACAACACAGCTATTTTCAGGTCTCTCCAGAGATGTTCGATTGGGCTCAAGTCCGGGCTCTGGCTAGGCATCTCACGGACATTCAGATACTTGTCCCAAAGCCACTCCTGCATTGTCTTGGCTTTGTGCTTAGAGTCATTGTCCTGTTGGAATGTGAACCTTCGCCTCAGTCTGAGGTCCTGAGCAGGTTTTCATCAAGGATCTCTCTGTACTGTGCTTCGTTCATCTTTCCCTCGATCCTGACTAGTCTCACAGTCCCTGCTGCTGAAAAACAACCCCTCTGAATGATGCTGCCACCACTCTTCACTGTAAGGATGGTGCCAGGTTTCCTCCAGACGTAATGCTGGGCGACCAGCTCCAGGAAGAGTATTGGTGGTTCCAAACGTCTTCTATTTAAGAATGAGGTAGGCCACTATGTTCTTTGGGACCTGAATGCTACGGACATTTTTTGGAAGCCTTCCCCAGATCTGTGCTCTACAGACAATTCCTTCAACCTTGGTTTTGGTTTTTGCTCTGACATGCACTGTCAAATCTGTGACCTTATATAGACAGTTGTGTGCCTTTCCAAATCATGTCCAATCAATTGGACTCCAATCAAGTTGTAGAAACACCTCAAGAATGATCAGTGGAAACAGGATGCACCTGAGTTCAATTTTGAGTCTCATAGCAAAGGGTCTGAAAACTTATGTAAATAAGGTATTTCAGTGTGTTATATGTAATACATACATTGCTTTGTCCTTATGGGGTATTGTGTGTAGATTGATGAGGAAAATGATTTTTTAAATACATTTTAGAATAAGCCTGTAACGGTAACAAATTCTGGAAAAAGTCAAGGGATCCAAACATTTTGCTGAATGCGCGTTTGCACTTGAGTAAATTTAGAAGACTTCCGGCGCTGACGGAGATGGCCGCCTCGCTTCGCGTTCCTAGGAAACCATGCAGTATTTTGTTTTTTGTGTGTTATTTCTTACATTGCTACCCCAGGAAACATTAGGTTTTATGTTTTAATCAGGGCAAGGTGACCGGAAACATGACCGAATACAAACAGTGTAGCTGTTCCCTCCACAATCAAACAAGCTAAGCTTCAGTATTGGGACAAAGTAGAGTCGCAATTCAACGGCTCAGACACGAGAGGTATGTGGCAGGGTCTACAGTCAAACACTGACTACAAAAGTAAAACCAGCCCCATCGCAGACCACGATGTTTTGCTCACAGACAAACTAAACAACTTCTATGCTCACGTTGAGGATAACACAGTGCCACTGACACAGCCCGCTACCAAAACCTGCGGGCTCTCCTTCACTGCAGCCAACGTGAGCAAAACATTTAAACGTGTTAACCATTGCAAGGCTGCCGGCCCAGACGGCATCCCCAGCCACATCCTCAGAGCATGCTCAGACCAGCTGGCTGGTGTGTTTACGGACATATACAATCAATCCCAGTCTCCTGTTCCCACATGCTTCAAGAGGGCCACCATTGTTCCTGTTCCCAAGAAAGCAAAGGTAACTGAGCTGAATGACTAACTTTTGTCATCATGAATTCCTTTGAGAGACTCAAGGACCATATCACCTACACCCTACCTGACACCCTAGACCCACTCCAATTTGCTTAATGCCCCAATAGGTCCACAGACGACGCAATCACAATCG
This sequence comes from Oncorhynchus keta, assembly GCF_023373465.1. Taxonomy (NCBI): domain Eukaryota; kingdom Metazoa; phylum Chordata; class Actinopteri; order Salmoniformes; family Salmonidae; genus Oncorhynchus; species Oncorhynchus keta. The sequence goes on from NC_068424.1 coordinate 38,104,919, forward strand.
CACTGCCCTAACCCATCTGGACAAGAGGAATACCTATGTAAGAATGCTGTTCATCGAGTACAGCTCAGCATTTAACACCATAGTACCCTCCAAACTCATCAATAAGCTCGAGGCCCTGGGTCTCGACCCAGCCCTGTGCAACTGGGTCCTGGTATTCCTGACGGGCCGCCCCCAGGTGGTGAGGGTAGGTAACATCTCCACCCCACTAATCCTCAACACTGGGGCCCAACAAGGGTGCGTTCTCAGCCCTCTCCTGTACTCCCTGTTCACCCATGACTGCGTGGCCATGCACGCCTCCAACTCAATCATCAAGTTTGGAGACGACACTACAGTGGTAGGCTTGATTATCAACAACAACGAGACGGCCCACAGGGAGGGGTGAGGGAACTTTGAGTGTGGTATCAGGAAAATAAACACACTCAATGTCAACAAAACAAAGGAGATGATCGTGGACTTCAGGAAACAGCAGAGGGAGCAGCCCCCTATCCACATCGACGGGACAGTAGTGGACAAGGTGGAAAGTTTTAAGTTCCTCGGCGTACACAACATGGACAAACTGAAATGGTCCACCCACACAGACAGCATGGTGAAGTAGGCGCAGCTGTGCCTCTTCAACCTCAGGAGGCTGACAAAATTCAGCTTGTCGCCAAAAACACAAACACTTTTATAGATGCACAATCGAGAGCATCTTGTCTGGCTGTATCACCACCTGGTATGGCAACTGCTCAGCCCACAACCGCAAGGCTATCCAGAGGGTAGTGAGGTCTGCACAACGCATCACCGGGGGCAAACTACCTGCCCTCCAGGACACCTACTCCACCCGATGTCACAGGAAGCCAAAAAGATCATCAAGGACAACAGCCACCCAAGCCACTGCCGGCTCACCCCGCTATCATCCAGAAGGTGAGGTCAGTACAGTTGCATCAAAGTGGGGACCGAGAGACTGAAAAACAGCTTATCTTAAGGCCATCAGACTGTTAAACAGCCACCACTAACATTGAGTGGCTGCTGCCAACATACTGACTCATCTCTAGCCACTTTAATAATGAAACATTTGTAATAAATGTATCACTAGCCACTTTAAACAATGACACTTTATATAATGTTTACACACCCTACATTACTCATCTCATATGTATATACTGTACTCTATACCATGTACTGCATATTGCCTATGCCGTTCAGCCATCGCTCATTCATATATTTTTATGTACATATTCTTACTCATTCCTTTACACTTGTGTGTATAAGGTAGTGAAACTGTTAGGTTATATTACTTGTTAGATATTACTGCACGGTCTGAACTAGAAACACAAGCATTTCCAAACACTCACATTAACATCAGCTAACCATGTGTATGTGACAAATAAAATGTTGATTTATGCTACTGCTATCCAAGAGGGGATGTTGAAATAGGATTTGCGCTTGTGACAGAGCTGGCTGTCACTCGATACACGTAAGACAAAAAGAAAATGTGACTAGACTGAGAAGTTCTCAAAAATCAATTAATATTTATTTTAAAAAACAGATTGGATTATCAATTGTAGATCATGCTAAAAAGGTTGTAAAAACAAGTAACACGCGTACCTTCAAACAGATCGCCTGTCTAGTCTCTTACCACATTGTCAAGATCTTCCCCAATCTGTCCCAACCTTCATTTAAAGGAGAAACACAACCAGGTGTGGGCAATAACCAATTAGTGTGTATGACGGACTCACCTGCACACAATTTTTTATTTAACCTTTATTTTTAACTAGGCAAATCAGTTAAGAACAAATTGTTATTTACAATCACAATTAACAAGACAAGAAAATAAACCAAACTGACAAACAAGCTGAAGGGGAGCTGTAAATTGTAGATTAAGACAGGTAAAACAGATAGCCCAATTCTGCTATCTTTTTCAGTAATTGGTGTTTTGACCAATCAGATCAGCTCTGAAAAAAAGACCAATTAATGTAGATAAAAATTGGACAAGAATTGGGTTGCCTGTCTAAACGGAAGTTTAGGCTTTTTCATAATGAATCTTGTTCTGGAGGCAGCCCTGCAGTGGTCACTAGCTGTCACAGCCACAAAGTAATACAATCTCATTTTAAACCTAACCTTTTCCCTAACCATAACCACACTGCTAACCTTAATGACTAACCCAATCCTGAAATGAAGACCAAAAAGCAAATTTTGGTTTTCCTGAATTCTTACAATATAGCCAATTTTGTCTTTTCAGCTGGCCTATCTCAGGGAAATAGCTCAGTTCTGCCTCCAAGACAATACTAATGACAATAAACATCAACCTGTGTCTAAACTCAGCCTCAGTGCCAAACTATGGGTAATGTATGACAGAATGGCAAATCTGGATCCTGTTCACAAATACATTTTACAAAAAAAAATGCAAACACTTAAATGGGGAACTAGTGTCCAATTGAAGATAGCATCTTCAAAGCTCCCAACTCTAAGAATGTACCTATAGGCATGTTGTGCAACATCCAAACTGAGTCATGTTCAGACCCATTTCATATGATCTAATATAGTGCACACTGACAATTTACAAAGTGTAGTATTTTGAAGATGACCATTTTAGGAATTCCTTTGATAAGTCAAAGAAGCCACTAGTTAGTCACAACATTACAGGTACCTGCACATGAAAGACATCTCTCATCTCTCATATGCCAGCTATCAATGACACGGAATAACCAGATGTTGCATCTTCCTTCCAAAAATCTACTTTACAAGAAACTGGTGGTATTAAAATGAAACAAAAGCAACATGAAAATATGGGAACAGTTTACTTGACACCGAGCGGACATAACTTGCCATAATATGGTCATCAAACTGTCATGAACATATATTTACACCTGTTGTGACATATCGCGTTATTTGATGGCTGGTTATGACACCTACATAAGAGTGTCAAAACATTTATTAAAATGTGTTTTTTTTTCCTGTCAAGAAGTTTCCTTTCGTTTGAAAGTTATTTTCTCAAGTGAATTCTTTCCTCACATGTTTTTTTTGTCATATGTTAAATAGATTAAATAACACCGTCATTAGGCATTATGACCATCCTGTGTCACTTTATGCACTTTATGACACTGTCAGGAAGCATTATGACCATCCTATCTCAATTTAATTAGATAAAGAAAACACACTTTACGACACTGTCAAAAAGTCTTATGATCATCATAATCATGCAAGCCAGATAGGCCTATCACGTAAAGTACATGCCCTTTGTCTTTTCCTGCTCCTGGATTCTGCTCCTGCATTCATCCCAGTCATCAGCAACAGAGCTCTGTGTTAGGTGCATGTCTGACATCAATTTGTCGTTTAATATGGCACATTTCAGATCATGTTAAAACATAAACATACTGTTGACAAGTAGCCTATGGTGTAATTTAATGTTTTGCCTTGTGTGAGTTTTGTGGATTTTGACACTCTTCTTTAGGTGGGATAACCAGCCATAACATAACTACCGTGATAGGTTTAATGGGTTTTGACGCTCTTATGTAGGCGTTATAACCAGCCATAAAATAATGAAATGTCACAACTGGTCTAAATATATGGGTCATGCCAGTGTTATGACCATATTATGACATGGTTATGACCGTGTAATAACGGGTTAAGACACTGGGTGCCAAGTAAAGTGTTACTGAAAATGTAATTACATTCTCAATTTAAGCTCTGCTAAAGGGTGAAATCAGCCTCAATGATCAGGACCGGCAGGATGGAATCTGACAGCTTGTTATAAAGGAACATCATTCGTTCCTTGGGTTATGTCAGAAAGATTTGTCCACAGCAGATAACGACGACAGTGAAAGAAAAGCAATATAGCCGAAGCAGATGACACAGAGTTATGGCTTCCACATAGTAGGAATGAATTATCATGATCTCATTGTCATCTTGTGGCAGAAAGACAGGAGGGAGAACAGGGGAGAGAGAACCACATTATGATCAGCCCAGATCGCTAACTTAGTGATAAAGCACCCTTTGAATTTCTCTAAAATAGTTTCATTACTGGAATGTTCTCATTTGTCCAACGTTAGCTAGGTGATATCCATGCCTACAGTATAAGCCTTGGCTGAATCGTGATTCAGGATTGAGTTGTTTGGAGACAGAGGGAATAGACAGTTCAGACCAAAATGGACAGCATTTAAAAATATATATTAACTCAAGCATTAAGGCACTCTGGAAAAGAACAATCAGACAGAATAGACATACATTATAGAATGTAAGGATTTTACAGGTTGTGTCATAGAGTTGAGCAAGAAAAACCTCTCTAAATGAAACATGTCAAGGCACTGTTGTTTTACAACTACTTAAATAGGATTACATTTATCATAAATTCCATTGAGTGTTAGAATTTAGAATTTAGCATTAGCATGAGTTGCCACATGTTAGATAAGAACAACTGTTTCCTAATTTAATAAACCAATATTTTTATTTGGTGTAAAATAAGGTCTTCTTCCCAAGTGGAACCCCATGGACCTTGGCCAAATGCAGTGCATTATAAAGGGAATAGGGTCCATCCTCAGTTATCCCAGCCATTAAACTCTGTCATCTATTTTAAATCACCATTAGCCTCATGGTGAAATCTCAGAGGGGTTTCCTTCCTCTCCGGCAACTAGGTTAGGAAGGGCATTGCTGGTGACTCTGTTGGTGATTTATTTAGAATTCAAGGCACACTTAACCAGCATGGCTACAACAGCATTCTGAAACGATACGCCATCCCATCTGGTTTGCGCTTAGTGGGACTATCATTTGTTTTTCAACAGGACAATGACCCAAAAAACACCTCCAGGCTGTGTAAGGGCTATTTGACCAAGAAGGAGAGGGATGGAGTGCTGCATTAGATTACCTGGCCTCCACAATCACCCGACCACAACCCAATTGAGATGGTTTGAGATTAGTTTGACCACAGAGTGGAGGAAAAGTAGCCAACAAGTGCTCAGCATATGTGGGAACTCTGCAATACTTTTGGATAAGCAGTCCAGGTGACTACCTCATGAAGCTGGTTGAGAGAATGCCAAGAGTGTGCAAAGCTTTCATCAAAGCAAAGGGTGGCTACTTTGAAAAATCTCAAATATATTTTGATTTATTTAACACTTTTTTGGTTACTACATGATTCCATATGTGTTATTTTATAGTTTTGATAGCTTCACTATTATTTTACAATGTTGAAAATAGTAAAAAATAAAGAAAAACCCTTGATTGAGTAGGTTTTTCCAAACTTTTGACTGGTACTGTATATATATTCTATCAGAAAAGGGACTTGTTTGACTTTCAGAAAAACATATTTGTCAAGGTCAGGCTAATATTTCTTATGGAAGTTGATGAATAACACCCAGAGACATGGCAAAAATACCTACATCCATTGAAAAAAAAGTGTTGAAAATGCATACAATTTCCTTTCGAGATCCATATTTTAGTTTTTAAGGTAAAAGACACCTGACCTTATTTTTAAAGCCTTTTGGGATACACGTTTTACACTATTTTAAACTAAATGAGAATTGATATTTCCTGGGACAGAAAAAACACTGCATTGTAGGAATGACTCAGCTATCAAGATCATCCTCCCTCTCTCGCTGGTTTAAACGCTAAAATACCAGATAGAATATTAATACATGTCCTACTGCTACTACAGGCCTATAGGTCCTATAACTGCAATATTCAAATGTACAAATATGTATCTGAAATGCATCCATACACATCAAAAACCATAATTTTATATAGTTTAATAACACAAGACAGATTAGTCTCCACTACCACATACAAGTGTTAAAGTGTATCCAAAGTGCAGCCACACAGTAGGCTACAACAAACTATAGCCTTCTGTAGCCTATCAAAACTAATTGCACTGATTTTTGTGTTTGACCTATATTTAACTTTTACAAGTCAGTTAAGAACAAATTCTTATTTACAATGATGTCCTAGGAACAGTGGGACAGGGGAAGAACAACATATTTTTAAATTGTCAGCTCAGGGATTTAATCTAGCAACCTTTCGGTTACTGGCCCATCGCTCTAACCACTAGGCTACCTGTCGCAAAGATATTACATAGGCTATTAATATCAAATGTAAAGACTAGATGAAAATTAGAATAGTGAGGTAGTCTAAAACAGGGTTTTCCAAACTCAATAAAAAATATAATGGGCTTTTTTTGCTCTCGTTCATGCGCTATTGCACTCTATTCCATAGACCAGGGTTTCCCCTGGGTGCACGTTTTAGATTTTGCCCTAGCACTACACAGCTGATTCAAGTAACAAACTCATCAAACGTTGATTATTTGAATGAGCTGTGTAGCGCTAAACCAAAATGTGCACCCAGGGTGAAGGAGAGCAAAAAAACACAGTCCGTGATTTTTGGGATCTACAGTATACACAGAGTACACATGACATAGACTGACCAAGTGAATCCAGGTGAAAGCTATGATCCCTTATGGATATGACTTGTCAAATCCACTTCAATCAGTGTAGATAAAGTTGAGGAAACAGGTTAATAAAGAAGGATTTTTAAGCCTTGAGACACCCAAAGCCAACTTTACACAACTGTGAGAAGCATTGGAGTCAACATGGGCCAGCATCCCTGTGGAACGCTTCTGACACCTGGTAGAGTCTATGCCCCAACGAATTGAGGCTGTTCTGAGGGCATCTCAATATTAGGAAGGTGTTCCTAATGTTTCGTATACTCAGTGTATATTATTGACTGTTATTATCATCTGTCAATTGTGGAGTGGTGCCCTCGCTCACTACTTCATCCAAAACCAATGTAGCACTGAAAGTCACAATTACATTGCAAGATTTGTTTCACTACTGAGTTAGACGGGTCAGGCCTATCGTGTCGGCAGGGGTTCAATCACTCTTAAAGTATAGTACTCAAGGATCAGCCTACAAAGGTCACATTGTCTCATTAATTGCTTATGAATTATCACTCTACGCATGTGAAACAGTTGGGGGAACATAATGATTTGGTGAAAACAATGCCCTAAAGAAATCTACCTTCCTTTGCTGTGAAGTTAGCAGATCTGTGCCGGAGGCGCAGGTGATAAAAGCACTCCATGCTCTACACTGTACAGTTGGAGATTAGGTTATTTTATCCAACAACAAAAAAATGTAATATGAGCAGCCTTTCACTCTCTCGAAATCTCTGTCCCAAATGTCATTATATTCACTATACAGTACACTAATTGTAGTGCCCTACCAAAATAGTGCCCTATCAAGGGAATAGAGAGCCATTTGGGCACACTTTCTCTTTTTCTAAAGCTGGTACCAACCAGGGACTGGCTGCAAAGGCCCTGTTATCTCCCCGCCAATACAAGCCAGGTGACCCATTAGTATTCTGTGCACAGAGATGGATTAAGAGGCTTTGCAGGTTACAAACCGTGCCATAATCAAATGATCCCCATCACCCTTACCGGGGTTTGACCTTCACAGTATTAGGTTGGAGACAATTACTGTGTGTGTGAGGAGCAAGTTTTTCCTAAAACCATAACATCTTATATATAGAGAGAAGGTAATACAATAAGAAAATGAATTGATTGTTAATTATTATGGTTTCTTGGTTTCTTCCCAAAGATATACACTACATATACAAAAGTTTGTGGACACCCATTCAAGTAAGTGGATTCGGCTACTTCTGTTATACCCGTTGCTGACAGGTGTATAATATCGAGCACACAGCCATGCGATTTCCATAGACAAATATTGGCAGTAGAGTGGCCTTAACATAGCACCGTCACAGCATGCCACCTTTCCAAGAAGTCAGTTTGTCAAATTTCTGCCCTACTAGAGCTACCCCGGTCAACTGTAAGTGCTGTTATTGTGAAGTGAAAACTTCTACGAGCAATAACGGCTCAGCCGCTAAGTAGTAGGCCACACAAGCTCACAGAACGTGACCGCCGAGTGCTGAAGCGCTTAGCACGTAAAAATCATCTGTTCTCGATTGCAACACTCACTACCTATCAGGTATCAAGTTAAGACCTAAGTGCAGACTGTCTGAAGTAACAATGTTTATTGTAACAACAGGGGTAGGCAAACGACAGATCAAGGCAGGCAGGGGTCTATAATCCAGAGTAGGAGCAACGGTACAGGACTGCAGGCAACTCAGGGTCCGGCAGAGTTCAGTAATCCAGAGGTGGAGCAAAGGTACAGCAAGGCAGGCAGGGTCAGGGTCAGGAAAGGTAAGGGTCAAAAACCAGGAGGACAAGAAAAAGAGAGGCTGGGAAAAGACAGGAGCTGACAGTACGAAGGCTGTTAAGCTTGAAAAACAATACGAACTGGCACAGACAGAAAACACAGGTATAAATACCCAGAGGATAAGTGGGGTACTTCAGGAAACTCATGAAATGGGTTTTGATGGCAGAGCAGCCGCACACAAGCCTAAGATCACCATGCGCAATGCCAAGCATCGGCTGGAGTTGTGTAAAGCTCCCCGCCCATTGGAATCTGGAGAATTTGAAGTGTTCTCTGGAGTGACGAATTACCCTTCACCATCTGGCAGTCCGACAGATGAATCTGGGTTTGATGGATAGCAGGAGAACGCTACCTGCCCCAATAAATAGTGCCAACTGTAAAGTTTGGTGGAGGAGAAATAATGGTCTGGATCTGTTTTTCATGGTTCGGGATAGGCCCCTTAGTTCCAGAGAAGGGAAATCTTAATGCTACAGCATACAATGACATTCTAGTGCTTACAACTTTGTGGCAACAGTTTTGGGAAGGCCCTTTACTGTTTCAGCATGACAATTCCCCCGCACACGAAGCGAGGTCCATACAGAAATAGTTTGTCAATATCAGTGTGGGAGAACTTGACTGGCCTGCACAGCGCCATGACCTCAACCCCATCGAACACCTTTGGAATGAATTGGAATGCCGACTGTGAGTCAGGCCTAATCGGCCAACATCAGTGCCCAACCTCACTAATGGTCTTGTGGCTGAATGGAAGCAAGTCCCAGCAGTAATGTTGCAACATCTATTGGAAAGCCTTTACAGAATAGTGGGGGCTATTATAACAGCAAAGGGGGGACCAACTCCATATTAATGTCCATGATTTTATAATGAGATGTTGGACAAGCCGGTTAACACGTACATGTAGTGTCTTTCTCCCAACGACATGCAAGCAAGGCGAAGACCTCACGGAGAAAAAGGGTATACACTGAGTATACAAAACATTAAGAATACCTGCTCTATCCACGACAGACTGACCAGGTAAATCTGGGTGAAAGCTATGATCCCTTATTGATGTCACTTGTTAATTAAATCCACTTCAACCAGTGTAGATGAAGGGGAGGAGACAGCTTAAATAAGTATTTTTAAGCCTTGAGACAATTGGGGGTGGGGGTGGGGGTGCAACTCAACATTAAGAATGTGTTCCTAATGTTTGGTATACTCAATGTATATGATTAAACATACAGTATCTGCTGGGTAGCAGCAAACTCAATGTGGAGGCATTTCTCCCTCCACATTCTCACAGCACAGCTGTACATCAATTTCATATATCATGCAGGTAGCATGATCATGTCTCTGTCTCTTGTGTCCCAAATGGCACCATATACCCTATATAGGGTACTATATATGGAATAGGTTGCCATTTGGGGAATATTTCTGTTTCTGCTGCCCAAGGATATGGCTTGGGGTTTTTGGGAACTAAAACATTTGGGTTTGAAACATTTTATTACATTCATAAGTTGTCTTATGTGTAGGAGGAGTGTCACACATACTATAGATTAACTGATCTCTTTATCTATTTTCAAGCCAATTAATTTCCATAATAACCCATCTGATTGGCTGAACATCTTGTAACCAATGACGCTATATCACTTTGAATTTACAAAGCTCCAAATTGTATTTAATGAAGCAGGAATGAGAACCTGAAAGAGCACCTCAGTGATGCCTTTACTTTGCTGATTGTCTTTGTAGGGACTATTTGTTTGCAGTACAATGTACCCTTTTCAGTTTATTTAACTAGGCAAGTCAGTTAAGAACAAATTCTTGTTTTCAATTACGGCCTAGGAACAATGGGTTAACTGCCTTGTTCAGGGGCAGAACGACAGATTTTTACCTTGTCAACTCGGGGACTCAATTTTGCAACCTTTCGGTTACAAGTCCAGCACTCTAACCACTAGGCGACCTAGTGGTGTTTTAAAAAGGACAAGAACAATATGTAAAACACAAATCAAATTAATTCACAGTACAAATTCATATTAGTCCATTTTGAATTGTCAATTGGGAGACCAACATATATTGCCTTTTTAAGTATGCATCTCTATTCATATACTCAGAGGTAATCTAGGCAGAGCCAATTACAACAAGCTGTGTTTCTCCCTGACGTGATTATACTGTGATTGATTCCCAAATGGCACCCTATTCCCTTTATAGTGCTCTACTAGAACCCTGGTGCACTACAAGCCCATAGGGCTCTGATCAAAAGTAGTGCACTGGAATACTTTGCCATTTGGGACGTAGACTTTGTGGTACTTTGGCACTTGGGGAAATTTAAGAAACCAGTCTTCACTGTACATCTCATCAGTTATGAGCAGCTCTCCTGTTTTGTTGCCTCAAGGCAATTAGCAGTTTGGCTACTGGGGATGATGCTAGAGCGTGGGCCTCGCCAGCTCCTTACCTTTCCAGACAATAAATATTTACTCAGTCATACTCTTTCATTCATTCTTTTTGTAGAGTTCATTAAAGTGCGCACTGTTTATTTGTCTTGCATTGCCATCTTTTAAATTCATTAAAGTTCATTAAAGTGTGTACTGTTTATTTGTCTTGCATTGCCATCTTTTAAATTTGATGCTTTGCATTAATCAACACCCACCCTTCCTGTCCAGGTTGGAGTGTTATGAAGAACCGCTGTACAAAACCGTATAAGTTTAATCATTAAACCTTCACTGAACCCTCTGTCCGGCAATTACATAGAAACAAATTCTGTGTGACTTTTACTGCTGAGGTAGGCCACCATCCCCCGCCTCAACCTTACCCCATTGTCCAGTGGCAGATCCCACTTCACACCTCTGTGTTAGGGATCAGGTTGCCAGGGAGCTCAGCCAATCACAGGCCTTATCAGGTTTGGTTACAGACCCCTCTTGCCTCCTGCCTGTTCTATAGTTTGACACGGGCGTGCAGAGAGACAAAAGGTCAGACGAACTCTGGACCCCGCCAGCACAACTTGCCACTGGACCCTTCCTACAGGGACAAGCCTCCACCCTGGAATTCCTAACCATGTGTTAGTGCGTGAATTACCATGGAAGTGGACTTTGGTGGGGTTCATGTGTGTACAAGGATTAGACTATTTAAAAAAAATGTTCAGCTTAAAATGACATATCTAAGTCTAATTGCCTGTAGCTCAGGCCCTGAAGCAAGGACATGCATATTATTGGTACCATTTGAAAGGAAACACTTTGAAGTTTATCGAAATGTGAACGGAATGCAGTAGAATATAACACAATATATCTGGTAAAAGATAATATAATAATAATAATAATATATGCCATTTAGCAGACGCTTTTATCCAAAGCGACTTACAGTCATGTGTGCATACATTCTACGTATAATACAAAATTGTTCTTGTTACTTACAACCTCATGCTAATCGCCTTAGCCTACGTTTGCTCAACCGTCCCGTGGAAGGGACACTGATCCCGTGGAAGATAACCTCTCTGCGAGTAAGGCTAGTTTCCTGAATTTCCGCCTGTCTGACATGCTCAAAGTAAACTGCCTGTTGCTCAGGCCAAGAAGCTAGGATATGGATATAATTGGTAGAATTGGATAGAGAACACTCTGACATTTCTAAAACTATTAAAATAATGTCTGTGAGTATAACAGAACTTATATAGCAGGTGAAAACCCGAGGAGAATTGATCCGGAAAATATTTTTGAGGAACTCCAAATTAATTCCAATGCAATGATATTGAAAGATCTAATTTCCACCGCCCAGATTGCAGTTCCTATGGCTTCCAGTAGATGTCAACAGTCTTTATACAAGGTTTTAGTCTTGTTTTTTTTTAAATGAAGAAGTATTTGTAGTCTTTCCAAGTTGAGCGCCAGGGTAAAAGTAGTCTTTTTGCGCGCGTGAACGTGGGCACGCTCTTTGTTCTTTTCCTTTGCTATTGAACATAGTAATCTCCATCTGAAATATTATAATTTATTTAGATATTAGACAACCTGGGGATTAATAAAAAAACATAGCTTGACTTGTTTGGACGAACTTTGCTGGTAACTTTTTGGAATGCTTTGTATGCATGCTGAAGGACTGGATTATTGAATTCAATGGGGCCAACTAAACAGCGTTTTTGGGATATAAAGAAGAACTTTATCAAACAAAACAACCATTCATTGTGTAGCTGGAACCCATGGGATTGCAAACCGAGGAAGATCTTCAAAATTAAGTGATTTATTGTATCGCCTGTGCTGGCGTCACAAGCCTTTTTGAAATCTAACAATGCAGAACGATTGAGGTATTTCAATACCATTAGTGTTTCCATTAAGATATGTCCCACACAACTCTTTAATTGCCTTTTAATGGCCTTTAATCCGAAACCCCACATTTTTTTATTTGATTTATTTGGATCCCAATTAGCCGACCCCGATAGCGACAGCTAGTCTTACTGAGGTCCGACACATAATGAAAAAGACATTACAGACACAATACTTTACAAATTTTACATACATTTAAAAACATTAACATGTAGTGTGTCTGTGTGCATCTATCAGTTACACATATAGGCTAGTATATACACACAACAAGTAGGCACATGGGGGGAAAGGCGTTGTGCCGTGTGGTGTTGCTTTTTGTTTTTTTAAACCAGGTTTGCTGTTCACTTGTGCTATATAAGACCAAAGGGAGTTCCATGTATTCATGGCTTTGTATAATGCTGTACGTTTCCTTGAATTTGTTCTGGACCCATGCACTGTGAAAAGACCACGAGTGGCATGTCTGGTGGGGTAAGTGTTTATGTCAATGCTGTGTATAAGTTGACTATGCAAACCATTTGGAATTTCCAACACATTAATGTTTCTTATGAAAACAAGAAGTGTCACAGTCAGTCTTTCCTCAACTCTGATCCAAGAGAGACTGGCACGCATAGTATTAATATGAGCCCTCTGATTACAATGAAGAGTAAGACGTGCGGCTCTGTTCTGGGCGAGCTGCAGCTTAACCAGGTATTTCTTTGCAGCACTTGATCATATGACTGGACAATAATAAAGATATGATTAAACGAAAGACTGCAGGACACGCTTTGTGGAGTGTGGTGTTAAAAAAGCAGCACAGTATCTTTATTACGGACAAACCTATCCACATCTTTACAACTTTTGAATCGATATGTTTTGACCATGACAGTTTACAATCAAAGGTAACACCCAGTAATTCAGTCTCCTCAGCTTGTTCAACAGCCACCTTTTATTACCAGATTCAGCTGAGGTCTAGAACTTAGGGAATGATTTGTACCAAATACAATGCTCTTAGTTTTAGAGATGTTCAGGACAGGCTATTATTGACCACCCATTCCTAAACAGACTTCAAATCTTTATTAAGGGTTTCAGTGATTTAATTAGCTGTGGTTGCTGATGTGCATGTGATTGAATCATCAGTTTACATGGACACATATACTTTGTTTAATGCCAGTGGCAGGTCATTGGTAAAAAAAAAACAGAAAAAAAGAGTAGAGGGCCTAGAGAGCTGCCCTTTGGTACACCAAACTTTACATGTTTGACATTTGAGAAGATGCCATTAAAGAAAACCCTCTGAGTTCTATTAGGTAGGTAGCTCTGAATCACAATATGGCAGAGGTTGAAACGCCATAACACATAAGTTATTGCAACAACAGCTTATAGTCAATATGGTCAAAGTCTGCACTGAAATCTAACTGTACAGCTCTCACAATCTTCTTATTATCAATGTATTTAAACCAATCATCAGTCATTTGTGTCAGTGTGTTAAGTGCCCTTATTTATAAGCGTGCTGAAAGTCTGTTGTTAATATGTTTACAGAGAAAGAGCATTGTATTTGGTCAACACATTTTTTTGTTTAGAGCTGGCATCAAGCTGATAGGTCTGCTGTTAGAATCAGTAAAGGCCGCTTTACCGCTCTTGGGTAGCGGAATGACTGACCTGAGGACAAATACTTTCCTCTAGGCTCAAAGATATGACAGATAGGAGTGGGTATAAAGTCAGCTACCATCCTCAGTAGCTTCCCATGTACAGAGGGCTTCAAAATTACTGGCACCCCCTGACTGGCAATGAACAAACAATGCTTAAACAAATATAAACAATATAATTATAGAGATAAACTCAAAATTCCAACATGTGAGAAATGCTGTACTTTATTAATGTTTCAGTGGAACCAAACAAAATAATGTATGTATGTTAAAAATCAATGTCGTCCATATCAAGGTTTCACAATTAATGGCACCCTTAAAGATTATTGTAAATAACATCTACCAAAATTAAACCACAAATTAAATTCCACTTATTTAAGTTGAAGTCTTAAGGAACTATATTGAGCCATTACATCACTTCCTGTTTCACTAGGGTATAAAAATGAGGTAACATACATGCAATATCCCTTTGTCATCCAACATCATGAAGAAAACAAAAGAACTAACAGTTCAAAAGAGACAGATGGTCTAGATTTTCATAAATCTGGTAATGGCTACAAGAAGATTCACAAACAATTGAATATACCACTCAGGGCAATTATAAAAAATTGCAAAAGATATGGAACAGTTGAAAACCTCATGGGTAGAGGACGCAAATGCATTTTTCCGCCCAGGATAGGGAGGAGGATGGTGAGAGAACCAACAAAATCCCCAAGAATCATTGTTAAAAAATTGCAGGCCTTGGTGGCGTCTTGGGGTCACCAGGTTTCAAAAACACCATCAGACGCCACCTCCACAACCACAGGCTCTTTGGAAGGGTTGCCAGAAGAAAGCCCTTTCTGACCACAAGACACAGATGCAAGCGCTTGAAGTTTGCCAAACGTCATTTAAATTATGACTGGAAGAAGGTGCTCTAGTCAGATGAGACCAAATTTGAAAGTTTTGGTCAGATACAGCATCGGCATGTTTGGCGTCGAAACAGAGATGCATACAAGGAGAGTCACCTCATGTCCACGGTGAAATATGGAGGGGGGTCAGTGATGTTTTGGGGCTGTTTTAATTCCAGAGGTCCAGAGGTACTGGTTAAGATTGATGGCATAATGAATTCCACCAAGTACCAGGCAATTTTGGCTGACAATCTGGTTGCCTCTGCCAGAAGGCTGGGACTTGGCCGTATGTGGACTTTCCAACAAGACAATGACCCAAAACATACCTCAAGATCCACACAAAAAAAGGTTATGTAACAACAAAATCAATATTCTGCCATGGCCATCTCAGTCGCCGGACCTCAATCCAATCGAAAACCTGTGGGCTGAATGGAAGAGGGCAGTTGATAAGCGCAAACCCAAGAATGTGAAGGATCTTGAAAGGATCTGCATAGATGAATGATCCAAAATCCCTCCAAATGTGTTCTTTGTCAAACATTACAGGAAAAGACTCCATAATGTTATCCTTGCCAGGGATGGTTGCGCTAAGTACTAAATGAGGAGTGCCAATAATTATGAAACCTTGATTTTGGTTAAATTTATTTTGTATTAAATTATTGTATGATTTTGGTTGGTTCCATTGAAACATTAATAAAGTACAGTATTTCTCACATGTTGGTATTTTGAGTTTATCTCTATAATTATATTGTTTATATTTTTTTATGTGTTGTTTGTGCATTGCCAGTCAGGGGTGGCAGTAATTTTGGAGCCCACTGTAAGTTGTTAATGCCAGGAGTTTTGTCATTATTAATCGATAACAATAATTGTTCCACCTCTCTCACACACGAGAAATTCGAACCTGCAATGCTTTTCTTTCATTATTTTAATGTATGAGTACAAGGCTCACTGTTTTTTGAAAAGGATTTCCTGTCTAAGTTTGCACACTTTGCCAATGAAGTAATCATATAAATCATTGGCAACATCAAATGGTTTTGTGATGAATAAGCCGTCTGATTCGTTGAAATATGGAGTTCAATTTGTCTTTCTGGCCATAATTTAATTTAAAATACTCCCAAAAAATGTTTTCCCACCAGTCTTTATATCATTGATCTTGGCTTGATAATACAGTTCCTTCTTATTTTTGTTGAGTTTAGACACATAATTTCTCAATTTGCCAGTCAGATGTGTAGCGATACTTATTCGCCACTGCTTTTGCCCAGTCAGATGTGCAGCCATACTTATTCGCCACTGCTTTTGCCCCATTTCTTTCAACCATACAGTTTTTCAATTCCTCATCAAACCATGAAGCTTTAACAGTTCTACCAATCCGTTTCTTAGTAGGTGCATATTTATCAATAAATATGATTCACATCAGAACAACAAATATTTTTTTTACATCCTCCACATAAGAGTCGCAGCAAAATATTTTGAATGATCTCTAATACACTATTTTAGGCCCAGCTTTTGGAACTTTGGCTTTCCTGGATTTAGTCACTATATTGTGATCATTGAATCCAATGAGTACAGATACAGATTAAAAACAAAGTTCTACAGTATTAGTAAATATATGATCAATACATGTGAATGATCTTGTTCCTGTAGTGTTGATAAACACCCTAGTAGGTTGATTAATAACCTGAACCAGATTACAGGCACTGGTTACAGTGAAAAGCTTTCTCTTGAGTGGATAGCTTGATGAAAACCAGCCAATATTCAGGTCCCCAAGAAAGTAGACCTCCCTGTTTACATCACATACACTATCAAGCATTTCACACATATATACTGAAGGTTAGTACTTTGTGGCCTATAGAAACACCCCAAAAGAAAAGGCTTTAGATTTGCCAGGTGAATCTGAAACCACAACACTTTATTAACACTCGACATAGGATCTTCTGTAAGCATTATGCATTCCATAAGCATTCCTGTATCTTCTATATATGTTATATCCTTGAATTGCTACTGCTTTATAAGGAATTATCTTAGTGATTCTCAGAAATGGCTAACATTTTAATGTTATCAGATGTTAGCAAATTATTGATTTCATGAACCTTATATCTAAGGATACATGTATTAATATGGGCTATTTTCAGCCCTTTCCTCAGTAGCTTATCAAAGATAGACATAATATGGAAAAGAGCAGACAAGCAAGATAAAAAAAATATACAGTATATTCATTCAGCAGTCCATTAACTTGTTATGGCTGCAATCCCAAAACCGTGATTGATATGACAACTACCAGTGAAAATAGAGGGCGCCAAATTCAAACCACAGAAATCTCATAATTACAATTCCTAAAACATACATGTGTTTTATATCATTTTAAATGTAATCTTGTTGTTAATCCCACCAAAGTGTCTGATTTCAAGTAGGCTTTTCAGCGAAAGCACGACAAATGATTATGTTAGGTCTCCAACAAACCACAATAAGCACAGACATTTTCCAGCGAAATATAGCATTCACAAAAACAGAAATAAAGATAAAATGAATCACTAACCTTGTATTATCATCATCAGATGACACTCATAGGAATTCATGTTACACAATACATGCATGTTTTGTTTGATAAAGTTCATATTTATATAGAAAAAGTTTACTTTGGCTATTTAGATTCACTAGTTCCAAAAACATCCAGTGATTTTGCATAGCCACATCATTTCAACAGAAATACTCATCATAAATGTAGATGATAATATAAGTTATATACATGGAATTTTAGATATACTTCTCCTTAATGCAACCGCTGTGTCAGATTTCAAAAAAAGTTTACGGAAAAAGCAACACATGGAATAATCTGAGACGGTGCTCAGAACAGAAGCCAAATTAGCCGCCATGTTGGAGTCAACAGAAACCAGAAAATACATGATAAATGTTTCCTTACCTTTGATGAACTTCATCAGAATGCAGTCCTAGGAATCCCAGGTCCACAATAAATGCTTGATTTGTTCGAAAATGTCCGTTATTTATGTCCAATTAGCTACTTTGCTTAGCGCGTTTGGTAAACAATTCCAAAGTCACAAAGCGCGTCCACTATAACGTGGCGAAATGTCCAAAAGTTCAGTGACAATCAGTAGAAACATGTCAAACGTAGTACTGAATCAGTCTTTAGAATGTTGTTTACATATACTGTATCTTGAATTACATTCCAACCGGAGAATTAGAATGACTTGAAATGAGTGGTGGAACGCAGGTGCTTCCCCTGTGAACGCGCATAGTGAATGCATGGTCAACTCGTGGCAGTGGTGACTATTTCCTGTGTCATTCAAACCCCCATCACATTAGAGTGATCAGTCAAAGTTCTATTGACTGTTGACATCTAGTGGAAGGCGTAGGAAGTGAAAACTCATCCATATCTCGCTGTAATTTCAATGAGAGCTTGGTTGAAGATCTTCCACCCCCAGAAAAAAACAGGAAGTGGAATTTCTGAGGTTTTTGCGTGCTATATGAGTTCTGTTATACTCACAGACATAATTCAAACAGTTTTAGAAACGTCAGAGTGTTTTCTATCCAATACTAATAATACTATGCATATATTAGCAACTGAGAGTGAGGACCTTGCAGTTAACAATGGGCACCTTTTCATCCAAGCTACTCAATACTGCCCCTATAGCCATAAAAAGTTAATCAGTTGGTGTGTGTAAGCGTGTATATGTGCTGCGGGGTTGAAGCTATGAACCCCTAGGCCTGGCTCTCTCATCCCTTCCAGGCTTTTGGGAGGGAAGTTGGACAATAAAAGCCTGTCATAGCGGATCTAAGAAATGTCCTCATGCACTCTGGCAGCTTTCATGGCTGGGATAAGTTATTTCCTCACAGCTTCAGGACAGTCCTCTTTGAGGTAGCTGTCCCTTCCTCTCAAGTTCTTGGCTCTTTCCAGAACAGCTACCTTGTCCTATAACTTCAGGAACTTGACCACTATCGGCCTGGACCTGTCACCTGGGCCAGTGATGGGTTTTCCAGTCCTATGGAGGCCCTCTACTTCAATCTTCCTGTGATCCCGTCTTCAGTTTCTTTGAGAATATTTCCCCCACTTTGTCATCAGACTCTCATGTGGAGATTCTGCTATTCCGTCCACAACCATGTTGTCCCGCCTTGATTGTCCCCCGAGATAATCAAATTTCTCTGTCATTGTTATCATCGATTCACATCTAGAACTGATGTCCTCTCTCAATGACTTACAGATTGCTGTCATCTTGCCATTCTCCTGTTTAAACCCATCTAGCTGATCCTGGGAGAACTACAAACTGTTCAACCAAGTCCTGAGATATCTCTGGTCAGGTCGTCCATTCTTTTATTAGTTGACTCCACCAGTATTTTAACACAACACTTGAAGCAATTTTCTTGTTGTTGTAACAACTGCTTGTCGAACAATTTTTGTTCATTTAAAAGATCCTTCACCTTTGATAGAGATACACCACTGTCCTCAACGGAACTCCCGCCGGCTTTGGTCTTTATCCTGGTAGCAACGTAGGTTATGCTGTTACTCCTCGCAGTTCTAGACAGGTTGTCCAGGGCAGATTGGATGAAACAACAACAAACAGCAGGGATATAGACAGCCATAAGCCCGGGACAATCCATGGTCCCAGCCACAATAGCTAACCTCATTGCGGGCTGCGTTCAGGCCCTCAAGAAAACCCTGCTAGCTTGATAGGCAGCTAGCTAGCAGCTAGACTAGCTGCTATGCCAAGCAGCTCCTCAGACCCGGCCTCGGTCGGCAGGATCACTGGACAGATAGTAGCGGTCCCGGCAAATGATGCCAACCGCGTCACGGGATCCAAACTCAAAAGGTAGCTTGCTAGTAGACACACTTTTTCAATAGCCTTTAACATTTTCAAAAAAAACAAACTGAGCTCTCCCTCCTTGATTATAAACCTAACCAGGCTGACCAGGATTTTCTGTTATTGGCCGCATGCAGTAATGCTTGGAAATATACAGTCGGATGCGACACAGATAGCAACTTATTCCCTATATAGTGCACTGATTTTGACCAGGGCCATAGTAAATAGGGTTCCATTCGGACACAGGTATGGAGTCAATTTACCATCTCTGTGGCACTTATAGAACGGCTAACGATCACTAATGTGTTCAAAAATAATATTGAACAGTTTCAGATTCAACAACATTTCAGACAATATGAAAATAAAGTAATGACACTCTAGCTAAGCCCTAGCCTAGAACATCAGCCACACAAAATGGCAGACGATATGACAATGCAACCGTTGATTAAGTTTTCTAAACACAAGACTATGAACTATAGAACCTTCTCCTCCTATACCTGCTTGTGCAATACAAAACCTTGATTTTCGGGAAACACAAAACTGCAACTATACTTTAATACAATACTACCTTACACTTGTTACTACCTTCAGTGAGGTAGTGGTAAAACATTGGTGTGAAAATGCTGATCGCTGTTCATGTGTGTACCCTCCATTACACCACTGTACCTGCACAAATGGTGTGATTACATTGGCTTCTTTTCAAACAATGGAAAATGGCCTGCTCAGGCCACAGACCATTACCATTGTCCAACTGGTGCTCCAGTTTATAGCTCAATAATGCAGTCATCACTCATGCTGTCAGTGACCATCACGTGTCTCAGATTAGCCATAAGGCTGACATTGATTTATTCCTCAACCCTGTCTGTATCCCAAAGGGCACTGTTTTCCCCATATAGTACACTACTTTTGACCAGTTCTATAATCCCTGGTCAAAGGTCGACACTATAAAGTGAATAGGGTGCCATTTGGAATGTAGACCGTCTTTTTTATATTTAGAAGGAGATAAACGATCCAGTCAGCATTAAGGTAAGCCTACGTGTGTCGGCCAAAACCTTCTCCACGTGCCATGATGTTTTTCTCAGATTGTGTGTGTAATCTGTCGACTGATTTCAATTGTTTTGAGATGAATTAATGGGGCTGTCTAATGTTTTAAGGAAGATATGGTTGTATTTCAAATCTTCTTTTGATTATAGTCAAAAGAAAATAATTGTGTTACAAGAGTCTCTCTCCATTATACTAGTCTCTCTATGGTGGTCCAACTTCCACAGTGTCATCTAGTATTAGTATTTCATATTTTATTAGTGTCTGTGTGTCTCATCACAGTCCCCATCGTGCAGTAAGGTGTTCTTTTATCTGGTTTTTGGATCTGGTTGTATTGCTAGCTTGAGTTACCTGGGGTGGCAGAGAGTTCATGGCTCTATTTAATACTGTGCATTTCACAGCTTCTGTTATGGACCTGGGGACTGTGAAGAGACCTCTGTCTGCATGTCTTGTATGTCGAGATGAATGTCCGAACTGTGTGGCAACTGCTTGAACAGACAGTTCGGTAGATTCAACACTTCGCATAAAGACCAATAGTGATCTGGCTGGTAAGGAATGGGTTCACCTTTGTCTTAGAGAAGAAATATACCAGGGCATGTGTGTGGCCACACTATCATCTCTGACCAGAACATAAGCCGTCAATTTCAGTACATTTCCTGACCATTCTACATGTCGAATCGCCGCGGTTCATCAATAACCGGCTTGTGATAGCTTACAGTAGGGTGATGAGACATCCCCGATTTTGGTGGCCTGTCCCTGGCTGGAGCTGTCCCCAGAAATGTCCCAGATTAGCCCTCAAAAAAAAAAAAAAAAACTATGCAGGTTAAATTAAGGCTGATAATTTAACAATCTAACGTTTTATCCAATCAGATATGCATTTAAAAAATTTCATCTGTCCCTGTTACAAACTACTATGATCCATCCCTCAGCTCTGCCGCGGACCTTGATCAGTGATAAATGTATCACGGCTCAGGAAAATATGTTTTTATATAAACAGGGGGCAGGCACAGAACAGGTCAAGGGCAGGCAGCGGTCGGTAGTCCAGGGCAGAGACCTTAAGGTACAGAGTCGCAGGCAGGCTCAAGTTTGGGGGCAGGCAGAGGTCAGTAATCTAGGGCAGTGGCAAAAGGTACAGAATGACAGGCAGGGTCAGGGCAGGCAGAATGATCAAAACGGGGAAAACTAGAAAACAGGGGCTCAAGGAAACAGGATTACGAAAAACCCGCTGGTAGGCTTGATGAGATGAACTGGAAACAAACACAGAGAACACAGGTATAAATACACAGGGGATAATGGGGAAGATGGGCGACACCTGGAAGGGGATGGAGACAAGCACAAAGACAGGTGAAACAGATCAGGGTGTGACAACAACGTAACTCCCCATGGCCAGAAAGTGTCAAACAGCATAGACTACCAAACTTGGGTGATTCTAAAATTACAAGAGTGGCTAAGATTAAGAAAACTGTTGAAGGGTAGTCGAGTTCTGTGTTTAAAGTAATACAATTATTTGAAAACCCTAGTGGAAATTGATAGTTACATTTAGTTCCATACAACAACAAATATGTTTGTGTGTGCTACAATCCCCCCACCAAGAGAAAAATGGTTCAGATTTTAACTTCCAAAATTTGGTCACTTCAGCAAACACACCGTGGCCACCCATTGCTTTTAGCCATTTGTCTTTCTGGTGTGTTTCCTGTCCGATACTTGGTTGGGATTCTGTATTGGTACACAGAAAGAAAGGCTGAACACTGTGTCTCCTGTGTCTTCACATTTCCCCCTTTAGTAAGCTTGGGCCCTTTTATTGAATGCAGATTGCATCCTTTTGGAGAA
The DNA here is from genome assembly GCF_023373465.1 of Oncorhynchus keta. NCBI lineage: Eukaryota > Metazoa > Chordata > Actinopteri > Salmoniformes > Salmonidae > Oncorhynchus > Oncorhynchus keta. The sequence continues at coordinate 38,127,564 of NC_068424.1, forward strand.
AGGATACCATAGCTAATGTATGTGACACAGGGGTGCCTGGGACACACTGAAAGTCTGTGTCCGAAATGGTACCTTATTCCTTTCATAGAGCACTAATATAGGCCCTGGCTAAAAGTTATTATTTATTTATTATTTATTTATTTCACCTTTATTTAACCAGGTAGGCCAGGTGAGAACAAGTTCTCATTTACAACTGCAACCTGGACAATATAAAGCAAAGCAGTGCGACAAAAAAACAACACAGAGTTAAACATAGGATAAACAAAAGTACAATCAATAACACAATAGAAAAAATATATATACAGTGTGTGTAAATGGAGTAAGGAGGTAAGGCAATAAATATGCCATAGTAGCGAAGTAATTCCAATTTAGCAAATTGACACTGGAGAGATAGGTGTGCAGATGATTATGTGCAAGTAGAAATACTGGTGCAAAAGAGGAAAAAAGTACATAAAAACAATATGGGGATGAGGTAGGTAGTTGGGTGGACTATTTACAGATGGGCTGTGTACAGCTGCAGCAATCGGTAAGTTGCTCATGATAGCTGATGCTTAAAGTTAGTGAAGGAGATATAAGTCTCCAACTTCAGTGATTTTTGCAATTTGTTCCAGTCATTGGCAGCAGAGAACTGGGAGGAAAGGTGGCCAAAGTGGGTGTTAGCTTTGGCGGATGACCAGTGAGATTTTCCTGCTGGACGCGTGCTACGGGTGGGTGTTGTTATGGTGACCAGTGAGCTGAGATGACCTGAAGCCAGTGGGTCTGGCGACGAATATGTAGCGATAGCCAGCCAACGAGAGCATACAGGTCACAGTGGTGGGTGGTATATGGGGCTTTGGTGACAAAACAGATGGCACTGTGATAGACTGCATCCAATTTCCTGTGTAGAGTGTTGGAGGCTATTTTGTAAATTACATCACCGAAGTCGAGGATCGGTAGGATGGTCAGTTTTACGAGGGTATGTTTGGCAGCGTGAGTGAAGGAGGCTTTGTTGCAAAATAGGAAGCCGATTCTAGATTTAATTTTGGATTGGAGACAATAAATATGAGTCTGGAAGAAGAGTTTACAGTCTAGCCAGACACCTAGGTATTTGTAGTTGTCCACATATTCTAAGTCAGAACCGTCCAGAGTAGTGATGCTAGTCGGGCGGGCGGGTGCGGGCAGCATTCAGTTTAAGAGTATGCATTTAGTTATACTAGCGTTTGGAGGTCACGGAAGGAGAGTTGTATGGCATTGAAGCTCGTTTGGAGGTAATACGGTGTCCAAAGAAGGGCCAGATGTATACAGAATGGTGTCGTCTGCGTAGAGGTGGATCAGGGAATCACCTGCAGCAAGAGTGACATCATTGAAATATACAGAGAAAAGAGTCAGCCTGAGATTTGAACCCTGTGGTACCCCCATAGAGACTGCCAGAGGTCCAGACAACAGGCCCTCCGATTTGACACACTGAACTCTATCTGAGAAGTAGTTGGTGAACCAGGCGAGTCAGTCATTTCAGAAACCAAGGCTGTTGAGTCTGCCAATAAGAATATGGTGATTGACAGAGTCGAATGCCTTGGACAGGTCGATGAAGACGGCTGCACAGTACTGTCTTTAATTGATGGCGGTTATGATAGCGTTTAGTACCTTGAGCGTGGCTGAGGTGAACCCATGACCAGTTCGGAAACCGGATTGCGGTACGGAGAAGGTACGGTTGGATTCGAAATGGTCAGTGATCTGTTTATTATCTTGGCTTTCGAAGACTTTTTAAAAAAGTTTTAAAAAGTAGTGTGCCATTTGGGACATAGACTGAGAGTCTATTCTTCCTCATTTGGAGGAAGAAAGACTTGACGACAACAAATGTCTCTGCTTGACACAGAGACACAGTTTAATTTGGTGGAGGAATAGCTGAAAAGAGTGTTTCCATTTTACAGTGTTTCTGTCATAGAGAGCTGAACTAACTCATCCACACTGTGACACAGGCTGAGTCCAAAATGGCATCCCATTCCGATTGGGCTCTGGTCAAAAGTAGTACACTATGTAGAGAAAAAGGTAACATTTGGGACACAGTCACAGAGAACAGCCCACCTACATCAGGAGTGGAGTGTGGAGCCTGAAGAGGAATCAATGTAAAAGGATTTTAGAGGCTAACAATAATTAGGCTTGTATCCCAGACCTACTGTGCAGTCTTTTTACGTTTTTTAAAGTACTAAGTGCGAATACCAATTTTTAGGGAGAAATAAACAGTTTGTGTCTATTTCCCTCTATTGATTTGTGGTTTTGTAACTCAGAGCTTTTACGTAAAGAGCCATGGAAACAAAAACAGAGAGTTGACTCCTAGTTTCAAAAGGAGCTGATTCTGGCCTATGTCTGGTAGTATCACATTGTCCAAATGGTTATTGATGTCAAGAGTTGACATTGCATCATGCAGGTTGTTAATCTTACATGACTTACTTGACATTCATTTTTTTTATATCTCCAAACGAAGCAAAGGGCCAAAACAAGCCTTCAATTATCTGCATGTGTGAGAAGGCTACAGTATGACTGAGCAGTAATGCCACCAACCTGAATTATATAGCCTATTTTACATATTAAGTACATAAGAGCTAAACAAAATCATCAACAAGCCAAAAGGTATAAGGGGGCCTCCCAAATGGCACCCTATTCCCTATATAGTGCATTACTTTTGACCAGGGCTCATAGGGATCTGGTCAAAAGAAGTGCAGCATATAGGGAATAGTGTGAATTTGGGATGCAGCCCTCTAGTCGGGTGAGATATTGAACAACCATCATCCCGGAAAGTGTAAGACTTTGATGTAGGCTAACCATGGTAATATTTCACAATTCCTGGAGAATACAGTATCTACTTCTGATTGGGTTTCAGTTCTTGAGGGTCTAACCTCTTACATCTCTAACAATATATCGGCCAGCAGAATATCTATCATCCCCTGTAATAGAAAGCATTATTTTCATGGGAAATCAAATAACCTATTATCCCCCCCCTTTTTTTATATTACTGTGGTAAAATGGCCATAAAATCCATGGGCCCCCAGGACTCAGGGATGAGTCCCATCCCCCCATATTAAAGCATACATGGTCTACTTCTCAAATGACACCTTATTCCCTACATAGTGCACTTTTTACCAGAGCCGCATTGGTCCCGGTAAAAGGTAAATGTACTATATAGATAACAGGGTGTCATTTGGGATGTAACCAAGAGCATGCACCACAGGTTAATCAGAGGCATCCAACCGACACAGGCTAATTGTTACAATTACCTGAGCTGGAAGTTTTTTGTCACACTTTATTGCCCCCTCTGCCCCCTCTCTCCACCTTCTTCAAACTGTTCTCTTTCTCTATCCCCCTCTCCCCACCTTCTCCAAACTGTTTTTCTCTCTCTCTCTCTCTCTCTCTCTCTCTCTCTCTCTCTCTCTCTCTCTCTCTCTCTCTCTCTCTCTCTCTCTCTCTCTCTCTCTCTCTCTGTCTCTCTCTCTCTCCCCCCCCTCCCCTTTCTTTCATTCCCACACTCTCTGCTTTACTAATTTAATGTTTACCCCCTGTAAGTGTCTCTGCACCATTCATGTCAGGTGTCTTCAGAAATTCTTTTTACACTTCCATTCTGAGGCGCAGTGACAGTGCTTGGTCATCCATTACTGATTATGACCTTTTCCTGGTTCTCTACATGAACTATTTACACTTTGTGTTTAATCTGGCATCACTTTAAATGCATTTTTATTTAATCCCATAGTGATTTGTAGCACATTTAGAGTAGGCTTGCTTATATAATCTGGCAGATATCAAAATTAACTTCTCTCTCTAACATCACAATGCATCTATGCATAGCTCAAGTACTACTATATACTGTACATATAGTTGAAGTCGGAAGTTTACATAAACAACCACTCTACAATTTTCTTGTAAACAAACTATAGCTTTAGCAAGTCGGTTAGGACATCTACTTTGTGCATGACACAAGTATTTTTGCCAAAAATTGTTTACAGAGAGATTATTTCACATATAATTCACTGTATCACAATTCCAGTGTGTCAGAAGTTTGCATACACAAAGTTGATTGTGCCTTTAAACTGCTTGGAAAGCTTCTGGTAGGTTAATTGACATCATTTGAGTCAATTGGAGGTGTACCTGTGGATGTATTTGCTTGACATCATGGGAAAATCAAGAGAAATTTGCCAAGACCTCAGAAAAAAGTTGTAGACCTCCACAAGTCTGGTTCATCCTTGGGAGCAATTTCCAAATGCATGAAGGTGCCACGTTCATCTGTACAAACAGTGTGCAAGTATAAACACTATGGGACCACGCAGCCGTCATACCGTTCAGGAAGGAGACGCGTTCTGTCTCCTAGAGATGAAAGTACTTTGGTGCAAAAAGTGCAAATCAATCCCAGATAAACAGCAATGGACCTTGTGAAGATGCTGGAGGAAACAGCTACAAAAGTATCTATATCCACGGTAAAACAAGTCCTATATCAACATAACCTGAAAGGCCGCTCAGCAGGGAAGAAGTCACTGCTCCAAAACCGACAAAAAAAGCCATACGATGGTTTGCAACTGCACATGGGGACAAAGATCGTACTTTTAGGAGAAATGTCCTCTGGTCTGATGAAACAAAAATGGAACTGTTTGGCCATAATGACCATCGTTACGTTTGGAGGAAAAAGATGGAGGATTGTAAGCCGAAGAACACCATCCCAACCGTGAAGCATGGGGGTGGCAGCATCATGTTGTGGGGGTGCTTTGCACTGCAGGAGTGACTGGTGCACTTGTGGGGGTGCTTTGCACTGCAGGAGTGACTGGTGCACTTCACAAAACAGATGGCTCATGAGGTAGGAAAATGACGTGGATATTTTGAAGCAACATCTCCAGACATCAGTCAGGAATTTAAAGCTTGGACGCAAATGGGTCTTCCAAATGTACAATGACCCAAGCATACTTCCAAAGTTGTGGCAAAATGGTTTAAGGACAATAAAGTCAAGGTTTTGGAGTGGCCATCACAAAGCCTTGATCTCAATCCTATAGAAAATTTGTGGGCAGAACTGAAAAGGCGTGTGCGAGCAAGGAGGCCTACAAACCTGACTCAGTTACACCAGCTCTGTCAGGAGGAATGGGCCGGAATTCACCCAAATTATTGTGGGCAGCTTGTGGGAGGCTACCCGAAACGTTTGACCCAAGTTAAATAATTTTAAAACAATGCTACCAAATACTAATTGAGTGTATAAGTAAACTTCTGACCCACTGGGAATGTGATGAAAGAAATAAAAGCTGAAATAAAACGTTATTGACATTATTGACATTTACATTGTTAAAATAAAGTGGTGATCCTAACTGACTTAAGACATGGTAATTTTTACGAGGATTAAATGTCAAGAATTGTGAAAAACTGAGTTTAAATGTATTTGGCTATGGTGTATGTAATATTCCGACTTCAACTGAACATGCACGCAGGGGCTCTGTTGACGGTGTGTACATAGTGTAGTATGCTGAGTCATGCTGCTGGTGGTTAACAAGGCATGTTAATGACTACTATATTTTGCAGTGTCGCTTGTAGCTTGTCATTCAGCCAGGCAAGATGTGATATAAACTAGTGCTCCTTCACAGTACAACCCTCACTATGTGGGGAAACGGCATGGTGGATAGTGCATACCAGTGAAGCATGAAATAAAAAGAGTGCTCCTCAGGAGAATGAGAGGCTTGTTCTGATTGTGCAGATTATCACCTCTGTGCTTTCTGCTGAAATGCAATTTGTTTCCTGTCAGAAAGTTGAAAAAGGGAACAGGTGCTATGTAACTTATTAGAATGCAAATGTGTGTGAAGGCAGAGATGAGGGTTGAGGTATTTTACACCGTCTGTGCACTATCAGTATAGCCATCATCTCCAGATAGAGATGCCACGCTGTCATTCAGTTAGCCCTTTCCTGCAGTCAATGACTAAAAGCGCCCTCTTTGGCCTCATGAATGGGACGTTATTAATATTATTTACTATTTCATAAAAACATTTTTTCTTTTAAACCAACGAAAATCTGGTGTTTCTATGTCAAACAGTTTTCTTATTTTTCAGTCTTCTGTGATGTATATAAAATGTCAAATTCAATATTGAATACCTTTCAACTCTATATCTGACATGGTACAGGTGTGTTCTTTTTTTAAGCCCATAACTGTGTGTGTGAGGTGTATATTTTTGTTTCAAAGTAGATTTGTTTATTAAGACTATTAAGAGTCACTCTGTGTGGCCCTGATTTAGCCCACTGCAGTAAAAGGCGAAACATGACATTTACAAGATAATATGGCATATGAACATGATATTAATTAAAGGCATATTGCAGTAGCAAGGGCCTTACATGTTCTGTACAGCATGAGTATATCTATATTCTATATTCATTGACTACGCCCTTCATTTCACCAGACTATTTTAGAAATAAATCATGCTCATATTCTTAACAAGCTAACCTCAATACTGTGATCCCTTGGTTTCCACTATGCAGCTAGCTGGAAGTGGAGAGGTGATTATGGCATCCTCATCTCTGCTTGGATGGGATGTATTATTCAGGGTAGGTCTGTTGTAAATTTAGTCTATCACTGTTTCAAATACATTTCCATGTTGTTCCATTTTGTTAGCCAGCCAGGCCAGTGTGGCGCCTTCTCTTTGGTTTTTTTTATAAAACCGTGCCTAGGCTACACTCCCTCCATCCCCATCTCCCTCTTCTTCTTACTATACGAACATTATATCCCAGACAGTTTGGGTTGAATAATTTAACTCTCCTCAAAATATGGCTATTAAGTGTTAAGTGTTGAAAGGAAACCAAATATCCCAAAACTGCCTTCTTGAATCAACTACAGCCAAGGTAGTAGAAAAATCATGTTTGTTTGTATTTTTGAGTAATCTATCCCATTAAATGTGGTATAAATGTATGTTTAAAACAAACACACTTACCAATAGATGGAGATAGAGGTTCAAAGTTGTTTTTGCTCAGCAATGTTGTTTGCAATGTTTGTAAATGTTTTTAAATTACTCTGCAGTATCAGGTGTCATAAAATGTATTACAGCTTTCGACCTTTTCAGTGGCATGTTGAAAGGGTCATACCGTAGTTGAGCATCACAACATATTTATACGTATCTGTACAAAACATAATTGGTTACTTGGTTTGACTTGATTATGAACACATTAAGGAGAAAGGACATTTACAAAATGTTCAGATATAAATGTATTGTGTTGATAATATATGACTGTCAGAAAGATTGGAATAGTATACAAGATTGTGTGTGCTCTATTCATTCTATTCTATCTTCAACATGCAATTCCAGATACAGCCCTACCCTTCGTTGAAGGCAGGCAATCCAATAGTTTCAGAAAAGTAGTCACTTCCTGAGATCTGTTTTGAAATAGTAAAAAAATAAGTTACTTTCTGACATCTGCATTCAAATAGTTTTGAAAAGTAGTCACTTTCTGCGATCTGTATTCTAACAGTTTTGAGAAGTAGTATTTTTGGGGCATCTGTATTTGATTAGTTGTAGTGACCTCCAAAGTAACTATTTGTTCTCCAATAAAAAAAATAGCTTTCCACAAAGCATAATTAAAACTATAGTTATCCCAGGTCTGATGTATACTAAGCCTTCAGGAATTATTCAGACCCCTTGACTTTTTCAAAAAAACAGTACAGCCTTATTCTAAAATTGATTTTTATTTACCTGAGAAATCTACACACAATACCCCATAATGACAAAGCAAATACTGAAAACAGATTTCCACCTTTCTAATGTCCATTGCTTGTGTTTCTTGGACCAAGCAAGTCTCTTCTTATTATTGATGTCCTTTAGTAGTGGTTTCTTTGCAGCAATTCTACAATGAAGGCCTGATTCATGCATTCTCCTCTGAACAGTTGCTGTTGAGATGTGTCTCTTACTTGAACTTTGTGAAGCATTTATTTGGGCTGCACCATAAAGCATGGAGGAGGAGGTGTTATGGTGTGGGGGTGCTTTGCTGGTTACACTGTCTGTGATTTATTTAGAATTGAAGGCACACTTAACCAGCATGGCTACCACAACATTCTGCAGCGATTCGCCATCCCATCTGATTTGGGCTTACATGCTCACCACAACGCTCACGTATCGTGCAAAATAAAATTACACATACATGTTATTCAATCATTGCACCCACACTGCTCGTGCGCATCTGCAAGGCCATTCGTTAAAATATAACTTGGTTCTATTTGTGACACTCAATGCGCTGCAATCCTGCCTCACCCATTTCTCATTTGTTTTTAGGAGCATATACCCACGTGGGTGATTGAAAGATGAACTGATGTCCACAATCAGTTCATCTTTGTGGAAAATCACCTTAAAGTTGGTTGCCAACTGCCATATAACATCCAAAGAAGAAAAATATGCCTGAAGGAAGGAGGAGAGATGATGAGAAATGAATTCGGTTTACCGTTTTATCTGTGTATTAATTGTCGGAGTAGAGGACCTTGTGCATTTCAGGTAAAATAACAACCCAATGTTTATATCTCAGGACAATTTAGCTAGCAACAGCAAGCTAGATAGCTAAATTGAAATAGATGTTTATTGCTTTTTGACCTGTCCCCAAATTAGTATAATTGGTTCAGAGTTCGTTTTGATATTTCAACCTGCGTGTCCTGATCGAGTCTGGTGTGGATGAAAAAAATCAACTTGCACACGATGGCGCACGGACACACACACGTGCGTGTGGTTAAGCGTGTGGTTATGTTTTATTTTTCAACAAGACAATGACCCAAACACACCTCCAGGCTGTATAAGAGCTATTTTACCTAGAAGGAGAGCGATCAGATGATTTGGCCTCCACAATCCACAGACCTCAACCAAGTTGAGATGGTTTGAGATGAGTTGGACCGCAGAGTTAAGGAAAAGCCGCCAACAAGTGCTCACCATATGTGAGAACTCCTTCAAGACTGTTGGAAAAGCAGGTTGAGAGAATGCCAAGAGTGTGTAAAGCTGTTATCAAGGCAAAGGGTGGCTATTTGAAAAATCTCAAATGTAAAATTTATTTTGATTTGCATGACACTTTTTTGGTTAACTACATGCTTCCACATGTTTTATTTCATAGTTTTGATGTCTTTACTATTATTCTACAATGTAGAATAGTAGAAATAGTAGAAAAACCCTTGAATGAGTAGGTGTTCGAAAACATTTGACTGGTAGTATAGCCTCGATTATTTAATTTAATTGCGTTACTATTTTATTTTGATCTAATTTTCATACTTTTTAACTGCATTATTGGGAATGGGCTCATAAATAGGCATTTCACGGTAAATGATACACTTGTTGTGTTCAGCGCATGTGCCAATAACATTGATTTGATTATTTGTTTGCAATAAGGCACCAATGTAAAACTGCAAAACATTTGGCAATGAAATTAACTTTATGTCCTGAATACAAAGCATTGGGTGCAAATGCAACAGAACATATCACTGAGTACCCCTTTTCATATTTTCGATCATGGTGGTGGTGGCTGTATCATGTTATGGGTAGGCTTGTCATCGGCAAGGACTAAGGAATTTTTTAGGGTAAAAAGAAATAGAATAAAGCTAAACACAGGCAAAATCCTAGAGGGAAATCTTGTTCAGTCTGCTTTCCAACACACACTGGGAGACAAATTCACCTTTCTGTAGAACAATAAGCTAAAGCACAAGACCAAATATATTTGCTTACCAAGACTACATTGAATGTTCCTGAGTGGCCTAGTTACAGTTTTGACTTTGACTTGGCTTGAAAATCTATGGCAAGACTTGAAAATGGTTGTCTAGCAATGATCAACAACCAACTTGAAAGAGTTTGAAGAATTTTAAAAAGAATAATGTGCAAGTATTGTACAATCCAGGTGTGCAAAACTTTTAAAGACTTATACAGAAAGACTGACAGTTGTAAATGCTGCAAAAATGTATTCTAACATGCGTTGACTCAGGGTTGTGCTAATGATTTGCAATTATTTGTAAAAACATGTTTTTCACTTTGTCATTATGGGGTATTGTGTGTAGACTGGTCAGAAAAAACATATATATATTCAATTTTAAATTCAGGCTGTACCACAACAAAATATGGAATACGTCAAGGGGTATGAATACTTTTTGAAGGCACTGTAGGCACCAATCTCTTTCTCTGTTTCAAATTTCTCCCTATTCCCTATATAGTGCACTATGTAGGAAATAGGGTGCCAATTGGCACATACACAGTCTCTGAGTATATAATTATTTCTCTGCTGTGTCTCTTTATAAAGAAGCAACACTGTGGCGAGTGGGGCTCTGTTGCTCGACACATCATCATTCATCTGTGCTAAATTAGCTTTTCAAAGTGTCATGTAGGAGTTGTTGGACTTGTTCCTTGCAGGATGCCAACTCCCGCTCCCCCTGTCAGCTCCCATTTCTCAGCCTGGGTGTCAGATGAGTCCTCTCTCACCTTGGGGAGAAAATACGTTTGCTCTGGCAGTTTTTTTTATGTATTTTTTTTAATCCATTTTAGAATAACGCTGTAATGTAACAAAATGTGGAAAGGGGTCTGAATACTTTCCAAAGGCACTATACAGTATATCCTTATCGACAGAGGTGAATGAAGTTACAGCAGCCAAGGTGACAGTGGCTCAAGTCATTTTTGCATGTTTTTTACTGATCTCCAAATAGTATTTTAGAGCTTTTCAAGCTTTTAATTTTTTTTATGCAGTAGGCCTAAATTGGCGTTCCAAAAAATGTATTGGATGGCGGAAAAAATCCTTGGAGGTACTACTAAACATAATGTCTCTAACTTGAATATTTTCTCTGTGTTCATTTCAAATGGATTTATTTGAATTAAATAAAGTTTAATCCAATTTTCAAATCCATTTGTGATACAATTAGTCATTTCCTATGGCCACCAATGACTGCATCTTGGTCCCCTCTTTCCCACCCCACAAAAAAAGTAAAAAAATTGCCCCTGATTTTATTGTATACTTTTGACCAGGGCCCACCCATAGGGCTCTGGTTAAAAGGAGTGCTCTTTATAGGGAATATGATTAAATAATTAAATGTATTAAATAATTAAATATCTCACCCATCTGCACACAATACCCCATCACGACAAAGTGAAAACATGCATAGAATTTTATTTGCACATTTATTGAAAGAAGGCCAGCATCCCAGAGTTGCCTCTTCACTGTTGATGTTGAGACTGGTGTTTTGCTGGTACTATTTAAAATGAAGCTGCCAGCTGAGGACTTGTTAGGTGTCTGTTTCTCAAACTAGACACTCTAATGTACTTGCCATCTTGCTCAGTTGTGCACCGGGGCCTTCCACTCCTCTTTCTGTTCTGGTTAGAGCCAGTTTGTGCTGTTCTGTGAAGGGAGTAGTACACAGCGTTGAACGAGATCTTCAGTTTCTTGGCAATTTCTCGCATGGAATAGCCTTCATTTCTCAGAACAAGAATAGACTGACGAGTTTCAGAAGAATGTTCTGGACATTTTGAGCCTGTAATCCAACCCACAAATGCTGATGCTCCAGATACTCAACAAGTCTAAAGAAGGCCAGTTTTATTGCTTCTTTAATCAACACTACAGTTCTCAGATGTGCTAACATAATTACAAAAGGGTTTTCTAATTAGCCTTTTAAAATTATAAACTTGAATTAGCTAACAATGTGCCATTGGATCACAGGGGTGATGGTTGCTGATAATGGGCATCTGTACTCCTATGAATATATTCAATAGAAAATCTGCAGTTTCCAGCTACAATAGTCATCTGCAACATTAACAATGTCTACACTGTATTTCTGATCAATTTGATGTTGTTTTAATGGACAAAAATGTGCTTTCCTTTCAAAAACAACAACATTTCTAAGTGACCCCAAACTTTTGAACGGTACTGTACATATTCACACCCCTTTGTTATGACACTGCAAATTGAGCTCAGGTACATCCAATTTCCTTTGATCCTCCTTGAGATGTCACTACAACCTGACTGAAAGAAACATGCCTATCTCCATAAGGCTCCACAGTTGACAGTGCATGTCAGAGCAGAAACTATACCATGAAGTCCAAGGACATTGATCTCCTAGATATAATTGTGATGAGGCATATCACACTTGTGATGTTGTTGTGATGAGGCATATACTATGTGGGGAAGGGTATAAAAAAATGATAGTGTTAAAAGTCTCCAAGAGTACAGTGGTCTCCATCATTGGGAATAAAAAAAATATGTAACTACCCAGACTGCCAAGAGCTTGATGTCAATCAAACTGAGCAACCGGGCAAGAAAGACCTTGGTCTTTCTTGGAGGTGAGCAAGAACCCAATGACCAATCTAACAGAACTACAGAGTTCCTTGGCTGAGATGGGAGAACCTGCCAGAAGGACAACAGTCTTTACAGCACTTCACCTATATGGCCTTTATGGGAGACTGGCCAGATGAAAGCCACTCTTTAGAAAAAGGCACATGACAGCACACCGGGAGTTTGAAAAAAAGCGTGTGATAGACTCTGAGAGCATAAGCCAAAAGATTCTGTGGTCTGATGAGACAAAAATGTTAATCTTTGGCCTGAATGCAAGGAGCTATGTCTGGAGAATACCAGGCACAACTCATCACCCGTCTATAGTGAAGCATGGTGGTGGCAGCATCATGCTATGGGGATACTTTTCAGCAGCAGGGACTGGGAGACTTGTTACAGCTAGAGGGAACAATCAATTTGCCAAATACAGGCAAATCATTGATGAGAAGCTGCTTGAGTGCCAACAACCTTAGACTCCGGGCAAAGATTTAAGTTCCAACAAGACAATGACTCCAAGCAAACAGACAAAGCAACACTGGAATGATTTCAGAACAAGAACGTGACAGTCCTTGAGTGGCCCAGCCAAAGCCCAGACTTGAATCCCATTGACAATCTGTGGAAAGACTTGAAAATTGCTGTTCAGCACCACTCGAAACTCCCCAAATCCAGATATACAAACCTGATACAGACATACTCAAGACGACTCAAAGCTGTAAATCACCTCCAAAGGTGGTTATACAAACTATTCATTCAGGTGTGTGAATACTTCTGTAAATTTCTGTATTTCATTTTCTATACATGTACATTTGCTACAATTTCAAAAACATATTTTCACTGTCATAATGAGGTATTGTGTGTTGATGGGTGATAAAAAAATATGTTTAATCCATTTTGAATTCAGGCTGTAACACAACAAAATGTGAAATAAGTCAAAGGGTTTACCAATGAGGGAAAGATTTACCAAATAGAGTGGGATATTTATCAGACACAAGAGCAAATTAATGTGTGTGTGTGTGTGTGTGTGTGTGTGTGTGTGTGTGTGTGTGTGTGTGTGTGTGTGTGTGTGTGTGTGTGTGTGTGTGTGTGTGTGTGTGTGTGTGTGTGTGTGTGTGTGTGTGTGTGCGTGCGTGTAAGAAAGTACTACAAAAATATTTTTAAAAGTTTTGTTACATGTGTAACTCTGGTCCCCAAAAATTATATTCATATTCATTCATGTTTTACCTCACTCGTGACCTGAGTCCTGTTTGTGAGAGTCTCAGCTTTCTGTAGTGGGTTCATATTAGTTTCTAGTGCAAAGCGTTTGGACTCTACCAATGGTTTTGTGAGAAAAAAATCAATTTTTGGGTCTCCTGGTCTGACACACCACTGTTGCTCTGCCATCTTACACCTCAGATGCAGTTGATTGAGACGCAGCCCATGCAAAAAGTCTCGAGCTTAAACAGATTAATTTTGATGCCGATTATTTTATTATGCTAATTCCATTTCAGTGCGGGCTCGGTCATTGACTCAAGGTTAATAGGGAGTACGCTTAGAAGGCCTGCTCTTAGAGAGCTCATACGGTATCTAGCTTCACTCTCCTAATGGGGCTTTGTTTGCCAGTTAAATGAGAAAAGCAGGATTGGGGTTGGCCAGAGTCCAGTTCCCCCTACTATTGAAAATTATCACACTCATTATGTTACTTACCCACTGGGTCAGACGCAACAACTGAATCTCTGGTGGGTGGTTTGCTGGTTTTCGGCATCGCATCCTGGTTATAACCAAGGAATTGCCATTTTCCTCCCTTTTGTTTTACTTCATTTTACACTATTTTTAGTCCCCTCCCAAGATGCTGCAGTGCCATCTGGTTTTGTCTGTCCTGTTGGGATGGGGGAGAGCAGGAGGTATCAGAGATCTATCCTTCTGTTGATCAAGGGGGAATTCCAGCAGGTGGCTGCCTGGCTGCCTGTCTCCTGAGTAATGGAAGGGGATAGGGCCGTAGGCTGGGTACATCCACATAGGACGGGCTCTTCATGCTGGAGCAGGCCTCACTGCCTCACCTACTTGTTGTGTGTATGTACTGACATGTACAGTATGTTTAACTGATAGATGCACACACATGCACACTACATGCTAATGTTTTTAAATATGCTGTTTATGAATTGTAACGTATTTTGTCAGTATATGTCGGACCCCAGTAAGACTAGCTGTTGCCATTGGTGTTGGCTAATGGGGATCCTAATAAATCAAATCACAGTGGAAGGGTTTACAGTTGAAGTCGGAAGTTTACATACACCTTAGCCAAATACATTTAAACTCAGTTTTTCACAATTCCTGACATTTAATTTATTTTGCGGGATCAACCAATCAGCCTCCAGGATCCAAACAACCAGTTTTATAATGATTAATAAAAAAATACAGTGGTACGATTAAATTTTAAAGTTGTCATATTCAAGTTCAATCTATTAAATATTGGAAGGTGGAAAACAGTGTACATTACGGGTTGAACAATAATCCTAGAAATCTACCCTAATTCTCACTAATCATGGAACTGTTTGACAACAGTCCAGTTGTCGTGAACTGTGCACCACGCTCCAGGTTAAACCTGCTACAGTTAAAGTCAGAATATTACATACACCTTAGCCAAATACATTTAAACTCCGTTTTTCACAATTCCTGACATTTAATCCTAGCATAAATTCCCTGTTTTAGGTCAGTTAGGATCACCAATTTATTTTAAGAATGTGAAATGTCAGAATAATAGTAGAGAGAATGATTTATTTCAGCATGTATTTATTTCATCACATTCCCAGTGGGTCAGAAGTTTTAATACACTCAATTAGTATTTGGTAGCATTGCCTTTAAATGGTTTAACTTGGGTAAATGTTTCAGGTAGACTCCCACAAGCTGCCCACAATAAGTTGGGTGAATTTTCGCCCATTCATCCTGACAGAGCTGGTGTAACTGAGTCAGGTTTGTAGCCCTAATCGCTCGCACACGCTTTTTCAGTTCTGCCCACAAATTGTCTGTAGGATTTAAGTCAAGGCTTTGTGATGGCCACTCCAATAAATTGACTTTGTTGTCCTTAAGCCATTTTTCACAACTTTGGAAGTAGGCTGGGGTCATTGTCCATTTGGGAGACACATTTATGAGCAAGCTTTAACTTATTTAACTGATGTCTTGAGATGTTGCTTCAAAATATCCACATAATTATCCTACCTCATGAAGCCATCTATTTTGTGAAGTGCACCAGACCCTCTTGCGACAAAGCACCACCACAGCATGATGCTGCCACCCCCGTGCTTCACGGTTGGGATGGTGTTCATTGGCTTGCAAGCCTCCCCCTTTTCCCTCCAAACGATGGTCATTATGGCCAAACAGTTCTATTTCTGTTTCATCAGATCAGAGGATATTTTTCCAGAAAGTATGATCTTTGTCCCCGTGTTGTGTTGCAAATCATAGTCTGGCTATTTTATGTCGGTTTTGGAGCAATGGCTTCTTCCTTGCTGAGCGGCCTTTCAGGTTATGTCGATATAGGACTTGTTTTACTGTGGATATAGATACTTTTGTACCTGTTTCCTCCAGCATCTTCACAAGGTCCTTTGCTGTTTATCTGGGATTGATTGCACTTTTCGCACCAAAGTACGTTCATCTCTAGGAGACAGAATGCGTCTCCTTCCTGAATGGTATGACGGCTGCGTGGTCCCATGGTGTTTATAGTTGCGTACTATTGTTTGTACAGATGAATGTGGTACCTTCTGGCATTTGGAAATTGCTCCCAAGGATGAACCAGACTTGTGGAGGTCTACAATTTTTGCTGTTTTCTTTTGATTTTCCCATGATGTCAAACAAAGAGGCACTGAGTTTGAAGGTAGGCCTTGAGATACATCCACAGGTACACCTACAATTGACTCAAATGATGTCAATTCTTCTATCAGAAGCTTCTAAAGTCATGACATAATTTTCTTACATTTTCCAAGCTGTTTAAAGGCACAGTCAACTTAGTGTATGTAAACTTCTGACCCCCTGGAATTGTGATACAGTGAATTATAAGTGAAATAATCTGTCTGTAAACAATTGTTGAAACAGTGTCTTGTGTCATGCACTTGCCAAAACTATAGTTTGTTAATTATGAAGATATTTGTGAAATGGTTGAAAAATGTGTTTTAATGACTCCAACATAAGTGTATGTAAACTTCCGACTACAACTGTGTGTGTGTGTGTGTGTGTGTGTGTGTGTGTGTGTGTGTGTGTGTGTGTGTGTGTGTGTGTGTGTGTGTGTGTGTGTGTGTGTGTGTGTGTGTGTGTGTGTGTGTGTGTGTGTGTGTGTGTGTGTGTGTGTGTGGATAATGGAAGTGTGTATATTCTAGTGTGCAAAACCAGTGTGTGTGTGTGTGTGCGTGCGTGTGTTCAGGGGATTGGGAGGATACTTCATAACATTTTGGGGATCAGTGGATGAATGCAATCATTGGGCAGTGCCCAAACTTTCTGATTCTACTTCTGTTATGAATTATTTTTGCAACCCATTCTGCTCCATGTAACCAAGGCCCTATATTTGAATGTGGTTTTAATAAAGAAAGAAATGGGCTCTGACTCTAGCTACTTTAGCTACATCCTACATGGCACACTAGCTCCTATTAAGTGCACTACTTTGGATCAGGGCCCATAGTGCTTTGGTCAAAAGTCGTGCACTGTGTAAGGAATAGGGTACCATTTGGGTACTAAACCAAAGCCTTTCTCTTCGAATGTGAATTTAAAACAGAAGAGAGTAAAAGGCTCTGAATCCCAAACTATCCTCTCCAGTTGCAGAAGCTTGCAGCCAAATGGAAAACCAGCATACTGTGCTTGTATTGCTTTGACATAGATTCCTGAGCACCCAAGCCCCCTGAAACCAGCATTGAGGAGCCCATGCAGCTGGGAAGCACACGTTTGAAGCACACGTTTGCCTCTACTGCAGAGGTCTCGGCCATCTCCGTGCAACCTGCCCAGAGCTGACGGGAAACACCAGGGCTTGCCAGGACATGGGGAGACCCTGACGAGCTGTGCAGTTACCTCCCGGCTACCCATTCACTGTCTGTTACTACCCGATAACCGTCAGCACCAGATTCAAGCCTTTGTGGACTCCTGGGCCGTGGATAATTTCATTGATCAAGACTTCGCCAGAGTTACAGATCCCCTGCGTAAAATGTCCCATCCCTCTGCAGATCCAAGCCCTCAATGGACGCCACATTGACAGGTTGAATATCAGACCAAGCCCATTCTACTGAAAGTTGGGGTGAACCACTCTGAGACTCTTCATTTTCTGTTGATCAATGCTCTCAAGAACCCCCTTATCCTAGGGTACCCCTGGCTAGCACTACATAACCCACTACTTTCCTGGTCTATGGACACCTACTAGACTGGGGTAAGAACTGCCAGACTAAATGTCTAAGACCACCACCAAGAGACTCGCCGTGTCCTCCTGCGTCCCTTGAAGACCAATACTTTTCTACTCTCCCTCCCGAAAACCTCAATCTCCAGGAGGCTTTCACCCTTCCCCCTCATCGTCCTTATACCTGTGCCATATAACTCCTACACAGCGCCATAACTCCCCAGGGTTGTCTGTACTCCCTCTCGACCCCTGAAGCCCCTCTACATCCCGGGCTGGTGCAGGCTTCTTCTTTGTGGGTAAGAAAGATGGAGGCCTGCATCCCTGCATCCCTGCATCGATTACAGAGGGCTGAACCAGATTACCCCCTACCCCTGATGTCCTCTGCATTGGAGTTGGTCCAAAGTGCCCAATTCTTCACCAAACTGGACCTCCACAACACTTATAATCTGGTGAGAATCAAGGAGGGAGATGAGTGGAAGACTCACCGGCAGTCTTTCAAGCATTGGTCAATGACACCCTGAGGGATATGTTGAATCGGTTCATCTCTGTTTACCTCCACAACATCTTGATCTTCTCCAAGACCCTTCCGGAACACATACTGCATGTCCTCCAAGTCCTGAGGCACCTTCTGCAGAGTCAAGTAAATGTCAACATAGAGAGGTTTGAGTTCCACATATCCTAGGTTTCATTCCTGGGTCACATTATCTTTACCGCCTGCATCCAAATGGACCCCATAAAGATTGAGGCAGTCGCCAACTGACCCCATCCCACCTCACTCAAGCAGGTCCAGCGGTTCCTCTGGGTTGTACATTTTTACAGGCATTTTATAAGCAACTTTCATGCAGTGGCAGAGCCTCTCCTTGGTCCTAACCCGCAAGTCTCAGACTCGTTTTTGCTGGACCCCCGAGGATGGCAGGGCATTCATGGAGCTCAAGGCACGTTTCATCTCTGGACCCATCTTCGTTCATCCTTATCCGACTCGTCCCTTTGTGATGGAGGTGGACGCCTCGGACAGAGAATGAGGAGGACAAGAAATACACCTTTCTCTCCAAGCTGTTCTTTCCATCGGAACGCAGCTACAATGCAGGCAACTGGGAGCTCTTGGTAGTTACCTCATCCTTTCATAATCTGGATGAACTATAAGAACTTTGTCTCTATTCAAGAAGCCAAGAAGTTGAACACTCACCAGGTGGGCTCTGTTTTTTAACAGGTTCAATTTCACACTAGCCTATCACCTGGGATCCTGTCCCACCAACCCTATGTCCTGTCCCACCAACCCTATGTCTCACACAAGGAGAGGGATCCCGAGCCCATCCAGCTCACGCATTGTGGCCCCTTTGATATGGAGTATTGAGACAAGGACCGAGAACCTGACCCCGGCGGGGGACCCACAAACAGACTTTACATTCCGTGATCAGTCCATCCCGATTACTACAATGGAGACACTCCTCTAAATTAACTGGGCATCCAGGCATTAATATGACAGTGGAGTTCCTGAGGTGGAAATTCTGGTGGCCCAACATTATGGAGGATTTGAGATCCTTTGTTGCGGCTTGTTCCATCTGTGCCCAAAGCAAGTCTTCACGTCAGTGACCGCCCGGGTTGCTCCAATCTCTGCCCATCCCCAGCCGACCCTGGTCTCATCTCTCTTTAGACTTTATCACAGGGTTACCTCCATCTCAAGGGCTTACCACTATCCTGGTGGTCGTGGATCAGTTCTCCAAGGCAGCCCATTTCATCGCCTAACCCAAGTTACCTTCAGCGAAGGAGACCGCTGATCTCATGGTTACCCATGTCTTTCGACTAAACGGACTTCCCCGGGAAATTGTCTCAAATCATGCACCCCAGTACGCCACACAGCATTGTGCCTTTTGCTTCCTGTTGGGGGCATCAGTGAGTTTCTCCTCAGGGTTCCACCCTCAGTTGAATGGGAAAACTGAGCGGGCCAACCAGGAGATGGAGAAGTTCCTCTGCTGCTTCGTCTCTACTCAGGCCAGCAACTGGAGCAAATTCCTCATCATAACACACTGGAGAACTTGTCCACTGGACAGATTAGCCCCACCCCCCAACAACAGGCAAACCGACTCCGAAGTCATTTTTGGCTTCTCCAACCGGGTAAACGAGTGTGGCTGTCAACCCGTGATCTTCCCTGAAGCAATGGCTTTTTTTCTGGCGACTCTTCCGTAAAGCACAGCTCTGTGGAGTGTACAGCTTAAGGCGGTCCTATGGACAGACACTCCAATCTCCAATGTGGAGCTTTGCAGTTCCGCCATGGTTATCTTTGGTCTCTTTGTTGCCTCTCTGATTAATGCCCTCCTTGCCTGGTCTGTGAGTTTTGGTGGGCGGCCCTCTCTTGGCAGGTTTGTTGGGGTGCTATATTCTTTCCATTTTTCAATAATATATTTAATGGTGCTCCGTGGGATGTTCAATGTTTCTGATATTTTTTTATTACCCAATGCTGACCTGTACTTCTTCACAACTTTGTCCCTGACCTGTTTGGAGAGCTCCTTTGTCTTCATGCTGTCGCTTGGTGGTGCCCCTTGCTTAGTGGTGTTGCACAGTCTGGGGCCTTTCAGTGTATATATACTGAGATCATGTGACAGATCATGTGACACTGAGATTGCACAGGTGGACTTTATTTAACAAATTATGTGACTTCTGAAGGTAATTGGTTGCACCAGATCTTATTTATGGGCTTCATAGCAGAGGGGATGAATACATATGCACTTTCATGACTTTCATGTCACAAATTTGGACTATTTTGTGTACGTCCATTATAAAAATCTATTTCAATTACAGGTTGTAATGCAACAAAATAGGAAAAACGCCAGGGGGATGAATACTTTTGCAAGGCACTGTATACAGTATTTTGTGCGTAAAGGCTCTCCATAAAGATTTTTCTAATGATTCATACAGTGGTTCCTCCTTTTAACGTTGTGAGCTTGCACCGCGGGACTTAGAGGTACCCAGCGTCATGGCTTCATTGCTCCAGACCACAACAATGGGTAGTTAGAGCCCTCATTATGCATTTGGGTCCCAAGGTTTTTATATATCGATATCGAGTGGTTCCAATGACGAATTTGATGCGAGCCACCCGTCCCTGGGTGAAGATGGCTGACAAAACATTATGGTGGAACCAAATGTAGGTAGTTATGACATCATAATGAGTAAAGCAAAAAAAAATTGAGAGCAATATGTTAGTTAATGTAGGAGACAAATGTTTGTGCATATTTTTTTGTCATGAAGTTACTTTTTTAAAATGGCTATTTAGCAAGTTATCTGACTAGCTAACATTAGCCAGCTGGCTAACTAGTGTTATGACAGGAGAATGCATTTGTAATTCCTGTTGTTTAATGTTTTAGGGACTCCTGAAAAAAACAGTAAACCAGGCTTTGTGCCGAGGATGCAAGTCCTATTTAAATTTTTATTTATTTAAATTTGTATTTAAAAAAAAAAAAAATTCAATGACGGCCTAAGAACAGTGGGTTAACTGCCTGTTCAGGGGCAGAATGACAGATTTGTACCTTGTCAGCTCGGGGGTTTGAACTTGAAACCTTCCGATTACTAGTCCAACGCTCTAACCACGCTGCCGCCTATATATATGTACTGTAGTTATTACCACGCATGAGATTCCCACATTGTAGCCTGTACATTGAATATACTGATCATGTACTCTTCCTTGGCAAAGTGCGGTTCAGTTATGAATCTCTGAGACATTATTTTTCAGTCATATCAAACTCCATTATTTGAGTGATGCTGTGTCTGCACGTTTTTATTACAATTATAGACTTCAACAGTGTTTACCACTCCTGCTCCTGGGACATTAATGATTACACATTGTAACTATGCAACAGACTAAAAACATTATTTAAGTAAAGTGTGATTTGTAATTCATATATACATTAAAAAAACGATGCATATCTAACTTCTTTCATCTGCATTAATACGAGGACACAGGATAGTATTTCAATGAGATATTTAATTTCAAACAGTGGACAATGTGAAATGCTTTATTAAAAGGAATTAATAATACATGCATTATATTTATTATTATTAATACATGTTCAGTCTGTACTTCAATGCACATATGGTGTGCATTATAAAACGAGGAAGAAAGAGGAGGTAGGGAGAGAGGTGTAGAAGACAGAAAGGGAAAGAGGTAAGAACAGCAGCAGACAGCATATGATTAATGAATTACAGTGCTACCCTAATATTCAATCAGTTCATCACAATTGCGGTGTCTCCTAACCAGCCTTGGTCCCTAGTTGGCCCGAATGTTATTTTAAGAGCTGGTGAGTTGGTGATGACGGGACTGGCTTCCTCTTTTACATGAAAACATACCTACAGACGAAAGACAGATGGATAGAGAGAGAGCATGATTAAGCTCATAATTAAGCATGATTATTTTTATTTTTTTTCTAACATGGTCAGTCATCATAATCATCAGGAGGTGAAATGCAAAACTGACCTTGGATCATTAACTTTGGGACTACTACATCTCTGTCTGTATTTCAATGTAAAGCATCGCTTTAAAACTTCATAAGGCTAGGGTCCATTTTTCTCAATTGAAAAGAAGACACTTAGAAGTTTGTAGAAATGTTAAAATAATGTAGGAGACCATAAGACAATAGATATGGTGAAAGAAAATCCAAAGAAAAACCAACCAGATTTTATTTTTTGAGAGAGCACATGCACTTACAATGGAAAGTATAATGGCATTCTGAAATCAAGCTCTCGGGATGCAATTCCTATGGCTTCCACTTCCACTGGGTGTCAGCACTCAATATTTTGATGTGGAGCGCCATCCTCAAACAATCGCAATGCATGCTTTCGCTGTAAAGCCTACTATAAATCGGACAGTGCAGTTAGATTACCAATAATTTAAGCTTTTAACCGATATAAGACACTTGTATGTTCCTAAATGTTTAATGGAAACACTAATGGTATTGAATCACCTCAAGAAGAGGGAGAGTGAGGCCCTTTAAGATCTTACATTCTAAAAAATGCTGGGTGGTTTGAATGACCCAACTGCTGGGTTGCAGGCATATAGGTCACTTCGTTGGGTAGTTTTCTTAGTAAGGGCATGGCTTTCTTATAGTTATTTTTGGCCACCCGTGAGAGTAAATGTCATTCCAGTTAATCTGTTCTGTTGTATTGTTATATTCTTCTGTTAAGGTTGAACAGTGACGTTTTAGTAGCTTTAAAACCTCTTAGTGCGGAGATCCCACAAGCGGGATCAAATTTAACAACATCTGGTGAAATCTGTGCGTGCCAAATTCAAAATACAAATCGTAATATTAAACAGTCATGAAAGTACAAGTGTCATACATGATTCTTTATCTTAGAATCTTGGTAATCGAACTGCATTGTTAGATTTCAAAAAGGCTTTACTGCGAAAGCATAGCATTCGATTATCCGAGGACAGCGCCTCACATTAGCATATTTTCCAAACCAGCACAGGCGTCACAATATAACAAATAGCGATGAAATAAATCACTTAATTTTGAAGATCACACAATGAATGGCTACACAATGAATGGTTGTTTTGTTCGATAAAGTTAATCTTTATATCCCAAAAATGCTGTTTAGTTGGCGCCATTGAATTCAATAATCCAGTTCTTCAACGTGCATACAAAGGATTCCAAAAGGTTACCAGCAACGTTCGTCCAAACAAGTCAAACTATGTTTTTTTTTAATTAATCCTCAGGTTGTCTAATATCTAAATAAATTATAATATTTCAGACGTACATTACTATGTTCAATAGCAAAGGAAAAGTACAAAGAGCGTGCCCACGTTCACGTGCGCAAAAATACTACCTTTGCCCTGGCGCTCAACTTGGAAAGATTACAAATACTTCTTCATTAAAAAAAAAACAAGACTAAAACCTTGTATAAAGACTGTTGACATCTACTGGAAGCCATAGGAACTGCAATATGGGAGGTGGAAATTAGATATTTGAATAGCATTGCCTTGGAAGTCATTTGGAGTTCCAAAAAGATTTTCTGGATCAATTCTCCTCGGGTTTTAGCCTGCTATATCAGTTCTGTTATACTCACAGACATTATTTTAACAGTTTAAGAAACATCAGAGTGTTTTCTATAAAAAAATTACCAATTATATACATATCCTAGCTTCTGGGCCTGAGTAACAGGCAGTTTACTTTGGGCACGTCAGACAGGCGGAAATTCAGGAAACTAGCCTTTAACGAGGTTAATGAGTGTAAGAGTCCCATACCACTTTTAGACAACATGTGGAATTACCATTACTCTCACGGGTGGCCAAAAAACAGCTATCTGAAAGCCACATCCCTAATAAGCCACATCCCAAATAAGCCACACTTCCTGAAAATAATCAAAGGATTACATTTAAAAAAAAATACCCAGCATGAAGTTAATCAAAACCCAAATTATTGTTAAATTAGCCCATGTTTGGGTGATTCACATAACCCAACTGGCTGGGTCAAAATAACCCAGCACATGTTCTGTCCAATATTTACCCAGCACATTGTTTTGAGTGTAGGATTTGTCCCAAATGGCACCGTGTTCCCTATGTAGTGCACTATTTCTGACCATGGCTCATAGGGCTCTGGTCAAATGTAGTGCACTATATAGGGGATAGGGTGCGATTTGGGATGCAGATTTTGCTTTTCAACCTAAGGCCTAGCCGCTAACTGACCACATCCTTCCTGTGGTATCTCCACTTTAGGGCATCAAACCAGGGGCGTTTGATAACAAAGCCAGTGATCGCGAGCCCATAAAGAGATTAGGATGATTGCCTTAATGGCACCCTATATTACACACTGAGTGTACAAAACATGTGAATGGGAAAGACAAAAGATTTAAGTGCCTTTGAACGGGGTATGGTAGTTGGTGCCAGGCGAACCCGTTTGAGTGTATAAAGAAATGCAACGTTACTGGGTTTTTCACGCTCAACAGTTTCCTGTGTGTATCCAGAATGGTCCACCACCCAAAGGACATCCAGTCAACTTGACACAACTGTGAGAAGCATTGGAGTCAACATGGGCCAGCTTCCCTGTGGAACACTATCGACACCTTGTAGAATCAATGTCCTGACCAATTGAGGCTGTTCTCAGAGCAAAATGGTGTGCAACTCAATATTAGGAGTTCTGGTCAATCTTAGTGCACTATATACAGATGTAGCATCTTAATTTGACATATATCGTCTCAGCAAAATAATCCTGCAGCAACGGGATTTTAGCGTTTAGTCCATAACGTTGCTTGAACGGTGGTAAGGCTATTAGCTGGCCGAAAGTAGGCTACATGAAAAGTGCAATACTGTTAATACAAACTATGTGTTAGAATGAGTTTTCAGTGAATTTGTGTAAATAACAAAGCTCATCTGCAGTGCAGGAAAAAGAAGGATCAAATGAAGATCCTACATCTGTAGGGAATATATTGTCATTCGGGACACCGACACTGAGAAACTAACCATATTGGATTCCATGTTAGTGTGGAGTGATAAATGTCATAAATCCTAGCTACCGCTCAAATCATCTTGTGATAACGGGGTTATAGTGGGCATATAGAAAAAACCTGGCATCCGAGTGGCCAGAGAATAGAGATAATTATGTGAGATTGGGTGGTAATGGAAAAGGCCAAGGTGATAAGGCTTTAGACAGACAGGGTGCAACATTGTTGACAGTGATATTTTCTCTCTCCGCTTGGTTTAGTTTACGTTTAGGTTGTGGCTCATAGCTGTTTTGCTATAGTAAGATTATTTGAGTGCAGACCACAACCAAACTTGCAGAAAAAAATAAGCTAAGCCTGATCACATAAGGATAATGATTTCCCTAACCTATAGACTCGCCAGAGAAGGTAAGATGGCAATTAAGTTTGGAAACATGTTTATGAATTAGCTGCTTAAATGAAAAAGCGTGTTGTTTTGGTCATTGTAGAGTAGTTTGCCAGCTCTATCACGTTGACTTCATTTTGTATTCTAATTAAGACAAAAGAGAGACTTGAATAAGGATTTGTATGCCAACGCTGTGCTTGGAAATTTCTTGACAATTGGTGACTTCATTCTGGGACCAGAAATATACCCTGACATTTTTAAGACTCTGGTCCATTGTTTTTCTCGAGAGTCCCCCAATATTAGCAAAATAATTATCATTTTGCGCAACAACAAAATAAATAAGTTGTGAGCACATTGGTGACTGGTCTGAATTTAATTCCATTCAAATATTTTTTATGTACCCATTATTTTCCATATTAAGAATGGCATAGCATGTTACAAATATCAGCATCTATGGCATCCATTAGCCTTGTTTTTTATCTAGTCCTTTTTTGCATCATATACAGTATACATTGGCACATTCCGAACATTTGGCACATTCCAAATGTTTCCTCTTTAGAATGGATGGGCACTCCCTCTCTTCCCCCCCACACAGCTAGCTTCCTGTTCACGCAATGAGTCGTGGTGACAAGCACATTTTTCATAATTCCACAGTTTCATTATAACCTGAGAATGATTGATGAAGCTCCAACAGTTGACTGTAACACATTGTCTTGGGTCTGTAGGTTCTGTGACAGCCTGACACACATAGGGAAGTGGTGGGTGATCTCCTGCTGCGTTGCTTGGTGCCCTGCACTTTGAGTACACACACGCACACACACACACACACACGCACGCACGCACACACGCACGCACGCACACACACACACACACACACACACACACACACACACACACACACACACACACACACACACACACACACACACACACACACACACACACACACGCACACACACACACACACACACACACACACACACACACACACACACACACACACACACACACACACACACACACATGCACACACAAGCAGTAGGATTGACATATGAAAAGGAAGAAAGAAATGTGGGAAATTACTATTTTTCTCCAAGTCTAGCCTTGTTGATACCCCTACTACAAATTAACTGGTGGTTTATTTTCTGCCGGCTTCCATAATCTGTCTCCATGTCAGTTTTGCTATAGTAAGCTTATTTGAGTGCACACCACAACCAACCCTGCAGAATGAAGTTAGCTAAGCATGATCACATAAAGAAAATTATTTCCCTAACCTATAGACTCGCCAGAGAGGGTAAGATGGCAATTAAATGTGGAAATATACTTATGGATTTGCTGCTTAAATGAAGAGGCTTCTTCTTTGGTCATTGGATAGTAATTTGCCGGCTCTAGCATGTTGACTTCACTGTAATTAAGACTAAAGTGAGACTTGAAATAAGGTTTGTTATGCCAAAACTGTGCTTGGAAATTTATTGAAAAAAGCCCACAAATACAGTTCAAAAATGGAAACACAAATATCTTGTGAGCAGATGTGCATTGATTATTTTTATTTTCCTGCACTCATGCTGATTTCATGCCCATTTTACAACTCAATTACTTTTCTCTTTCTAGTCATCGAACAACCAAAATAGAAACACACCAGAGAAAGGACATTATGTCTCAAAGAAACGCAATGGCTGTTATGTCAAGAATCACACCTAGCATTTTCACCTCTTGATGTTGTTTTCCTCACATGCTTCCCTGAAAATGTCAGTTTGGGTGTTGGGTCATGAAGACATAGTGTGATGTGTGTATATATACTGTAGGCTACTTCACACTCTAAACGTCAGTATTTAGCCACAGAGTGACAGTTTTCTGATGGTGACCATTTTCACGTGTTAACATAACATAAAGAGACTTTTCTCAAAATGTCCTAGGGCTTTTGAAACACTATTGAATCCCTCAAACCAGGGAAACTTGACACCTATAGGATTCAATGAGTTGTTGTACACCATTAACAAGAATCCATATGGCTACTGTTTTAGTTGTATAGTCCCAAATAGAGTGTTTGTAGATTTAGTAGATGTCTATGGGGGACTATTCAAAGACAATGTAACCCCAAAATATCACAAATTCTGGGCTATGGGTTAGTATATCAGTATCAGTAGTATCTTACAAATAAACATTTAGAGAGCTGATGTCCAGAACACTGTGAGATTAATGTTTTTCAGCTCAAGTTTTTATTTTTGTATATATATTTTTTTTTTATATATACCCCCATGGCAGTCATGGACACTGAAATACTGGACACCGAAGGACACTGAAGTATGGATGACTAACATAAAACAAAATAAACATGTACACACAATTTAGATGAGACGACTCAAAGAGTCTTATTAATCACTTGGTAGGAGTAGTAGATCTTTTGTATCTCTCAGCCCTGTCGTGTGGGACAGAGAGACGATGGGTGCTGGGGGTTCTGCCTGTCACTTCTCTTCGACAGGCATTTAACCAGTCTCGAAAGTGGGACTTGTCTAGAGAGATGTCAAAGTCCAGGCACAGCTCCTCTCTTTGCTCTTCAACTGTTTGCAGTGACAGTGTCTTCAGTGCATCGGTGCACCTCACATATGCAGTGCCCAGGATGATGTGGCAGGCATGCTTTAGGATGCAATAGCTAGGATGCAACTACTCTGAGAGTGCTTGGGATAATGAGCAATGCCAAACTGGTGCAGAATATTCAAGGCATGCCCGAACATAGCCTGTTAATATGTCTACGAGGTGCATCTGTGGCACATTGAACCTTTTAAGAGGGCATCAAATAATAGGTTCTTGTTAGCTTTACCAGTCAATTATGTGATTTGTTTTTCATACTGAAGAATTTTCCGTAATATGATTCTGAGAATCTTCAGAAACTTGCAGGTCCTTTCTAATCAATGATAAGGGAAACAAAGAGTTGAATTATTGTATGTTTTTAATGAACATGCGCAGAGAAGACCAACCATGTCAAACTCTTCATTCTGTTCCAATCATGCTGTCTACGACTCTCATTGCTATCGTTTGATGTCAGATATCATGCCGTCATTTGACGTTTCTCTGCATAAAAGAGAGGGGGGCGAAGATAAGACAGAAAAATAAAAGATCAGAACTAGCTTAGTCATTTTTATTTGGGGGGGCCAGGCTGCATTCAAATGCTGTAACTCAGACAGGGCATCAAAGGATTCACAGAGTATTTTATATCCCTTCTCCATTGCTATTTCTGACCCTAAAACATGCCTTGCTGAAAGCAGGGGCAGAGATTAAACTAGACTTTCGGACTGCCAACATCAAAGCAAGCTTGCGCAACAACAAAAAAACATGATAATGAAAATAAATGTGTGAACTGGTACTAGTTTACACTTGTATAGAGAAAAATATGTTTAACACTGATTAAACTTCGGCTCTATTTTTAGATGAGAGGAGAACACTTTCCTTTTCTATCTCTCTGCTTTAAATCCCACAGCTTGCATGCAACACTCAGAAACAGCAGCTCCTCTTTTCTATTGTTAGGTCATCAAGGTTGACAGTGTTTGCATTCCAAATGCAACCCTATTCCCTTCATAGTGCACTACTTTTAACCAGAGCCCTCTGGGATGTTAGCCCTTGTACACGGGGTGTAAACGGGATAGGCACAGGTCAAAAGAAATGCACTAAATAGGGAATAGGGTGCCATTTTAGACACATCCAGTGCCTATCTTCCTGCCTGCCACCCCAGTGGCCTCAAACCTGCTGATGTTTGATTTAACGTTAGTTAACATCCATATTAACATAAAGTACCAGTCAAAAGTTTGAACACATCTTAAAAAAATATATATATTTCACCTTTATTTAACCAGGTAGGCTAGTTGAGAACAAGTTCTCATTTACAACTGTGACCTGACTAAGATAAAGCAAAGCAGTGCGACAGAAACAACAACACAGAGTTACACATGGGATAAACAAACGTACAGTCAATTACACAATAGAAAAAAATAAAGTCTATATACAGTGTGTGCAAATGGCATGAGGAGGTTAGGCAATAAATAGGCCATAGTAGCAAAGTAATTACAACTTAGCAGTTTAACACTGGAGTGATAGATGAGAAGATGATGCTGAGCAGATGATGGTGTGTAAGTAGTGATACTGGTGTGCAAAAGAGCAAAAAAGTAAATAAAAACAATATGGGGATGAGGAAGGTAGATTGGTTGGGCTATTTACAGATGGACTATGTACAGCTGCAGCGATCTGTTAGCTGCTCAGATAGCTGATGTTAAAGTTTGTGAGGGAAATGTAAGTCTCCAGCTTCAGCGATTTTTGCAATTCGTTCCAGTTACTGGCAGCAGAGAACTGGAAGGAAAGGCAGCCAAAGGAGGTGTTGGCTTTGGGGATGACCATTGAGATATACCTGCTGGAGTGCGTGCTACGGGTGGGTGTTGTTATCGTGACCAGTGAGCTGAGATAAGGCGTAGCTTTACCTAGCATAGACTTGTAGATGACCTGGAGTATGTGGGTCTGGCGACGAATATGTAGCGAGGACCAGCCGACTAGAGCATACAGGTCGCAGTGGTGGGTGGTATAAGGTGCTTTGGTAACAAAACGGATGGCACTGTGATAGACTACATCCAAATTGCTGAGTAGAGTATTGGAAGCTATTTTGTAAATGACATCGCCGAAGTCGAGGATCGGTAGGATAGTCAGTTTTACTAGGGTAAGTTTGGCGGCATGAGTGAAGGAGGCTTTGTTGCGAAACAGAAAGCCAATTCTAGATTTGATTTTGGATTGGAGATGTTTGATATGATTCGGTAAGGAGAGTTTACAATCTAGCCAGACACCTAGGTATTTGTAGTTGTCCACATATTCTAGGTCGTAGTGATGCTAGTGATGCTAGTCGGGCGGGCGGGTGCGGGCAGCGAATGGTTGAAAAGCATGCATTTGGTTTTGCTAGCATTTAAGGGCAGTTGGAGGCCACGGAAGGAGTGTTATATGGCATTGAAGCTCGTTTGGAGGTTAGTTAAAACCTCTTAGAACTCCCCATCCCGGATCTGGGATTGTGACTACTGCTCAAGCTCATTACCATAACGCAACGTTAACGATTTCTGAAAATCGCAAATGAAATTAAATAAATATGCCTGTTCTCAAGCTTAGCCTTTTCTTAACAACACTGTCATCTCAGATTTTCAAAATATGCTTTTGAACCATAGAAAATCAATAATTTGTGTAAGAGTGTTGATAGCTAGCTTAGCATTTAGCGTAGCATTTAGCACGCAACATATTCACAAAAACCAGCAAAGCAATCAAATAAAATAATTTACCTTTGAAGAACTTCAGATGTTTCAATGAGGAGACTCTCAGTTACATAGCAGATGTCCAGTTTTTCCTGAAAGATTCTTTGTGTAGGACAAATCGCTCCGTTTTGTTACTACACATTTGGCTACCGAAACGAACCGAAAATTCAGTCACCTAAACGTCAAACTTTTTTCCGAATTAACTCCATAATATCGACGAAACAATGGCAAACGTTGTTTGAATCAATCCTCAAGGTGTTTTGTCAAATATCTCTTCATTGATATGCCGTTCGTGGAAGCATGGTTTTTCTCAGAATCCCATGGAAAAATACCAGCAGCTGAGTTTTGCGTACCAATTTCCACGCAGGACACCGTGCGGACACTTGGCAAATGTAGTCTCTTATGGTCAATCTTCCAATGATATGCCTGCAAATACGTCACAATGCTGCAGACCCCTTGGGGAAACGATAGAAAGGGTAGGCTCATTCCTGGCGCATTCACAGCTATATAAGGAGACAATGCAAAACGTAGCTTCAGAAATCCTGTTCATTTCCTGGTTGCAGTAACATCTTGGTTTTGCCTAAAGCTTGTGTTCTAGGGCACTCACAGTGAAAATCTTTGCAGTTCTGGAAACGTCAGAGTGTTTTCTTTCCAAAGCTATCAATTCCATGCATAGTCGAGCATCTTTTCGTGACAAAATATTGCGCTTAAAACGGGCACATCTTTTTATCCAAAAATTAAATACTGCCCCTAGAGTCTTAAGAACACAGTGTCCAAAGAAGGGCCAGATGTATACAGAATGGTTTCATCTGCGTAGAGGTGGATCAGGGAATCACCCGCAGCAAGAGCGACATCGTTGATATATACAGAGAAAAGAGTCGGCCCGAGATTTGAACCCTGTGGTACCCCCTGTGGTACCCCCGATTTGACACACTGAACTCTGTCTGCGAAGTAGTTGGTGAACCAGGCGAGGCAGTCATTTGAGAAACCAAGGCTATTGAGTCTGCCAATAAGAATACGGTGATTGACAGAGTCAAAAGCCTTGGCCAGGTCGTTGAAGACGGCTGCACAGTACTGTCTTTTATCGATAGCGGTTATGATATCGTTTAGTATCTTGAGCGTGGCTGAGGTACACCCATGACCAGCTCGGAAACCGGATTGCACAGCGGAGAAGGTATGGTTGGATTTGAAATGGTCAGTGATCTGTTTATTAACTTGGCTTTCAAAGACTTTAGAAAGGCAGGGCAGGATAGATATAGGTCTGTAACAGTTTGGGTCTAGAGTGTCACCCCCTTTGAAGAGGGCGATGACCGCGGCAGCTTTCCAATCTTTAGGGATCTCGGGATGATACGAAAAAGAGGTTGAACAGACTTGTAATAGGGGTTGCAACAATGGCGGCGGATAATAAGAGAGGGTCCAGATTGTCTAGCGCAGCTGATTTGTATGGGTCCAGGTTTTGCAGCTCTTTCAGAACTTACTCATTCAAGGGTTTTCTTTGTATTGACTATTTTCTACATTGTAGAATAATAGTGAAGATATCAAAACGAATGAAATAACACAACATGTAGAAACTAAAAAAGTGTTAAACAAATCTAAATATATTTTATATTTGAGATTCTTCAAAGTAGCAGCTTTGCACACACTTGCAATTCTCTCAACCAGCTTCATGAGGTAGTCACCTGGAATGCATTTCAAATAATAGGTGGAACCATGACAGTACCCTTCCTTCTGGCAAGAACAACTCAAATAAGCAAAGAGAAATGACAGTCCATCATTACTTTAATACAAGGAACATTTCAAGAACTTTGAAAGTTTCTTTAAGTGCAGTTGCAAAAACCATAAAACGCTGTGATGAAACTGGCTCTCATGAAGACCACCACCGGAAAGGAAAACCTAGGATTACCTCTGCTGCAGAGGATGGGTTTGTTAGATTTAACTGCACCTCAGATTACAGCCAAATAAATGCTTCACAGAGTTCAAGTAACAGACACATCTCAACATCAGCTGTTCAGAAGAGCATGAATCAAGCCTTCATTGTTGAATTGCTGCAGGGAAACACTACTAAAGGACACCAATAAGAACAAGAGACTTGCTTGGGCCAAGAAACAAGATAAATTGACATTAGACTGTCCTTTGGTCTGATGAGTCCAAATGTTGAGTCCGTTTCTTTGTTATAGACGCAGAGCAGGTGAACGGTTGATCTCTGCATGTGTGGTTCCCACTGTGAAGCATGGAGGAAGAGGTGTGATGGCGTGGGGGTGTTTTGCTGGTGACACTGTCTGTGATTTATTTAGAATTGAATGCACACTTAACCAGTGTGGCTAACACAGCATTCTGCAACGATACGCCATACCATCTGGTTTGCGCAGAGTGGGACTATCATTTATTTATCAACAGGACAATGACCCAACACACCTCTAGGCTGTGTAAGTGCTATTTGACCAAGAGCGAGAGTGATGGAATGCAGCATCAGATGACCTGGCCTCCACAATCACCTGGCCTCAACCCAATTCAGACATTTTGGGATGAGTTGGACCGCAGAGTGAAGGGAAAGCAAAGCAGAGCTGTTATCAAGGAAAAAGGTGGCTACTTTCAAGAATCTCAAATAGAAAATATATTTTGGTTTGTTTAACTTCTTTTGGTTAAAAACCAGGGAGAATGCAGTGCGGCAAATTCAAATAAACTTTCATTAAATCACACATGTAAGATACTCAATTAAAGCAACACTCGTTGTGAATCCAGCCAACATGTCAGATTTTAAAAAGGCTTTTCGGCGAAAGCATAAGCAGCTATTATCTGATGATAGCACAACAGTAAACAAAGAGGGTAGCATATTTCAACCCTGCAGGCGCTACACAAAACAGAAATAAAATATAAAACATGCCTTACCTTTTGACGAGCTTCTTTTGTTGGCACTCCAATATGTCCAATAAACATCACAATTGGTCCTTTTGTTCAAATAATTCCGTCCATATATATACAAAATGTCAAATTATTTGGCCCGTTTGATCCAGAAAAAAAAACAGCTTCCAAAATGCGCAACGTCACAAAAAAATATTTCAAAATTTGCCTATAAACTTTGCCAAAATATTTAAGACTACTTTTGTAATAGAACTTTAGGTATTTTTAAACGTTACTAATCGATCAAATTGAAGACGGGTCTATCTGTGTTCAATACAGGAACACAACAAACCAAGCTACTTTTCAAGTCTTGCGCAACTCTCAACAGTGTTACGCAGTTCCTAGTTGGCCCTACTTCTTCATTGCACAAATGAATAACCTCAACCAAATTCCAAAGACTGGTGACATCCAGTGGACGCAGTAGGAACTGAAAACAAGTTCCTTAGAAATATTGTTTGCCAATGCAAACTCGGTGAACAGACAGAGAACTCAAAAAATTATAATTCTGAATGGTTAGTCCTCAGTTTTTTGCCTGCTACATAATATAATAATAATATATGCCATTTAGCAGACGCTTTTATCCAAAGCGACTTACAGTCATGTGTGCATACATTCTACGTATGGGTGGTCCCGGGGATCGAACCCACTACCCTGGCGTTACAAGCGCCATGCTCTACCAACTGAGCTACAGAAGGACCAATAAGACAAATATCTAATTCCTTGTCAGTACTGCAGAGTCAAAGACTTGAAGGAAGCACTACAAACACATTTATTCGGCCTGACCCATCTGGTGATCCAACAAATAACTCACATAAGTTCTGTTATACTCACAGACATGACTCAAACAGTTTTAGAAAATTCAGTGTTTTCTATCCAAATCTCATAATATGCATATCTTATATTCTTGGCATGAGTAGCAGGAAGTTGAAATTGGGCACGCTATTTATCCAAAAGTGAAAATGCTGCCCCCTATACCTTAAGAAGTTAACACTCAGTTAATACATGATTCCATATGTGTTATTTCATAGTTTTGATTACTTCACTATTATTCTACAATGTAGAAAATCGTAAAATAAAGAAAAACTCTTGAATGAGTAGGTGTGTCCAAACTTTTGACTGTTACTGTATTGAATCATGCTATCTGTTCATGTTTTCCATTATATGATTAGGATCAATACACGAGCCCGGCTCTGTGGGCCCTGTGCGTAGGTGGGTGGCATGGAACTGACTAGCTACTGGATCAAAGTGGAAATTGGGTGTTGTTGGATTTGATCATCAGTGAAGCGAGTGTTCATTAGCAATAGAGACATGAACACAAACATACACACAAACCCTCAATCCCTTATACACAGACCCCATGTACAACAGTCTCTAAGGCACTGGGGACATCCGCAGAAATCCACCTTATTCGTCCCTGCTGTTGGTGTTTGTGTGCAGGCATACATTAGGAGCCTGCAGCCACCCCCATCCGGCTCCACTGGCACCAGCTCCTGTGGCACTAGAGAAAGTCAGCTGTGCCCACCCATCTGCCATGGAGACAGCACCAACCACCAACCACTCCGTGTGTGTGTGTGTGTGTGTGTGTGTGTGTGTGTGTGTGTGTGTGTGTGTGTGTGTGTGTGTGTGTGTGTGTGTGTGTGTGTGTGTGTGTGTGTGTGTGTGTGTGTGTGTGTGTGTGTGTGTGTAAAACACAAATATATTTTTAGTAGATTAGTATTCAACGTCCTGAATTAATACAGGTCAGAAAGTCTCTAAGAGCTTTGCACACCTTGACTGTACAATATTTGCCCATTATTATTTTTGTCCAGTTGGTTGTGATCATTGCTAGACAGCCATTGTCAAGTGTTGCCATACATTTTCAACCGATTTAAGTCAAAACTATAACAATGCCACTCAGGAACATTCAATGTTGTCTGGCAAAAAACGCCAATGTATATTTAGCCTCGTGTTTTAAAAAGCATGTTAAACACTATTATTGCACATAGAGTGAGTCCATGAAATGTATGTGCCATGTTAAGCACATATTTACTCCTGAACTTATTTAGGCTTGCCATAACAAAGGGGTTAAATTGACTCAAGACATTTCAGCTTTTTTTTAAATTAATTTGTAAAAAATAAAAAATAAAAATAAATGAACACATAATTCCCCTTTGATATGGGGTATTGCGTGTAGGACAGTGACCAAAAATCTGAATTCTATAAATGTTTAATTCATTGGGTGTGAATACTTTCTGAAGGCACTATAATTCATGGGTTGTTTTAAATGCTCATAAAAGTGTGGTACAAGGAATCGATGACAACACTTGGTATGTAAAGCATACACAACACATTTTTATTATTTAATTGACCCACAACATGATTGGCAATACTTTTATTGATCTCACTTTATTTCAGTTTTTTCCAGAGGTACGTGTAGTCAGGCTGTCTTCCTTCAGGAATCTGTGAAGAAAATTTCTTCCCCACATCTCAAGCCCTCAAGGACAGACCTGTGTTGGCAGTGCCAGAGGAACAACTATCAGATCTTCAGATCTGCCAGAAGTTGTTAAGTCAGCCAAGCTGAAGAAGCAAGAGCAGCATCTACTGCTTGTTCAGAGTTAGCGGTCTGTCTACCAGAAGATGGTTGCTGACTGCAAGACCACCTGTCAAGACCTGATATTGTCTCTGGGGGGCCCTGCTGAACCAGCAAGCAAAGACATCAGGATGCATTACAGCTTTGATTTTGCGCAACAAGTAAGCAAGATTTCCTCCTTTATACTGATTAAGGACATAGATAGATAGATAGATAGATAGATAGATAGATAGATAGATAGATAGATAGATAGATAGATAGATAGATAGATAGATAGATAGATAGATAGATAGATAGATAGATAGATAGATAGATAGATAGGTAGGTAGGTAGGTAGGTAGGTAGGTAGGTAGGTAGGTAGGTAGGTAGGTAGGTAGGTAGGTAGGTAGGTATGCATGCACATTTGCATTTATCCTAATGTTGTTTTGTTGTTTGCAGGTACATTATCATTCTGACCACATGCAGCCATTTAACTCCTCGCAAGTGTGGCTTGTTTATTGTCTGCTGTGAAGGAATACCACAACAAGCCAACTAATTGATTGATGAAGGCATGTCTGTCACGACTTCCGCTGAAATTGGCTCCCCTGCCTGTTCGGGCGGCGCTCGGCGGTCGCCGTCACCGGCCTACTAGCCGCCACCGATCCCTTTTTCGTTGTCTGTTTGTTTTGTCTTATTAGTTTCACCTGTGTCCTGTTGTATGTGCTTAATGGGCTTCCTTATTTAAAGTACGTGTATCCGCCCTTGTTTTGTGCGGGATTGTATTTATGTTACGTGTGTGCGTTAGGTAGAGGTTATATATTTCTGGACCTGGCACCCTGTGTTTTGGGTGGTCCACATTATTGTCCGCGCCCTGTGTTTTGGCCTTGTTATTTTTTGTGCCACATTAAAGTGCACCTTTCCCCAGTGGAACTCTCTGCGCCTGATTCCTTCATCTCCCACCTAGTCCCGCGTGACAATGTCATCCATCATATCTTCACCAACTACGAAATTGGGGAAACACGTGTGAACCTGAATTGTGATAACTGCAGAGGCCAAAACAAGAATACGTTTGTGCATGGCGGACCATGGACAAGCTCCATTTCAGTCTGGACCTTCACTTCCTGATCACAAGCCACACCAAGTTTTCCCCCGACTGGTGCTTCGGCCTCATCAAGCAGCACTTCAGAAAGACCAGAGTGAACACTTTGACTGAAATTGCTGGTGTTGTGAAGGACAGCACTGTGACTGGATGATGGTACATGCTGGTGGAAAGCTATGGCTGGCAACAACACCTGACTCTTTTCTTCAAGCCACTGCCACAGATCAAGCAGTACCAGCACTTCATGTGAATATCATTTTCATGATTATTCTTCTTATCAAAACTTGGGAGATTAATTGATGCTGTGCAAGGTTGTAATGTCTTCTCAATTTGTTTGTCATTTCCTGTTTTACAGCTTCGATGCTCTGGAGCCGGGTGATGTTGTCTCCAAGGAGCGTTCAGACTCCGCCGGGACCAGGTTTCAGCTGCTGCACAATGCTGACATCCTTCTTCCCATGGATGGTCTGTCTGTACAAGCACCACCTAGACTGGACGCAGCTAAACAAACATATCTTTTTCAGAAGATCAGGGAGTCTTGCAACGAAGAGTCTATGGATATCAAATGCACTGCACCAAAGTCAAGGGCAGGACAGAAACAGGCTGTCTGAACATAGATTCTCTTGTTCATGCTTGGTTCAGACTGACCAGTCATTAGCACTATCTGCACTGCCTCTATTCACATAAATCTCTCCTAACACACACACGCCATATGTTGCTACTATTTTTTTGCATACCCGCTGCTCAGCCACTTTACCCCTGATTGTATGTATACAACTACCTCAGCTATCGTTGATATTGTTCTTGTACATATTGTATATTATTTTATATTCACACCATCTATTGCTGTACCGTTTACACCTTCTGTAGAGACCCATCCACTTAGCAAGATGTGGCTGGGTGTTATAGCATTTTTTTCACCAACCATCAGTTTAGACAACTGTGTCTAGGTAAGCGTAGTCTAATATTCATAAAAATATTTTTATACGGACACTTTGTTTACCTGGAATTTTTCCTGATTGTAGGCTACTACTTTTACCACATTTAGTCTTAATCATTACTACACGACTCACTGTTTAGCACAAGACCTCACATGTGAATCCTTAAAGAGATGGGTGGGGCTGGCTTACGAGGGTGTGAACGGGTGTAGACAAAGGAGAGCTCTCTAGTAGTTGTACTAAAACAATCAAAGGCCTTTTTCCAAAAATTGAGGTTACAAGTTTATCAACTCTCAAAGAAGAATGACATTCCCATTGTTCCTCAAAAATGCAGTGTATGATAGACCATTTTGTAGCTCTGTCTCTGCTTTTATCCAATGTAAAAAAAACACAATTTCAAATTGTGCTACATATATCAGGTTTCAGGTAAGACCCAGGTGCAGACTGTGTTGAAGTAGCAATGTTCATTGCAACAGGGGCAGGCAAACGACAGGTCAAGGCGAACAGGGGTCGATAATCCAGAGTAGTGGGGCCAAGGTACAGGACGGCAGGAAGGCCCAGGGTCAGGTCAGGCAGAGGTCGGTAAATCCAGAGTAGGGGCAAAGGCACAGGACGGCAGGCAGACTCAGAGTCAGGACAGGCAAGGGTCAAAACCAGGAATTCATACTGGATTTTCTGTGTTTTTTTATGATTTTGATGAAAAATGAAAAATATGAACAACATTCCACTAGGTAATTTGACTGCAGGAATGGGAAATGCCTGACTGTAATAGTTTCCCATTAAATTCTGAAGGAATAATTTTACTACAACTGTCTGGGAGTGGTATGTGTGAGGGATCTAATTGGAGGGGCCTAATGGAGCTCTCTTTGTTATTTGTCTATTAATTTAAATTGCCTGGTGATGTCAGCAGGCAAGCCAAAACACCACCCATGCAAAACCTTCTGATGAGAAGGGGGTCCTGTGCATTTTTCAACTAGCAACTATCAGGAAATAATACTGATCAATGTTTTTTTACAGTGCTAGTTTCATCAGCTGCTGTACAAAATCTAACAAAGAAAAATATAATTTTGACTACACTGGGCCTTTAAGAATCAATGGGTAGGTACATACCATTAATTAAAATGACCACTGAACAGCCAGGGAATATTACAGATTGTCCCTTTAACATTGAGCAGAATAAATTATTCAGGCCATTAAATAAACAACACAGCTTTACTAATTCAATCAACCCCCAGTAAACATGGTGAAACAACAGGTCCCCCATCAGGGCTGTGATACAGTAAATACAGATAGGAGGTTAATTACCAACACAACCTTTATTTTCCCTCTCACTGTCATTTTCTCCCAGTGGCGAGGTGAGGATGGTGAGGCTTACAGACACACATAAGGCTTGAGACAGCACTGCGGTGAAAGTCAGGGATATGGGGACATTAAATCCGAGAGACTGGTGAGATACAGATCATGGGGTATGTCAATATGTAGCCAGTTAGGTTTTAAAAACAACCATTCTGGATTGGATGGCTGGTCTCCACTGCGGTTATAGGCTATTAACATCCCCTCCAGCCCAGCAGCCACAGCATGGCAGGCCTGGATTTGTGTGTGTGTGTGTGTGTGTGTGTGTGTGTGTGTGTGTGTGTGTGTGTGTGTGTGTGTGTGTGTGTGTGTGTGTGTGTGTGTGTGTGTGTGTGTGTGTGTGTGTGTGTGTGTGTGTGTGTGTGTGTGTGTGTGTGTGTGTGTGTGTGTGTGTATTCATGGATGTCAAGGGAAGCAAAGCTACCCCAAAAGATTGACCAATAAAATGTTTAAAAATAAATCAAATGATTTACCTCACACACACACACACTCACCAATCCTGCCATGCTGTGGCTGCTGGGCTGGAGGAGATGTTATAACCTATAACCGCAGTGGAGACAGCCATCTAATCCAGAATGTGTTTTTTTTTACAACCTAACTGGCTACATATTGACATACCCTGTGATCTGTATCTCACCAGGCTTTCGGATTTAATGTCCCCATATCCCTGACTTTCACCGCAGTGCTGTCTCAAGCCTTGTGTGTGTCTGTAAGTCTCACCATCCTCACCTCGCCACTGGGAGAAAATGACAGTGAGAGAGAAAATAAAGGTTGTGTTGGTAATTAACCTCCTATCTGTATACCATGTTTTTACTGGGGGTTGATTGAATTACACACACACACACACACACACACACACACACACACACACACACACACACACACACACACACACACACACACACACACACACACACACACACACACACACACACACACACACACACACACAAATCAGAACCATGGACAGCCAAATCATATGATTGGAATAAATCGTTTTGGTATATTTTAGTTGTCACTGTATTAGACTTAGCATCGGTGATTTGAGGATGTTGAAATGTTGAAGTTCAAATGGTGCTGGAATAGTGAAGGCAGCTCCTGTTTTCTTTGTGGCTTGCGGTAACCCTCTGTGGGTCTAAGTCAATATTTGTTTAGTAGTCCAAAAATATTGGAAACATTATCTTGCTTGACCATGCTGTAGGTCATGTTTGTTATATGCAATATGCTTTGTGGACTTCACAGGACTGAGGTTGCTCTCCGGTTTTTTTACTAAACAAAGGTGTGGTTGAATTTATTCTGCCACTTTGTCTTCTTATTGTCTTGGCTTTAGGCCTATATATCACGGTCGCGAGTTATATGAACTAACAGGTTATAAAGCAAGCAACACAATTATCATAACCCATAGGTTGTAATATGGTGTTTTGTGTGTGTGTGTGTGTGTGTGTGTGTGTGTGTGTGTGTGTGTGTGTGTGTGTGTGTGTGTGTGTGTGTGTGTGTGTGTGTGTGTGTGTGTGTGTGTGTGTGTGTGTGTGTGTGTGTGTGTGTGTGTGTGTGAATGTGTGTGGAAATCCTGTATTTCCCCAAACACCACTTGGCATAGAGGTCCTAAACTCATGGATGGCAGAGAACTCGGCATCAGTGATGTACTGGGCCGTCCGCAACACCTTCTGTAGCACCTTGTGGTCGAGGACAGTGCAGTCGCCATAACAAGCAGTGATGCAGCCAGTCAAGATGCTCTCAATGGTGCAGCTGTAGAACTTCTTGAGGATCTGAGGGCACATGCCAAATCTCTTCACCCTCCTGAGGGAGAAGAGGCACAGTCAGGGCCGGCCCTAGGCATAAGCGACATCAGCGGTCACTTAGGGCCTCCAGCCTGTTTTGAGTTAGAATACACAAGGCTATCTCTTCTTATGTCAATCACTGAAGGTCAATCAATTAGCCCGTCAGCTA
Organism: Oncorhynchus keta; assembly: GCF_023373465.1. Classification (NCBI taxonomy): domain Eukaryota; kingdom Metazoa; phylum Chordata; class Actinopteri; order Salmoniformes; family Salmonidae; genus Oncorhynchus; species Oncorhynchus keta. The sequence goes on from NC_068424.1 coordinate 38,169,047, forward strand.
AAACATTTTAGATTGGTAAGTTAGTCTAGCCAGCATTCTAAACTTGTAGTTATCATGGCCGAATTACCGACAGGGCATGAATGCCTTGTGCCCTGTGTCCCTGACCTCTTACTCAGATATCATATTAAAATGTCTCGCTGACCTATAGCAAAATGAGTAAAATGGCATGAAATTAGTTATAGAATTGTAAATGTTCTTTCCGACTCATGGAAAAATGTGTAGAATTAAAGAAAATGTACTTTAAAACTTAAAAATGTTCAACACTATCAAAAGGAGGGGGGTGGCATTAAAATAGCGAGGTAGGGGGCCCACCAACCAAATCTCGCTAACGTCATGTCATTCCAAATAATGTCCACCAGCCAAAAAGTCTCCCCCACCTGCGTCACAATGGGATTCAATAAACTATTAGCGCCGTAGCTACAGTATATCAACAGTGTGTTGACCTAATGATTCGAATTTTGGAGATCATTGCAGCTTTAAGGACGTTCTTTTCATCCATGCTATGCAAACAAGGCTGATTTCCACCACAATCACGCTGTTTAAACTATTTTGTTTTGCTAATAAAATTAAAACATGACTTCAAACTACTTTTGGGTACCTTGATAACATTACAACATGAAATCCATATCTTACATGTTACTAAGTTTCGGAAATAGCAAAAAAACACGTGTAATCCGCTTGACACATTACAGTTACCTCAGAGATCACAAAGTAAGCAAATTTTATACTCCATTTATATTTAAATCGGTTTGATTCATACACTTTGATATTTTTATGCTACAGTTGTGTCATTAACGTATTTTCACAGATTTTTGTACAATCACATGGCTTTCATAGACTAAAATACTGAATTCAGGTTTGTGGAATGTAGAGGAGGTGGTTGCTGTGTAGGTGGGTGGGAGGTTCTGCCTGTCACTTGTTTTCAACAGGCAGCCAGTCTCAGAAGGGGTGCTTGAAGAGGGAGACTGCAAATTTCAGGCACTGCTGCTCTCTTTGTTCTCAGTGTTTGCAGTGCTAGTGTTTTTAGTTAACATGTGTATCTCACATATTATGTGCCCAGTATTATAGAGCAAAGAAAACTTTCTTAGCAGATAATGACAACATGACAATGATAGTAGCTGTAGATGATGTAATGAAAAGTTGGAGGGTGGTTGGTAATGGAGGACATCAAGGTGGATATATTCACCTTAACAAATGTTGACGTCAGCTGGGAGTGAAAGAGCAGCGAGGTTTCAAAGGTCTCGCCTTCCTTGCATCCTTCTTCCAAATGTAATTCGCCCTGACATCGAGGAACTTCAGAATCCCCTTATTGAAACTGCTCCGGTAGCTCTCCTTTTGCTTCTCCTGCGCCTTGTTGATGTTCAGTCTCACCTTGATTGATACCAGGAATAAATGCAATTATATTTCATGTTACAAATACATTTCCTACATATCTCTTGGAGGGCCCGAACAATGATTTTTCCCTTGTCACAACCTCCTGATTCGACAACTTCGACCACATCAGATGGGGTTTCAGTGATCTGAAAGTGCGTTATACAAAAATAGCAATAGACAAACAACACTAACTCAATCACAAATTTGAAACACTACAGTATATACAATAATTGTATATACAATTGCATTGTTTACCTCAGTCAAAAGCTATTGCTCCCGTCCGTACTCAGTGGAGGCCTGGAAGCTGCTTTTGTGTTCAAAGAGAATTACATTCATGTTGTTCTCCCATCATCCCTGGTACCCATCAAGGGACTTGCCCATGGCAGTCTTGAGGTTCTGATTGGTTCATTCACCAAACCTGGAGGACGGGGTAGGAAAGTGATATCTATTGACAATGTAAGATATTTAAATATTTCTGATTATGTACCATGGAAAAACATAAACATAAAATTGTTTAAAAAAATAAAAATTAAAACATTGGTGAGAGAATATAACCTATAACATCGGTACCTTGTTCCAGCATTCACTCAAGATAATCTCAGGAGAACCGTGGGTGTTGAAGATGTCCATTATCGTCATGGAGATGGCTTCGCCAGTCTCGTCCTTGATGGGTATTATACAAAACGGAAATAAAAATTGGTTCCAAGCACACTTTTTAATAGGTTACAGAAGGGAATTTAGATTTAAGCACGTTCTCTTTCTTTACTGACCTTAATGGGTATTGCTGTCAGACACCAGCTATTGCCATTGCTGGATTTTGTGTGGGGTCCGATGAGGTCCACCACTAACATTTAAAGTGTTAGAGAGAAGATTACCTCACATTCTATATTGAAATTTGATGTAGTCAAATAAAGCAACCATTACAAAATAATGTAATAGGGTAAAATTTGATTTGGGACACTTAACGATCATGTGCCATGGACAAACTACTTTGATGTGTTTCAACTCCTGCGCCACAGTCTTCACCCTCTCAAACTTCTGGCAGGCAAGACAGGGTACTGACCTTTAAGCAAAAGAGACGCCTTTAAAAATGGTGTGCTCTCTGATATGACATTCACTGAAATCATAATAATTTCATATATAATAGAATGTGATTTATAAACCAAAGGTTATTTCACTTGCCCAGCTGTCCACCTCCTTGACAATTCCCCGTCAGAAGAAGCGTGAAGTTGATTTTGACAATCATGCGCTTTACTCAAAGGTGGCCAGCATGCATCTCGGTCAGCAAGTCCTCATTCTCCTTAGTAAAAATCACCCTCCTGTGTGGCTGGTCAGTTCTCATTTACATCTGCGACCTGGCCAAGATAAAGCAAAGCAGTGCGACACAAACAACAACACAGAGTTACACGTGGAATTAACAAACATACAGTCAGTAACACAATAGAAAAAGTCAAAATACAGTGTGTGCAAATGGCGTAAGGAGGTAAGGCAATAAATAGGCCATAGTAACAACATAATTACCATTTAGCAAATTAACACTGGAGTGATAGATGTGCAGATGATGATGTGCAACTGGAAATACTGGTGTGCAAAAGAGCAAAAAAGAATATGGGGATGAGGTAGGTAGATTGGATGGGCTATTTACAGATGGGCTGTGTGCAGTTCAAATCAAATCAAATGTTATTTGTCACATACACATGGTTAGCAGATGTTAATGCGAGTGTAGCGAAATGCTTGTGCTTCTAGTTCCGACAATGCAGTAATAACCAACAAGTAATCTAACTAACAATTCCAAAACTACTGTCTTATACACAGTGTAAGGGGATAAAGAATATGTACATAAAGATATATGAATGAGTGATGGTACAGAGCACCATAGGCAAGATACAGTAGATGGTATTGAGTACAGTGTATACATATGAGATGAGTATGTAAACAAAGTGGCATAGTTAAAGTGGCTAGTGATACATGTATTACATAAGGATGCAGTAGATGATATAGAGTACAGTATATACGTATACATATGAGATGAATAATGTAGGGTATGTAAACATTATATTAGGTAGCATTGTTTAAAGTGGCTAGTGATATATTTTACATCATTTCCCATCAATTCCCATTATTAAAGTGGCTGGACTTGAGTCAGTGTGTTGGCAGCAGCCACTTAATGTTAATGGTGGCTGTTTAACAGTCTGATGGCCTTGAGATAGAAGCTGTTTTTCAGTCTCTCGGTCCCAGCTTTGATGCACCTGAACTGACCTTGCCTTCTGGATGATAGCGGGGTGAACAGGTAGTGGCTCGGGTGGTTGTTGTCCTTGATGATCTTTATGGCCTTCCTGTAACATCGGGTGGTGTAGGTGTCCTGGAGGGCAGGTAGTTTGCCCCCGGTGATGCGTTGTGCAGACCTCACTACCCTCTGGAGAGCCTTATGGTTGTGGGCGGAGCAGTTGCCGTACCAGGCGGTGATACAGCCCGCCAGGATGCTCTCGATTGTGCATCTGTAGAAGTTTGTGAGTGCTTTTGGTGACAAGCCAAATTTCATCAGCCTCCTGAGGTTGAAGAGGCGCTGCTGCGCCTTCTTCACGATGCTGTCTGTGTGAGTGGACCAATTCAGTTTGTCTGTGATGTGTATGCCGAGGAACTTAAAACTTACTACCCTCTCCACTACTGTTCCATCGATGTGGATAGGGGGGTGTTCCCTCTGCTGTTTCCTGAAGTCCACAATCATCTCCTTAGTTTTGTTGACGTTGAGTGTGAGGTTATTTTCGTAACACCACACTCCGAGGGCCCTCACCTCAGTTGCAGCGATCGGTTAGCTGCTCTGATAGCTGATGCTTAAAGTGAGTGAGGGAGATATACGTCTCCAACTTCAGCTATTTTTGCAATTCGGTCCAGTCATTGGCAGCAGAGAACTGGAAGGAAAGGCGACCAAAGGGCGTGTTGGCTTTGGGGATGACCAGTGAGATATATCTGCTGGAGCACGTTCTACGGGTGGGTGTTGTTTTGATGACCAGTGAGCTGAGAGACTTATAGATGACCTGAAGCCAGTGGGTCTGGCAACAAATATGTAGCGATGGCCAGCCTACGAGAGCATACAGGTCGCAGTGGTGGGTGGTATATGGGGCTTTGGTGACAAAACGGATGGAAATGTGATAGATTGCATCCAGTTTCCTGAGTAGGGTGTTAGAGGCTATTTTGTAAATGACATCGCCGAAAGTCGAGGATCTGTAGGATGGTCAGTTTTACGAGGGTATATTTGGCAGTGTGAGTGAAGGAGACTATGTTGAAAAATAAAAATAGGAAGCCAATTCTAGATTTAATTTTGGATTGGAGATGTTTACAGTCTAGCCAGTGTGATTGCCTAACAAGTTGGAAGAGACCAGCTGTTGAAATACTCAAGTCTAAGTACATTTGCACTGCTGTCTCTCTCTCTGTCTGTCTTCCATTCTCTTCCCACCACTCTCTCTCTCTCTAAGACACCTAGTTAAGAGCATTTGGAATAACCATAATTGCTAACACCTATCCATTTGATTAATCAGGTTTAACTTACAGCTAGATACCTCAGTATGACAGACATACAACTAAATCAGTGGAGGCTGCTGAGGGGAGGACGACTCATAATAATGGCTGGAGTGGGGTCAATGGAATGGTATCAACCATATGGAAACCACGTGTTTGATACCATTCCATTGACTCCATTTCAGACATTATTATGAGCCATCCTCCCCTCAGCATCCTCCACTGAACTATATGTTTAGCTAGCAACATGTAGATGAGCAACTAGCTAGATGAAAAATGGTTGTTGGAAAATGGTTGTACATAGCTAAAACTGTTCAGTTATCTAATAGAAGTTAACTGCCTAATGTTACCCTGAAATGTGAATTTCTCTGAATGTTGCGCCTCTTGTCAGTGGTGCCTTCATAGTACTTTGCATGGTTGGAAAGATAAAAGAAAATCTCCTCGAGGGAGGCTATTGAAGTGCAAGCTACATACAAATAGAAAGCTACAATAACAGTTACAGTACCTAGCTAGGAAGCTAAACTTAGCAAAATAAAACTACCTGGCTAGCTAGCTTGGCAGGCTGAGGCCTATAAGTACAGCAGCTACCCAACGTCAGTCTAATAACAGCTTAAATAATGTATTCCTATTTAACAATATGTTCTTCAATGAAGACAAATATATGGTAAAGAAAGTGTTCTCTTTCCAGTATTTTCCACACTGTCCTTGGAAAGCAATTCTGAGCTTATCATTTTGTGCAGACTGAGCGAGTGCTTATGAGGTGAAATAGAACTAGAACTGCCTTCATCCTTCCCTACCTGGTAAAATAGAGCCAAGCAACCAGCTTAGCAACAGATGCTTTGGTTCATTACGTAACCCGGTCAGAATTTTGCAAGTTATAGCTACAGCCCTAGAAACGGAAACTCATCAAATCCCAATGTGATGCAAGGGGGACACTTTTTTTGGCCGGGGGACACTATTTGACAAGATAGACCCACAAAAGGCTAGGACCAGCCCTGGGCACCATTATTCGTGACTGAGCCCCTTGGATGTGGATGGGGGAGTGTCCCCCCCCCCCCCAGGAAAATAAAACCTGCCACTCCAAATTCGCTGCACTCATTATTAAAATCACAATTTAACCAACACCCAGAATTATTTGTGACTACCTGGACCTACCATTTGGTTCTAAAGTATTGAACTAAACCATCTGATTAGAATTAAAAAAATATTATAATAAACATGAAAAGGTGAATGTAAGAAGTGCACATCATTTCAAATAGGCTGCATGTCATATTAAAAAGCATAAAATCACTCTAAATAGGTCAGGAGCCATACAGGGAGCCGAAGAAGGAACGGAAATTATAAGGGCATAGGGCGAGACCCAGATGCAGACACGGGAGGCAGATGGTTTCAGTCTCTGATAATTAGGGGCAGGCAAGAGAATGGTTCTGGACAGGCAAAAGATTTCTCTGCATCTGCAAAGAAAATAAAAACACAAAACCTCTTTTGTTTCAGTACTACACAAATTATGTATTTACTAGCTAACTAAATGATAAAAGGGATAACATAAGCACGTAATACATTAGGAAATTGTACCTACCAGACTGACACAATATGTTGGCTTTTTACAAAGAAGATGAAAAGGGAGAGAGAAAGAGACACTTATTGTTGATACATTTTAGAAACTATTCTCACAGTAATCATATACTTTGCACACAAACCTCCACCCGTTTAGAGTAAGAAATCATGAATGTATTTACATTTCAATGACTTCATTCACTGTGGATCTCTGTCGGAACCAGCCCTCCCTAGGAAGGGTTTTGGGCCTTTCAGCAGAATACTTGTAAGGCTCTGATTGTCCAAAAGGGGTCCACCTGCTCCATCTTCTACTGTTGTTCACTCTGGAAGATGCTACTTGGAAGATAGGCTAGCCAGCCGTGTTGACGGTTTGCATTGGTGATGAGTAGTAGAATATGGTGATTTGAGAAGAGAAGTGGAATAGGATGTTTGAAGAGTAGTAGAATGGTTCAACTTAAATTCACTTTTCTAGAAACGTTCTTAGGACAGCTAATCATCCGTACCAGTGACTGTCTGAAAGGGGAGTTTTCTTCTCCACCTCGTGTTGGCATTCAGGGTTAAAACCACTTTACACGTGCATCTGCTGCAGTCTGGCAATGTTCTGTTCTAAATGTTAATTTCTTTACCAATCATTTTATGCACTCTGGTAAAGAGGGACGGTTCCGTCATACTCTCTGACGTCACTCGGGGCATGGCTACTTACTGTGCAAGGTTTATAGAAGACAGATTCTCTTATGTCTCCTAAAATAACAAAACCTCTTTCATAATTGTTCATATTTCATATACAGTCGTGGCCAAAAGTTTTGAGAACGACACAAATATTAATTTTCACAATGTCTGCTGCCTCAGTTTGTATGATGGCAATTTTCATATACTCCAGAATGTTATGAAGAGTGATCAGATGAATTCACTCTTTGCCATGCAAATTATCTGAATCCCCCAAAAAAACATTTCCACTGCATTTCAGCCCTGCCACAAAAGGACCAGCTGACATCATGTCAGTGATTCTCTCGTTAACACAGGTGTGAGTGTTGATGAGAACAAGGCTGGAGATCACTCTGTCATCACTCTGCTTGGAATCATTGTTCTTCCTCTGTAAAATATGGTTACCTGCAAGGAAACACGTGCCGTCATCATTGATCATTGATTTTCACAGGCAAGGATATTGCTGCCGGTAAGATTGCACCTAAATCAACCATTTATCGGATCATCAAGAACTTCAAGGAGAGCAGTTCAATTGTTGTGAAGAAGGCGTCAGTGCGCCCAAGAAAGTCCAGCAAGCGCCAGGATCGTCTTCTAAAGTTGATTCAGCTGCGGGATCGTGGCACAACCAGTACAGAGCTTGCTCAGGAATGGCAGCAGGCAGGTGTGAGTGTATCTGCACGCACAGTGAGGCAAAGACTTTTGGAGGATGGCCTTGAGTCAAGAAGGGCAGCAAAGAAGCCACTTCTCTCCAGGAAAAACATCAGGGACAGACTGATATTCTGCCAAAGGTACAGGGATTGGGCTGCTGAGGAAAAAAGCTTGTCGGGGGAAGAAAAGGTGAGCGCTACCGTCAGTCCTGTGTCATGCCAACAGTAAAGCAGCCTGAGACCATTCATGTGTGGGGTTGCTTCTCAGCCAAGGGAGTGGGCTCACTCAAAATTTTGCCCAAGAATACAGCCATGAATAAAGAATGGTACCAACACATCCTCCGAGAGCAACTTCTCCCAACCATCCAGGAACAGTTTGGTGACAAACAATGCCTTTTCCAGCATGATGGAAAGTGGCACGGGGAAAAAAAGATTGATATTTTGGGTTCATGGCCATGAAACTCCCCAGACGTTAATCCCATTGAGAACTTGTGGTCAATCCTCAAGAGGCGGGTGGACAAACAAAAACCCACAAATTCTGACAAACTCCAAGCATTGATTATGCAAGAATGGGCTGCCATCAGTCAGGATGTGACCCAGAAGTTAATTGACAGTATGCCAGGTTGGATTGCAGAGGTCTTGAAAAAGAAGGGTCAACACTACAAATATTGACTCTTTGCATCAACTTCATGTAATTGTCAATAAAAGCCTTTGACACTTATGAAATGCTTGTAATTATACTTCAGTATTCCGTAGTAACATCTGACAAAAATATCTAACGACACCGAGGCAGCATACTTTGTGAAAATTTATATTTGTGTCATTCTCAAAACCTTTGGACACAACTATACAATGTTAAGGATGCAGACTTTGTACATGTAGTATACAGTATAAACTTTTCAAGTTACAGTATATCCTTTAGAACATTTTGAATGACATCCCAAAATAACAACCCATATGACATTTATTCTTTAGGTGGGAAAAGTCTCAGGAGACAAAGAAACATTCCTGTGTTAATTTGGAGAGGGATGTTCTTTGGATCTTCTCTACTTTAGTTTGCGACAGGGTGGGAACTGTCAAACACCCACCAACTCCCTCCTCCCCCCTCTCTGGGTGAGAGAGGGTCTGGTTACTGTCATCCATTGCCAAGCTGATCTGACCCAGTCGGATCCTCACAGGACAGTCATGACAGTCCCCATCTGGTGGGTTCAATCTTGGAAGGATTCTGCAGGTTGCAACCCACCACAAAAATGTCCACAGAATGTCCTGGTTTGGGGATCTTTGTAGCAGTTCCCCTCTGGTGGATTACCCTGGTAGGATTTCAGCAAGCTGCAGACCACCACAAGAATGGCCAGGGGATGTCCTGGTTGTGGATTGTCATTCCAGACCCGTCGTCTGGTTGTCCAGGCTGGTCGATCTAGGCAGTAACTTACACAGACGTTAACTTCTTATGGGTAGGTGGGATGGTAGCGTCCCACCTGGCCAACATCCAGTGAAATTGCAGAGCGCGAAATTCAAAATACAGTATTATAAATATTTAACTTTCTTAAAATCACAAGTGCAACGCATCAAAATAAAGCTTCACTTCTTGTTAATCCAGCCGCTGTGTCATATTTCGAAAAGGCTTTACAGCGAAAGCAAACCATGCGATTATCTGAGGACAGCGCCCCACATACAAACACATGAAAAACATATTTCAACCAGGCAGGTGTGACACAAAAGTCAGAAATAGCGATATAAAAAATTCCTTACTTTTGATGATCTTCTTTTGTTGCATTCCAAAAGGTCCCAGTTACATCACAAATGTTCCTTTTGTTCGATAATGTCCTTCTTTATATCCATAAGAACTCAGTTTAGCTGGAGCGCTTCACTCAATAATCCATCCAGTTTCCCTCCATCAAAATGCATACAAAATGAATCCCAAACGGTACTAGTAAACTTTTCCAAACAAGTCAAACAATGTTTTAAATCATACCTTGGGTACCCGAATACGTAAATAAACGGTTAAATTTAAGACGGAGAATCGTTATTGTCTTTACCGGAGAAAAATACCAAAGAACGTGCCTTCTTCAACGTGCTTGGAAACACTACAGTCAAAATGGGAGCCACCTAGAAAAACTACAATTTCTGGCTCATTTTTAGAAAAACCAACCTGAAACTCGTTCTAATGACTGTTGACATCTAGTGGAAGCCCTAGGAACTGCAATCTGGGAGGACATGGCCTTATAATAAAAGTGATGGCCATTGAAAATAGTATACGACACTGGTCGGGCTACGGGGAGCATTCAACCAGGTAAGGTTGGGCAGGCTCGGTGCCCAAGAGCTCCAGTGCGCCTGCACCGTCCGGTCTATCCAGTGCCACCTCCACGCACCAGCCCTCCGGTGGCAGCCCTCCGCACCAGGCTGTCTCTCCGTCTTCTGTCTACAGGGTCTCCCGCCTGTCCAGCGCTGCCAGAGCCTTTCTCCTCTCCAGCGCTGCCAGAGTCTCCCATCTGTCCAGAGCTGCTAGAGTCTCCCGTCTGTCCTGAGCTGCTCGAGTCTCCCGTCTGTCCTGAGCTGCTAGAGTCTTCCGTCTGTCCTGAGCTGCTAGAGTCTCCCGTCTGTCCTGAGCTGCTAGAGTCTCCCGTCTGTCCTGAGCTGCTAGAGTCTCCCGTCTGTCCGGAGCTGCTAGAGCAGCCAGATCCATCAGTCAGCCAGGAGCTGTCAAAGCCGTCAGTCAGCCAGGAGCTGCCAGAGCCGCCAGCCAGGAGCTGCCAGAGTCGCCAGCCAGCGAGGAGGTGCCAGAGCCACCAACCAGCCAGGAGCTGCCAGAGCCGCCAGCCAGCCAGCAGCTGCCAGAGCCGCCAGCCAGCCAGGAGCTGCCAGAGCCGCCAGCCAGCCAGGAGCTGCCAGAGCCGCCAACCAGCCAGGAGCTGCCAGAGCCACCAGCCAGCCAGGAGCTGCCAGAGCCGTCAGTCAGCCAAGTTCTGCCAGAGCCCTCAGTCTGCCAGGCGATGCCAGAATCGCCCTTCGCTCCGGAGCTGCCTGAGTCTCCCGCCTGTCCGGCGCAGCCGGAGGCGTCCTTCACTCCAGCGCTGCCGGAGTCTCCCGCCTGTCCGGTGCTGCCGGAATCCCCCGTCCATTCGGGACCCATGTCTAGGGTCCCCAGTCCAAGGTCGGTGGTGAGGGTCGCCGCTTTAAAGAGGCCACGGAGGCGGGCGAAGAGGCGCACTAGAACTATGGTGTAGTGGGTTCCACGTCCCGCGCCAGAACCGCCACCACGGACAGAGGCCCACCAAGACCCTCCCCTATAGGTTCAGGTTTTGCGGCCGGAGTCCGCACCTTTGGGGGGGAGGGTACTGTCACGTGCTGACCTTTATTTTCTTTGTTTTGTCTTTATTTAGTATGGTCAGGGCGTGAGTTGGGTGGGCAGTCTTTGTCTTTGTTTCTAGGTTTTTTCTTTTTCTGTGTTTGGCCTGATATGGTTCTCAATCAGAGGCAGCTGTTTATCATTGTCCCTGATTGAGAACAAAATTTAGGTAGTCTGAGTTTCACTGTTTGTGGTTGTTTGTTTCCGTGTGAGTGTTTGTCGGTTGGGTTATTTCACGTATTCGTTTATTGTTTTTGTATTTCATAGTGTTCAGTGCTTTTCTTATTCAAATTCGAAATGAACACTTACCACGCCACATCTTGGTCCGATCCTTACTCCTCTTCAGGCGAAGAGGAGGAAATCTGCTTCTTCCTTGTTGAGCGACCTTTAAGGTTACGTCGATAGAGGACTCATTTTACTGTGGATATTGATACCATTGTACCTGTTTCCTCCAGCATCTTCACAAGGTCCTTTGCTGTCGTTCTGGGATTGATTTGCACTTCTCACCAAAGTACGTTCATCTCTAGGAGACAGAACGCGTCTCCTTCCTGAGCGGTATGACGGCTGCATGGTCCCAAGGTGTTTATACTTGCGTACAATTGTTTGTACAGATGAACATGGTGCCTTCAGGCGTTTGGAAATTGCTCCCAAGGATGAACCAGACTTGTGGAGGTCTACGATTCTTTTTCTGAGGTCTTGGCTGATTACTTTTGATTTTCCCATGATGTCAAGCAAAGAGCCACTGAGTTTGAAGGTAGGCCCTGAAATAGTCGCCTCTTCACTGATCCAGCCTTTGGGAATCTCGCTCTGCGCTCAAGTCGGCACAATCTGCTCCTTGCTCCGCTCCAGCTCAGCTCCGCTCACTTAATCTGAATGGTGGACAACATGGACAACATGAATCAGGACAGTGAGTGGTGAATGGGGGTGACTGTCAATGCTCAATTTGAGCCGGCTCTTACCGGAACAGGATCTGGCACCTCTCAGATTTGACTTTGTTTGTTCCGGGACATATTTACCCGCATCCGGTACCTCTCGCGGCATGATTTATTATTATTTCCATTGTTCGCACTGTAGACATTCTAATAAAAGCGATCAGCGTTAAATCAAGCTGCCTCCTCATTATTTCTCCCGCCCCCCAGAAAGACCATAATGTAAAAGCACGGGGATCCTTCTGTGTAATCATCCTATCCTGCCACACTGATTCCACATCTGCTCTCTTATTTGTACATAGGGGTTATGGGGAGGGACGATGGGGTAAGTAACTGATCTTGACACAGGTCTTGGTAGTGGTGGTCAGCTAGTGAAGAGGTCCCTGCGTAATCTCGTTCCGTAACCTAGGCTAGTTGTCTCCCTACTGAATTTGAATTGTGGGAAAGCCAAATAAAAAATGGATATGAAAAGGCAATCGAGTTTGATAACATTTTTCAAGTCCAGAAATCCAGTCTGTCAGTGCCAGAGGAAAGGTGTGAGGGGCAAAATGCCTTATCTAGCAACACTGCTAATCCCACCAGTTCAGCATTACCACCGGCACCTCCACTAGCTATTAGGCCTAATAGCGAGTCAAACTCAGTGGAGAGATGGGGAGCTGGGGGGGAGGGGGGAAGTGCATCCCTCGACGAAGTGCTCGGAGCAGGTGCAATTTGCAGTTCAAGAACAAGCAAATGTGTAACCCCTTAGGGAGCTTGGGCCTAGAAACGACTGGAGGGATTAAACTAGCAAAAGAGTGGGTGGGATGTACAGTAAATTAACATCCTATGTCTGAGACAAAAAAAACAAAGAGCCCTCAAAAAAAAAATTGGAACATGCCTGAAACTAATTTGGTGCCAGCAAGCCTTGTTGACAAGGCTAAAGAGAACACCCAGGTTATAGTTAACACTCACAATGAAAAGTAGATACTGCAGCCCATGTGGAGTCTTCAGAACAGCATAAGAAGGATGCTGAACGTCACAGCCACAGGCCCGCTCATGGCTTTGAGCAAGAAATTGACTCTCAGGAGTTAAATGGACATCACATGGGGAAAGTCATTGTTCTTCATATTATCACAAAAGCAGGAGGCCTAAATATTCTTGTGTGTTCTGCTGTAGCCAACATTGACTTATTTTATTTGAAGCTATATCCGATATTGTGATTTTTTTTCTACTGCTACATTGATGTCTTGAAAATGATATGAAATTCAGGTCTTGTACGCCTCACATCTGAGTATGTGTGCATATGCTTATGACGGGTGTTCTTCGGTGTCGTCTATGAATGTTTCTGTACATTGATGTCAAGAAATTTAGGCTATAACAAATTCGGACAGAGTAAACTCTGCAGCAATACTAAAGTATGTGGGAATACTGCAGTAACGTCTAAAATGCTTTGAATTATTCAGCACCTTGGAGAGTGCTGTCCATTTCACCACCATAGACAGTAGGCTACTTGGCTGTTTACTCTGTCTCCTGCGCTGCCATGTTGTGTTTGACACTTATTTCTCAATGTGTTCCGGTACCTTTTGTTTACTAAGTCCTACTTCCACCATACCTTACTTCATTGCTAACTTATAGATGTACCAGATACCAGATACCAGATACCAGATACCAGTCTCAGTAGGAGATTACTCTGGAGATCCCCTTCATTTCCACTGAGTTGGGTTGATCTGCTTTTAGTTTTTTTGCTCCTTACCTGTGGAATGGAGGAATTGGTTCCTCTAGGGCATTTCAAATTGCTGTTAGGGGACCTTTTTACTGAAGAATGTGTCTGTTATTTAAGATTGTGTTTTAAGTCTCATGTATTCTTGTGTATAATAACATGTACTGTATTTTAATGTGTATATGGGTGTGTAGTTTAATGTGTATTGTATTTTGATGTGTATTGTTGTGTTAAACAGGGCTCACATCTTGAAAAGATACCTTGGTCTCAGGATGGAGTTCCTGTCAAAATAAAGGTTTAATAAACATAAAATATGTCTAGTAACTGCTTAACAATGCCAAATAAAGCACATACTGTATGCATTTTAATGACATTGTAAACTATAAGATGCTTATATGTGGATTCTATTGTATAGGGACCCTTGCAGTAATATGATACTGAAAAGCTCTAATAAAAGGATACCATGGCATACCATAAAATTATTATTTTATCACCACTTGACAATTTTTTACATTTAATCATACAGTATGCACATGTTAGAAGATATTTTAGGGTTATATATCCTTATTCAGAGAACCTTTGGGTTTGTCTCAATAGTCGCCCTATTTAAATGGCACTATATTGCCTACAGAGTGCACTGCTTTTGACCAATATAGCTGCATTATGTAGGGAAGAGGGTTCCATTTGGGACGAACATCCTTCCTTTCGGAGTGGGGCACATTGTGCTTCCCTGTCAATCCTCTCTTTCATAGAACTGCTGGTGTGGGGTGGAAACGTGGCAAAGTAGGGCATATTAAAAAGGTCATATCATTTGGAATTCACAGCGGCTTTATACCAGAATGAATATCAACTTACTCCATCCCTGACTCGACACTCTCTCACTGACACTCACAGAACTTTCAGATAGATTAAAACTCTTCTCAACCACTAATAATGACCTTATAATTAATCAAATCTGTCAAATCAAACCAAATCAAATTGTATTTGTCACATGCACCGAATACAACAGGTATAGTAGACCTTACAGTCAAATACTTATATACAAGCCCTTAACCAACAATGCAGTTTTAAGAAAAATAAGTATTAAGTAAAAAACAGAGAAGTAAAAAATTAAAGAGCAGCAATAAAATAACAGTAGCGGGGCTATATACAGGGGGTACCGGTACAGAGTCAATGTGCGGGGGCACAGGTTAGTCGAGGTAATTGAGGTAATATGTACATGTAGGTAGAGTTAAAGTGACTATGCATAGATAATAAACAGAGAGTACCAGCAGCGCATTCTCATTGTCCTACAGTACACACTGTCCCCACTCACATCACATTGTCCAAATGAATTAACACAGACTTTAATTATACCGACTTTATTCAGGAAAAATGTACTTACTATGACTGAAATATGTGGTTGTCTCACCTAGCTACAGTATCTTAAGATACTAACTCACTCTGGATAGTAATGTCTGCTAAATGACTCAAATGTAAGCTTCAGGGATTAAGTGCTTGTATGACACATATAACTTTCAGTTTGAAACAATTTAACCATTAGAAATTCTCAATAAATCAAGTATGTTAGGGGAAAGATATGAATATTCTCCTACACTACTGTACATACCCCAAATGAAGAACACATAATACCCACTCACATCACATTGTCTAAATTAAGCACACATAGCTACAGAGGTTAAGTGCTGGTACAAAGTTAGTACATGTACAGTGCTGTCCTGAATATGCATCATCTCAGAACGTAAACATCATTAAATGCATTATTCATTGACATAGATTCCCCGACAGAAGCAGGCTCTGATAAAACCATTAACAGCTTGTCTACAGAAAGATTAATGTCCCCACAATGGCCCAACTGAGAGCTCCCATAGATGCTCTCATTCTCCTACAACATTAATGATAATCATTACTTTCCCTTTGTTGATTATGGTTGCTAACCAAATGGCACATTATTAGCTACATTATACCCTATTCCCTATAGGGCTCTGGTCAAAAGTAGTGCACCATATAGGGAAGAGGGTGCCATTCGGGACGTGGCCTATGATCCCTCAAAACATGAACATATTACAGTCATACTATCTTTCAAATATTTTGGGGAGAATGTAAGTTGTGCAACTGCAGAGCAAGCCAGGTTTTTTAGTGCCATTTTGCTCACATTGCTTCCACTATGAAAGAAACATGAAAACTCACAGCGTGAATCTGACAATCTGAACAAATAAACAAACGAGCGCTCTCCAAAGCCAACAGTAGGGACTTTCAACATTACATCACATCAACCATTCTATTCATTATCTTTTTCATTGTCTGTTCCCTTTGAATGACAATAAGCACATCAACAGGGCCTGTATTTACAAAGCAACTCTGTCAGAGTAGGAGAGCTGATCTGGGATCAGTTTAGTCTTTCAGATTATGATTAATAAAGATTAAAGGGACAAGGAGGACCTGATCCTAGATCAGCATAGATCCTAGTAACTCAACATTGCTCAAAAGGCAAAGAGACTGACATGATTATGATGAGAAATGTAAAAAATGGCTTAAGTTTCCTATTGTGTTCCTTATGGGTAAAAACAATTAATCAAGTCAACAATTAGTAACATATTTTGGCCTAAAATTAAGTGTTAACCAGTTAGTGATAATGGACAAAATTAAGATTAGCCTAATGATCTGTACAGCTGTGCCTGTATAAATTCAATCATACAGAGAGGTCCATGAAGAATAAACTACATATTAATGTTTGATTACTCTAGTATACCCTAGTCCACACAGTATGTTAATTTAAAGATAGTTCTCAATATAGCCTATTCTCCATAGCGTATAGGCTCAAGTTCATGCCTTTCAACAACAGTCCTGAGAGAGGAATGCTACTCCATGTACCCAGTGGATGCCTATCTCTCACTCTCCCTCGGTCTGCCACACTGTACCCTCTAGTAGACCAAGAAACCAAATTCAGCCGTTGATGGAGCGCTTGTCAGTTGCCAGGGACCTGACAAAAGCGTGTCTTTACGTCTTTATAAATCACTCCTCCCTATACCTGCTGCAGAACAGACAGAACATAACCATGGGCTGCGTCCTATATGGCACCCTTTCCCCATGTAGGGCATCACTTTTGACCAGAGCTCTGGAGGGGCTATAGGGAATGGGGTACCCTTTGGGATGCAACCCCTGGCCTTTTAGTCTCATTGTGAAACCTCTGGGCAAAAAGCAATTCGTCAGGTGCTCATCTGCATTCAGATCCCATTATTTTCCAGTCCGGCCCAGCGCGTCACATAGTTGGCAGTGGTTGACCAGGTGGAGTCACAACCTGCATCCCAAATGGCACCTTGATCCCTATATAGTGCGTTACTTCTGAGCAGGGCCAAGTCAGCGATGCGGAAATTGAGGCGTGGGGGGGACCTAAACATGCAGACGAACAAGACAGAGACTGGTCGGGGCTCAGGGGGTTAACTCACTGTTGTCGTCTCACTGTGCTCGGTGATGCACAGACTTCTGGAAAGGAATATTCATCAGAGCACCTCTCCATAATTGACCTGCATGTCTCCTACTAACACGGGATATGACACCTCTGCCTCCCAAATCGCATCCTATTCCCTTAATTGTATAGTGCACTACTTTTGACCAGGGCCCATAACACTCTGGTCAAAATGAGTGCACTATGTAGGAAATAGGCTGCCACTTTGGTAGCAACAAGGGTGTGGCACCATTTTTCTCACGTGCTGTTTTCCGGCCAATATACTGTGTATCAGATATCTTACACACTGAGTTTACAAAACATTAGGTACACATGTCTTTCCATGACATAGACTGACCAGGTGAATCCAGGTGAAAGCTACGATCCCTTATTGATGTCACAATACACTTCAATCAGTGTAGATGAAGGGGAGAAGACAGGTTAAGTATGTCATTCAGAGGGTGAATGGGCAAGACAAAATATTGAAGTGCCTTTGAACGGGGTATGGTAGTAGGTGCTAGGTGCACCGGTTTGAGTGTGTCAAGTACTGTAATGCTGCTGGGTTTTTCACACTCAACAGTTTCCAGTGTGTATCTAGAATGGTCCAACACCCAAAGGACATCAAGCTAACTTGACACAACTGTGGGAAGTATTGAAGTCAACATGGACCAGCATCCCTGTGGAATGCTTTCGACACCTTGTAGAGTCCATGCCCTGATGAATTGAGGCTGTTCTGAGGCAATAATGTTTTGTACACTCAGTGTATATCATGAGCTACTGTACTACCACTGCCATCATTTTTGCATTGTCTGTATATTAGCTTTATTGAATCCTGATGTAATAAAACCCAAAGCAAATTATTGCAGGATACAGCACTTTTTAATAAATCATATAATTCTATATTCAGCCTGTAACAATAAACCATGGAAACTAAGTGGTCTGTCTTATCACCATTTGTCTCATGTGTAATGTACACGCCAGAGAGAAATGCTTCTAAGGGTTACAAATGGAATCATATTCCCTATAGCACACCACTCTGATCCTGACCAAAAAGAATGCACTACAGTATATAGGGAATAGGGTGACATGCACTATTGAGGGAACAAGGTTGCCAGATGACCAAAAGTAGTAGAGAGAGAGAGAGAGAGGCCGGTGGGCAGACTGGCTCACCAAAGAAGCATATATCACAAAGTGAATGTACAGTTGAAGTCAGAAGTTTACATACACTTAGGTTGGAGTCATTAAAACTCATTTTTCAACCACTCCACAAATTTCTTGTTAACAAACTATAGTTTTGGCAAGTCGGTTAGGACGTCTACTTTGTGCATGAAACAAGTCATTTTTTCAACAATTGTTTACAGACAGATTATTTCACTTACAATTCACTGTATCACAATTCCAGGGGGTCAGAAGTTTACATACACCAAGTTCACTGTGTCTTTAAACAACTTGGAAAATTCTAGAAAATAATGTAATGGCATTAGTAGATTCTGATAGGCTAATTGACATAATTTGAGTCAATTGGAGGTGTACCTGTGAATGTATTTCAAGGCCTACCTTCAAACTCAGTGCCTCTTTGCATGACATCATGGGATAATAAAAAGAAATCAGGCAAGACCTAAGTCTGGTTCATCCTTGGAGGCAATTTTCCAAATGCCCGAAGGTACCACGTTCATCTGTACAAACAATAGTACGCAAGTATAAACACCATGGGACCACGCAGCCGTCATACCGCTCAGGAAGGAGATGTGTTCTGTCTCCTAGAGATGAATGTACTTTGCTGCGAAAAGTGCAAATCAATCCCAGAACAAAAGCAATGGACCCTGTTAAGATGTTGGAGGAAACAGGTACAAAAGTATCTATATCCACAGTAAAACGAGTCCTATATCGACATAACCTGAAAGTCCGCTCAGCAAGGAAGAAGCCACTGCTCCAAAACCGCCATCAAAAAAGACAGACTACGGTTTGCAACTGCACATGGGGACAAAGAGAGCACTTTTTGGAGAAATGTCTTCTGATCTGATGAAACAAAAATATAACTGTTTGGCCATAATGACCATCATTATGTTTTGATGAAAAAGTGGGAGGCTTGCAAGCCGAAGAACACCATCCTAACTGTGAAGCACGGGGGTGGCAGCATCATGTTGTGAGGGGGCTTTGCTGCAAGAGGGACTAGTACACTTCAAAAAATACATGAGGGAGGAAAATTATGAGGCTATATTGAAGCATCATCTCAAGTCAGGGAATTAAAACTTGGTCGCAAATGGGTCTTCCAAATGGACAATGACCCCAAGCATACTTTCAAAGTTGTGGCAAAATGGCTTAAGGACAACAAAGTCAAGGTATTGGAGAGGCATTCACAAAGCCTTGACCTCCATCCTACAGAAAATGTGTGGGCAGAACTGAAAAAGTGTGTGCAAGCGATTAAGACTACAAACCTGACTCAGTTACACCAGCTCTGTCAGGAGGAATGGGCCAAATTTCACCCAACTTATTGTGGGAAGCTTGTGGAAGGCTACCCAAAACTTTTGACCCAAGTTAAACAATTTAAAGGCAATGCAAACAAATACTAATTGAGTGTATGTAAACTTCTGACCCACTGGGAATGTGATGAAAGAAATAAAAGCTGAAATAAATGATTCTCTCTACTATTATTCTGACATTTAAGTCTTGAGACAACTGAAACATGGATTGTGTACCTGTATGTGTGCCATTCAGAGGGTGAATGACAAAAAATATAAGTGCCTTTTGAAAAGGGTCAGGCGCTCCAGTTTGAGTGTGTCAAGAACTGCAACGATGCTGTGTTTTTCACGTTCAACAGTTTCCAATGTGTATCCAGAATAGTCCACCACCCAAAGGACATCCAGGCAACTTGACAAAACTGTGGGAAGCATTGCAGTCAACATGGGCCAGCATCCCTGTGGAAAGCTTTCGACACCTTGTAAAGTCTATGCCCCAACAAATTGAGGCTGTTCTGACGGCAAAAGGGGGTGCAACTCAATATTAGGAAGTTGTTCCTAATGTGTTGGACACGGTGGATAGTGCACTACTTTTGACCAGGGCCCATAGGGTCTATAAAGTATTGTACTATATAGGGAATAGGCTGCTATTTGGGACACATCCTACGATACCTATGCCAGTGATGTAATGTGATGGAGGACAGCGCTAATGGCAACACTAGTACTTCGGCTAGAGAGAGGTACATTTGTGTCTGTGGGGGGAAGCACTCCCCTGCTTGTGACTGAAATGATTTTCAGGAAATCACTCTCGCAGCAGGTTCCAGCTCAGAGTACTGCATGAGGGAAAGTGGTTGTGACAAGTGGAAGACCATCCCTGTTGAATGAACCTCAAAGACACAAAGAGACCAAGACATACACACGAATGCACAAACACACAAATACGAATACACACACACACACACACACACACACACAGCCACATAGTCACTCCTCAAGAGAGGGATATGTAGCCTTGAGAACCACTAAGAAATTAGATGTATGTTGTTATCATTTGTATGCAGCTGAAATGCAGTTCATTTCTGCTGACGACAACAAAGCATTCGAGCCTTGAAAGTTTGGACAGTCAAAAGTTTGGACACACCTACTAAATCAAGTGTTTTTCTTTATTTTGACTATTTTCTACATTATAGAATAATAGTGAAGACATAAAAACTATGAAATAACAGATTAAATAATTTAGTAACCAAAAAAGTGTTAAACAAATCAAAATATATTTTATATTTTATATTCTTCAAAAGAGACACACTTAGCCTTTAACGGCTTTGCACACTCCTTGCATTCTCTCAGCCAGCTTCACCTGGAACGCTTTTCCAACAGTCCTGAAGGACTTCCCTCATATGATGAGGATGAGAACTTGTATGACTTGACAGATGAGAACTTGTATGCTGCTTTTCCTTCCCTTTGCAGTTCAACTCATCCCAAACCATCTCAATTGGGTTGAGGTCCGGTGATTGTGGAGGCCAGGTCATCTGATGCAGCATTCCATCACTCTCCTTCTTGGTCAAATAGCCCTTACACAGCCTGGAGGTGTGTTGGATCATTGTCCTGTTGAAAAACAAATGATAGTCCCACTAAGTGCAAACCAGATGGGATGGCATATTGCTGCAGAATTCTGTGGTAGCCACACTGGTTAAGTTTGCCTTGAATTCTCAATAAATCACTGACAGTGTCACCAACAAAGCACCCCCACACCATCACACCTCCTCCTGCAGAAATCATCCGTTCACCTCCTCTGCATGTCACAAAGACACGGCGGTTGGAACCAAAAATCTCAAATTTGGACTCATCAGACCGAAGAACAGATTTCCACCAGTCTAATGTACATTACTCGGTTTCTTTGCCTAAGCAAGTCGCTTCTATTTGGTGTCCTTTAGTAGTGGTTTCTTTACAGAAATTAGATTTTTTGCGACTGCACTTGGAGAAACTTTAAAAGTTCTTTAAATTTTCCAGATTGATTGTTATGTCTTAAAGTAATGATGGGCTCTTGCTTCTCTTTACTTATTTGAGTTGTTCTTGCCATAATATGGATTTGGTCTTTTTCCAAATAGGGCTATCTTCTATATACCACCCCTACCTTGTCACAACACAACTGATTGGCTCAAATGCATTAAGAAGGAAAGAAATTCCACAAATTAACTTTGGACAAGGCACACCTGTTAACTTCTTGCGTCGAGCCATCCCGGATCTGGGATCGTGACTACAGCCTCAAGCCCATTACCATAACGCAACATTAACTATTCATGAAAATTGCAAATGAAATGAAATCAATATGCTAGCTCTCAAGCTTAGCCTTTTGTTAACAATACTGTCATCTCAGATTTTCAAAATATGCTTCTCAACCATAGCAAAACAAGCATTTGTGTAACAGTATTGATAGCTAGCGTAGCATTTAGCGTTAGCATTCAGCAGGCAACATTTTCACAAAAACCAGAAAAGCATTCAAATAAAATCATTTACCTTTGAAGAACTTCAGATGTTTTCAATGAGGAGACTCTCAGTTAGATAGCAAATGTTCCGTTTTTACAAATGGAACGCGCATGGACCTAGAGATTACGCAAAAATTTCGACACCGGGCGGACACCTGGTAAATGTAGTCTCTTATGGTCAATCTTCCAATGAAATGCCTACAAATATGTCACAATGCTGCAGACACCTTGGAGAAACGACAGAAAGGGCAGGCTCATTCCTGGCGCATTCACAGCCATATAAGGAGACATTGGAACACAGCGCCTTCAGAATCTGGGGCATTTCCTGTATGAAACTTCATCTTGGTTTTGCCTGTAGCATTAGTTCTGGGGCACTCACAGATAATATCTATGCAGTTTTGGAAACGTCAGAGGTTTTTCTTTCCGAAGCTGTCAATTACATGCATAGTCGAGCATCTTTTCGTGACAAAATATCTTGTTTAAAACGGGAACGTTTTTTATCCAAAAATTAAAAGAGCGCCCCCTATCTCGAAGAAGTTAACTGAATGCATTCCAGGTGACTACCTTATGAAGTTGGTTGAGAGAATGCCAAGAGTGTGCTAAGCTGTCATCAAGGCAAGGGGTGGTTACTTTGAGGAATCTCAAATATAAAATATATTTAGGTTTGTTTAACACTTTTTTGGTCATTACATGATTCCATGTGTGTTATTTCATAGTTCTGATGTCTTCACTATTATTCTACAAATACAAAAACACCCTGGAATGGGTAGGTGTGTACAAACTTTTGACTGGTACTGTATGTATAATCGTATATTGTCTGAGCCTGAACGGCCCATATAAACAATGCCAAAGGCATTTCAAATTACATGTCAGTTTTACCAATTGTAAAATCAAGAGTTTACATGGAAAATATGAATCAT
This sequence comes from Oncorhynchus keta, assembly GCF_023373465.1. Taxonomy (NCBI): domain Eukaryota; kingdom Metazoa; phylum Chordata; class Actinopteri; order Salmoniformes; family Salmonidae; genus Oncorhynchus; species Oncorhynchus keta. Next base: position 38,192,139 of record NC_068424.1, read on the forward strand.
TGACTCCACCACACATAGTCTTTCTGTATTGTTTGGTTTTGCAGACATTAGGCTCCTACAGTAACTCACTGTACAAAACAACAAACAACCAACCAAACCAAACGTGAAGCTACTGTTGTGCACTCAGGCAACTAAATGCAGACAAGATCCCACGAATAACCATGGGGAAATGGCTACCTAAATATGATCCCCAATCAGAGACAACGATAAACCTCTGACTGGGAACCATATCAGCCCCCCTCCCCCAAAAAAAGGTGCGGACTCCGACCGCAAAATCTTAGGATCGTGGATCGTCGCCAGAGGAATCGGACCGTAGATCTTCGCAGGAGGCTGGACTGAAAACCCCTGCTGTAAGCTCTGGACCGAAGACCGTCGCTGGAGGCTCTGGACCGCAGACAGTCGCTGGAGGCTCCGGACTGTAGACAGTGTCAGAAGACTCCGGACCGTAGACCGTCTCAGGAGGTTCTGGAATCTCTGGACTGGGAACTGTCCCCGGAAACTCTTGACTGTGGAGGCGCACTGGAGTCCTGATGCGTGGGACCGGTACAAGTGGCACTGGGCTGATGACACGCACCTCAGGGTGAGAGCGGAGAGGAGGCACAGGATGCACTGGACTGTGGAGGCACACTGGAGATCCAGAGCGCAGCCCGGCAGCCCGGCAAGTGCGGGAAGCTAGCACAGGACGCACTGGGCTGTGAAGGCGCACTGGCGACGCAGTGCGTAGAACTAGCGCAGGATATCCTGGACCGAGGAAACGTACTGGAGACCAGGAGCGCTGAGCCAGCACAATCCGTCCTGGCTGTATGCCCACTCTAGCACGGCAACTACGGAAAGCTGGAACAGAGCACACCGGGCACATCGGGCTGTGAATGCGCACTGGAGACACCTTGCGTATCACCGCATAACACGGTGCCTGACCGGTCACAAGCTCCCCACGGTAAGCACGGGGAGTTGGCTCAGGTCTGAACCCTGACGTCGCCAATCTCCCCGTGTGCCCCCCCAAAAAAATGTTTTGGGGCTGCCTCTCGTGCTTGCTTCGTTGAGCTATCTCTTCGTATAGTCGCCGTTCCGCTTTCGCTGCCTCTATCTCCTCCTTCGGACGGCGATACTCCCCGGCCTGCGTCCAGGGTCCTTTACCATCCAGGATCTCCTCCCAGGTGCACTCCTCCTGTACACGCTGCTTGGTCCATTTTTGGTGGGATCTTTTGTCACACTCGTTGAAACGAGTAGACCAAGGCGAAGCGTGCGTAGAGGTCCACATAATTTTAATAAACCGAAACTCACTGAACAAAACAACAAACCACCAACTAAATGAAACATGAAGCTACTGTTGTGCACTCAGGCAACAAAATGAAGACAAGATTTTTTTTAAACACTTTTACTTTTATTTAACCAGGCAAGTCAGTTAAGAACAAATACTTATTTTCAATGACGGCCTAGGAACAGTGGGTTAACTGCCTGTTCAGGGGCAGAACGACAGATTTGTACCTTGTCAGCTCGGGTGTCTGAACTTGCAACCTTCCGGTTACTAGTCCAACGCTCTAACCACTAGGCTACCCTGCCGCCCCAAGGAGGCTGGACTGAAAACCCCTGCTGAAAGCTCTGGACCGAAGACCGTCGCTGGAGATCCCACGAATAACCATGGGGAAATGGCTACCGAGATATGATCCCCAATCAGAGACAACGATAAACAGCTGTCTCTGATTGGGAACCTTATATCAGGCCACCATAGACATACACATTCACCTAGATGACCCACCCAAGTCACTATCACGCCCCAACCAACACAGAGAATAAACAGCTTACTATAGTCAGGGCGTGACAATTACCTTATAATGCTAATCTAATCAAAACTTTTAAGAATATCAGAGAGAGACAGTGGGGAGCGAGGGATGAATCTGTAAGTCCATCTCTCACTGGTCTGAAGAAGCAGTTCTCAGTGCTCAATATATCTCGTTGCCGTCAGTAGGCTGACCTTTGTGTATCCCTCCATGATTTCTTATTTCTATGTTTGTTCTGCCAAACTATGTGTTACGCTCCACTGACAAAGGACAATCATCTTTCTTAGTAAGGAGACAGCAACAGCCAGACAGACACACTCTCTAGGGAGACTACAATATTATTTTTTTGTGGAGCATATGGAATATGGATATAGCACTTTACATTAATTTGCAATAGAGTATATATTACTCTATTGTGAGTTTACATAGTGCTCCAGTAAATATTATCAAAAGCAGACATGATATTGTATATTGTTATTATATTGTACATTGTTATTGTTATTATTTGTATATTGAGGAATGGGATTGTTCCAGTCCATTGTATTTCATTCTTCAATATACACTGAGTAAACAAAACATAAAGAACACCTGCTCTTTCCTTGACATAGACTGACCAGAATCCAGGTGAAAGCTATGATCCCTTACTAATGTCACTTGTTAAATCCACTTCAATAAGGTAGATGAAGGGGAGGAGACAGGTTTAAAAAGTATTTTTAAGCCTTGATGCAATTGAGACTGGGGATTGAGACTTGGGAAAGACAAAATAGTTAAGTGCCTTTGAACGGGGTATGGTAGCAGGTGCAACGGATTGTGTCAAGAACTGCAACGCAGTTGGGTTTTTCACTCTCAACAGTTTCCCATGTGTATAAAGAATGGTCCACCACCCAAAGGACATCCAGCCAACTTGACACAACTGTGGGAAGCATTGGAGTCAGCATGGGCCAGCATGCTTTCGACACCTTGTAGAGTCCATGCCCAAATGTTTGATATAATCAATGTATACAGAACCAATTTTATTAGACACAGGGACCTTTAAGTGGAGACTGTATTGATGGGTCCCAAAGAGCACCATATCTCATACAGTTCCTTCAGAAAGTATTCATAACCCTTAACTTATTCCACGTTTTGCTGTGTTACAGCCTGAATTCAAAATGGATTCAATTCATTTTTTTTCTTACCCATCTACACACAATACCCCATAATGACAAAGTGAAAACATTTTTAGAAAAACATGTTTTAGAACTGGAACATTCACTGTCTTCTTGACACTGTCTTCCGTAGATTTGACCTTGTGTTTTGCTGAAAAGTGAATTAGGTTCTGGTGGAAAGGTTCTGGTGGAAAGCAGACTGAACCAGGTTTTCCTCTAGGATTTTGCCTATGCTTAGCTCGGTTGCGTTTCTTTTTTATCCTGAAAAACTCCCCAGTCCTTTAACGATTACAAGCATACCCATAAAAGGATGCAGCCACCACTATGCTTGAAAATATGGAGCGTGGTACTCTGTAATGTGATGTATTGGATATGCCCCAAACATAATTCAGGACAAAAAGTGAATTTCTTAGAAAATATGTTGTTGTCGATCCATCCTCAGTTTTTTCCTATCACAGCCATTAAAGTCACCATAAGACCTCATGGTGAAATCCCTAAGCGGTTTCCTTCCTAGTTAGGAAGGATGCCTGTATGTTTGTAGTGAATGGGTGTATTGATACATCATCCAAAGTGTAATTCATAACTTCACCATGCTCAAAGGGACATTAAATATCATTTGTTTTACCCATCTACCAATATATCCTCTTCTTTGCAAGGCATTAGAAAACCTCCCTGAGTTTTTTGTTGAAATTGTGTTTGAAATTCTCTGCTCAACTGAGGGACCTTACAGATAATTGTATGTGTGGGTACAGAGATGGGGGTAGTCATTCAGAAATCATGTTAAATATACTATTGTATTATGTCTCAGGCTAAGACCCAGATGAAGACAGTATGAGTCTCAGAGTTTATTACAGTACAAAGGGCAGGCAATCGGTAGGTCAAGGCAGGCAAAGAGTCGTAATCCAAATCAGAGTCAGGCAGGTACAGGACGACAGGTAGGATCGGGGTCAGGCAGAAAGGCCTGGGAAGTCTAGGAAAAGCAACAGCTAGAGCACAGTAACACACAGATAGAACTCGATGTGACAAGGCGAACTGGAAACAGGAGACAAAGAGCCATGAGACAGGGGTTTAATTCTAGATACATGGAAAGGGGAATGCATACGGAGGGTGCGGAGCAACAGAAGATGAACAGAAGACTGGAGGGGCAGTGGAAAGCCATACTCTCTGCCCAATGTGGTAGCTGGGAGCAGGGGTCTGGTGGCGGTCCGCCTGTTGTCGATACCTGGAGATGGTCTTGGGAAGAGCAGCCCGGGCTCTCTTCCAGGTACGGCGACAGCAATGGACAAACATCTGGGCAGAAGGTATGCTGACCTTTTCCTCTTGCTCCGGGAAGAGTGGGGGCTGATATCCCAGGGAACACTCAGGTAAGGGTGTTGAGGGCATATTCCACCCACACGAGTTGCTGGAGACAAGGCAACGAAGAGTTGTCTCCCGGCCCTGATTGGCTCGCTCGGACTGGCCGTTAGACTAGGAATGAAATCCATAGGACAGGCTGGCCCGATGAACCAATGAGAGTGTAGAACGCCTTCCAGAACCTGGATGAGAACTGAGGACTGTGATCGGAGAGACCATGTTGACCAGAAGTCCATGGATCTGGAAGATGTGCTGCACCATGAGCAGGGCTGTCTCCTTAGCTGAGGGAAACTTAGGAAAGGCGATAAAATGAGCGGCTTTGGAAAACCTATCCACCACCGTAACGATGGGGGTGTTGCCATCTGAAGGAATGAGACCTGTGACGAAGTCCAAAGATATATGGGATCAGGGGCGGTGAGGAACAGGGAGTGGTTGAAGTAGGCCAGCCAGAGCTTCCCGCAGAGTTTTGTTCTATGCACACACACTGCAGAAGGAAACGAACACTGCACCTTGATTATCAGACTCTCTATTCCCCAGATGATAGCAGCCGCTAGACAGGAAGTCGGGAGGATGGTCTCGGGGTCCGATGTTGTAGTAGTGGAGCTGGTCAGACGTGAGAGTATGTCAGGCTTCACATTTTTGGACCCCGGTGGTAGGAGATAGTGAAATGGAAACGAGTGAAAATAGGAACCATCTCGCCTGCCTGGAGTACAAGCGCTTGGCGATGCGGCAATATTCCAGGTCCGTCCACACCAAGAATGGATGTTCCCTTCTAACCAATGCATCCACTCCTCCAACGTCATTTTAACTGCGAGTAATTCTCGATTTCCCACATAGATCTCCCACATAGATCCTCCCAACAGGGTTAAGACGGATGCAGCTTCTGGTCCAGGGCAGAATGCTGGGACAGGACAGCCCCCACTCTAACTTCCGAGGCAAACTCCACAACGAACTGACAGGATGGGTCCGGATGGATTAAGAAGGGGGCTGTAGTGAACCTCTGCTTGAGGTCTGAGAATGCCCGGTCAACTGCTGGAGACCATATGAACGGAACCTTGGGAGAGGTGAGTGCAGAGAGGGGTGAAGCAAGGATGCTGCAACCCCGGACGAAACAATGGTAGAAATGAGTAAACCCCAGGAAACGTTGCAGCGGCACTCTGGATGTGAGTTGAGGCCAATCCACCACCTCTCTCATCTTGTCAGGGTCCATCTGAATATTACCTGCAGCAATGACATATCCTAGGAAGGAGACAGTGGAGCGATGAAACTCACATTTCTCTGCCTTTTCAAAAAGCTGATTCTCCAGGAGACACTGGAGGACCTGTTGGACATGGAGGACATGCTTTTGAGCTGACTGGATTATGATGTCGTCGAGGCAGGCAAACGCAAATTGGTACAACATGTCACGGAGCCCATCATTTACCAGGGCCAGGAACACTGGGAGAGTGTTGTTTTTTCCTATCTTCCACTCGTCTACTTCCCATATCTGAACCAGCTGTTAGGCGTTCCGAAGGTCCAACTTGGAGGAGATGACCATCCCCTGGAAAAGCTCGAAACCCGAGGAGATGCATGGTTGCGGGTAATGTTTTTTAACCGTAATGTCATTAAGACCCCGGTAGTCGATACACAGACGCAGGGTCTTGTCCTTCTCCAAAAAATAAGAACCCTTCGGCGGTAGGGGAGGCAGATGAACACATAATCCCTGCAGCAAGAGAGGCCTCAATATACCCTTCCATCAATTTGGTCTCCGGACCCGACAGGAAAGAAGGTCGATAGCACAGTCGTAAGGCCGATGTGGAGGAAGATATATGGTGCGGGCAGAGTTGAAAACCTCCCTTAAGTCCTGGTACTCCGTGAGAATGGCTATGAGATCCGAGGCTTTACCCAAACCCGCAGGGAGATGTCCCGGTGCACCGACTTCAGACAATGTGCATGGCAAAACGGACTCCAACCCATGATGGAACACATAGCCCAGTCAATTAGGGAGTTGTGCCTCTGGAGCAATGAAAACCTCAACCCATGGGTACATGAGGGGACTCCAGGAGCAGAAACTGCATAGACTCACTATAGTTGCCTGACACTTGCAGGTTGATGGGAACCATATTGTGGGTGACTCTGCCAATAGAGCGCCCATCCAGCACTCTGACGTCCATCGGGATGGAAAGGGGTTGAGTGGCGATATCTAGCTCCAACACTCGGGTAGAGTCCATCAAGCTCTTGTCGGCCCCAGAGTCAATGAGCACCCAGACTGGTCCCAGCACAATAGGGTAGCATAGAGGGGGTTATGAGTAGTGAGAGATTGGAAACTCCCCGTACGGCTCACCAGTGTGCTCATACCTAATGATGAGCCTGGTCTTTTAATGAGCAGGTAAGGGGAAATGGGAAAGGGGTATACCTAGTCAGTTGTCCAACTGAATGTATTCAACTGAAATGTGTCTTCCGCATTTAACTCAATCCCTCTGAATCAGAGAGGTGCGGGGGGCTGCCTTAATCGACATCCACACCTTTGGCGCCCGTGGAACAGTGGGTTATCTGCCTTGCTCAGGGGCAGAATGACCAGTTTTTACCTTGTCAGCTCGAGGTAGCTAGATAAGAAATGGCCCGTAGCTCCACAATATAGACACCTCTTGGTGTTCAGTTTACGTAGGAACGCAGCAGGAGAAAATCTAGCCCTGCCCAGTTGCATGGGCTCCGAAGGAGGCGTGTCGATAGCCCTAAGTGATTTCCGAGGTAACTCGGGTGACACAGGAGACTTCTGGGATTTCCAGGATTCCTCTGAGGCGAGGTGGAATTTGAGGGTGAGGGAGGGCGACAGGGAACCGACCTCCTCTCCCTCCTACGTTCCCTGAGCCGCCCATCGATCTGGATGGTCAAGGCTATGAAGGAGTCGAGATCCATGGGATGCTCCAGGGCTGTAATCATCTCCGATAATTTGTGAAGGAACATGTCGAACAGGGCTTCCGGGTTCCAGGCACTCTCAGCCTCCAACATGTGAAAATCAACCATGTAGTCTGCCACACTACGCGAGTCTTGACATAGTTAGAGCAGCTTACTAGCAGCCTCTCTCCCGGACAACAGAAAATAGAACACTTATCGTACCTCTTCCACATACTCCTCCAGACTAAGGTAAACGTTGGACTGTTGCTCCCACACTGCCATAGCCCAGGCGAGTGCCCTCCCGAGTGCCCTCAACATTATCAGGTATGCTATCTCCGAGAAGTCAGAGGTGAACAAAGAAGGATGCAATTCGAAAATGAGGGAGCACTGGGAGGGGAATGCCCGGCAGGTTCCAGAACCATGATAGCACTCTGGAGGATGTAAGCAAGGTTCTCGGGACACCGGGGTAGGCTGGGAAGAAGAGCCACTGGTGTCTGTTTTTTTTTACATTTATTTTTATTTCACCTTTATTTAACCAGCTAGGCTAGTTGAGAACAAGTTCTCATTTGCAACTGCGACCTGGCCAAGATAAAGCATAGCAGTGTGAACAGACACAGAGTTACACATGGAGTAAACAATTAACAAGTCAATAACACAGTAGAAAACAAAGAGAGTCTATATACATTGTGTGCAAAAGGCATGAGGAGGTAGGTGAATAATTACAATTTTGCAGATTAACACTGGAGTGATAAATGATCAGATGGTCATGTACAGGTAGAGATATTGGTGTGCAAAAGAGCAGACAAGTAAATAAATATAAACAGTATGGGGATGAGGTAGGTAAAATTGGGTGGGCTATTTACCAATAGACTGTGTACAGCTGCAGTGATCGGTTAGCTGCTCAGATAGCAGATGTTTGAAGTTGGTGAGGGAGATAAGTCTCCAACTTCAGCGATTTTTGCAATTCGTTACAGTCACAGGTAGCAAAAAACTGGAACGAAAGGCGGCCAAATGAGGTGTTGGCTTTAGGGATGATCAGTGAGATACACCTGCTGGAGCGCGTGCTACGGGTGGGTGTTGCCATCGTGACCAGTGAACTGAGATAAGGCGGAGGTTTACCTAGCATGGACTTGTAGATGACCTGGAGCCAGTGGGTCTGGCGATGAATATGTAGCGAACGCCAGTCGACGAGAGCATACAGGTCGCAGTGATGGGTGGTATAAGGTGCTTTAGTAACAAAACGGATGGCACTGTGATAAACTGCATCCAGTTTGTTGAGTAGAGTATTGGACGCTATTTTGAAGATGACATCGCCGAAGTCGAGGATCGGTAGGATAGTCAGTTTTACTAGGGTAAGTTTGGCGGCGTGAGTGAAGGAGGCTTTGTTTGCGGAATAGAAAGCCGATTCTAGATTTGATTTTAGATTGGAGATGTTTGATATGAGTCTGGAAGGAGAGTTTACAGTCGAGCCAGACACCTAGGTACTTATAGATGTCCACATATTCTAGGTCGGAACCATCCAAGGTGGTGATGCTAGTCGGGCGTGCGGGTGCAGACAGCGAATGGTTGAAAAGCATGCATTTGGTTTTACTAGCGTTTAAGAGCAGTTGGAGGCCACGGAAAGAGTGTTGTATGGCATTGAAGCTCGTTTGGAGGTTAGATAGCACAGTGTCCAAGGACGGGCCGGAAGTATACAGAATGGTGTCGTCTGCGTAGAGGTGGATCAGGGAATCGCCCGCAGCAAGACCAACATCATTGATATATACAGAGAAAAGAGTCGGCCCGACAATTGAACCCTGTGGCACCTCCATAGAGACTGCCAGAGGACCGGACAGCATGCCCTCCGATTTGACACACTGAACTCTGTCTGCAAAGTAGTTGGTGAACCAGGCAAGGCAGTCATCAGAAAAACCGAGGCTACTGAGTCTTCCAATAAGAATATGGTGATTGACAGAGTCGAAAGCCTTGGCAAGGTCGATGAAGACGGCTGCACAGTACTGTCTTTTATCGATGGCGGTTATGATATTGTTTAGTACCTTGAGCTTGGCTGAGGTGCACCCATGACCGGCTCGGAAACCGGATTGCACAGCGGAGATGGTCAGTGAACTGTTTGTTGACTTGGCTTTCGAAGACCTTAGATAGGCAGGGCAGGATGGATATAGGTCTGTAACAGTTTGGGTCCAGGGTGTCTCCCCTTTTGAAGAGGGGGATGACTGCAGCAGCTTTCCAATCCTTGGGGATCTCAGACGATATGAAAGAGAGGTTGAACAGGCTGGTAATATGGGTTGCGACAATGGCGGCGGATAGTTTCAGAAATAGAGGGTCCAGATTGTCAAGCCCAGCTGATTTGTACGGGTCCAGGTTTTGCAGCTCTTTCAGAACATCTGCATTTGGGTAAAGGAGAACCTGGAGAGGCTTGGGCGAGTAGCTGCGGGGGGGGGGCTGTTGGCCGAGGGTGGAGTAGCCAGGAGGAAGGCATGGCCAGCCGTTGAGAAATGCTTGTTGAAGTTTTCGATAACCGTGGATTTATTGGTGGTGACCGTGTTACCTAGCCTCAGTGCAGTGGGCAGCTGGGAGGAGGTGCTCTTGTTCTCCATGGACTTCACAGTGTCCCAGAACGTTTTGGAGTTAGAGCTACAGGATGCAAATTTCTGCCTGAAGAAGCTGGCCTTTGCTTTCCTGACTGACTGCGTGTATTGGTTCCTGACTTCCCTGAACAGTTGCATATCGCGTGGACTATTCAATGCTATTGCAGTCCGCCACAGGATGTTTTTGTGCTGGTCGAGGGCAGTCAGGTCTGGAGTGAACCAAGGGCTATATCTGTTCTTAGTTCTGCATTTTCTGAACGGAGCATGCTTATCTAAAATAGTGAGGAAGTTACTTTTAAAGAATGACCAGGCATCCTCAACTGACGGGATGAGGTCAATATCCTTCCAGGATACCCGGGCCAGGTCGATTAGAAAGGCCTGCTCACAGAAGTGTTTTAGGGAGCGTTTGACAGTGATGAGGGGTGGTCGTTTGACTGCGGATCCGTAGCGGATACAGGCAATGAGGCAGTGATCGCTGAGATCCTGGTTGAAGACAGCGGAGTTGTACTTGGAGGGCCAGTTGGTCAGGATGACGTCTATGAGGGGGCCCTTGTTTACAGATTTAGGGTTGTATCTGGTGGGTTCCTTGATGATTTGTGTGAGATTGAGGGCATCTAGCTTAGAATGTAGGACTGCCGGGGTGTTAAGCATATCCCAGTTTAGGTCACCTAACAGAACAAACTCTGAAGCTAGATAGGGGGTGATCAATTCACAAATGGTGTCCAGGGCACAGCTGGGAGCTGAGGGGGGTCGGTAAGCAGGCGGCAACAGTGAGAGACTTATTTCTGGAGAGAGTCATTTTTTAAAATTAGTAGTTCGAACTGTTTGGGTATGGACCTGGAAAGTATGACATTGCTTTGCAGGCTAACTCCTCCCCCTTTGGCAGTTCTATCTTGACGGAAAAAGTTATAGTTGGGTATGGAAATCTCAAAATTTTTGGTGGCCTTCTTGAGCCAGGATTCAGACACGGCAAGGACATCAGGGTTAGTAGAGTGTGCTAAAGCAGTGAGTAAAACAAACTTAGGGAGGAGGCTTCTGATGTTGACATGCATGAAACCAAGGCTTTTTCGATCACAGAAGTCAACAAATGAGGGTGCCTGGGGACATGCAGGGCCTGGGTTTACCTCCACATCACCCGCGTAACAAAGGAGGAGTAGTATGAGGGTGCGGCTAAAGGCTATCAAAACTGGTCGCCTAGTGCGTTGGGGACAAAGAATAAAAGGAGCAGATTTCTGGGCATGGTAGAATATATTCAGGGCATAATGCGCAGACAGGGGTATGGTGGGGTGCGGGTACAGCGGAGGTAAGCCCAGGCACTGGGTGATGATAAGAGAGGTTGCATCTCTGGACATGCTGGTTGTATTGGGTGAGGTCACCGCATGTGTGGGAGGTGGGACAAAGGAGGGATCAGGGGTATGAAGAGTGGAACTAGGGGCTCCATTGTAAACTAAAACAATGATAACTAACCTGAACAACAGTGTACAAGGCATATTGACATTTGAGAGAGACATACAGCGAGGCATACAGTAATCACAGGTGTTGAATGGGAGAGCAAGCTAAAACAGTAGGTGAGGCAACAACAGCTAATCAGCTAGCACAACAACAGCAGGTAAAATGGCGTTGACAAGGCAGAGAGGGTCGGATTAACTACACACATTTACATTTACATTTAAGTCATTTAGCAGACGCTCTTATCCAGAGCGACTTACAAATTGATGCAAACACCTATGACAACCAGTGGAACAGCCACTTGCATCTAACTCTTGTTGGGGGGAGTGAGAAGGATTACTTACCCTTACTTACCCTATCCTAGGTATTCCTTGAAGAGGTGGGGTTTCAGGTGTCTCCGGAAGGTGGTGATTGACTCCGCTGTCCTGGCGTGTGAGGGAGTTTGTTCCACCATTGGGGGCCAGAGCAGCGAACAGTTTTGACTGGGCTGAGCGGGAACTGTACTTCCTCAGTGGTAGGGAGGCGAGCAGGCCAGAGGTGGATGAACGCAGTGCCCTTGTTTGGGTGTAGGGCCTGATCAGGGCCTGGAGGTACTGAGGTGCACAGCTCCGTGGCGAACCATGGTCTTGTAGCGGATGCGAGCTTCAACTGGAAGCCAGTGGAGAGAGCGGAGGAGCGGGGTGACGTGAGAGAACTTGGGAAGGTTGAACACCAGACGGGCTGCGGCGTTCTGGATGAGTTGTAGGGGTTTAATGGCACAGGCAGGGAGCCCAGCCAACAGCGAGTTGCAGTAGTCAAGACGGGAGATGACAAGTGCCTGGATTAGGACCTGCGCCGCTTCCTGTGTGAGGCAGGGTCGTACTCTGCGGATGTTGTAGAGCATGAACCTACAGGAACGGGACACCGCCTTGATGTTAGTTGAGAACGTCAGGGTGTTGTCCAGGATCACGCCAAGGTTCTTAGCGCTCTGGGAGGAGGACACAATGGAGTTGTCAACCGTGATGGCGAGATCATGGAACGGGCAGTCCTTCCCCGGGAGGAAGAGGAGCTCCGTCTTGCTGAGGTTCAGCTTGAGGTGGTGATCCGTCATCCACACTGATATGTCTGCCAGACATGCAGAGATGCGATTCGCCACCTGGTCATCAGAAGGGGGAAAGGAGAAGATTAATTCATAGCCTGAGTGTGGCCAATAGATAAAACATAAACAAACAGAATGGAGTGCACCCGACACGCACCCGACACGCAGGCGTCCCATCTAGCCATCTGGAAATGCAAATGTGCTACGCTAAATGCTAATAGCACTCGTTAAAACTCAAACGTTCATTAAAACACACATGCAGGGTACTGAATTAAAGCTACACTCGTTGTGAATCCAGCCAACAAGTCAGATTTTTAAAATGCTTTTCGGCGAAAGCATGAGAAGCTATTATCTGATAGCATGCAACACCCCAAAATACCCGAAGGGGACGTAAACAAAATAATTAGCATAGCCGGCGCTACACAAAACGCAGAAATATAAAACGCAGAAATAAAATATAAAACATTCATTACCTTTGACGATCTTCTTTGTTGGCACTCCTAGATGTCCCATAAACATCACTATTGGGTCTTCTTTTCGATTAAATTGGTCCATATATACCCTAAATATTGATCTATGATCAAGTGTTCAAGGAAAAAACACCGTTTTAAAACGCAACGTCATTTTTTTTAGTTAAAAAAGTCGACAATAAACTTTCACAAAATACTTTGAAATACTTTTGTAATCCAACTTTAGGTATTAGTAAATGTTAATAATCTATCAAATTGATCACAGGGTGATGTGTATTCAATAGCTCCATGTCTTGAAATCATGTTCAGAAATTTCTACTCCAAAACATCCTGTCTGAGACCGGAAGGAATGAGCTCTCTCTCGCTCGTTTGACCAAGAAACAAAGCGAAGGCAATTGACAAGACTGGCGACATCCTGTGGAAGCTGTAGGACTTGCAATCTCAGCCCCGTGTAATTTGGTTTCCCATCAACAATACATGCAAGTGCCGCATTGATACTTTTTCCAGTTTTCAATGATCAGTTTTTCTTCCGCTTTTCGATGAAACACAGGCTCTGTTATAGTCACAGCCGTGATTTAACCAGTTTTAGAAACGTCAGAGTGTTTTCTATCCACACATACTAATCATATGCATATACTATATTCCTGGCATGAGTAGCAGGACGCTGAAATGTTGCGCGATTTTTAACAGAATGTTCGAAAAAGTAGGGGGTAAGCTTAACAGGTTTTAAGGAGAAGTCTATTTTTAATTCTGTGAATTACACTTTTAACTTTTATCAATGTTTATTATGAGTATTTCTGCAAAATCACCGGATGTTTTGGAATCAAACCATTACTGCACGTAACACGCCAATGTAAACTGAGATTTTTTTATATAAATATGCACATTTTCGAACAAAACATACATGTATTGTGTAACATGATGTCATATGAGTGTCATCATCTCCCCGCTACTCTCTCCTCTTCCATCCTATCATCTCTTCCCTCTGCTCAAACCTTCTCCAACCTATCTCCTGATTCTGCCTCCTCAACCCTCCTCTCCTCCCTTTCTGCATCCTTTGACTCTCTATGTCCCCTATCCTCCAGGCCGGCTCGGTCCTCCCTCCCGCCCCGTGGCTCGACGACTCATTGCGAGCTCACAGAACAGGGCTCCGGGCAGCCGAGCGGAAATGGAGGAAAACTCGCCTCCCTGCGGACCTGGCATCCTTTCACTCCCTCCTCTCTACATTTTCCTCCTCTGTCTCTGCTGCTAAAGCCATTTTCTACCACTCTAAATTCCAAGCATCTGCCTCTAACCCTAGGAAGCTCTTTGCCACCTTCTCCTCCCTCCTGAATCCTCCTCCCCCTCCCCCCTCCTCCCTCTCTGCAGATGACTTCGTCAACCATTTTGAAAAGAAGGTCGACGACATCCGATCCTCGTTTGCTAAGTCAAACGGCACCGCTGGTTCTGCTCACACTGCCCTACCCTGTGCTCTGACCTCTTTCTCCCCTCTCTCTCCAGATGAAATCTCGCGTCTTGTGACGGCCGGCCGCCCAACAACCTGCCCGCTTGACCCTATCCCCTCCTCTCTTCTCCAGACCATTTCTGGAGACCTTCTCCCTTTCCTCACCTCGCTCATCAACTCATCCCTGACCGCTGGCTACGTCCCTTCCGTCTTCAAGAGAGCGAGAGTTGCACCCCTTCTGAAAAAACCTACACTCGATCCCTCCGATGTCAACAACTACAGACCAGTATCCCTTCTTTCTTTTCTCTCCAAAACTCTTGAACGTGCCGTCCTTGGCCAGCTCTCCCGCTATCTCTCTGAATGACCTTCTTGATCCTAATCAGTCAGGTTTCAAGACTAGTCATTCAACTGAGACTGCTCTTCTCTGTATCACGGAGGCGCTCCGCACTGCTAAAGCTAACTCTCTCCCTCTGCTCTCATCCTTCTAGACCTATCGGCTGCCTTCAATACTGTGAACCATCAGATCCTCCTCTCCACCCTCTCCGAGTTGGGCATCTCCGGCGCGGCCCACGCTTGGATTGCGTCCTACCTGACAGGTCGCTCCTACCAGGTGGCGTGGCGAGAATCTGTCTCCTCACCACGCGCTCTCACCACTGGTGTCCCCCAGGGCTCTGTTCTAGGCCCTCTCCTATTCTCGCTATACACCAAGTCACTTGGCTCTGTCATAACCTCACATGGTCTCTCCTATCATTGCTATGCAGACAACACACAATTAATCTTCTCCTTTCCCCCTTCTGATGACCAGGTGGCGAATCGCATCTCTGCATGTCTGGCAGACATATCAGTGTGGATGACGGATCACCACCTCAAGCTGAACCTCGGCAAGACGGAGCTGCTCTTCCTCCCGGGGAAGGACTGCCCGTTCCATGATCTCGCCATCACGGTTGACAACTCCATTGTGTCCTCCTCCCAGAGCACTAAGAACCTTGGCGTGATCCTGGACAACACCCTGTCGTTCTCAACTAACATCAAGGCGGTGGCCCGTTCCTGTAGGTTCATGCTCTACAACATCCGCAGAGTACGACCCTGCCTCACACAGGAAGCGGCGCAGGTCCTAATCCAGGCACTTGTCATCTCCCGTCTGGATTACTGCAACTTGCTGTTGGCTGGGCTCCTGCCTGTGCCATTAAACCCTACAACTCATCCAGAACGCCGCAGCCCGTCTGGTGTTCAACCTTCCCAAGTTCTCTCACGTCACCCCGCTCCTCCGCTCTCTCCACTGGCTTCCAGTTGAAGCTCGCATCCGCTACAAGACCATGGTGCTTGCCTACGGAGTTGTGAGGGGAACGGCACCTCAGTACCTCCAGGCTCTGATCAGGCCCTACACCCAAACAAGGGCACTGCGTTCATCCACCTCTGGCCTGCTCGCCTCCCTACCACTGAGGAAGTACAGTTCCCGCTCAGCCCAGTCAAAACTGTTCGCTGCTCTGGCCCCCCAATGGTGGAACAAACTCCCTCACGACGCCAGGACAGCGGAGTCAATCACCACCTTCCGGAGACACCTGAAACCCCACCTCTTTAAGGAATACCTAGGATAGGATAAGTAATCCTTCTCACCCCCCCTTTAAGATTTAGATGCACTATTGTAAAGTGACTGTTCTACTGGATGTCATAAGGTGAATGCACCAATTTGTAAGTCGCTCTGGATAAGAGCGTCTGCTAAATGACTTAAATGTAATGTAATGTAAATCTGATGAAGATCAAAGGTTAGTGATGAATTTTATTTATACTTCTGCTTTTTGTGACTCCAATCTTTGGCTGGAAAAATGTCTGTGTGTTTTTTTGACTTGGCTATGACCTAACATAATCATATGTTGTGCTTTTGCTGTAAAGCCTTTTTGAAATCGGACACGATGGGTAGATTAACACAGTGTCCAAAGAAGGGCCAGATGTATACAGAATGGTGTCGTCTGCGTAGAGGTGGATCAAAGAATCACCCGCAGCAAGAGCGACATCATTGATATACACAGAGAAAAGAGTCGGCCCGAATTGAACCCTGTGGCACCCCCATGGAGACTGCCAGAGGTCCGGTAGGAGGTAAGAGGGCTGTAAAAGTACATTAATTGGTTCCTAGTAAGTACATTTAAGACTAAATTGGTACTACAGTATATGCCATTTAGGAGATGATTTTATCCAAATGACCTTAGTTAACTTACAGAATCAAACCCACTATACTGGCTTTGCAAGCACCATGCTCTACAAACTGAGCTACACATTTTTTGTGACATAATCAGGTTTTTGATAACTGATAGATAGATTGATAGATTTAATTAAAATCATTGATTGACTTAATACAAATTGCGTTTACTGACACCACAGCTGACATTGATTGTCATGATGCATGACAGGAGAGTGTGTAACGACTGTCTTTGGGTGAAAGAGAGGTGGACCAAAATGCACCATGATGAAAATCCATATTTAATGGGAATACTTAAACACCGAACAAAAACAACAAACCAACAAAAGGAACGAACACTGGAACAGGAACAATCACCCACAAAATACCCAAAGAATATGGCTGCCTAAATATGGTTCCCAATCAGAGACAACAATAGACAGCTGCCTCTAATTGAGAAACAATCTAGGCAAACATAGACTTACAAAAACACCTAGATAGGAAACACCCCCATAAACATACAAACCCCTCAACAAGACAAAAACACATACATCACCCAAAATAACAAAGAAAACAAAGAATACTAAGGTCAGGGTGTGACAGAGTGATGTGACTGAAAGATAAAAAATATTCCAGTCAGTCTATGAAATGTACACACGCACAAACAAACATGCGCGCAGACACACACACATGCACGCATGCACAAACATACGAACACACACACACCCATGCACACGCGCGCACACGCACACACACACACACACAAACACAATAATATCCACTTTGCAATGCACCAACAGAGGTCACATTAATTCATCAATTTGATCTGTGGTTCCATGTGTCAAAGTCTGAATGCTAACCTTTCAAAATGACGGGAGCATATGGGAATCATGACATAGATAGAGGATAATCTCTTACTGTGGCTTCGGGTTTGACCCAGAGACAATGTCTGTGTCTTAAATGGCATCCTATTCCCTATATAGTGCACAACTTTTGACCATAGGCCTATGGGTTGTGGTCTAAAGTAATGCACTATATAGGGAATGAGGTACTCATCCCTGCAGGCTGCAACAGGCAATATTGTGTGAGTTTATCTCTGTGGGTCAACATCAATCTACCCTGTGGTTGTGAAGTTTTGGATGGATTCTGCAGTGCTATAAAGGCTACTAACAGGCACCATATGAAGACATTATTGTATTGTACGTGAAGAGTTTAGTTCCAAAACACTAAATATTACATTTCCGAAATTATAGTCGATTAGCTTTTTTTATTTTTTACTTCTGAAATACAATTAGATCATGGCATGGAGATGCAGGGGAATTTCACCCTGGGGAAATCTGGGCTTGTTTTCATCATCATTTCTAGGACAGTGAGATGTGTTTCACACGTAATTGTCCAGGAAGATGGCAGTTTAGGGCTTTGCGCGCGGAGTGATACACTCTATGACGGCTTGTATTGATGGGGGGGTGTCTAAAAATACATGTAGTCCTGCTTTGTGGCATTTCGCGAAGGCTCTATATTATACTGATCACACTATCTATACGTTTTTGTGGGTGTAGATATGGTTGTCCTTGTTCGATAGAGCCATTGGATGTCTTTCAGTGATGTTATTGCTAAATATACAAGCAGAGACATTTTTACCAGTCTCTGAAAGACTACAACTTGTGATGGGTGGTGGTTCGTGCTCTGGCCCCCGTCCCTCATCCAAGGCGGGAGAGGGACAGAAGCGAACACGAACAACAATCTTTTGGGCAAAACTGAAAGAACTGACCAGACACAATAGCTTCAAGTGATTCCTCTTATCAACACGAATGTGACAATGGAGCATCTATTAGCTACATGGTGACATTCAACCATACATATTTTAACCGGATAGCGAAGAGGATTCGAGCCCCTAGCTAACGTTAGAAGCTCAGCTACAGCCGATGCCAACACCAAGAGGGCAGATGACAAATGTGGTGCCTAGCTAAGTAAGTAATTTTTCCTGCAAGCCACCTAGCTAGCTAGCTAACTTTAGTTAATCTACTGAAACCCATATTGTGTATTGCTGGCTAACAGATTACTTTGTTATAGTGGGAGGAAATCAAATTATTTTTCTGTTTGCTAACTTAGCTAGCTATGTAGGTAGCAAGGTGGATAGCTAACTAACAATTATATGTAGTCATATATTTTACAAAAAATAGAAGAGGTTTTACAATCAGTTATGTTTTGTATCTCGATTGTAAAACCTCTTCTCTTTTTAGTGGTAGATATAGCTAGCTATTAAACCACAAGATACAATCTTAAAACCAGCCACCGAAAGCCAGGGTTACAAGCAAACGTTAGCACATGACTGGAGTTGTCTAACTAGTTAGCCTGGTGCCTGCTAATTTGCTATGTGCCATTCCTCACATTTTTAACTTGTTAACAATGATGTCTAATATTCACAACTGTAAATAATTGTACTAACGAGCTATGTCACATAATTAATGAGAGTTGACATTGGTTATGATTATGACCTTCAATGCATATGTATGACGTAAGATAGGATTTCAAAATTTTAACAAGTATTGCATATCCAGCAAGCTAGCTAAGTTTACTAGCAAACAGTGTTGAGAAACAATAATACAACAATTTACTGTTGTCAATATTTAAAACTGAAGCTGGTTTTACTCAAAGAATATTTTCCTAAACTTGACCTGAAAGACATGGCTGTAGGTAGATACTGTTTGCCTACCTACCTACGCACACGTGTACGGTCTGGTCACCCTGCAAAGGTTGAGGTTTATTCCATATTTCTTTCTATTAGGCTAAATATTGTTGTAAATGTAATCTCTGTGCTTGTGCATATGTATGCATGATCAACTAGTCTACCCTAATGTTGATGTTATGCTGGCAGGTTCAACTGTTGTTCAAACTGTACAATAAAGTATAATGTTTTGTTTGTCTTACCGACAACACCGTGTGGTGCCGTCATTGAAAATAATAATTTGTTCTTAACTGACTTGCCTGGTTAAATAAAGGTCAAATAAATAAAAAATAAAATAAAAATGACTCAATCTGGGTCTTCAAAGTTTGAATCTGATCCATGTGCACCTTCATCAGATGAGCAGAATGGTACTGCCCTGAGCCCCCATCGATTACAGTGGCCTATGATAGAAACGGTAGATCAATTAAGAATTAAAAGTGACGTCCCACTCTAGCAAAACTAACTGCTTTCTTGGCAACCATGGTTTTTTTTGGTGCGGCCTGTTGTCCAGCCCTTTGTCCACTGATCTCAATGGATGGTTTTCAGCATGTTTGTATGCTCTGCAAAAACACATGAATGTTTTTAGTACACAATATTTTTTAAATTTTATTTAACCTTTTCTGAATTATCGATTTTATTACACAGTATGCCTACAGATTGATAGGCTATATAATTTTTTTAAAGAAAATGCACTGAAACCAAAAGATAGGGCACTGCAGTTGGCTTTATGCCTCACGGATGATGCTCTGGCCTGTTTGATATTGATTAGCCCCGTGGACAGACGTGATTATGGTGCTTTAGTGGGAGCACTATGGACAGTGTGTACAGCCGAACTGAGTAATAAACGCAGGCAGCCTGGAGAGCCTCTATGGGTGCTAGCTAATGACATTGAGAGCCTCTCTCGGTGGGCATATACTCACATGCCCCCTCCGTGCAGAGCGAGCTAGCACAGGAAAAGTTCAAACAGGCGCTCTCTCCTACGGAGCTGCACGTACAGACCCAGCTGGCTCATCCTGAGTCATTGCCGATAGCCTTGGAGAGGGAGCTGGAGTGGACTGGGGCTTCAGCTGGGGATTTGATGGGGGCGCAGGGAGACAGACCCTCTGTGTGGCCTGGGGGGCAGAGCCGCATAGAGCCGGAAAAGCCTGCATGGGTGGCTGAAATGACAGAACTCATTCGTGCTGTGTCGCTACAGGCGGCACGAAACACACGCTCTGGTCCCAGGGTCTGCTGGGGTTGTGGCCAGCTAGGCCATCTGCGCCGGGATTGCCCCATGTCCCCCAGGGCTCAGGGAAATGGCTTGGGGTCCGCATAGACCAAGTAGTGCGGACCCCTGGCTCTCTTTCCCAACGTCCATCATCTTCAGTAGGAAACCACCGGCACAGATGAGGAAGCAAGCCTCCACTTCCCCCAGAAGCAGATGAAGGCAAGAGGATGGAGCCTGTTGTTATGGTGGGCCAGACCCCCCAGCCCAGCTTCCCCAGATGGGAGAGGAGAGGACACTGTCGGCAGGGAGGGCGAAATGGGGGAGGAACTGTGTTGGTCTTGACCCCGAGCAACAGGAAAGGTTGTGGCAGTTGCTGTTTGAATTCAGAGACAGCTTTGCGCTAAGTGAGAAAGAGGTGGGTCGACTCATCTGGTGGAGCATGAGATCGACACAGGTGATGCTCGACCCATGAAGATGCGTCCCCACCATATCCCACTGGCACGCCAGGAGGCGGCAGACAAGGTTGTGTTGGAGATGCAGCGGGCAGACTTCATTGAGCCCTCAAACAGCCCCTGGGTGGCGCCAGTCGTCATAGTTCCTAAGAATGGGGGCCAGCTGAGGTTCTGTGCGGACTACAGGCGGCTGAATGAGGTAACCAGGAAGGACTCATACCCCATACCACGTATCGATGAGTCGCTGAACCTGGTTAGGGGGTCCTCCTGGTTCTCCTCACTAGACCTCCGCAGTGGCTACTGGCAGGTGCCCCTCTCCCCAGAGGCCAGAGCCCAAACTGCGTTCTCCACTAACAGAGGACACTGGTCCTGTGCTTCGGCCTGTGCAACGCTCCAGCTACTTTTGAGCGTTTGATGGACAGGGTGCTGGATGGCATCCCCCGACAGCAGTGTCTGGTATACCTCGATGACACCCTGGCCCATTGCAGCTCCTTCCAGTCAGGCCTGGTGGTGCTACATCGTGTGCGGGTGGCTGCCGCAGGTTTGAAGCTCCACCCTGAGATGTGCCACTTCATGAGAAGAGAGGTGTCCTTCTTGGGCCACTGAGTGGGGAAGGAGAGGATCAGCACCATGGAAGACAAGGTGGGGGCTGTCCGAGACTGGCAACCCCCACCAACCAGCGTTAGCTGAAGAGCTTCCTGGGCCTGGCCTCGTACTACAGGAGGTTTGTACAGGGCTTCTCAAGCGTCGCGGCTCCCCTGAACTGCCTGCTGCCGAAGGACAAGGCTTTCACTTGGAAAGTGGCGTGTGAGGAGGCCTTCAACACCCTCAAACATGCACTGATTGAGGCCCCCGTGCTCGCCCCCCCCCTGACCTCACCTTGCCCTGTATCCTGGACACAGACGTGAGCAATGTGGGCATAGGTGGGGGGCTGGCCCAGGTGGGGCCAGAGAAGGAGAGAGTGGTGGCGTACTTCAGCAAAACATTTGACAAACATGAGCGCCGCTACTGTGTCACCCAGCAGGAGCTCTTGGCTCTTGTGGCTTCCGTCAAACACTTCTAGTACTACCTGGGTGGCATGCCCTTTACTGTAAGGACTGACCACTCTGATGTCCAGTGGCTCATGTCTTTCAGAGAGCCAGAGGGGCAGGTGGCAAGCTGGTTGGAGGAGCTTCAACCGTATGACTTCACAGTGGTGCACAGGGCAGGGGCACGCCACTCCAACGCCGACGCCATGTCCCGTCGGCCCTGTACTGCAGACAGCTGCCGCCACTGTGAGCGGAGAGAGGGACGGGAGAGAGAGCTGTGTGCAGAGGAGGGGGGTCTGTGCCACAGGTCGCTTCAGAGACTTTGTTCCCTCGGGGGCAAGGGACTTTGTGGTGGGGGGGCTGTGTAGCGACCCGCAAAGACAGCTGTGTGTTATGTGTTAGGATATTAGTTGGTTGTGTTGTACTCTCCCCAGAGGCCAGAGTTCCCCAGAGGCCAGTGTTCGCGGGGTCCGACATGCCAATCAGCCTGGAATGTTCTGATGCAGGGCATCCTGGTGGTTGTCGGAGTGGCGTGGAGTGTGGTTGGGCAGGGGGATGGAGCATTGGAAGTTAAGACGGTTTAGCCATTGTTCTTTCTCTTACGGCTGGCTTTCATAAGAGAAGGTCACGGTTGGTTTGTGGGGTCTCTCTCATTTATTTGTCATGGGCTACAGCCAAAACAGTAGCCTGTGTAAAGTTGGGTTAACTTGTTTTGGCTGCAATCCCATTAACGGGATAATTGTCATCAACAACCGCTGAATTGCATAGCGCTACATTCAATGAATATTACTAAAATATGTATTATTCATGAAATCACAAGTGCAATATAGGAAAACACAGCTTAACCTTTTGTTAATCCACCTGTCGTCTCAGATTTTGAAAATATGCTTTACAGCGAATGCAATCC
Source organism: Oncorhynchus keta (assembly GCF_023373465.1). NCBI lineage: Eukaryota > Metazoa > Chordata > Actinopteri > Salmoniformes > Salmonidae > Oncorhynchus > Oncorhynchus keta. The sequence continues at coordinate 38,214,825 of NC_068424.1, forward strand.
AAGCGCGTGTAAATTTATCGATCGCTCGACAAAACATTAAGTACACTTAGTAAAAAGTAGCTTGGCCACGAAAATCAGAAAAGCAATCAAATTAATTGTTTACCTTTGATGATCTTCGGATGTTTTCACTCACGAGACTCCCAGTTACACAATAAATGTTCCTTTTGTTCCATAAAGATTATTTTTATATCCAAAATACCTCCGTTTGTTTGGCGCGTTGTGTTCAGAAATCCACTGGCTCGAGTGGTTACGACATCACAGACGAAAATCTCAAATACTGCCCCTACATTCAAGAATTTATAGGAGATAAATCCTGTCCATTCAGCACACCCAATCTGGTGATATTTGTTATTGAAGCAGGACAAGAACAAACAAAACAAAACAACAACAGCAATACCTTTGTGACCAATCTACTTGGCTGCTAGCTGTTTGTAATATTTTGTCTACTGAGAGAGATGTGCCTACATAAACATTTGGATAGCTTTCCCCCGAAAAGCTTTATTGAAATATGACACGCCAGGTGGATTAACAACAAGCTAAATTGTGTTTTGCTATATTGCACTTGTGATTTCATGAAATGTAAATATTTTTAGTAATTTAATTTGAATTTGGCGCTCTGCAATTCAGCGGATGTTGATGAAAATGATCCCGCTAAGGGGATAATAATATAATAATAATATATGCCATTTAGCAGACGCTTTTATCCAAAGCGACTTACAGTCATGTGTGCATACATTCTACGTATGGGTGGTCCCGGGAATCGAACCCACTACCCTGGCGTTACAAGCGCCATGCTCTACCAACTGAGCTACAGAAGGACAGGTGCGTCAAGAAGCTAACCGGCTGAAAATGGCAAGAATGACGTTCAGTATGGTCCTTCACCACTTCTACCGTGAGACCTGAGTCTGAGCCAGCAACCTGGACACAGCAGTCGAAGCTATCAAACTGCCTTTTCTCTAAAGCCTTTGCTCTCAGGAGTGTGACATGGGGTGCATGTGGAGTGAGCATGGAGAGGGAGAAGTCCAAACTTCTCTCATGCTGCTGGTGTACTGGTAGGAAAATGGACAAAGACATAAGACTGTAAATGACAGTGGCAGCTCAGGGGCCATTATCAAGGGCCATCCACTTTGAGCATTCACCATTAAAATGACTGAAACACTGTCTGAAGAAGAACATGAAGAAATGCCAGGAAGGATGAGTGCCGGGGACCGAGGGGGGTGGTGAACCGTGCCCGTAATTGATTTAGGCTTGTCCAAAATTGTTTATTTGTGGTATCAGGTTGATTGTAGTGGTCTGCACACTGCAAAAGGTATAGTAATTTAGACTAAGAATGCATTGAGAAAAGTGAGGGTCTTATAAATTAAAGTGATAGAACCAACGTGAAGCACTAAGAACTGTCATTCTAAATTTGGATTGAATATTTTATCAATTAAAAAAAAAAAAAAAATGTACCTTTATTTAACCAGGCAAGTCAGTTAAGAACACATTCTTATTTTCAATGACGGCCTGGGAACAGTGGGTTAACTGCCTGTTCAGGGGCAGAACGACAGATTTGTACCTTGTCAGCTCGGGGGTTTGCAACCTTCCGGTTACTAGTCCAACGCTTTAACCACTAGGCTACGCTGCCGCCCCCTAACTATAATTATGATATGGAAAGGCAAGGCTTCTAGAAAGAGAGCTGTGCCCTAAAAATTTGAAGAGAGACACTAGATTGTAGCTTGGGCAAACCATGCAATCTCATTTTTAGCAAGGTTGGTGTGAAACTGTTATAACATGTGTTCTCTTTCTCTTCCCTGTGAAATGTTATTAACATGCTGTAAGGCAATCTGTGCCTCTCTGGCTGATAAGATTTCAGCAGCTATCTTGTTTTCTACTCCTTCAGAGAATGGTAAAACAGTTAGATGCCAACTCTGGATGGGCTCCCATTTCCCCCTGTAGATACGGACGATGAGTATTGATTGAAAGTTGTTTTCTTTTAACAAGTTGAGGGTAAGGTCATCTACAGTGGTTGCTCCACTAAAAGTTTTGCGATTATGCTTTTGGGTTCTACTGTGTCTCTCTCTAATTGACATGAAGGGGCGACATAAACCTAAATAGAAACTGATAATTGTCCATGACTTCAGTATTACTTACTAAAACTGTTGTTACACTAAGGTTTTTATTATTTTATTTTGCTCTTACTGTAGTCCTGTAGGCCACTCCCGATCAGTCACTTTATACAGCGCCTGAGTGGTGCAATGCAAGCTCCTTCAGGGTTATCTTTGGTCTCTTTGTTGCCTCTGATTAATGCCCTCCTTGCCTGGTCTGTGAGATTTGAATTGTTCAGGTGCCATATTATTTCCATTTTTTAATAATGGATTTAATGATGCTCTGTGGGAAGTTCAAAGTTTTGGATATTTTTTCATAACCCAACCCTGATCTGTACTTCTCCACTACTTTGTCCCTGACCTGTTTGGAGAGCTCCTTGGTCTTCATAGTGCTGCTTGCTTGTTGGTGTCCCTTGCTTAGTGGTGTTGCAGACTCTGGGGCCTTTCAGAACAGGGGTATATATATCTACAGTGCCTTGCGAAAGTATTTGGCCCCCTTGAACTTTGCGACCTTTTGCCACATTTCAGGCTTCAAACATAAAGATATAAAACTGTATTTTTTTGTGAAGAATCAACAACAAGTGGGACACAATCATGAAGTGGAACGACATTTATTGGATATTTCAAACTGTTTTAACAAATCAAAAACTGAAAAAATGGGCGTGCAAAATTATTCAGCACCCTTAAGTTAATACTTTGTAGTGCCACCTTTTGCTGCGATTACAGCTGTAAGTCGCTTGGGGTATGTCTATCAGTTTTGCACATCGAGAGACTGAATTTTTTTCCCATTCCTCCTTGCAAAACAGCTCGAGCTTAGTGAGGTTGGATCGAGAGCATTTGTGAACAGCAGTTTTCAGTTCTTTCCACAGATTCTCGATTGGATTCAGGTCTGGACTTTGACTTGGCCATTCTAACACCTGGATATGTTTATTTTTGAACCATTCCATTGTAGATTTTGCTTTATGTTTTGGATCATTGTCTTGTTGGAAGACAAATCTCCGTCCCAGTCTCAGGTCTTTTACAGACTCCATCAGGTTTTCTTCCAGAATGGTCCTGTATTTGGCTCCATCCATCTTCCCATCAATTTTAACCATCTTCCCTGTACCTGCTGAAGAAAAGCAGGCCCAAACCATGATGCTGCCACCACCATGTTTGACAGTGGGGATGGTGTGTTCATGGTGATGTGCTGTGTTGCTTTTACGCCAAACATAACGTTTTGCATTGTTGCCAAAAAGTTCAATTTTGGTTTCATCTGACCAGAGCACCTTCTTCCACATGTTTGGCGTGTCTCCCAGGTGGCTTGTGGCAAACTTTAAACAACACTTTCTATGGATATCTTTAAGAAATGGCTTTCTTCTTGCCACTCTTCCATAAAGGCCAGATTTGTGCAATATACGACTGATTGTTGTCCTATGGACAGAGTCTCCCACCTCAGCTGTAGATCTCTGCAGTTCATCCAGAGTGATCATGGGCCTCTTGGCTGCATCTCTGATCAGTCTTCTCCTTGTATGAGCTGAAAGTTTAGAGGGACGGCCAGGTCTTGGTAGATTTGCAGTGGTCTGATACTCCTTCCATTTCAATATTATCGCTTGCACAGTGATCCTTGTGATGTTTAAAGCTTGGGAATACTTTTTGTATCCAAATCCGGCTTTAAACTTCTTCACAACAGTATCTCGGACCTGCCTGGTGTGTTCCTTGTTCTTCATGATGCTCTCTGCGCTTTTAACGGACCTCTGAGACTATCACAGTGCAGGTGCATTTATACGGAGACTTGATTACACACAGGTGGATTGTATTTATCATCATTAGTCATTTAGGTCAACATTGGATCATTCAGAGATCCTCACTGAACTTGAGTTTGCTGCACTGAAAGTAAAGGGGCTGAATAATTTTGCAATTTTTCAGTTTTTGATTTGAAATATCCAATAAATGTCGTTCCACTTCATGATTGTGTCCCACTTGTTGTTGATTCTTCACAAAAAAATACAGTTTTATATCTTTATGTTTGAAGCCTGAAATGTTGCAAAAGGTCGCAAAGTTCAAGGGGGCCGAATACTTTCGCCAGGCACTGTATATATATATATATACTGAGATCATGTGACAGATCATGTGACACTTAGATTGCACACAGGTGGACATTATTTAACTAATTATGTGACATCTGAAGGTAATTGATTGCACCAGATCTTATTTTTTTAAACAAGTTACTTTTTCTATTCCACTTCACCAATTTGGACTGTTTGTGTTTGTCCATTACATGAAATCAAATTAAAAATCAATTTAAATTACAGGTTGTAATGCAACAAAATAGGAAAAATGTCAAGGGGGGTGAATACTTTTGCAAGGTTCTGTATATGATCTTTGGATGTTTTCACTCACGAGACTCCCAGTTACACAACAAAATACCTGTTTGTTTGTAGCGTTATGTTCAGAAATCCACAGGAAAGAGCGGTCACGACAATGCAGACGTATATTCCAAATAATATCCATAATGTCCACAGAAACATGTCAAATGTTTTTATAATCAATCCTCAGGTTGTTTTAAAAATATATATTCGATAATATATCAACCGGGTGTGTAGGTTTTTCAATAACAGCGGGAGAAACAATGGTCGCTTTTCTCAGTTGCGCAAAACTCACTCTGAGAGCCCCCACTTATCCACTTACGCAATGTGATCTTTCACGCTCATTTTTCAAAATAAAAGCCTGAAACTATGTCTAAAGACTGTTGACACCTTAGGGAAGCCATAGAAAAAGGAATCTGGTTGATATCCCTTTAAATTGAGGATTGGCATGCATAGGAACAGAGAGGTTTCAAAATAGGCACTTCCTGATTGGATTTTCCTCAGGTTTTCACATGCAATATCAGTTCTGTTATACTTACAGACAATATTTTGACAGTTTTGTAAAACTTAGAGTGTGCTCTATCCTAATCTGACAATTATATGCATATTCTATTTTCCGGGGCTGAGAAATAGGCAGTTTCAAATGGGTACGTATTTTAGCCAAAAATGAAAATACTGTACCCTACACGCAAAAGGTTAAGGTACATGAAAGTTCACATGTTCGAGAAGGCATTTCTGTCAAAAAACACTCTCCTGTGAAGTAGTGACCCGTGACATACGCCTAGTTCCCTGAAATGAGTCACATATACTAATAACTATATGCCATGGCCGAGCCAGGGTGAAGTTCCACTTTAATGTCAGACATGTATTTGTTTGAAACCTATCACTAAATGTTTTTATTTCAGAGAGCCAGACAATAATGTATGCCATTTAGCAGACAGTTCTATCCAAAGTAGCTTATAGTCATGGGTGCATACATTTTACATACTCTATGTGTGTGCTAGTAATCGAACCCACTATCCTTGCGTTACAAGCACTATGCTCTACCAACTGAGATACAAAGGACCATTTTATCGTAAAACAAAATATATCCGTCTCAATTTGAGAGAAAAAAGTAGCAGTACAAGGTATTTATTTAAAGAACTGTATAAATGATACACTTTTGATTTTATATATATATATATATATATATATATATATATATATATACATAAAAATAAGCTCTGGTTCAAAGTAGTGGAATATATAGGGAATAGAGTGCCATTTTCCACTCAAATCCTCAATCCACTCAAATCCTCCCAAATGGCACCTTATTCCCTATATTTTGTATTGTTTTTGACAGGAGCCTGCAAAAGGTGGTGCACTACATAGGGAACAGGGTGCCATTTTGAACGCAATAAAATATGTTTTTTTTGTGATACCTGGCACTATTGTGTGTACAATACCTTCTATGGGAATTGAAATCTGGTGTGTCTAGAATGTGGAGGAGGTTATCAATACAACTTAGTTATATAGGTATCTAATAACATTGGATACATCCAATACACCCACATATTCCTCATTCAACAGATCAATCTTACTATTTCCAATTAAGATACTGTTCCCAGTTCATTCACAACCAGTGGTGCATAGATGAAAAACAAGATTAAGAAGAAGTGATGTGAGTGACTCACCTAACAGATAATTGTAACCAGATCATAATATTAATTCAATAAAATTGAAAAATAGGAATCTTTTGATATAAATGGAGCGTAGTCTAGATTTGATGCCATGATAACAGTTGTTGTGATTGATTACATGTGATGTAGAGCAATTAAAATAAATAAAAATTTGCATTTTAATAACATTATCATCAGTTAAATTAATTCATTAGACTTGATTAGTTTGGTTTCAGTTTGACACGTGCGGTTCAATAGAGCGTAATGAAACTAATGGAAGTGGGAGAGAAGAGGGCTTCAGCGCTGTGACAGATAGCAGAGAGAGAGAGAGAGAGAGAGAGAGAGAGAGAGAGAGAGAGAGAGAGAGAGGCTGGGGGCTACACAAAGAGAGGTGCCAGGCATTGAAGGCACAAGCAGCTGCAAACTAACCTAAATGGAGATGTCAAAATGTTTCCTTTATACACACATAACCACAAATGACAGCTGGGATTTGGGTCAGTTTAGCCATGAGCAAAGACCAACCTCTTGAGAACAGAAACATCCATAGTTCAAATGGATAAAACTAGTGGGAAAGTAAAGATGGATAACTCTAAAGGCCAATTAAATACACTTTTCTGAAGAGTAAACTAATTTGCAGACTTTTCCATAGAGGACCTAATGCACCTGCAGTGTTTTCTTCCAGTACCTCTATTATCGCCCTTAGCACATGCACACATTGCACACACACTGTTATACAATACCACTTGGGTTAAGGCAAAAAATAATACAACTATGAGAGTGTACATATTTAATTAAGGTACCTCCCCAAGTGCCTGAGCTTAGGTAATTAATTATGTCAAAAGGAGGCACATACTAATTCTCCATACTGATTACCATGCATTAATTAATAGTTTACATGAGGAGATAAAATGACTGGAGCCTCAGATTAACATTGAAGGCATCTTACATCTACTCAGGCAATGCCCTGGACAGCTGAAAATGCCTTACATTTACTCTGGCAATGCCCTGGGCAGTTGAAAATGTCAGTTTTATCCTAGGGAACTGAATATACTTTTCTCTGACAGGCTAAAGGGGGGGGTGTAGGTTTATCTTATTGCACCAGTGAGTTTATCTGCCTGTCAAATGGCACCCTATTCACTATATAGTGCACTTCATTTGAGCAGGGCTCAATGTACTATATAGGGAATAAGGTGCCATTTGGGATGCATACAGCATCTACTTCCTGGTTTAGTTTGATCCAACATGTTTAATCAATTCTTATAAACCGGGTGGTTCGAACTCTGAATGTTGATTGGCTGACAGCCGTGGTATTTTCAGACTGTATACCACAGGTATGACAAAACATGTATTTTGATTGCTCTAATTATATTGATTACCAGTTTACAGTAGCATTAAGGTACAGTGGGGCAAAAACATATTTAGTCAGCCACCAATTGCGCAAGTTTTCCAACTTAAAAAGATGAGAGAGGCCTGTAAATTTCATCATAGGTACACTTCAACTATGACAGACAAAATGAGGGAAAAGAAATCCAGAAAATCACATTGTATGATTTTGAATGAATATGGTGGAAAATAAGTATTTGGTCACCTACAAACAAGCAGGATTTCTGGCTCTCACAGACCTGTAACTTCTTCTTTAAGAGGCTCCTCTGTCCTCCACTCGTTACCTGTATTAATGGCACCTGTTTGAACATTCAGTATAAAAGACACCTGTCCACAACCTCAAACAGTCACACTCCAAACTCCACTATGGCCAAGACCAAAGAGCTGTCAAAGGACACCAGAAACAAAATTGTAGACCTGCACCAGGCTGGGAAGACTGAATCTGCAATAGGTAAGCAGCTTGGTTTGAATAAATCAACTGTAGGAGCAATTATTAGGAAATGGAAGACATACAAGACCACTGATAATCTCCCTCGATCTGGGGCTCCACGCAAGATCTCACCCCGTGGGGTCAAAATTATCACAAGAACGGTGAGCAAAAATCCCAGAACCACACGGGGGGACCGATTGAATGACTTGCAGAGAGCTGGAACCAAAGTAAAAAAGCCTACCATCAGTAACACACTACGCCGCCAGGGACTCAAATCCTGCAGTGCCAGACGTGTCCCCCTGCTTCAGCCAGTACATGTCCAGGCCGAAGTTTGCTAGAGAGCATTTGGATGATCCAGAAGACGATTGGGAGAATGTCATATGGTCAGATGAAATTAAAATATAACTTTTTGGTAAAAACTCAACTCGTCGTGTTTGGAGGACAAATAATGCTGAGTTGCATCCAAAGAACACCATACCTACTGTGAAGCATGGGGGTGGAAACATCATGGTTTGGGGCTGTTTTTCTGCAAAGGGACCAGGACGACTGATCCGTGTAAAGGAAAGAATGAATGGGGCCATGTATCGTGAGATTTTGAGTGAAAACCTCCTTCCATCAGCAAGGGCATTGAAGATGAAACGTGGCTGGGTCTTTCAGCATGTCAATGATCCCAAACACACTGCCCGGGCAACGAAGGAGTGGCTTCGTAAGAAGCATTTCAAGGTCCTGGAGTGGCCTTGCCAGTCTCCAGATCTCAACCCCATAGAAAAACTTTGGAGGGAGTTGAAAGTCCGTGTTGCCCAGCAACAGTCCCAAAACATCACTGCCCTAGAGGAGATCTGCATGGAGGAATGGGCCAAAATACCAGCAACAGTGTGTGAAAACCTTGTGAAGACTTACAGAAAACGTTTGACCTCTGTCATTGCCAACAAAGAGTATATAACAAAGTATTGAGATACATTTTTGTTATTGACCAAATACTTGTTTTCCACCATAACTTGCAAATAAATTCATAAAAAATCCTACAATGTGAGTTTCTGGAGAAAGAAAATCTCATTTGTCTGTCATAGTTAAAGTGTACCTATGGTGAAAATTATAGGCCTCTCTCATCTTTTTAAGTGGGAGAACTTGCACAATTGGTGGCTGACTAAATATTTTAGTGCATACACTGCCACCTACGTCACTGGAGTGCGCAACCTATCTATATCACTATATTCTCTTAACTAACCCTGAATTTCTAATAAAATAATTCCCTACAAACCTCACTACTCCCATCACCCCCACCCAAAGTAACACTCCCCATTCCCGTCCAACCTCTCTGACCTTGTCAAGCAACCTCTCCCTTTTTACATCATACATTTCACAAAATAATAATACATGTTCAACTGTTTCTTCTACCATACAGCCATTACACATTCCAGTACCATGTTTCCCTATCATTTTCATAGAGGAATTCAACCCCATATGCTCTAATCTCATCCTACACAACATTAATTCCTCCCTTCTGTTCCCATTACATGACACTATCTCCTGATTTCCTTGTACTATAAACACGTCTGCCCTTACTACATTTATCCCATTGTCTCTGCCAGCATATCTAAACCATTTTTCCAAATCAACTGCACCTGTATATCCACAATATTATTTTTCCCTGCTCTTTTTGCTATTAATGTAAACTATATAATTCCCAGAAACACCTGTATGAGCCAAAATGCAACAGAACTGAATTTCAATACCATTTCTTTGTAAGCTCAAAAATAGCATATTTAGTTTTAACCAACATTTTGATCCCTTATTGATGTCTCCTGTTAAAGGGGGAGGGAGACAGGTTAAATAATGATTTTTAAGTCTTGTCTGTGTGCCATTCAGAGGCTGAATGGGCAAGACAAAAGATTTAAGTGCCTTTGAACAGGGCATGGTAGTAGGTGCCAGGCACACCGGTTTCAATGTGTCAAGAAATGCATTGTTTCTGGGGTTTTCTCGCTCAAAAGGACATCCAGCCAACTTGACACAGCTGTGGGAAGCATTGGAGTCAACATGGGCCATTATCCCCGTGGAATGCTTTCAACATCTTTTAGAGTCCATGCCCTGATGAATTGAGGCTGTTCTGAGTACAAAAGTGGTCGCAACTCAATATTAAGAAGGTATTCTTAATGTTCTGTACAATCAGCTATTCAACCCCATTCATAAATTGTATATCTATAGAAAGTGTTAACCCTTTAGTTTTTCATTACTGTTTATGTTTTCATGGAATATAATGGTGACAATTTTATGCATGTGGGTATTTTTTTCTTACACTAGGCCTGTGTAGAGATAATACCAATGTTAGTGTTTGAACGTGTGTCACAGAATTACATATAGAACTACTGATTTATAGGATCTCTGTGGTGTGTGAACATCTGTACACGATATGAGATAATATGCTATGTCTTTCTGTAGGTCTCTGCACATGGATGGCTGGTTGCATGTCTACAGGCAAGTGAACATATCAGTATTGTGTGTTGGTGAAGCACTGATGTGTGTGTGTGTGTCCGCCTGTGTGGGTGAATATCTGATGTCTGATTGACACCGGCAGTCTATGCAGACAGAATCTGATCCCAATGCCATCTGGGACACAGCAGAGCTTCCTCTGAAATGTTCATTTTCACAGGTGGAAGCACAGGGCTGGGAATACCTTTTCTATTAATCAATAAACAGCTTAACCAAGTATTTCACAATGCATTCCCGTGGGACACATCGCTGCACGGTATGAAAATCTGCCATGCAAAGAAACGAGAATAAAAATATATAATATTAATAATCCTTGCTTCAGTATAAGGGAACAAACCTTTATTGGCATACAGTGGAGAAATCCAGAATCATTTGTGTGGTCATTTATATCATTACGGCAGTTCAGGTGGTGGGGCAGAGCACTCGGCAAGACAAAATAAATGGATTCAACACTGTGGGGAAATTGAATGGAAATATTCAGTAAAATGGTTTGGATGGGCAGGAAATGTAGAACTACCACAGTATATTACCCAATTCTCTCTACAAGGACATGCTTTCCGCTATCAATGGATGAATTGTGCAAATGAGAGATTTCTTCTCATCAATAAATAATGTGCATTATCACCAATGTGCTGTGTATCAACTTGATCCAGTGTGTAATGACAGTAGGTTTCAAACCAGAGACCAAGGCGGCATACCAAATGGCACCCTATTTCCTATAAAGTACTTTTGACCAGGGACCAAATGTACTATACTAAACCAGTGTACTATACGGGTCATTCTACAGAAGTGGTGAAAAATGTGAGTTAAAAAAAAATCCTAATTTGTATCCTATTTATTCCAAACTTTCAGCACACAAGAATTCCAACATATGTCAGGTAGACATACAGTATAAACTACTCACCCACTCTGTTTGTATTGCATATTTGAAATATTTACCTGAATTCCTTACCACCCCACTAAATTTGCAACCGCATTTTACGGCAAAAAAGAGCTTCTAGATATCAGGACCGAGATCACTCACCTCAGATTAGACAAAGATTTTTTCTACAACAAGGACGATGCACAAGACATTCTCCAAACACCCCACAAGGCCGGCATCCCCGTTATTTGCAAGAGGAAGCGACGCAGGTACAGAGGACAAAGAGCCGGATGCCTGGTCAGGACCTGGAGAAAGCGACTGGGAAAGCTGCCGTTACAGTCTATACCAACATGCAATCATTGGACAATAAATTAGACGAGGTACGATCACATGGATGAATGACAACATGGATATTCAGCTAGCAGGATATACGCTGCACCGGCAAGAAAAAATAGAACAGCACACTCCGGTAAGACGAGGAGGGGCAGTCTGTACATATTTGTAAAGAACAGCTGGTGCACGAAATCTAAGAAAGTCTCTAGATTCTGCTCGCCTGAAGTAGAGTATATTGTGATAAATTGCAGGCCACACTACTTGCCGAGAGAGTTTTCAGCTATACTTTTCGTGGCTGTTTATTTACCACCACAGACCGATGCTGGCACTAAGACCGCACTCAGTCAGATGTATAAGGAAATAAGCTAACAGGAAACCACTCTCCCAGAGGCGGCGCCCCTAGTGGCCGGAGACTTTAATGCAGGGAAACTTAAATCAGTTCTACCAAATTACTATCAACATGTTAAATGTGCAACCAGAGGGGAAAAAATCTAGATCATTCCACAGACAGAGACGCGTACAAAGCTCTCCCTCGCCCTCCATTTGGTAAATCCGACCACAACTCTATCCTCCTGATTCCTGCTAACAAGCAAAAATTAAAGCAGGAAGCACCAGTGACTCGGTCGATAAAAAAGTGGTCAGATGAAGCAGATGCTAAACTACAGGACTGTTTTGTTATAACAGACTGGAACATGTTCCAGGGTTCTTCCGATGGCATTGAGGAGTAAACCACATGAGTCACTGGCTTTATCAATAAGTGCATCGAGGACATCGTCCCCACAGTGACTGTACGTACATACAGCAACCAGAAGCCATGGATTACAGGCAACATTTGCACTGAGCTAAAGGGTGAGAGCTGCCGCTTTCAAGGTGTGGGAATCTAACCTGGAAGCTTAAAAGAAATCCTGATATGCCCTGTGACGAACTATCAAACAGGCAAAGTGTCAATACAGGGCTAAGATTGAATCATATTACACCGGCTCCAACGCACGTCTTATGTGGCAGGGCTTGCAAACTATTAACAGACTACAAAGGGAAGCACAGCCACGAGCTACCCAGTGACACAAGCCTACCAGACAAGCTAAATCACTTCTATGCTCGCGTCGAGGCAAGCAACACTGAGGCATGCATGAAAGCATCAGCTGTTCCGGACGACTGTGTGATCACGCTCTCAGTAGCCAACGTGAGTAAGACCTTTAAATAGGTCAACATACACAAGGCTGCGGGGCCAGATGGATTACCAGGACGTGTGCTCCGGGCATGTTCTGACCAACTGGCAGGTGTCTTCACTAACATTTACAACATGTCTCCGATTAACTCTGTAATACTAACATGTTTCAAGCAGACCACCATAGTCCCTGTGCCCAAGAAAAGGCAGCCTTCCTAAATGACTACAGACCCATAGCACTCACGTCCGTAGCCATGAAGTGCTTTGAAAGGTTGGTAATGGCTCACATCAACACCATTATCCCAGAAACACTAGACCCACTCCAATTTTCATACCGCCCAAACAGACTCACAGACGATGCAATCTCTATTGCACTCGCCGCTGCCCTTTCCCACCTGGACAAAAGGAACACTTATGTGAGAATGCTATTTATTGACTACAGCTCAGCGTTCAATACCATAGTACCCTCAAAGCTCATTACTAAGCTAAGGATCCTGGGACTAAACACATCCCTCTGCAACTTGATCCTGGACTTTTTGACGGGCCGCCCCCGGTGGTGAGGGTAGGTAGCAACACATCTGCTACGCTGATCCTCAACACTGGAGCTCCACAGGGCTGGTGCTCAGTCCCCTCCTGTACTCCCTGTTCAACCACGACTGCATGGCCAGGCACGACTCGAACCCCATCATTAAGTTTGCAGATGACATAACAGTGGTAGGCCTGATCACCGACAATGACGAGACAGCCTGGCCGGGTGGTGCCAGAATAACAACCTATCCCTCAACGTAACAAAGACTAAGGAGATGATTGTGGACAACAGGAAAAGGAGGACCGAGCATGAAGCCATTCTCATCGACGGGGCTGTAGTGGAGCAGGTTGAGAGAATCAAGTTCCTTTGTGTCCACATCAACAACAAACTAGAATGGTCCAAACACACCAATACCGTCATGAAGAGGGCACGACAAAGCCTATTCCCCTTAAGGAAACTAAAAAGATTTGGCATGGGTCCTGAGATCCTCAAAAGGTTCTACAGCTGCAAAATCGAGAGCATGGTTGCATTACTGCCTGGTTCGGCAATTGCTCGTCCTCTGACTACAAGGCACTACAGAGGGTAGTGCATACGGCCCAGTACATCACTGGGGCTAAACTGCCTGCCATCCAGGACCTCTACACCAGGCGGTGTCAGAGGAAGGCCATAAAAATTTCCGAAGACCCCAGCCATCCCAGTCATAGACTGTTCTCTCAACTACCGCATGGCAAGAGGAACCGGAGTCCCAAGTCTAGGACAAAAGGCTTCTCAACAGTTTTTACCCCCAAGCCATAAGACTCCTGAACAGGTAATCAAATGGCTACAAGTACTATTTGCATTGTGTGCCCCCCAACCCCTCCCCAACCCCGCTGCTTCTACTCTCTGTTTATCATATATGCATAGTCACTTTAACTATACATTCTACTTCAATTGGGCCAACCAACCAGTGCTCCTGCACATTGGCTAACCGGGCTATCTGCATTGTTTCCCACCACCCACCACCCGCCAACCCCTCTTTTACGCTACAGTTACTCTCTGTTCATCATATATGCATAGTCACTTTAACCATATGTACATGTACATACTACCTCAATCAGCCTGACTAACTGGTGTCTGTATGTAGCCTTGCTACTTTTCTAGCCTCGCTACTGTATATAGCCTGTCTTTTTACTGTTGTTTTATTTATTTTCTTACCTATTGTTCACCTAATACCTTTCTTTCACTATTGGTTAGAGCCTGTAAGTATGCATTTCACTGTAAAATTTGCACTATTGGTTAGAGCCTGTAAGTATGCATTTCACTGTAAAATTTGCACTATTGGTTAGAGCCTGTAAGTATGCATTTCACTGTAAAATTTTCATTAAAGGGAGAAGCATGCACGGTACTGATAATTTTGATTATCATTCTAATACAGACACATTCTAGACATTTTACTTGCATATCAAATAAAATAAAAATTACCCTGATTTTCAAAAGCCTTAAATAGAATTTTGAGAAATGTAATCTCTACTGTAAATGACTTATGCATCTTATTACTGAACAAAATTATAAATGCAACATGGAACAATTTCAACGATTTTACTGAGTTACAGTTCATATAAGAAAATGAATTCATTAGGCCCTAATCTATGGATTTCACATGACATGTCTCAGCTCCTGCTTTTTCCAGTCTCTCTTTTCTCGCCCTCCTGGTTTTGACCCTTGCCTGTCCTGTCTCTGAGGCCGCCTGCCTGACCACTCTGCTTGCCCCTGAGCCTGCCTTCCGCCCGGTACCGTTGCCTCACCTCTGGTTTACTGACCTCTGCCTGCCTTGACCTGTCTATTGCCTGCCCCTGTGGGAATATTAAACTATTGTTTATTCGACGTGGTCTGCATCTGGGTCTTACCTTCATACCTAATTGTACAAACTGGCCATGACTGACCCAGCAGACCCGGACCAGCTGCACAACGCCATCTCCTCCAAAGGAGCCTCCATTGGTAGCCTCAAAAGGCTCCTCAACAGCTTCTAGCCCCAAGCCATGAGACTACTGAACAATTCATAAAATAGCCACCGGACAATTTACATTGATCCCCCCGCTTCCCTTTTGTACACTGCTGCTACTCGCTGTTTGTTACCTATGCATAGTCTCTTCGCCCCCACCTACAAGTACAGATTACCTCAAGTAGCCTGTACCCCCGCACACTGACTCGGTACCGGTGCCCCCTGTATATAGCCTTGTTTGTGTTATACTTATTGTGCTACATTTTATTTGAACTTTTTATGTTAGTCTACTTGGTAAATATGTTATTCTTCTTGAACTGCACTGTTGGTTAAAAGGGCTTGTAAGTAAGCATTTCACGGTAACGTCAACACTTGTATTCGGCGCATGTGACAAAGTTTGATTTGATTTGAGGGTGGTGAGGTCTGCCCAACGCGTCACTGGAGGCAAACTACCTGCCCTCCAGGACAGCTACAGCACCCAATGTCACAGGAAGGCCAAAAAGATCATCAAGGACAACAACCACTCGAGCCACTGCCTGTTCACGCCTCAATCATTCAGAAGGCGACGTGCATCAAAGCTGGGACCGAGTGTCAAATCTGCTCCCGCTCTTCCCTCCCTTGGCACTTGAGGGCGACCGGCTGCCCTTCATCACGCACTCCTACCATAAATTATGCACACCTGCCTTCCCTCGTTACGCGCTTCAGCGAAATTGGACTCACCTGGACTCACTTATCATCTGTTCATTATCTCCCCTATAGTTGTCGGTTTCCCTGCTCTGTTCCCTGCTGATGCATTGATTGTTTTTTGTCTTTGTTTTCTTGTATGCTGACGCTGTTCCTGTCTCGTTCCATGTCTGTTCCTCATTAAATGTTTGACTCCCCGTACCTGCTTCGTCTCTCCAGTGTCAACACATGCGGTGACATCACCTGGTTTAAAGGATGTTTCTAGAGCCATCTTCTCTCTCATCATCACTCAATGCCTAGGTTTACCTCCACTGTGTTCACATCCTACCATACCTTTGTCTGTACATTATGCCTTAAATCTATTCTATCGTGCCCAGAAACCTGCTCCTTTTACTCTCTGTTCCGAACGTACTAGATGACCAGTTCTTATAGCCTTTAGCCTTACCCTTTTCCTACTCCTCCTCTGTTGGTGATGTAGAGGTTAATCCAGGTCCTGCAGTGCCAAGCTACACTCTTATTCCCCAGGTGCTCTCATTTGTTGACTTCTGTAACCGTAAAAGCCTTGGTTTCATGCATGTTAACATTAGAAACCTCCTCCCTAAGTTTGTTATATTCACTGCTTTAGCACACACTGCCAACCCGGATGTCCTAGCCTTGTCTGAATCCTGGCTTAGGAAGACCACGAAAACCCAGATATTTTCATCTGTAACTATAATATTTTCCGACAAGATAGAACTGCCAAAGGGAGCAGAGTTGCAATCTACTGCAGAGATAGCCTGCATAGTCTGTCTTTACTATCCAGGTCTGTAATCAAACAATTCGAGCTTCTACTTTTAAAAATCCACCTTTCGAGAAACAAGTCTCTCACCATTGCCGCTTGCTATAGACCACCCTCGGCCCCCAGCTGTGCCCTGGACACCATATGTGAATTGATTGCCCCAAGTCTATCTTCAGAGCTTGTGCTGCTAGGTGACCTAAACTGGGACATGCTTAACACCCCAGGCATCCTACAGTCTAAACATGATGCCCTCAATCTCACACAAATTATCAACGAACCTACCAGGTACAACCCCAAATCCGTAAACACTGTCGTGGCAGAATCAGAATCCTTCAGGTAACATTTATAAATAAGATCTTTTATTGATTTTCATAAGCATGCTTATGTGGGAAAGTTACTTGGGCCCAGAGAGGGGAGAGGTCGGGTTAGTCTTATCTGGGAATGTGTCTGTAACTATTCCTAAACCATGTGAAGGGATGGTGTGATTAATGGGGAACCAGTTAGGTTGGCTCCACAATGTCTGTGTGCCAGTCACGTCTCTCTATAAGCTTGTCCAGGAGGGGGTGTATTTGATATATGCCATTGGATGAGGTAATGTTTTTGGTTCTAAGTGGTACCAAGAACGAGAACAGAGCTTTGGTTTAGGAGACCAAACTGAACGATAATTTATAGCTAATGCTATAAATGGCAATGGCTAGCTTTTGCTAATGCTATAAATTATGGGATACTCCTTTTTCTGGTAAAAGGTTCTTTGTGTAATGTTCCTAAGATCTGTTATTTTTCATGTGAGTTTAGATGGGTGTGTCTTTGCTCTAAAGGATCTCAGTTGCCATTATGTTGACACTCTCAGATAATTCATTTATAGACACTGAATTGATCTGAGAGTCACAGGGCTATGGTGAAGCTCATATAATTAAAGATGGACTTTATGATAACTCTGACTTGTGTGTGGTTTGCTCTCTCATGATTTGGTAAAACAGGAAATTTCCACGACAACACGGGCACCCTCGTAGATATCATCCTAAACAATTTGCCCTCCAAATATACCTCTGCTGTCTTAAACCAAGATCTCAGCGATCACTGCCTCATTGCCTGCATCTGTAATGGGCCTGCTGTCAAACAACCACCCCTTATCACTGTCAAACGCTCCCTAAAACACTTCAGCGAGCAGGCCTTTCTAATCGACCTGGCTCGGGTATCCTGGAAGGATATTGACCTCATCGTCAGTAGAGGATGCCTGGTTATTCTTTAAAAGTGACTTCTGCACCGTCTTAAATAAGCATGCCCCATTCAAAAAAGGTAGAACCAAGAACAGATATAGCCCTTCATTCACTCCAGAACAGACTGCCCTTGACCAGCACAAAAACATAATGTGGAGTATTGCATTAGCATCGAATAGCCCCCACTATATGCTACTTTTCAGGGAAATTAGGAACCAATATACACAGGCAGTAAGGAAAGCAATGGCTAGCTTTTTCAAACAGAAATTTGCATCTTGTAGCACGAACTTGAAAAAGTTCTGGGACACTGTAAAGTCCATGGAGAATAAGAGCACCTCCTCCCAGCTGCCCACCGCACTGAGGCCAGGAAACACTGTCACAACCGATAAATCCACTTTTATTGAGAAATTCAAAAAGCATTTTTCTACGACTGGCCATGCTTTCCACCTGGCATCCCCTACCCCGTTCAACAGCCCTTCACCCTCCACAGCAACTCGCCCAAGCCTCCCCCATTTCTTAAGCCTTTCCCATCTAGATAGCTGATGTTCTGAAAGAGCTGCAAAATCTGGACCCCTACAAATCAGCCGGGCTAGACAATCTGGACCCTCTCTTTCTAAAATGATGTGCCAAAATTGTTGCCCCTATTACTAGCCTGTTCAACCTCTCTTTCGTATCGTCTGAGATTCCCAAAGATTGGAAACCTGCCGCGGTTAAACCCCCTCTTCAAAGGGGGAGACACTCTAGACCCAAACTGCTAAAGACCTATTTCTATCCTACCCTACCTTTCTAAGGTATTCTAAATCCAAGTTAACAAACAGATCACCAACCATTTAGAATTCCACCGTACCTTCTCCGCTATGCAATCTGGTTTCAGAGCTGGTCATGGGTGCACCTTAGCCACGCTCAAGGTCCTAAACGATATCATAACTGCCATCGATAAGAGATAATACTGTGCAGCTGTATTCATCGACCTGGCTACGGCTTTCGACTCTGTCAATCAACACATTCTTATCGGCAGACTCAACAGTATATATATATATATATGCCATTTAGCAGACGCTTTTATCCAAAGCGACTTACAGTCATGTGTGCATACATTCTACGTATGGGTGGTCCCGGGAATCGAACCCACTACCCTGGCGTTACAAGCGCCATGCTCTACCAACTGAGCTACAGAAGGACCTACCAACAGCCTTGGTTTCTCAAATGACCTCCTCGCCTGGTTCTCTGATAGAGTTCAGTGTGTCAAATCGGAGGACCTGTTGTCCGGACCTCTGGCAGTCTCTATGTGGGTGCCACAGGGTTCAATTCTTGGGCCGACTCTCTTCTCTGTATACTTCAATGTTGTCGCTCTTGCTGCTGGTGATTCTCTGATCCACCTCTACGCAGACGACACCATTATGTATACTTCTGGCCCTTCTTTGGACACTGTGCTAACTAACCTCCAGACGAGATTCAATGCCATACAACTCTCCATCCGTGGCCTCCAACTTCTCTTAAATGCAAGTGAAACTACATGCATGCTCTTCAACCGATCACTGCCTGCACCTGCAAACCAGTCCAGGATCACTACTCTGGACGGTGCAGACTTGTATGTGGACAACTACAAATACCTAGGTGTCTGGTTAGACTGTAAACTCTCCTTCCAGACTCACATAAAACATTTCCAATCCAAAGTTAAATCTAGAATTGGCTTCCTATTTCACAACAAAGCATCCTTCACTCATGCTGCCAAATATACCCTCGTAAAACTGACTATCCTACCGATCCTCGACTTTGGCGATGTCATTTACAAAATAGCCTCCAACCCTCTACTCAACAAATTGGTTGCAGTCTATGACAGTGCCATCCGTTTTTGTCACCAAAGCCCCATATACTACCCACCACTGCGACTTGAACGCTCTTGTTGGCTGGCCCTCTCTTCATACTCGTTGCCAGTACCAGCTGTCAGAGCAGCTCACAGATCATTGTACCTGTACATAGACCACCCAACTACCTCATCCCCATACTGTATTATTTATTTATTTTGCTCCTTTGCACCCCAGTATCTCTACTTGCACATTCCTTTTCTGCACATCTATCACTCCAGTGTTTAATTGCTGTATTGTAATTTTTTCGCCACTATGGCCTATTTATTGCCTTACCTCCCTTAATTTACCTCATTTGCACATACTGTGTGTAGACTTTTTCAACTGCATTATTGACTGTATGCTTGTTTATTCCATGTGTAACTCTGTGTTGTTTGTGTCGAACTGCTTTGCTTTATCTTGGCCAGGTCGCAGTTGTAAATGAGAACTTGTTCTCAACTAGCCTACCTGGTCAAACAAAGGTGAATACAATTTTTTTATTAAATAGTGTGACACCGAGAGAATGAAAAACAGCTTCTATCTCAAGGCCATCAGACTGTTAAATAGCCATCACTAGGTGACTTTCACCCGGTTACGTATCCCTGCACCTTAGAGGCTGCTGCCCCATATACAGTTGAAGTCGGAAGTTTACATACACCTTAGCCAAATACATTTAAACTCAGTTTTTCACAAATCCTGCCATTTAATCCAAGTAAAAATGCCCTGTCTTAGGTCAGTTAGGATCACCACTTTATTTTAAGAATCTGAAATGTCAGAATAATAGTAGGGAGAAAGAGTCATTTCAGCTTTTATTTCTTTCATCACATTCCAGTGGGTCAGAACTTTGCATACACTCAATTTGTATTTGGTAGCATTGCCTTTAAATTGTTTAACTTGGGTCAATCGTTTCAGGTAGCTTTCCACAACCTTCCCACAATAATTTGGGTGAATGTTGGCCCATTCCTCGTGACAGAGCTGGTGTAACGGAGTCAGGTTTGTAGGCCTCCTTGCTCGCACACACTTTTTCAGTTCTGCCCACACATTTTCCATAGGATTGAGGTCAGGGCTTTGTTATGGCCACTCCAATACCTTAACTTTATTCTCCTTAAGCCATTTTGCCACAACTTTTGAACTTTGCTTGCGGTCACTGTCCATTTGGAAGACCCATTTGCGACCAAGCTTTAACTTCCTGACTGTTGTCTTGAGATGTTGCTTCAATATATTCACATAATTTGTTTAGTGAATGTTCTGGTTATGTCGATATAGGACTTCTTTTACTGTGGATATATGTACTTTTGTACCTGTTTCCTCCAGCATCTTCACAAGGTCCTTTGCTGTGGTTCTGGAATTGATTTGCACTTTTCGCACCACAGTACGTTCATCTCTAGGAGAAAGAACATGTCTCCTTCCTGATTGGTATGACTGCTGCATGGTCCCATGGTGTTTAACTATACTATTGTTTGTACAGATGAATGTGATACCTTCAGGCATTTTGAAATTGCTCCCAAGCATGAACCAGACTTATGGAGGTCTACATTTTATTTTCTGAGGTCTTGGCTAATTTATTTTTATTTTCCGATGATGTCAAGCAAAGAGGCACTGAGTTTGAAGGTAGGCCTTGAAATACATCCACAGGTACAACTCCAATTGACTCAAATTATGTCAATTAGCCTATCAGAAGCTCCTAAAGCCATGACATCATTTTCTGGAATTTTCCAATCTGTGTAAAGGCACAGTCAACTTAGTGTATGTAAACTTCTGACCCACTGGAATTGTGATACAGTGAATTTTAAGTGAAATTATCTGTCTGTAAACAATTGTTGAAAAATTACTTGTGTCAACCACAAAGTAACATGCAAAAAAATGTTTTATGAACAGTGTAGTACAGTTCAGTGTGTCTGAGCTTGTCTCAGGTGTAGAGACACACAAGCGCAGAGAACTGTAGTTAGAGATTGTTACACCATAATGAGATTTACCCAAAGATGTTTGCCGACATCTTGTCCACTTCAATTCTTCTTTCATTGATTGAGACAGGTGGGTGTCAAAAAGTGCTGCATGTCATGATGACAGAGACCTGTCTCGACCAATGACTGAGAAGTCCTGAAATAGACACAATGCCGGTGCACATATTGATGGATTACTTTAAGAAAAAATGAATTTATTTGGATAACGGAGTGTTTTCGAAATTCAAACGGATCCCCTGCAACGTGACACAGACTCCTGTTTCCCTGAATTAAGGACGAAGGCGGCATCGCTAAGGTTAATTGAAAATGTTTTGTGCTACCCCAAGCAGGGGTATCCTGTAACTCCTAGTAATGGGTACCAAAAATATTTGGTTATCACATTATCTGGTGTAACAATCTCTAGCCAAGAGAACTGGTGATCAGCAGAAGATTGGAGAGGTGGTCATGATAAAATTGCGAATCCAAAGAAACATACAATAAATTCAGGGAATACTTCTAAAGCTGTGTCTAGTCCTGCGACAGTTCAGTTGTGCTACAATGACACACACAGGCAAAGGAATTATGTTTCTGTATCTAGAATCCACACCAGGATGAAGCCCAGGCACCACACGGTATTGTTATACTCTATTGTACAGTTTGAACAAGCATAAACTCAACATTAGGGTAGACCAGTTAAACATGCATACATGTGCACAGGCACAGAGATTACATTTACAACAATATCTAGCCTAATAGAAAGAATTCTGGCATAAACCTCAACCTTTGCACAGTGACCAGAACATACAAATGAACATAGGTAGGTAGATATTGTGCTAACATTTGCTGGTAAACCTAGCTTTAGGTGGCTGGTTGTAACATTGTAGCTTTATGTTTAGTAGCTAGCCATATCTAAGACTAAAAAGAGAAGAGGTTTTACAATCGAGATACAAAAGATCTCACATTGTAAAACCTCTTCCATTTTTTTGTCATAGATATGGCTATCGATTAGTTGCTACCTCGATAGCTAGCTAAGTTAAGTTAGCAAACAGAAAATAATTTGTTTAGCCAGCAATACACAATATGTGTTTCAGTAGATAAACTAAAATTAGCTAGCTAGCTAACGTAGGTTGTTTGCAGGAAAAATAACTGACGTAACTATCTAGGCACCATTTTAGTCATCTGCCCTCTTGATGCTGGCATCGGCTATAGCTGAGCTTCTAACAATAGCCAAATCCAAGTCTTTCTTTTGAATCCTCTTCACTATATTCCTGTTGAAACATATGTGCTTGAATGTCACCATGTAGCTAATAGATGCTCCATTGTCGAATTTGTGTTGATTAGAGGAACCACTTGAAGTCATTGTGTCTGGTCAGTTCTTTCAGTTTTGCCCAAAGGATTGTTGTTAATGTCTGCCTCCTTTAAAAAAAAAGCCTGCCTTGGGGAGGGATGGGGGCCAGAGCACGAAGCACAGAGAGTGCAAAATAATGTGTTTACTTGTATATTTAGCAATGAATCCGCCAATAGAAACATTGCTGAAATATTTCCAATGACTCTATCAAACAAGGACAACCATATTTACACCCACAAAAACGTATAGTGCAAGCAGTATAAAACAGAGCCTCTGTGAAATGCCACAAAGCAGGACTATATGTATTTTTAGATCTTGTCCCTCCCATCAACCCACCGGAAGGGTATATCGTTCAGCTCTTGAAGCCCTGGGCCCTGGGCAATTATGTGTGAAACACATCTAACTGTCCAAGAAATGCCTCAGACATGATGAAAACAAGCCCAGATTCCCCCAGGGTGAAATTCCCCTTTAAGGACTGGTGAATTTTTCAGGATAAAAAAGAAACAGAAGGGAGCTAAGCACAGGCAAAATCTTAGATGAAAACCTGATTCAGTCTGCTTTCCACCAGAAACTTGGAGATGAATTCACCTTTTGGCAGAACATTAACCCTAAACAAAAGGCCAAATTACCAAGAAGAGAGTGAATGTTCCTGAGTGGCCGAGTTACAATGTTGACTTTAATCTGCTTGAAAATCTATGGCAATACTTGTAAAGGGTTGTGTAGCAATATTCGACAATCAATTTGACAGAGCAAAAACATTTTTTAAAAGAATAATGGGCAAATATTGTACAATCCAGATATGCAAAGCTCTTAGAGTCTTAACCAGAAATACTCACAGCTGTAATCGCTGCCAAAGGTGATTCTAACATGTAAAAACTCAGGGGTGAGAATACTTATGTAAATGAGATAGTTCTGTATTTTATTTTCA
Organism: Oncorhynchus keta; assembly: GCF_023373465.1. NCBI lineage: Eukaryota > Metazoa > Chordata > Actinopteri > Salmoniformes > Salmonidae > Oncorhynchus > Oncorhynchus keta. Next base: position 38,238,839 of record NC_068424.1, read on the forward strand.
ATAAATGTGCTAAAATGTATAACATGTTTTCACTTTGTCATTATGGGGTATTGTGTATGGATGTGTGAGGGGGAAGAAACAGTGTAATCCGCTTTGAATTCAGGCAGTAACACAACAAAATGTGTAATAAGTCAAAGGGTATGAATACTTTCTGAAGGCATTGTACACTATCTCTGGATAGGGCCAATATAATGCTGAGATATTCACGGTAACTTGATGCCAGAGCAGTAAAATACAGTAAAAGTGACTATTAAACTGTAAGGCAATTTTTTTATACAGTATTTTACTGTAATTAATTTGGATTGGTATTGTTACTTTTGATACTGGAGCTCCGAGGCCTGTGTCGAAATCGCTAAGCAGCTAACTTCAAAGCAGTGTGCCGATGTGTGTATCACTTTATCAGAAGTATGTCATGAATGACAGAAGTATGTCATGAATGACAATGAACTATGGAATTTTCAAGGACGTGAGGGTATGAGGTTGACTCCTGTTGAAAACACTACTTAGAAATGTGTTTTATATGAAACCAAACTTTCTGCACTGATGTTACATTTTTTATTTGATATTTAGTATAGTATAAGCTTCTCTCTTAAAAACCTTTCTGGGAATGGGGGCAGTATTGAGTAGTTTGGATGAATAAGGTGCCCTTGTAAACTGCCTGTTACCCAGGCCCAGAGGCTAGGATATGCATATGCATGGTAGTATTGGATAGAAATCACTCTAAAGTTTCCAAAACGGTTAAAATAATGTCTGTGAGTATAACAGAACTGATATGGCAGGTGAAAACCTGAAGAAAATCCAACCAGGAAATGCTATTATTTTGAAATGGCTGTTTTTCCATTGAAAGTCTATCCACCATACAAAGACTTATGACCCAGTTCGCGATCCCTATGGCTTCCACTACATGTGGCCAGTCTTTAGGCATTGTTTCAGGCTTTTACTCTGAAAAATGAGGGAGAAACACCACTTTCAATGAGTGGCCAGTAGAAATTTCCAGAGATGTTTTCTACGCGTGACCACGCCTTTCTTGTTTTTCCTTTTCTATTGACGGAGATATTGTCCGGTTGAAATATTATCGATTATTTATGACAAAAACAACCTGATTATAAACATCGTTTGACATGTTTCTACGAACTTTTATGGTACTTTTTTGATTTTTTGTCTGTCTGCTGTGACGGCGCTTTGTGCCAATGGATTACTGAACAAAACGCAACAACAAAACTGAGGTTTTTGGACATAAAGAGGAACTTTATCAAACAAAACTAACATTTATTGTGTAACATGGAGTCTTGTGAGTGCAACCATATGAAGATCATCAAAGGTAAGTGATTAATTTTATCGCTATTTCTGACTTTTGTGACTCCTTTAATTGGCTGGTAACTGTATGTAATGTTTTGTTAGCTGGGCACTGTCCTCAGATAATCACATGTTATGCTTTCACCGTAATGTCTTTTTGAAATCTGACACTGTGGTTGGATTAACAAGAAGTTTATCTTTAAGCTGATGTATAACACTTGTATGTTTTAGGTATTTTTATGAGATTTCTGTTGTTTGAATTTGGCGCTAGAGGAACACCTATCCCTAATAGGTTTTAAGCATCCCAAATAATGCCACAGATTTTTTTTTTTTAAAGATGTGAACCTGGTATTCCAATGTAAGATGCAAACCTGGTATTCCAACTGCTTATAGGCTAATAAAGCCAACAATTTACCACTGCGCCATGGAATTTTTATAAAAATAATGGAGAAAAAAACTCTCATGATCACACACTGGCATTGTCACATTTGTCAAATGGAGGAGACCAAGGCGCAGCGTAATGTGAATACATGATACTTTTAATAAAGATAGACACTAAACAAACTATACAAAATAACAAAACAAACATGAAGCTATGATACAAAAGTGCAAACACAGGCAACTAGACATAGACATAGACAATAACCCATGAAATACCCGAAGAAGATGGCTGCCTAAATATGGTTCCCAATTAGAGACAACAATAAACAGCTGCCTCTAATTGAGGACCAATCTTGGCAACCATTGACATACATAAACACCTAGATAGTAAACGACTCCATAAACCTACAAAACCCCTAGACTGTACAAAAACACATACATCACCCATGTCACACCCTGATCTAACCAAAACAATAAAGAAAACAAAGAATACTAAGGTCAGGGCGGGACAGGTATTTATTGCAGACCAGCAGACCTCAGCGACTTGCATTGTGAACAGATAATGAAGCAATGAACAGTATTCGGCACAATTTGGTGAAAGCGCTCAAGCCTTCAGAAAGCTTTGGTTTTCATCACCACAAGGTATTAGAGCAAGCAGGTTGGCTTTGCATATTACCTCACATCAATGAATACTAGATGTTTTATACCACTTGCATTTCTACAAAGGCTTCCAACTGGCTGTGATTATAGAGGACAACAGATCAAATGGACATGGATAAACAGCCATTGAGGTTTAATATCCACTACCACTTTGATATGTTCCATATATACATTTAATTGAGAACTACAACCACATCACTTAATTTGGTACAGGACATTCACTAACATGTGCACAAATATAGCAACTTACAAAACATGTCTTAAAATATGTGAATGAGCCAGCTATTGTTTCTCCTCCCACAATAGTTCTTCACAATCCACCATAATTTACATTATGCTGCAGTAAATTTATAGAAAAACAGCAATACAGTATTTTATTGTTGAATTGTATTGAACATACACCCCAACTCACGCCCTGACCATACTAAAACAAAGACAAAACAAAGGAACTCAGGTCAGAACGTGACAGTGTCAAATGTTTCAGGTAGCCTTCCACAAGCTTCCCACAATAATTTTGGTGAATTTTGCCCCATTCCTCGTGACAGAGCTGGTGTAACCGAGTCAGGTTTGTAGGCCTCCTTGCTCGCACACACTTTTTCAGTTCTGCCCACAAATGTTCTATAAGATTGAGGTTAAGGCTTTGTGATAGCCACTCTAATACCTTGACTTTGTTGTCCTTTAGCCATTTTGCCACAACTTTGGAAGTATGCTTGGGGTCATTGTCGATTTCGATTTCCTGACTGATTTATGGAGATGTTGCTTCAATATATCCACATACTTTTCCTACCTCATGATGCCATCTATTTTGTGAAGTGCACCAGTTCCTCATGCAGCAAAGCACCCCCACAACATGATGCTGCCTCCCCCGTGCTTCACGATTGGGATTGTGTTCTTTGGCTTGCAAGCCTCCCACTTTTTCTTCCAAACATAAAAATAGTCATTATGACCAAGCAGTTCCATTTTTGTTTCATCAGACCATAGGACATTTGTCCAAAAAGTATGATCTTTGTCCCCATGTGCAGTTGCAAACCGTAGTCTTGCTTTTTCATGGTGGTTTTGGAGCAGTGGCTTCTTCCTTGCTGAGAGGCCTTTCAGGTTATGTCGATATAGAACTCGTTTTACTGTGGATATAGATACTTTTGTACCTGTTTCCTCCAGCATCTTCACAAGGTCCTTTGCTGTTGTTTTGGTATTGATTTGCACTTTTCGCACCAAAGTACGTTAATCTCTAGGAGACAGAACGCATCTCCTTCCTGAGCAGTATGACGACTGCATGGTCCCATGATGTTTATACTTGCATGCTATTGTTTGAACTGTACAGATGAACGTGGTACCTTCAGGCATTTGGAAATTGCTCCCAAGAATGAACCAGACATGTGGGCGTCTATAATTTATTTTCTGAGGTCTTTGCTGATTTCTTTTGATTTTGCAAGGATGTCAAGCAAAGAGGCACTGAGTTTGAAGGCTGGCCTTCAAATACATCCACAGGTACACCTCCAATTGACTCAAATTATGTCAATTAGCCTATCAGAAGCTTCTAAAGCATTGACATTATTATCTGGAATTTTCCAAACTGTTTAAAGGCACAGTCAACTTAGTGTATGTGTACTTCTAACCCACTGGAATTGTGAAACAGTGAATAATGTGAAATAATCTGCCTGTAAACAATTATTGGAAAAATTACTTGTGTCATGCACAAAGTAGATGTCCTAATCAACTTGCCGAAATTTGTGGAGTTGTTGGAAAAACTAGTTTTGATGACTCTAACCTAAGTGTATGTAAACTTACGATTTCAACTGTATGTGTTAGTGGAGTATGGGCCTGAGGGCTCACACGTAGTGTGTTGTGAAATATGTCACAAGAAGACAGTGAATGTGGGTAGAGATCTCATTGAAGGAGAATTGAGTAATTGAAGAGGTTAAAGTTTACCATAATACCAGCGTAAGACCTGCCTGCCTCCAGCAGTGTATTGAAGCAGATCAGAAAAGTAATATTTCTTGCCACCTGAACAGGCTGGCCGTCAGTGGATCAGAGAAAATCACAAACAATAAAAATGCAGGTACTGAGTACTTACACACAATGCCTTCAGAAACTGTTCATACCCCTTGACTTATTCCACATGTTGTTGTTTTACAGCCTGAATTCAAAATGAATTAAGTAAAAAAAAAGAAGCTCACCCATCTACTCAAAATACCACATAATAACTAAATGAAAACATGTTTTTAGAAATTATTGCTAATTTCTTGAAAATTAAATACAAAAATACTGTATCTTGCTTCCATAAGTATTCAAACCCTTTGTTAGACACACCTTTGGCAGTGATTACAGCTGTAAGTCTTTCCTAGGTAAATCTTTAAGAGTTTTGCACACCTGGAATGTATAATGTATAATATTTGCACATTATTATTTTTTAAATTCTTCATGTTCTGTTAATAGGGCTGAGATCCCGCTAACGGGATCGATATGACAACAACCAGTGAAAGTGCAGGGCGCCAAATTCAAAACAACAGAAATCCCATAATTAAAATTCCTCAAACATACAAGTATTTCACACCATTTTAAAGATACATTTCTTGTTAATACCACCACAGCGTACACTCCTCTGCATTTTAGAATTTGAGATATAAACAAACAATTCTTAGGACATCTGTTTGATGCTACAGGGCCCGGTACAGTTTATATAAATATATTCTGTGAATGCATAAGGGCAGACACATTTCAAAGATTGATAGAAAATATTCATATTTATTTTATGGTGGTTCTACATCAGGGCTCTCAACCCTGTTCCTTGAGAGCTATCATCCTGTAGGTTTCACTCCAAACCTAATCTAGCTCACCTGATTCTAATAATGAACTGGTTGATAAACAAAACCAGGTTAGTTACAACTGGGGTTGGATTGAAAACCTACAGGAGGGTACCTCTCCAGGAACAGGGTTGGAGACTCCTGTTCTACATGGTCTTATCCTAAGCCACACTAGATGCGTTTACACAGGCAGCCCAATTCTGATATTTTTTCCACTAATTGGTCTTAATCACTGTATATATTTTTTCAGAACTGATCCGATTGGTCAAAATACCAATTAGTGAAAACAAGATCAGCATTGGGCTGCTTGTGTAAACACGGCCATAGTCCTTTATATGGCTTCAGTACACTGGCAATGGTGTTTGGCATGGTGGGCTGGGGAAGCTCAGACTCTTTGTGCTGATGGCGATGGGCTTGTCCTGAATGCAGTGAACGGCCAGCTGGATAATACTCTGCCGAAAGTGGCGTAGGGCTTCTTAACCACCAACTGCTTGGTCCTCTTGCAGAATATTTGCTGCTACTGCACGTCTCCTGGAAAGACATGGTTGTGGTTTTAGCATTTTAAACTTTTTTGTGGATTGGACATAGGGAAACATGCCTTTTTGGTATTTGGTATTTTATTAGGATCCCCATTAGCTGTTCCCAAAAGCAGCAGCTACTCTTCCTGGGGTCCACAAAAAACATGAAACATAATACAGAACATCAATAGACAAGAACAGCTCAAGGACAGAACTACGTACATTTTATGTAAAGGTATGAACCGAATGGGACTGGCTAGCCTATTGTTTAGGGACAATGAGCGGATATTGGGAGCTGCTTTTGAGAGGAAAGATCAGTCCAAAAAGTGAATGGGCTGGGGGGCTGAAGAAGGCGTGGAAAGTCTTAGGAAGGCAGTTCTTACACAGTATGTTATGTATGGTAGACTGAGGAAAAAGGGCACCTCAATTGCTCTCATAAACAAATGTATATTTACTGTATAAGGACAACCAAAAAAATCCTCATCTCACTGTACTGTCTGTAAACATCCCCCAGCCCATTGACTATAACAGATTATTTTTGTCAATAGTCGCCCTATGCAGGGGCATTTTGTGGACATGTCTTTGTATTGTGTTTTCAGAATCTGCAAAGTGAAGAACGAGATAATTCTGTCATTACTGTTGTAGTCTTGATTTTGTAACTTTCAGTGTCTTTTGCTGGTACCACAATCTTGGTTTGCTCCATAACCACAAGGTGTGTCCGCTCCCTCATGCTTGTCTACCCAAAATACCCCTACTTTGGGGTATTTGTCAGAAGGGCACTATGGAATGACTCGAAATAATATGAATTTTACCAAAGGTATAAAGTCTAAATTGATTACATGACCTGGAAAGTACTCTGTGGTTCTCAGGCTACCTCTAACCACCTGTTATCCCATAACACAAACCATACAAACACTACCCAATTTATGTTAATACCATGCTTACTGTAAATTGAGCTATCTTAGCCATCATTTTGTAAAAATGTTGGCCAATTTAACTTCACCTTGTTCAGAGCTAGGTGTTGGAAGTGGATGTTGATGGAATCAGATTCTGTAACAATTTAACCAACCAACAATACACAATTTAAGCAGCCCACTAATTCAGTTGATATTTTTTAGACTGGCTAGCTAAGCATACCTAAAATTGACATTTCAATATTGTCAGCTTGCTGTTAGCTAATGAGCTTCTCTAGAATGGCAGCAAGATTGGTAGCCAGACGAGACTGGCTGAGAACCAACCATGGATGATTTATACACGCTCATCATTGCTACCTACACACAAACAGAGAGTAAGTTAGCTATATTGACAATTCTATTTTTAGTCATGTTTAGAGTGGAATAGATGGCTACCAAATTGACATGGCAAATAAGAGTAACATTAGCTATCTTACCTTAGCTAGCATCAGTCAAAGATAGAATGAACAAACAAACATGTTTAGTCTGCTGAAGGAAGCTACCAGCAGTGACTACCATGGTATAAGAGAATGGTGCCGGAAGAAATGGCAGCATGTGGTTGTGCTATTTATGTTTTTTTTCTCGCATTATTTGTAACTTATTTTGAACATAAAAAAAGAGCTTAGGGATATCAGGACAGCGATCACTCACCTCGGATTAGACAAAGATTTTTTCTTAAACAAGCAGAACGCACAGGACATACTCCAAACACCCGACAACATCCCAGTTATTGGCAAGAGGAAGAAATGTGGGTACAGAGGACACAGAGCTGGGTGCCTCGTAAGGATCTGCAGAAGGCAAGTGGGAAAGCTGCCATTACTGTCAATGTTACTCAACAAAGTGCAATCATTGGACAATAAATTAGACTAGGTATGATCACATATTTACTACCAACGGGACATCAAAAACTGTAATGTCTTATGTTTCACGAAATCGTGGCTGAATGATGACATGGATATTCAGCTAGCAGGATATACGCTGCACTTTCAAGATAGAACAGCACACTCCGTTAAGACAAGGGGGGGGGGGGGATATTGCATATTTGTAAACTACAGCTGGTGCACGAAATCTAAGAAAGTCTATAGATTTTACTCGCCCGAAGTATCTTAAGATAAACTGCAGACCACACTATTTGCCAAGAGAGTTTTCAGCTATACTTTTCGTGGCTGTTTATTTACCACCACAGATGGATGCTGGCACTAAGACCATACTCAGTCAGCTGTATACGGAAATAAGCAAACAGGAAACCGCTCACCTAGAGGCGGCCCTCCTGGTGGCCAGAGACTTTAATGCAGGGAAATTAAATCAGTTCTACCAACATGTTAAATGTGAAACCAGAGGGAAAAAAATTCTAGATCACCTGTACTCCACACACAGAGACGTGTACAAAGCTCTCCCTCACACCTCCATTTGGTAAATCTGACCAGAATTCTATCCTCCCGATTCCTGCTTACAAGCAAAAATTAAAGCAGGAAGCACCAGTGACTCGGCCTATAAAAAAGTGGTCAGATGAAGCAAATGCTAAACTACAGGACTGTTTTGGTATCACAGACTGGAACAAGTTCCGGGATTCTTCTGATGGCATTGAGGAGTACAGCACATCAGTCACTGGCTTTATCAATAAGTGCATCAATGACATTGTCCCAACAGTGACTGTACGTACATACCCCAACCAGAACCATGGATTACAGGCAACATTCGCACTGAGCTAAAGAGTAGAGTTGCCGCTTTCAAGGTGAGGGACTCTAACCCGGAAGCTTATAAGAAATCCTGCTATGCCCTCCGAGGAACCATCAAACAGGCAAAGCGTCAATACAGGGTGAAGATGGACTCATACTACACTGGCACTCCGACGCTCGTCTTATGTGACAGGGCTTGCAATCTATTACAGACTACAAAGCGAAGCACAGCCGCGAGCTGCCCAGTGACACAAGTCTACCAGATGAGCTAAATCATTTCTATGCTCGCTTCGAGGCAAGCAACACTGAGGCATGCATGATAGCATCAGCTGTTCCGGACGACTGTGTGACCACGCTCTCCGTAGCTGACGTGATAAAGACATTTAAACAGGTCAATATTCACAAGGCTGTGGGGCCAGACGGATTACCAGGACGTGTGCTCCGGGTATGTGCTGACCAACTGTCAGGTGTCTTCACTGACATTTTCAACATGTCTCTGAGTGTGTAATACCAAAAACGTTTCAAGTAGACCACTATAGTTCCTGTGCCCAAGAACACTAAGGTAACCTGCCTAAATGACTACAACCTGTAACACTCACGTCCATAGACATGAAGGGCTTTGAAAGGCTGGTAATGGCCCACATCAACACCATTGTCCCATAAATCCTAGACCCACTCCAATTTGCATACCGCCCAAACAGATCCACAAATAATGCAATCTCTATTGCACTCCACACTGCCCTTTCCCACCTGACAAAAGGAACACCTACGTTAGAATGCTATTCATTGACTACAGGTCAGCGTTCAATAAAAAATAAGAAGAAGTAAAAAGAACTCAGAAAAGAAATGCAGACCTCCACAGGTCTGGTTCATCCTTGGGAGCAATTTCCAAACGCCATAAGGTACCACGTTCATTTGTACAAACAATAGTACGTCAAACCGCTCAGGAAGGAGACGCGTTCTGTCTCCTAGAGATGAACGTACCTTGGTACGAAAAGTGCAAATCAATCCCAGAATGACAGCAAAGGACCTTATGAAGATGCTGGAGGAAACAGGTACAACAGTATCTATATCCACAGTAAAATGAGTCCTATATCTACATAACCTGAAATGCCGCTCAGCAAGGAAGAAGCCACTGCTTCAAAACTGCCATATAATAGCCACACTATGGTTTGCAACTGCACATGAGGACAAAGATCGTTATTTTTGGTGAAATGTCCTCTGATCTGATGAAACAAAAATACAACTGTTTGGCCGTAATGACCATCATTATGTTTGGAGGACAAAGGGGGAGGCCTGTAAACCGAAGAACACCATCCCAAACGTGAAGCATGGGGGTAGCAGCATCATGTTGTGGTTGTGCTTTGCTGCAGGAGGGACAGGTGCACACCACACAAAATAGATGGCAACATGAGGAACGAAAAGTATGTGGATATATTGAAGCAACACCTCAAGACATCAGTCAGGAAGTTAAAGCTTGGTCGCAAATGGGTCTTCCAAATGGACAATGACCCCAAGCGTACTTCCAAAGTTGTGACAAAATGGCTTAAGGACAACAAAGTCAAGGAATTGGAGTGGCCATCACAAAGCCCTGACCTCAATCCAATAGAACATTTGTGGGCAGAACTGAAAAAGCGTGTGTGAGCAGGGGGGCCTGCAAACCTGACTCAGTTAGACCAGCTCTGTCACGAGGAATGGGCCAAAATTCACCCAAATTATTGTGGGATGCTTTAGGACGGCTATCCAAAATGTTTCACCGAAGTTAAACAATTTAAAGGCAATGCTACCAAATACTAATTAAGTGTATGAAAACTTTTTACCCACAAGGAATGTGATGATGGAAATAAAAGCTGAAATAAATCATTCTCTCTACTATTATTCTGACATTTCACATTCTTAAAATAAAGTGGTGATCCTAACTGACCTAGGCAGGGAATTTTTACTAGGATTAAATGTCAAGAATTGTGAAAAACTGAGTTTAAATGTATTTGGCTAAGGTGTATGTAAACTTCCGACTTCAACTGTACATGGACGTATTGTTAAAACCTCTTAGAGCTTGGGACTATTTTTTCAACATTTTGTTAAAAATCGCGCAAAATTTCAAAGTCCTGCTACTCATGCCAGGAATATAGTATATGAAACACTCTGAAGTTTCTAAAACTGGTTAAACCATGTCTGTGACTATAACAGGATGTGTTTAACATGCGAAACTCCAAGGAAAACTGTTCACCCAAAAAGAAAAGAAAGATCAATCCGCCAGTTGGCTGTATTGTCTATGGCCTGCGAAAATATATACCTTCCAGTTTACAAGTCCTACAGCTTCCACACGATGTCACCAGGCTTGGCAATTTCCTTGAAGTTGTTCCTTGGTCAAACGAAGAAGATACACTTGATTTCATCCGGTCCACGACAGGATGTTTTGGAAGAGAGAATTATCTACCATCATTTCAAGACGCGGAGCTATTGAATACACATCGCCCCGCGATCAATTTGATCGATTATTAAAGTTGACTAATAAACGTTAATAAAAGATAAAAGATATGTTTACATATGAAGACAAGCTTGACCTCTCCCCTCTCTGCGGCCAAGTAACTGAACCCAGGACAGGAAAGGATAACTGCAAATGGCCACCACTATAGTACAACAAGATACATTCTAAATGAGAAGTAACTCACAAGCATATAATGAAAATAAAACATCTTATCTATGTTACTCAACTATTCTGATTAATCCCCAACAGGTGGCTGGGGTCTTTGACAATTTTTAGGACCTTCCTCTGACACCGCCTGGTGTAGAGGTCCTGGATGGCAGGCAGTTTAGCCCCAGTGATGTACTGGGCCGTACGCACCACCTTCTGTAGTGCCAAGCGGTCGGAGGCCGAGCAGTTGCTGTACCAGGCAGTGATGCAACCAGATGCTCTCGATGTTGCAGCTGTAGAACCTTTTGAGGATCTGAGGACCCATTTTCAGTTTCCTTGAAGGTGGAATTAGCTGTGTCGTGCCCTCTTCACGACTGTCTTGGTATGTTTAGACCAATATAGTTTGTTGTTGATGTGGACACCAAGGAATTTGAAGCTCTCAACCTGCTCCACTACAGCCCCGTCGATGAGAATGGGGACGTGCTCGGTGCTCCTTTTCCTGTAGTCCACAATCATCTCCTTCGTCTTGGTTACGTTGAGGGATAGGTTGTTATTCTGGCACCACCCGGCCAGGTCTCTGACCTCCTCCCTATAGGCTGTCTCGTCATTGTCGGTGATCAGGCCTACCACTGTTGTGTCGTCAGCAAACTATGACATTATTGTCATAGTTCGTGACATTATTGTATGTTGCACCTTATCATTCCGTCCAAGCACATAGGAGTTTCCCACAATGTTGCCCTTATATTTTTTTATTTAATCTTTATTTAACTAGGCAAGTCAGTTAAGAATAAATTCTTAGTTACAATGACGGCCTATCAAAAGGCAAAAGGCCTCCTGCGAGGACAGGGGCTGCGATTGAAAATATAAATATTACTCAGGACCACAGTGACTTTGTTTACCTTGCACGATTGCAGTGGTAAGGAATGTAACTCCTAATATATCTACATCCATATTCCTGGAAAATCACCACAGGTCTACTGTATATCTATTATTTGTTTTAAACACCGTGGGTTTACGTTTGTTGCATTCTTGACTAGTAATCCTGAATTACAGACTGCCTCATAAAAATCTAATTTTAAGATCTTTATAGCCATGAATTATCTCTGCCTAATTATGAAAGATTGTTTTATTTTATGAACCGATAATGTGTACATATTCTTTATCCCCCTACACTTGTGTGTATAAGAGAGTAGTTTTGGAATTGTTAGTTAGATTACTTGTTGGTTATTACTGCATTGTCGGAACTAGAAGGACAAGCATTTCGCTACACTCGCATTAACATCTGCTAACCATGTGTATGTGACAAATAAAATTTGATTTGATTTGGATTTGATTTGATTTGATTGGTAGTTTTGCTCTTATAATCCTTGCTATTAGCTTAGCGATAGCCAATACTGCTCACACACACACATCAGATCATAGGGATTTGGGTTTATTGGCAAGCTATTCATGGACATGGAAGGGGTGACATTTAGAGAGTGCTTACTAGTAACAAAGCCTAGCGCTTTCATATGAGGGGAGCGTGCCTTTGGTTGTGCACCAAAAGTGCAATTTATAATCTGACAACTAACCCGGACCGCCATAAAAAAGCATCACTCATAACTCCCGCGCTTTGCAACTGCAAGTCAAAAGCATTTAATGGTGAGATGTAACTTTCCCTGGGTTCCATTGATCATGTGGCAGGCTGCGATTCCCATGAGCAGTGTGTATTAAGGCCAGTGACAAGCGGAAAACATTACAAATGAGCTTTAACAAATTTGCGAGGCAGTGTCACCGCTTTGATGTATAGATAAGTGGATTCTGGCTTCTCTCTCTCTTTCCTCTATCTCATTGTCATTCTTATTCTCCTTCACTCTCTCCATATTTATCTCTCCCTCTCTCGCTCCCCATCTATCTGTCTCTCCTTTTCTATCTCTCTCTTCATCTACTCCTCTCTCACCTCTCTCTCTGTGTTCCCCCCTCTCTGTCTATTTGTATCTATTCCACACTTTTGAATTACTGAACTGATGCGCGGGGGAAATCTCAGTGATTAACGTGTCTTCATTCTGATGAGAGTCAAGAGTGAGTCATAAATCACGCCCTGGAGATCAGGTTTCAGAGGGAAAATCCCTCTTGCTATGGAATGTATGTAGCTATGTGATTGTGCCTGCCACGGCAAGGTTGAAATAGAGCCCCACAGTGGAGGTGTCATAATACCCATAAAACCTAGTGGTCAAACAGGGAAATGGTTCCAATCATTTTTCCATTATTATTTTTTTATAGGGGATTTTAGAAACACTTATAATAAGAGCTGTGTTTCGTGTAGGCTAACATTGGTGTGACATTTTGATTACCATGTAAAATTAATTTTATCAATATATTCGGCTCAATTTTTAATTCGATTCGAAAGTGCCAATTAACATAAAAGTAGATATGCAAAACTACAAATCACTGCACGGTCCTGCACGTCATCTCTAGATGACACCTTTGCTACCAGTTATTGTGTCAATTTAAAACTTGCACAAGTTATTTCACAGAATTGTCCATTCAAAAGAAATTCAGCCAATTTATTAATTTAGCTATCATTAGATAGTTAATCCAGAGATTCTTACCTTTTGCCTTGATTCGGCGGTCTCGTCCAGATCATCATGGCATTTGTAGTTCTTTATGATAGTTATATTAGCAGCAAATTAGCATTAGATTTATGGGGGTAAATCCAGGAAAATATATTGATGAAAGTCATCTTGTCCTAGAGATTTACCCGGTTATCAATACATCATGCCAGGGTAAGCCTACATGAAACACAGCCCTTATTTGAAGTGTTTGAAAAATACACCATGGGGAAAAATGAATGGTGGAAAAATGATTGGAACCATTTCCCTGTTTGACTGCTAGGGTTTATGGGTATTATGACTCATACTGTAGTACTTTATAGTCTGAGATATAATGCTGGCAGGCTGAGGAGGATGTTTTTAAAGCCATACACATCCGTGGAAGTACGAGGGAAGCATGGTGATAAATCCTTATCCTAGGCCTAGATCTTGTTCTTTTTACACTGTTCCGCTAGACTTGGGAGAATTGTAATTGAGAGGGGAAACATGAAAACAAAGCTAATGATCTTTCCTCCCACTTTACATTTTTCCCCTGGGCTTTCTGTCTGTGCTACTAAACTCATACATCGTTCACTAAGTACAACAGCAATCTGGTCCCCCTCAGATGGTGAGGTGGGGGAAATTGAAAGATGCTGTCTATTCCCCTACTGAACTCATGTTGTCTGAAGTCCTCCTTTGTAGATTTATTTGGGTAGTATTCAGGAGAGATTTGTCCTTTCTTAAAGAAACATTTATATAAGGACAAACTGTACTTAAAATAACCATATATTTCATACTGTGTACACCAGGTTCAATATGCTTTCTGAATGGCAATTGGGAGTCAATCATGTGTTGTCTAAACGCACAGATGTGAGCACTATTGATTGCCATCCTAACACCACTTCCCATGCATATTGCCATGTACTCTTGTATTTTGATTGTCCTAGTCTTGTCCTTTGGTAGTGGTCATAGCAGGCTGCCACAACCATATAATTAGTCATTTAATAGGATATCTATGGTCACAGCAGGTTTTCTTGGAATGTTCCCTAATTCAGTGGTTCTCTATTGGTTATGCCTTGGGACCCAAATTAAATCAGGTTGTCCCAGTCACGACCAAATATTCACCTCACATTTTAAATTTTGAATGCTATATTGATAGTAAATGTAGAAATTATGACAAAATAAATAATTCACCTTTCCCATATTCTCGATAAAGAATAATAAGATTGATGTTTTGAGACCACAAAATCTGCTAAATATCTTTGCTAATTAAGGTAAACTCGCTCACTTTTGAACATCGTGCTGGGCCATACAATTGACCTTATTTTAGCGCCCCAAAAAAGTAATACTTACAGATCAACTGTAAAATCAATACCAATTTCTCCCCTTTCGAACAAAATCAATGACGAGACCTTCATGATGCCCATCTCTGCATGATTCAAGTAGGCAATGAACTCCGTCGGATCTTTTTAAAAACGGCGGGTGGGGAACCTAAACCTATTGCGTGATAGTGCGAAAGAGAGATATCGTGTGGGGAAACTGCTTTTTTCACTCGACCTGTCCAACTTATCACCTTATCGCCTCTAAATGTAAATAAAACACTATAAAGAGTTTACATAATGTGTCATTACATACCTATTTGAGGCTTTGTGTCGAATTTGAATCGGGTTTTAGGGCGGTACTAAAGTGTTGTTCAGAAGTAAACCTCGGCTTTTGAGAGTCATGATAGCTTGCAGTGATGACAGAAAAAATGACGAGGTATCCCCCCTTACCCTGTCCCTCTCTTGTTTTTAAATGGTGAGAGAAGTGATACACCTGGTGGAGAGAGGCTGTAAGTGTAATGAATTTCCTCCTCTTCTTCCGAAGAGGAGAGGCGAAACGGATCAGAGGACCAATACGCAGCGTGGTAAGTGTCCATGGTTCTTTTTAATACGTTAAGGTACACATTAACAACTGACTACAAAAAACAAGAAATGTGAAAACTCAAAACAGTCCTATCTGGTACAAAGACAGAGACAGGAACAATCACCCACAAACACACAGTGAAACCCAGGCTACCTAAGTATGATTCTCAATCAGAGACAACTAATGACACCTGCCTCTGATTGAGAACCATACTAGGCCGAAACATAGAAATACCCAAATCATAGAAAAACAAACATAGACTGCCCACCCAACTCACGCCCTGACCATACTAACTAAATACAAAACACAGGAAATAAAGGTCAGAATGTGACAGTAAGACAGAATTAGTTGCTTTATGCGTTCTGTACGTTACGCCATGACACATCACGATGTAAGGTACAGCGTCAGAGGGGTCAGTTTTTTCAACTTTTCTCCAATACTATAGAGCCATTACCATGTCAATCAATGCTTCAATAGAAACATAGTTTACACCCCAGATTTTGATGTCCACACAGTCGCTAAACTTCCATTAGTTTTCTTTGCAGCCTTGTTTGAATGTCGCGGTTGCACACATTTGTACGGAATGGGGTTAGCGTACGTTACTCTATATTTAAAATATTGTGATTGAAGAAAAATAGTTCAGAGATTAAATTATTTAGTCACTTAACCTGTTACTCCTGCCCCCTACTTTTTCGAACATTCTGTTAAAAATCGCACAACATTTCAGCACCCTGCTACTCATGCCAGGAATATAGTATATGCATATGATTAGTATGTGTGGATAGAAAACACTCAGACGTTTATAAAACTGGTTAAATCACGGCTGTGACTATAACAGAATGTGCGTTTCATCGAAAAGTGCAGGAAAATCTGATCACTGAAAATGGGAAAATATATCCATGCGCCACTTCAACCAATTGTTAAACGTGAACCACATTAAATGGGGCCGAGGTTGCAATACCTACAGCTTCCACACGATGTCAACAGTCTTGTCATTTGCCTACTATTTGTTTCTTGGTCAAACAGACACAAGGCAGCGCAGTTCTTCCGGTCTCCGACCGGATATTTTGGTTGAGATTTACCCGGACATTATTTCCAGATGTACAGCTATAGAATATACATCGCCTCATGATCAATTTGATCGCTTATTAACGTTTACTAATACCTAAAGTTGCATTACAAAAGTATTTCGAAGTGTTTTGTGAAAGTTTCTCGTCGACTTTTTAAATTTTAAAAAATGACGTTACGTTATAAAACAATGTTTTTTTGGTTGATCACACAGTCTTCATAGATCGATATCTAGGCTATATATGGACAGATTTAATCGAAAAAAAGACCCAATAGTGTTTATGGGACATCTAGGAGTGCCAACAAAGAAGATGGTCAAAGGTAATGAATGTTTTATATTTTATTTGTGCGTTTTGTGTAGCGCCGACTATGCTAATTATTTTGTTTACGTCCCCTGCGGGTCTTTTGGGGTGTTACATGCTATCAGATAATAGCTTCTCATGCTTTCGCCGAAAAGCATTTTAAAAATCTGACTTGTTGCCTGGATTCACAATGAGTGTAGTTTTAATTCAATACCCTGCATGTGTATTTTAATGAACGTTTGAGTTTTAACGAGTGCTATTAGCATTTAGCGTAGCGCATTTGCATTTCCAGATGTCTAGATGGGACGCCTGCGTGTCAGGTAGGAGCAAGAGGTTAATACCACTTTCGACCTGGTTTTAGTTAAGCTCAGACTGGAGTATTTTTTTCATTGAAATTGAAAAAATGCAGAGATAAGGTTTTTATTTTTCACTCAGACACCACATTCAAGACCCACCAGTTGAGAATCACTGCCATAGTGGGCATACAGCTAGCCTTTACCATTGGATATATTCAAAAATGTTAACATTCACAAGATTCTTTCTACTTAACAGTATTCACAGTCACATGTTGAAAGGTTCTGAGTGGATCATCATCACAGTGGTCTTGTCAGCAATATCAAATTGGTTCTCCCTAAACAGAATGAACACACAGGAACATCTTCTTGTTACGTTTGTGTGTTTGTGAGTGTTGGAGTGTTTTAGTGAGTCTGCTATAGGCCCGGCGGAGAGGCTCTGTTCCTCCCCTTGATGGCTTGTGATTTTCTCCTTCAGGCCCAGTGCTTCAGCTCCAAAGATATGGTCTGGACTCTCCCTGCTGTCTGCTCAGCGTCTCAACACACACCCAGACATGCACGCACACATGCATTCACAGTCAGTCGGACACACGCACGCACGCACGCACGCACACACACACACACACACACACACACACACACACACACACACACACACACACACACACACACACACACACACACACACACACACACACACACACACACACACACACACAGAGAGACTCCATTGGCCCAGTCCATTCACAAATTTACAGCCTTACATAGACCACCAGACCAACCGCGACAGACACTGGAACTTGGGCTAAGCCACAGAGAGACAGTACCTCTATGCCAGATACATTAGTACTTCTGCCTTGGTTTCTATTATGTTCAAAAAGGACTATAAAGTGATAATTTGTTTTTAGTCTGTGTTATTTTTGTGCATATGTGAACAACTGGGGTTTATCTCTAGCACTTCTGTGGGCTAAAGCCTATGTATTAGTAAAGGGAGACAACGCAAGTCTTCAATTTCAGTATAAACAAAACAGACATCTATAGCTAATCTCATTGTATTTACACTACTGGAATTCTATCAGAGGCACAAAGCTATCAAGTGTGTACTGCAACACAATTATAATAACCATTGTAAATATTACCAGCATTTAACTGGAAGCAAAACAATTATATTGTTGAGGGGAATTAACTGAATGGATGTCTAAACAAATGAGTACTTCAGATGGATATGTATAATAAAATACATAATTAAATATTTTGTCTCTACCAATCACGTTTCTTTTCTATTTTATGGGTTTGGCAGCTAGGTCTGCATGGACAACAATGGATAGCTAACTGGACAATTTTCAATTTTATTGATTGCAGGGTGTTTCATATAAGCTCACACCTATAGTAGGAGCAATATCTTTCCATGCATTTGAACGATCACACAATAAGATGAGGAGAAGTGCGACTACATGAGGATTGACCTGACAAAGGGCGTGATTACCTCGGAGGTAATTGGAAGTGCTAAGGCAAGTGAAGGGCTACCCCATAATGATTACATTTACAACTCAACAAACATTTCCATTTCATCTTCTATCCTTCACAGCTGTGCATTCCCGATAACACCATGGTTGTGTCCCAAATGGCACCCTATTCCATATTTAGTGCACAACTTTTGACCAGAGTCCATAGGGCTCTGGTCAAAAGTAGTGAACTATATAGGAAATTGGGTAGACATAACGTTAAATATAAATTGTCTCAAAGCAGAGCGAGAAAGCAGAGCATACAGACATACAGGCTTGAATAATCCCTGTGAGATAGCTATTACTTTACCTCTACATTACTGTATACAAATACCATGGGGGTAGACTTGAATTAGTGTTGAAAGGTGTGGGATGTGGTCTGTCTTGGAGAGGATTTGAAGTGTGTCCCAAATTGCATACTATTTAGGGCTGGGTGACACGGCAATTTTTGACCGTATGATAGTATTTTATGTTTCTGAATAATACAAGTTAGACATTATAGGCACTTTATTATTTAAATATTGACAGAACAGACAGAAACAACATAACTGAACATGTGGGTCTGAGAAAGTGTGATGTTAATGTTTGTGTAAATCTATGTATTTAAATGTTAAGTTGTTTATTATTTTTGTCTATGTATGGTGTAAAAACAAAATTAAAAAAATATTTTCAAAGAAAATTAATTAAGAAGTATAGTCATGCCAATAGGCTCAGGTAGATTTATAACAGGGTCATTAGCATTAGGAAAAAATACAATGTTGTACCCTAACCCATCTCAAAATCTAAGAGTCAGATAACAATGAGACAGCGTCGATTGACTATTAGACTTGCAACCTTTCTGACTTAATATGTTTGTAGGTGCAACAGTTTTTATAAAATGTACAGTGGCTTGCGAAAGTTTCCTATTTTGTTGCCTTATAACCTGGAATCAAAATGGATTTTGGGGGGGGGTTGTATCATTTGATTTACACAACATGCCTACCACTTTGAAGATTAAAAATATTTTTTATTGTGAAACAAACAAGTAATAAGACAAAACAACTGAAAACTTGAACATGCATAACTATTCACAACCCCAAAGTCAATACTTTGTAGAGCCACCTTTTGCAGCAATTACAGCTGCAAGTCTCTTGGGGTATGTCTCTATAAACTTGGCACATCTAGCCACTGGGATTTTTTGCCCGTTCTTCAAGGTAAAACTGCTCCAGCAAGTTGGATGGTTTCCGCTAGTGTACAGCAATCTTTAAGTAATACCACAGATTCTCAATTGGATTGAGGTCTGGGCTTTGACTAGGCTATTCCAAGACATTTAAATGTTTCCCCTTAAACCACCTGAGTGTTGCTTTAGCAGTATGCTTAGGGTCATTGTCCTGCTGGAAGGTGAACCTCCGTCCCAGTCTCAAATCTCTGGAAGACTGAAACAGGTTTCCCTAAAGAATTTACCTGTATTTAGTGCCATCCATCATTCCTTAAATTCTGACCAGTTTCCCAGTCCCTTCTGATGAAGAACATCCCCACAACATGATGCTGCCACCACCATGCTTCACTTTTGGGATGGTGTCCTCGGGTGATGAGAGGTGTTGGGTTTACTCCGGACATAGCGCTTTCCTTGATGGCCAAGAAGCAACATTTTACTCTCATCTGACCAGAGTTCCTTCTTCTATATGTTTTGGGAGTCTCCCATATGCCTTTTGGCGAACAACAAACGTGTTTGATTCTTTTTTTCTGGCCCCTCTCCCATAAAACCCAGCTCTGTGTAGTGTACGGCTTAAAGTGGTGCAATGGACAGATACTCCACTCTCCGCTGTGGAGCTTTGTAGCTCCCTCAGGTCTATCTTGGGTCTCTTTGTTGCCTCTGATTAATGCCACCTTGCCTGGTCTGTGAGTTTTGGTGGGCGGCCCTCTGTTGGCAGGTTTGTTGGGGTGCCATATTCTTTCCATTTTTTAATAAGGGATTTAAAAGTGCTCTGTGGGATTTTCAAAGTTTCTGATATTTTTTTATTACCCAATGCTGATCTGCACTTCTCCAAAACTTTGTCCCTGACCTGTTTGGAGAGCTCCATGGTCTTAATGATACCGCTTGCTTGGTGGTGCCCCTTGCTTACTGGTGTTGCAGACTCTGGGGCCTTTCAGAACAGGTGTATACAGTGGGGCAAAAAAGTATTTTAGTCAGCCACAAATTGTGCATGTTCTCCCACTTAAAAAGATGAGACAGGCCTGTAATTTTCATCATATGTACACATCAACTATGACAGACAAAATGAGAAAAAAAATCCAGAAAATCACATTGTAGGATTTTTAATGAATTTATTTACAAATTATGGACTTTCAACTTTTCTATGGGGTTGAGATCTGGAGACTGGCTTGGCCACTCCAGGACCTTGAAATGCTTCTGAAGAAGCCACTCCTTCATTGCCCGGGTGGTGTGTTTGGGATCATTGTCTTGTTGAAAGACCCAGCCACGTTTCATCTTCCATGCCCTTGCTGATGGAAGGAGGTTTTCACTCAAAATCTCACGATACATGGCCCCATTCATTCTTTCCTTTACACGGATCAGTCGTCCTGGTCCCTTTGCAGAAAAACAGCCCCAAAGCATGATGTTTCTACCCCCATGTAGGTATGGTGTTCTTTGGATGCAACTCAGCATTCTTTGTCCTCCAAACACGACGAGTTGAGTTTTTACCAAAAAGTAATATTTTGGTTTCATCTGACCATATGACATTCTCCCAATCTTCTTCTGGATCATCCAAATGCTCTCTAGCAAACTTCAGACGGGCCTGGACATGTACTGGCTTAAGCAGGGGGACACGTCTGGCACTGCAGGATTTGAGTCCCTGGCGGCGTAGTGTGTTACTGATGGTAGGCTTTGTTACTTTGGTCCCAGCTCTCTGCAGGTCATTCACTAAGTCCCCCGTGTGGTTCTGGGATTTTTGCTCACCGTTCTTGTGATCATTTTGACCCCACGGGGTGAGATTTTGCGTGGAGCCCCAGATCGAGGGAGATTATCAATGGTCTTCCATTTCCTAATAATTGCTCCCACAGTTGATTTCTTCAAACCAAGCTGCTTACCTATTGCAGATTCAGTCTTCCCAGCCTGGTGCAGGTCTACAATTTTGTTTCTGGTGTCCTTTGACAGCTCTTTGGTCTTGGCCATAGTGGAGTTTGGAGTGTGACTGTTTAAGGTTGTGGACAGGTGTCTTTTATACTGATAACAAGTTCAAACAGGTGCCATTAATACAGGTAATGAGTGGAGGACAGAGGAGCCTCTTAAAGAAGAAGTTACAGGTCTGTGAGAGCCAGAAATCTTGCTTGTTTGTAGGTGACCAAATACTAATTTTCCACCACAATTTGCTAATAAATTCTTTAAAAATCCTACAATGTGATTTTCTGGATTTCGTTTCTCATTTTGTACCTATGATGAAAATTACAGGCCTCTCTCATATTTTTAAGTGGGAGAATCTGCACAATTGGTGGCTGACTAAATATTTTTTGCCCCACTGTATATACTGAGATCATGTGACAGATCATGTGACACTTAGATTACACACACATGGACATTATTTAACTAATTATGTGACATCTGAAGGTAATTGTTTGCACCAGATTGTATTTAGGGGCTTCATAGCAATGGGGGTGAATCCATATGCACGCACCACTTTCCCGTTTTTTTTGTTGAATTTTTGCAACATGTTATTTTTTACATTTCACTTCACCAATTTGGACGATTTTGTGTATGTCCATTACATGAAATCCAAATAAAAATCAATTTAAATTCCAGTTTGTAATGCAACAAAATAGGGAAAATACCAGGGGGATGAATACTTTTGCAAGGCACTGTATCATGTATTGCTCTCAAGTGTCACGAGAGAACCTATGACGTGCTCCCTTTTTGTAGCATTTCTGACGAAGCTTGAATCTTTTCAACCCAATCTCAGAGTTCTATTAAACTGGGATCAGCAACTCAACAATACAGCAGGCTGCCTGCACCAGGGGCTGCCAGTCAGCAGAAGTGGTTGAGAACAAACTTAGGCTACTGTAGATAATGTATATGTTGCTATTCAAGCTGAGGGTTAATCGGTTGGTTGATATTTGTGAGCTGTTTCCCATTCATTAAGCATATGAATGTTGTTTTGTTTGGATTTGTTAGCTAGCCAGCAGCTGTATCTATGCTGAACAAAAATATAAACACAACATGCAACAATTTCAAAGGTTTGACTGCGTTACAGTTCTTATAAGGAAATCAGTCAATTTAAATAAATAAATGTGGCTCTAACCTATGGATTTCACATAACTGGGAATAAAGATATGCATCTGTTGATCACAGATTGCTTTAAAATTAAAAAAGGTAGGTGCGGGTATCATAAAACCAGTCAGTATCTGGTGTAACCACCATTTGCCTCGCACAGCTTGATAGATCTCCTTTGCATAGTGTTGATCAGGCTGTTGATTTTGACCTGTGGAATGTTGTCCAACTCCTCCACAATGGCTGTGCGAAGTTGCTGGATATTGGTGGGAACATGTCAATCCAGAGCATCCCAAACAAGCTCAATGGGTGACATGTCTGGTGAGTATGCAGGCCATGGAAGAACTGGGACATTTTCAGTTTCCAGGAATTGTGTACAGATCCTTATGACATGGGGCCGTGAATTTTCATGCTGAAACATGAGGTGATGGGGGCTGAATGGCACGACAATGGGCCTCGGGATCTCGTCATGGTATCCCTGTGCATTTAAATTGCCATCAATAAAATGCAAAATTGTGTTAGTTGTCCGTAGCTTATGCCTGCCCATACCATAACCCCACTGCCACCATAACCCCACCATCACCTCTGTTCACAATATTGACATCACCAACTCACTCGCCCACATGATGTCATACACGTGCGGTTGTGAGGCCAGTGGGACGTACTGCCAAATTCTCAATTTTTTTGAAAGGTGGCTAATGGTAGAGAAATTAATATAAGATTATCTGGCAACAGCTCTGGTGGACTTTCCTGCATTCAGCATGCCAATTGCACACTCCCTCAAAACTTGAGACATATGTGGCATTGTGTCGTGTGACAAAACTGCTCATTTTAGAGTGGCCTTTTATTGTCCCCAGCACAAGGTGCACCTGTGTACCCAAGGGCGGGTAAAATCAAGCCCTGCCTGACACCAGGGAAGACATGGAAGCGAGTGCACCCATATCTTCCAGGACCAGCACACACACCACTCACAGCATGAAATCAAACCACAAAACATACACTAAATAGCGAAAAGCAAAACATACAATAATCCCACCCCTGCCCCTGATTGGAGGACCTCAAACATTTATACTCTACATTTGTGTATATAATTATTCCAAAACTCATCAATTCCAGCCTTCAGACAGCCACAGATCAACCAATCTTTCCCTATAAATCGTCATTCTACCATTTCCTCTCGTAATACATCCCTCCGTTCTCCCATGTTGTCCCACTAGGGATTTGAACCTACCCATCTGCAACACTTCTGCCAAAATTGCCCCCAAAATAAACATTTTCCCCAAGAGCACAATGATTGACTATCTGTAGTCCTCCAAATCCCCCAGCAATACAGTTTGCAAGTCTAACCGCACACTGACATTATGGCATATCATCAATTCCTGGACATGACTCCAAAAACAAACCACCGATGGACAGTACCAAAATAGATGCTCTATTGATTCTGTTTACGCATACGGAGTCTGTACCAGCCTGACGGATGAACGCTCCATATACTGAGCAGTCTTTTTGTATATAATAGCTTAAACTGAAAATAACAAATTGATGCATTCATTGTTGTTTTGTATATAATTTCATAAACCTGATGCCATGGTATTGGGACATTGAACATCTGTTTCCAACTATCTTGAATTTTATGCGGCATAGTTTAATGACCCTAAGTGAAACTGATACATTTTACGATCTATATTAGTTATTTTAAGCCATTTATGATTTTTAATTGGTGACAAACTAATTAATTCCTTTCACCTTTAAGTAATTGCCTTTTCTGTTTTTATGGTAGAGTTGTGATGAGTTGGTTATAATTTTGTGTTGAGCATACATCTCCATACACCTATATGAATTGTTTGTATGATATAATTCTACCTTGGTTGTTTACAATGCCATTCATAAACATGATAGCTTTCTTATACGTTCAAGAAAAAATGGTTTGTCCTCTATCAGTACATTGGACTTAAGACATATTATTTGCTTTAATATAGATTCTGCCTCTTGTATAGCTTCATTTAAATATAAGGATACTTTAAACATTGGATGTGCCTCTCTTAGTAGCCTACTGGAAAACCAGTTGGGTTTTAGATATAGTTTCGGTATAATATAAGCTTTAAGAGAGGTTTAATGCTTTGATATTTAATAGCCCTCCAAACTCATATTCATTTTAGAAAATATCTGTTTAACTATCTGGGTTTCCATTCCAAATCAAATTAAATATTTGTTGCTCACTTAACTTGAATAAACATTCTCTTGTAGTCGGTAACACCATGAATAGATAGATATGTAAACTGTGATATCACTACATAATTAATCCATGTAATTTTCAATTTTCAATCAAAATTGATAGTTGCAAGATCATTCAAATTTTCAGAAACGTGTACAACAAGCATATCAACTGCACCAGTGGAGGCTCCTCAGAGGAGGAAGGGGAGGGCCATCCTCCTCAGAACATTTTTAAAACCTTTCAAAAGTTATCCTTTTTAGATAGCACTAAATATAATCACGTCACCAAATAATTGATTAAAACACACAATTTTGGGAGACACGTGATGCCGCGGAGCTGAGCAGACATTGGCAAACCGAGCTCTTCAAAGTTATTCTATTTTTACCTAAATAACAACATTGAAACAATATTCTAACATCGGCTGATAACTTGTCAAGTACTTACCGTCCCATCGAGCCATGGACCTCCGACCGAGAGGCAAGAAGGACGACCAAAACATCATTGATTCCCAAGATAACGATAATGCTACAGCTAGCAAGACTAGCATTAGCCCTCATAACTCAGACGACAGTTCCAGACTGTTGCTCTCAGCAGCCTCTTGCGAGCCTGCCGACATGCTGGCTACTCTCCTCCGGGAAATTCAGGATGGTAACAGAGGTCTTTCTCTGAAAATCGATAAGAAATCGGCTGAACTCCATTCTTCCATTGACGACCTGAAATCCTCCATGAATGATCTCCTTTTGAGAACGACTGAGGCAGAGCTGCGCATTAGCACAGTTGAAGATACCATCGCTAGACATGACCAGGTCTTGACACAACTGCAAAAGGACAATGCCTACCTCAAAAACAAAGTAGATCAGATGGAGAACCAGAGTAGACGTAGTAATATCCGTGTGGTGGGATTGAAAGAGGACAGCGAGGGCCGTGACCCGGTCCGTTTCTTCACTCAATGGATCCCGGAGGTCCTAGGCATAACCAACTTCACCAAGCCGCTGGAAATCGAACGCGCCCACAGAACATCAGCGCCGAAACCCCGGCCAGATGAGCCCCCACGAGCCGTCCTGATCAGGTTCCTCCGTTTCCAAGACAGAGAGAAGATACTGCAACTCGCAAGAGCCAAAGGGGACATCGCCATCGATGGGAAGAGGGTCAGCCTTTTCCCGGATATGAGCGCGGACCTCGCCAGACGCCGCAAGCAGTTCAGACCTGCCGCCAAAGCACTGAAGGAGAAGAACATCACCGGCTACCTCATCCACCCTGCGCGGATGAAAATTCAGTACAAAGGCCGAAGCCTTCTCTTCAACACACCGGGAGAAGTGCACACTTTTCTCAAAGAACTGAGCAACGTCTGAGTCTGAGCCAGGACGGTCTCTCTGGGGGATAAAATGCAGTTAGTTTGTTTTCTCTTATCCGGATTGAACTGCTGGTATCTCCCGGTCACTTTAATTGATTTGTACATTTTCAACTAACCGTATCTTCCCGGGGTGAGTTCTATTACATTTACAGGAGAGTATATTTTGGTTTAGTCCATATCTACTGGGCGAAGCAATAAGTGGTTTTAGGCCCACTGCTTTCCCCCTCGTGTATGTTAATCTTTCGTAAAGAGACTCAAGCAGCCCGTACCGTGGGCAGTAAATATTCAGCCATAAATATCTATTCACAACATTTGTTTTCAATTTAGAGAGCTCGCAGGTTTAAGTTTAAGGTGTAGCTAGTAAGAGCAAGATGGAAAGCGAGCAGCAACGTATCTCTACAAGTGTATTCATGTTTGATTGTTGGGACTGTTGTTCTAGTCTGACAATCGGGGTGGGTGGGATTTTTATTATTTTTTTCTTCCTTTTTTCTACGTTTATTGTTTCCTTCCTAAAGAGACACACAGGTCACTTTTGTGCTCAAACCACAGTTGAAACATTTCCTAATTATCTGCATATGATAGATTTCTATTCAGTTACATATTTGAAACCCAACCTATGCTTAATCCTCTAAAATATGTCACATTCAACGTAAAAGGTCTTAACAGCCCGATTAAAAGGAAAAGAGTCTATACATACCTTAAGAAGTTAAAGGCTGACATTGTGTTTTTACAAGAAACACATCTTACAGCCAGTGAACACAAGAAATTGAAGAGGGAATGGGTAGGACAAGTTTTTGCATCCTCTTTTAACTCCAAAGCAAGAGGAACTGCAATTTTGATAAGTAGACACATCCCCTTCTGCGTCAACAACACCATCTCTTATCCCTCTGGCAGGTTTGTTTTGGTGCAGGGGCATATGTTTTCAGAGTCTTGGACCCTATTGAATATTTATGCTCCTAACTTCGATGACCATATGTTTGTTCAGAATGTCTTCCTTCAGGTTGCTCAAGCACCACCAGGATGGCTACTGGTTGGAGGAGATTTTAATTTTTGCTTAGATACAGTTCTTGATAGGTCTTCTGATAAACCCTCACTTCTTACCAAAGCCGGCAAGCTCACCATGTCATTCATGAAAGATCTCAATTTACTAGACATCTGGAGACAGTTGCACCCACAGGATAGGGACTACTCTTTTTATTCACACCCACACGCATAGATAACTTTTTACTTTCGACACAACTGTTTCATAGAGTGTTAGATGTCGAGTATCTCCCCAGATTGCTTGATTGCTCCCCAGAAACTAAGATGGCATAGCAGTTCAGACGTCTTTTGTCCTCGTCTTGTCGTGTCCTGTATATATATATATATATTTACAACTATTTTTCACGTACATTTTATTTTTATGTTCCATCAACTCATCTTCAAAACACTCTCCTGCAACCCGCCTCACCAATTTATATTTATAAATAAGTATTATTTACCTCAAATCTGCAATCCTCCAAGAAGCTAGCCAGAAGCTAGCCAGAAACTCCAAGAAGCTAGCCAGAAACTAACCGGAAGCTAGCCAGGAGCTAGCTAGAAGCTAATCAGAAGCTAGTTCAGAAGCTAATTAGCTTATTTACTGGCAAATCGTTAGTATTCAGCTAACCACGGTTTGTGGTCATCAGCTATCCTTTAGCTCGAAAATCTATCGCCAGTTTTGTACGGCGCAGCGCGGCTCGGAACGGAACATACCGGACCAATTTTTCTCTCCATGTCCTTGGATTTCAACTGCTCTCTGGACATTCATTCCCGGATCTCACAGCTAGCTAGCTGCTATCCGTGTGTCTATCTGCTCTCGTCGATTCCGGAGCAAACATCAATTACTCCGGAGCTAGCCAGCTCCGTCAATCACTCCTGAGCTCCGTCAATCACTCCTGGGCTGCAGTCACCTATCCGGACCCGTTTTACCGCCTACGCGGAGCCCCACCGGGCCTTCACAACTGGACTGCCGACGTTATCTACCCGAAGGAGATCCGGCTGGCTCCTCCGTCGCGACGTTACCTGAACGCCCATCTGCGGCCTGCTAACCGTTAGCTGTCTTACCGGCTGCTCTCAGAATAGACAATCGGACAATTTATTTATTTTTATTATTATTATGTTTCTTCTTGGGCCTCTATAACTATATCTATTGTTTTTATTCTTTTTGTTGTTGTGTGATTTGGACTAATCCCCTCTACCACACGGAACCCCACTAATCTACTGACGGAACGCAAGAGGTGGCTAACAACAGACCTCCATCCTATGCTAGCTTGCTACCGATGTCCTGGCTAGCTGTCTAAATCGGCGTGACCCCCAAACCAACCACTCCACTTACTGGACTCTTTTGATCACTCGACTAAGGATGCCTCTCCTTAATGTCAATATGTCTTGTCCATTGCTCTTCTGGTTAGTGTTTATTGGCTTATTTCACTGTAGAGCCTCTAGTCCTGCTCACTATACCTTATCCAATGTATTAGTTCCACCACACATGCAATGACATCTCCTGGTTTCAATGATGTTTCTAGAGACAATATCTCTCTCTTCATCACTCAATACCTAGGTTTACCTCCACTGTATTCACATCCTACCATACCTTTGTCTGTACATTATACCTTGATGCTATTTTATCGCCCCTAGAAACCTCCTTTTACTCTCTGTTCCAGACGTTCTAGACGACCAATTCTTATTGCTTTTAACCGTACCCTTATTCTTCTCCTCCTATGTTCCCCTGGCGATGTAGAGGTGAATCCAGGCCCTGCAGTGCCTAGCTCCACTCCTATTCCCCAGGCGCTCTCTTTTCATGACTTCTGTAACCGTAATAGCCTTGGTTTCATGCATGTTAACATTAGAAGCCTCCTCCCTAAGTTTGTTCTATTCACTGCTTTAGCACACTCTGCCAACCCGGATGTTCTAGCTGTGTCTGAATCCTGGCTTAGGAAGATCACCAAAAATTCTGAAATTTTAATTCCAAATTACAACATTTTCAGACAAGATAGAACTGCCAAAGGGGGCGGTGTTGCAATCTACTGCAAAGATAGCCTGAGAGTTCTGTCCTACTATCCAGGTCTGTACCCAAACAATTTGAACTTCTACTTTTAAAAATCCACCTCTCTAAAAACAAGTCTCTCACCGTTGCCGCCTGCTATAGACCACCCTCTGCCCCCAGCTGTGCTCTGGACACCATATGTGAACTGATTGCCCCCCATCTATCTTCAGAGCTCGTGCTGCTAGGTGACCTAAACTGGAACATGCTTAACACCCCAGCCATCCTACAATCTAAACTTGATGCCCTCAATCTCACTCAAATTATCAATGAACCTACCAGGTACCCCCCCAAAGCCTTAAACACGGGCACCCTCATAGATATCATCCTAACCAACTTCCCCTCTAAATACACCTCTGCTGTCTTCAACCAAGATCTCAGCGATCACTGCCTCATTGCCTGCATCCATAATGGGTCAGCGGTCAAACGACCTCCACTCATCACTGTAAAACGCTCCCTGAAACATTTCAGCGAGCAGGCCTTTCTAATCGACCTGGCCGGGGTATCCTGGAAGGATATTGATCTCATCCCGTCAGTAGAGGATGCGTGGATATTTTTTTTAAATGCCTTCCTAACCATCTTAAATAAACATGCCCCATTCAAGAAATTTAGAACCAGGAATAGATATAGCCCTTGGTTCTCCCCAGACCTGACTGCCCTTAACCAACACAAAAACATCCTATGGCGTTCTGCATTAGCATCGAACAGCCCCCGTGATATGCAGCTGTTCAGGGAAGCTAGAAACCGTTATACACAGGCATTTAGAAAAGCCAAGGCTAGCTTTTTCAAGCAGAAATTTGCTTCCTGCAACACTAACTCAAAAAAGTTCTGGGACACTGTAAAGTCCATGGAGAATAAGAACACCTCCTCCCAGCTGCCCACTGCACTGAAGATAGGAAACACTGTCACCACTGATAAATCCACCATAATTGAGAATTTCAATAAGCATTTTTCTACGGCTGGCCATGCTTTCCACCTGGCTACTTCTACCCCGGTCAACAGCACTGCACCCCCAACAGCAACTCGCCCAAGCCTTCCCCATTTCTCCTTCTCCCAAATCCATTCAGCTGATGTTCTGAAAGAGCTGAAAAATCTGGACCCCTACAAATCAGCCGGGCTAGACAATCTGGACCCTTTCTTTCTAAAATTATCTGCCGAAATTGTTGCCACCCCTATTACTAGCCTGTTCAACCTCTCTTTCGTGTCGTCTGAGATTCCCAAAATTGGAAAGCAGCTGCGGTCATCCCCCTCTTCAAAGGGGGGGACACTCTTGACCCAAACTGCTACAGACCTATATCTATCCTACCATGCCTTTCTAAGGTCTTCGAAAGCCAAGTTAACAAACAGATTACCGACCATTTCGAATCTCACCATACCTTCTCTGCTATGCAATATGGTTTCAGAGCTGTTCATGGGTGCACCTCAGCCACGCTCAAGGTCCTAAACGATATCTTAACCGCCATCGATAAGAAACATTACTGTGCAGCCGTATTCATTGATCTGGCCAAGGCTTTCGACTCTGTCAACCACCACATCCTCATCGGCAGACTCGACAGCCTTGGTTTCTCAAATGATTGCCTCGCCTGGTTCACCAACTACTTCTCTGATAGAGTTCAGTGTGTCAAATCGGATGGTCTGCTGTCCGGACCTCTGGCAGTCTCTATGGGGGTGCCACAGCGTTCAATTATTGGACCGACTCTCTTCTCTGTATACATCAATGAGGTCGCTCTTGCTGCTGGTGAGTCCCTGATCCACCTCTACGCAGACGACACCATTCTGTATACTTCCGGCCGTTCTTTGGACACTGTGTTAACAACCCTCCAGGCAAGCTTCAATGCCATACATCTCTCCTTCCGTGGCCTCCAATTGCTCTTAAATACAAGTAAAACTAAATGCATGCTCTTCAACCGATCGCTACCTGCACCTACCCGCCTGTCCAACATCACTACTCTGGACGGCTCTGACTTAGAATACGTGGACAACTACAAATACTTAGGTGTCTGGTTAGACTGTAAACTCTCCTTCCAGACCCATATCAAACATCTCCAATCCAAAGTTAAATCTAGAATTGGCTTCCTATTTCGCAACAAAGCATCCTTCACTCATGCTGCCAAACATACCCTTGTAAAACTGACCATCCTACCAATCCTCGACTTTGGCGATGTCATTTACAAAATAGCCTCCAATACCCTACTCAACAAATTGGATGCAGTCTATCACAGTGCAATCCGTTTTTGTCACCAAAGCCCCATATACTACCCACCATTGCGACCTGTATGCTCTCGTTGGCTGGCCCTCGCTTCATACTCGTCGCCAAACCCACTGGCTCCATGTCATCTACAAGACCCTGCTAGGTAAAGTCCCCCCTTATCTCAGCTCGCTGGTCACCATAGCATCTCCCACCTGTAGCACACGCTCCAGCAGGTATATCTCTCTAGTCACCCCCAAAACCAATTCTTTCTTTGGCCGCCTCTCCTTCCAGTTCTCTGCTGCCAATGACTGGAACAAACTACAACAATCTCTGAAACTGGAAACACTTATCTCCCTCACTAGCTTTAAGCACCAACTGTCAGAGCATCTTACAGATTACTGCACCTGTACATAGCCCACCTATAATTTAGCCCAAACAACTACCTATTTCCCAACTGTATTTAATGTATTTATTTATTTTGCTCCTTTGCACCCCATTATTTTTATTTCTACTTTGCACATTCTTCCATTGCAAAACTACCATTCCAGTGTTTTACTTGCTATACTGTATTTACTTTGCCACCTTGGCCTTTTTGCCTTTACCTCCCTTCTCACCTAATTTGCTCACATTGTATATAGACTTGTTTATACTGTACTATTGACTGTATGTTTGTTTTACTCCATGTGTAACTCTGTGTCGTTGTATCTGTCGAACTGCTTTGCTTTATCTTGGCCAGGTCGCAATTGTAAATGAGAACTTGTTCTCAACTTGCCTACCTGGTTAAATAAAGGTGAAATAAAAATAAAATAAAATAAAGTGACCATTCTCCTCTGGTATTATCAATCTCCATTCCTACCAAGGTAAATAAAGCAACCAGAATTTTGTGCATTCATCAAAGAGCAGATCAATATTTTTACTTTGACAAACAAACCCTCTGCTCCTGACAGCTTCCTTCTTTGGGACACATTGAAGGCCTACCTGAGGGGACAGATGATTTCCTATACTAAAGGGCTGAAGAAAAAACACGGTGCGGAACTGAGTGCTCTTGAATCTGAAATCTCCGAGCTAGAGAAAACCTACCAAAGAGGCCCGACTAAAGATCTATACAGGCTTTTGGTAAATAAAGAACTTAAATATAATATTCTGAACACATATCAAGCTGAGAGGGCCATCACTAAATCAAAACAGCGTTATTATGAGCTTGGAGAGAAAGCTCACAAAGTATTGGCATGGCAACTGAAAGCAGAGGAAAGTAAGAGGACAATTAATGCCATAGAAACTCTCACTAAAGAGATATCTTTCGACCCTACTGAAATTAATAATACTTTTAAGAAATACTATGAAGACCTCTACACTTCCCAATCAAGCGATGATCTATCAGAGATAGACTCCTTTCTCTCCTCTCTCAACCTCCCATGCCTGTCAGGGGAAGACAGCGAGCGCCTGAGTGAACACTTCTCAGTCCCTGAATTGTTGGAGGCCATTAAATCCTTACCTTCTAATAAATCTCCTGGGGAGGATGGCTTCCCTCCAGAGTTCTATAAAGAATTTAGGGAGCTGTTGGTGCCCTACCTTATGGAGGTACTTAAAAAAGCCAGAGAAGACAACTGCTTTCCAGAGTCCTTCTCTCAAGCAGTGATTACTGTAATCCACAAGAAAGGGAAAAACCCGCTAAAGTGCGCCTCCTATAGACCAATCTCTCTCCTTAACACAGATTGTAAACTGGTCACCAAGATGCTATCTAAGAGACTGGAGTCATGTCTTCCCCTGTTGGTCAACCCAGATCAGACTGGCTTCATAATTAATAGATTGTCCTCCAATAATCTCACAAGGTTCTTTGATACAATTCACCTTGCTAACAAAAACAAAATACCTGGTGTCGCAGTCTCCCTCGACGCTGAAAAGGCCTTTGATAGGGTTGAATGGCCATACCTCTTTCGCGTCTTGGAAAAGTTCGGTTTAGGTACCGTGTTTGTAAATTTGATAAAATCACTCTACAAATCTCCTAAAGCTAGGATTGCTACCAATGGGATTACTTCCTTCTCTTTCCCTCTTTATAGGGGGAACAGACAAGGTTGCCCAATTAGCCCCCACCTCTTTGCCCTCGCCATCAAACCGTTGGCTGGGGCTATTAGAACGTGCCCTGACATACATGGCTTTGAGGTGGGCCCCCATACCCATAAATTATCACTCTTTGCGGACGACCTTATCTTATTCCTAACAAATCCAGAACACTCCCTCTCTCACTTGCAGATCCTACTACAGTGTTATAGTTCTTTCTCTGGATATAAGGTCAATCTTGATAAAAGCGAAATCTTACCGTTGTCTGTCTTTGACCATCATAACATCAAGCGCAAGTTTCCTTTTAGATGGTCGCCTATGGGCTTCATATATTTGGGCATAATGGTGGATGGTAATCTGAACAACCTCTATAAACTCAATCTGGCCAGTTTGTTGCAAAAGGTGGAGGTTGACCTTTGTAAATGGATGGACTTACCTCTCACTCTACTGGGTAGAATCAATGTAATTAAAATGAATGTCCTGCCCAGGTTTCTATATCTGTTTCAATCTCTCCCTATCCCTGTTCCTACAGCATTTTTTTTCCTCTCTCGACAAGCTGACCAGACGGTTTATCTGGCACGGCAAAACCCCTAGGGTTGGCCTGGATAAACTGACCCTTGATTACAGTCAAGGGGGCTTAAACCTCCCCAATTTTAGAATGTACTACTGGGCTGCACAGTCTAGGTTTCTGGCTCAGAGGTTTGACAATGGTCCCTCTCCCTCATGGTTGAACATTGAAAAGCTTGAGGTAAATGATGACACTGGGGCAGATTTGTTTTACAAATGGGATAGAAAATCTATAAAAACCATCTCAGACAACCCTTTAATCATACATTCTGTCCTGGCATGGTGCAAACTGCATGAGCTGTTCGGGCGAGGGGGATTCCTTTCCCCTAAAACCCCTTTATGGAACAATAGATTGATCCCTATGTTTTTCCAGAATAGTAACTTTAGACCATGGTCTGATAAGGGGATCACTCTTCTGGAACATTGTTACGAGGAGGGAGTTCTTATGTCTTTTGATCAGCTGAAACAGAAACACCACTTGCCTAACAGGGACTTCTTTAGCTACCTTCAACTACGAAACTTTATTAGGGTGACTCTCAAGGGACAATGGAACCTACCTAAGATGTCATCTATTGAACAACTCTGCCACGCAGACCAACCACTGTTCAAGACCATTTCCCATGTTTACAATGCTCTTATGTCAGGACTAACACTGCCTGGGCTAGATAAAACCCGACTTAGATGGGAGAGAGATCTGGGTATTGATCTTGATGAGGATCTATGGAGTGACCTATGCAGGGATGGGGTTACATCCACATTGAACTCCAGATACAGACTGATCCAGTTTAATTTCCTCCATCAGCTCTATATCACCCCATCTAGACTGCACAGGTTCAACCCAGATATCTCCTCCCTATGTTTTAGATGTGGCTCAGATGAAGGAACATTCCTCCATTCCACTTGGCAGTGTTCAAAACTACACGGTTTCTGGCAGGGGGTATGCGATACCATATCCTCAATTCACGGGGTTGCATTCCCTTTAGACCCGGAGGTCTGTCTACTGGGTAACTTTACGAACACCAATCTTAGGCAAAGCCATACTATAAAGCTAACAGAAATATTGCTAGCGATTGCCAAGAAATGTATTGCCTTGAAATGGAAATTGGATTCCTCCCTGCCAGTTGCAATGTGGCTTTCGGAAGTTAATAGTTGTATCCCTTTGGAGAAAATCACTTACTGCTTGAGGAATAAGTTAAAGACATTTTACAGAATTTGGCAACCTTTTATTGACTATATGGAGAATCTCCCCCCACATCTCATTGATTGAATCTATATATAATCCTCACATAATGTTTCACACGTAATGTATATTATGTAGCCTACGGCAGGTGATCCAATGTCTCGTTAAAAAAAAAATATATATATATATATTTTTTTTTATTATTGTATGTTTGTTTATATAACTATAATTATAATTTATTTTTGTTACGTTCGTCTGTTACTGTCACTTTGTCCTATCGTTGTCTAATATCTTTTCACTTTTGTTTTGAATGTTCTTAATTGGAAAATGCAAAAATAAACATTTTAAAATTTAAAAGGTTTTTAAAAGGATTTTAAAAAGGCTCATCTGAAAACAAGACTCCCTAAATTGTATCAGCGTATCGATTGAGCAACCAGGGCTGGCAAAACCTTGGATCACTGCTATTCTAACTTCCGCGACGCATATAAGGCCCTGCCCCGCCCTCCTTTCGGAAAAGCTGACCACGACTCCATTTTGTTGATCCCTGCCTACAGACAGAAACTAAAACAAGAAGCTCCCACGCTGAGGTCTGTTCAACGCTGGTCCGACCAATCTGATTCCACACTCCAAGACTGCTTCCAGTTTGCGGACGACACAACAGTGGTAGGCTTGATTACCAACAACGACGAGACGGCCTACAGGGAGGAGGTGAGGGCCCTCGGAGTGTGGTGTCAGGAAAATAACCTCACACTCAACGTCAACAAAACTAAGGAGATGATTGTGGACTTCAGGAAACAGCAGAGG
Organism: Oncorhynchus keta; assembly: GCF_023373465.1. Classification (NCBI taxonomy): domain Eukaryota; kingdom Metazoa; phylum Chordata; class Actinopteri; order Salmoniformes; family Salmonidae; genus Oncorhynchus; species Oncorhynchus keta. The sequence goes on from NC_068424.1 coordinate 38,275,090, forward strand.
GAACACCCACCTATCCACATCGATGGAACAGTAGTGGAGAGGGTAGCAAGTTTTAAGTTCATCGGCATACACATCACAGACAAACTGAATTGGTCCACCCACACAGACAGCATCGTGAAGAAGGCGCAGCAGCGCCTCTTCAACCTCAGGAGGCTGAAGAAATTTGGCTTGTCACCAAAAGCACTCACAAACTTCTACAGATGCACAATCGAGATCATCCTGGCGGGCTGTCCAGAGGGTAGTGAGGTCTGCACAACGCATCACCGGGGGCAAACTACCTGCCCTCCAGGACACCTACACCACCCAATGTTACAGGAAGGCCATAAAGATCATCAAGGACAACAACCACCCGAGCCACTGCCTGTTCACCCCGCTATCATCCAGAAGGCGAGGTCAGTACAGGTGCATCAAAGCTGGGACCGAGAGACTGAAAAACAGCTTCTATCTCAAGGCCATCAGACTGTTAAACAGCCACCACTAACATTGAGTGGCTGCTGCCAACACACTGACTCAACTCCAGCCAATAATGGGAAATGATGTAAAATATATCACTAGCCACTTTAAACAATGCTACCTTATATAATGTTTACATACCCTACATTATTCATCTCATATGTATACGTATATACTGTACTCTATATCATCTACTGCATCTTTATGTAATACATGTATCACTAGCCACTTTAACTATGCCACTTTGTTTACATACTCATCTCATATGTATATACTGTACTCGATACCATCTACTGTATCTTACCTATGCCGCTCTCTACCATCACTCATTCATATATCTTTATGTACATATTCTTTATCCCCTTACACTTGTGTGTATAAGACAGTAGTTTTGGAATTGTTAGTTAGATTACTTGTTGGTTATTTACTGCATTGTCGGAACTAGAAGCACAAGCATTTCACTACACTCGCATTAACATCTGCTAACCATGTGTATGTGACAAATACAATTTGATTTGATTTGAGTTTATGTCTCAGTTGTTGAATCTTATGTTCATATTTACACATGTTACGTTTGCTGAAAACAAACACAATTTTTCAGTGAGAGGACATTTATTTTTTTGCTGACTTCTGGGTAAATAGGGACATTTTGACCAATATCTAAAAATGGATATATTTTGATGTTTTGAAGTTCTACAACATTTTAATCATGATAATCTCGGGGTAATCTATTCTTTCTAATTATGTAAATTTGGGCAGTGTGATCAATATCTGGTAGTTAAAACGTCAAAAAGCATATTTCTACTGATGGAACTCTGAGGTCGTCCCATTGTTTCCTATAGGGAAAACAGGGGTATGTGTTTCTATTTCGCCAAATATCTCAATATGTATCTTTTGGATATTTTTTTCGAACCATACACTATTTTAATCAGGAGGATCTCCTCTTTGTAATGATGGAAGGCTGGGCAGCGAGCTCTGCTGTAATCAAACACTCGCCTTCAAAATTTAAAAAATTACACATTACTGTTCGATCTCTGTGGCTGCCCCATTGTTTCCCTTTGGAGAAATTCTACACGGACATGTCTGTCTATTTCACAAAATATATCCCAAAGTGTTTTAGATTTTTTTCAAATCAGACACAATTTTTAACAAGAGATTATCCTCTTTGTCATGATGTAAAGGCTGGGCAGTGAGTTCTATTGTCATCAAACGCTAGCCCCAAAATACTGTACTTTTTGCCCTTGGAACTTTTTGTCAATTGTTTTCCTATGAAGAGACATGCTGGTCATGCAACTATTGAAAGTAAGGATGCACGATAATACATAAGGGTTCATCTTATAAGCATTTGTAAGTGCATTTATGAATGGTTAACTGGAGGTAAATATTGGCTCATTATTTGGCAAACACTGACCAGTTATTGCAGTATTTTGCCTAATATGATATAACCATTTACTAATTAAGTGATAATGCCAGAGAAGCCGGTGTTTGGAGGATATATTGGCATGGGTGTTTGTCGTGACTTTACTTTCATTAATCTGATGACTGTTATTTATTTAATCCACTAACTATGTTTAATTGTTACCGAATTAAATTAATCAGGTAACAATAAACTCATTAGGATTTGGGGCACCACGGAATAAGTTGTTTAGAGAGTTACCAAATTAAACTATATAAGGTATTTAACCTATAATATCGAAAAACAGTAATCTTATTAATCATTACTTCTTATCAAATACTCATTATGAACGATCGTAACCTTCTTGGATCTGCAAAACCCCCAGCATTGCTCATTATTCAGTACTACACAAATTGGTTTAATTCTTTATTTACTAGCTCAATGAATAATAACACAGAATACACAGAATATTTAGTGCTTTATCTGGGTAGCCGGAAAGTAGAGCATTGCAGTAGTCTAACCTAGAAGTAACAAAAGCATGGATTCATTTTTCTGCATAATGTTTGGACAGAAAGTTTCTGATTTTTGCAATGTTACGTAGATGTAAAAAATCTGTCCTTGAAACAGTCTTGTTATGTTCGTCAAAAGAGAGATCAGGGTCCAGAGTAACTCCGAGGTCCTTCACAGTTTTATTTGAGACGACTGTAATTGTGAGATTAATTGTGAGATTCAACAGAAGATCTCTTTGTTTCTTGGGAGCATCTCTGTTTTGTCCGAGTTTAAAAGTAGAACGTTTCCAGCCATCCACTTCCTTATGTCTGAAACACAGGGATTTTTGGGGCTTCACTATGTTTCATTGAAATGTACAGCTGTGTGTCATCTGCATAGCAGTGAAAGTTAACCTTATGTTTTCGAATTACATCCCCAAGAGGTAAAATATATAGTGAAAACAATAGTGGTCCTAAAACAGAACCTTGAGGAACACCGAAATGTACAGTTGATTTGTCAGAGGACAAACAATCCACAGAGCCAAAATGATACCTTTCCGACAGATATGATCTATACCAGGCCAGAACTTGTTCGTGTAGACCAATTTGGATTTCCAATCTCTCCAAAATAGTGTGGTGATCGATGCTATCAAAAGCAGCACTAAGGTCTAGGAGCACGAGGACAGATGCAGAGCCTTTGTCTAATGCCATTAAAAAGGTAATTTACCACCTTCACAAGTGCAGTCTCAGTGCTATGATGGGGTCTAAAACCAGACTGAAGCATTTCGTATACATTGTTTGTCTTCAGGAAGAAAGTGAGTTGCTGCGCAACTGCCTTTTCTAAAAAAAAAAGTGTGAGTGTCTCTCTTGATCCGAGGTCCTAGCAGAGTTGTGCAGACTCAGGACAACTGAGCTTTGAAGGAATACGCAGATTTAAAGAGGCGTCCGTAATTTGCTTTCTAATAATCATGATGTTTTCCTCAAAGAAGTTCATGAATTTATTACTGCTGAAGTGAAAGCCATCCTCACTTGGGGAATGTTGCTTTTTAGTTAGCTTTGCGGCAGTTGGAAAAATAAATTTTGGATTGTTCTTATTTCCCTCAATTAAGTTGGAAAAATAGTATGATCGAGCAGCAGTAAGGGCTCTTCGATACTGCACGGTACTGTCTTTCCAAGCTAGTCGGAAGACTTCCAGTTTGGTGTGGCGCCATTTCCGTTCCAATTTTCTGGAAGCTTGCTTCAGAGCTCGGGTATTTTCTGTATACCAGGGAGCTAATTTCTTATGATAAATGTTTTTAGTTTTTAGGGGTGCAACTGCATCTAAGGTATTGCACAAGGTTAAATTGAGTTCCTCAATTAACTGTGGTTAACTGATTTTTGTCCTCTGACGTCCTTGGGTAGGCAGAGCGAGACTGGAAGGGCATGAAGGAATCTTTGTGTTGTCTGTTAATTTATAGCACGACTTTTGATGCTCCTTGGTTGGGGTCTGAGCAGATTATTTGTTGCAATTGCAAACGTAATAAAATGGTGGTCCGATAGAGGAAAAACATTACGATCCACAACATTTATTCCATGGGACAAAACTAGGTCCAGAGTATGACTGTGGCAGTGAGTAGGTCCAAAGACATGTTGGACAAAACCCACTCGATGATGCCTCCGAAAGCCTTTTGGAGTGGGTCTGTGGACTTTTCCATGTGAATATTAAAGTCACCAAAGATTAGAATATTATCTGCTATGACTACAAGGTCCGATAAGAATTCAGGGAACTCAATGAGGAACGCTGTATATGGCCCAGGAGGCCTGTAAACAGTAGCTATAAAAAGCGATTGAGTAGGCTGCATAGATTTCATGACTAGAAGCTCAAAAGACGAAAACTTTTTTTTTTTGTAAATTGAAATTTGCTATCGTAAATGTTAGCAACACCTCCGCCTTTGCGGGATGCATGGGGAATATGGTCACTAGTGTAACCAGGAGGTGAGGCTTCATTTAACACAGTAAATTCATCAGGCTTAGGCCACGTTTCAGTCAGGCCAATCACATCAAGATTATGATCAGTGATTAGTTTTTGACTATAATTGCCTTTGAAGTAAGGGATCTAACATTAACTATCCCTATTTTGAGATGTGAGGTATCACGATCTCTTTCAATAATGACAGTAATGGAGGAGGTCTTTATCCTAGTGAGATTGCTAAGGCGAACACCGCCATGTTTAGTTTTGCCCAACCCAGGTCGAGGCACAGACATGGTCTCAATGTGGATAGTTGAGCTGACTACACTGACTGTGCTAGTGGCAGACTCCACTAAGCTGGCAGGCTGGCTAACAGCCTGCTGCCTGGCCTGCACCCTATTTCATTGTGGAGCTAGAGGAGTTAGAGCCCTGTCTATGTTGGTAGATAAGATGAGAGCACCCTTCCAGCTAGGATGGAGTCCGTCACCCCTCAGCAGGCCAGGCTTGGTCCTGTTTGTGGGTGAGTCCCAGAAAGAGGGCCTATTATCGACAAATTCTATCTTTTGGGAGAGGCAGAAAACAGTTTTCAACCAGCGATTGAGTTGTGAGACTCTGCTGTAGAGCTCATCACTCCCACATACTGGGAGGGGGCCAGAGACATACTGATTTACACGCTGAAGCTATGAGGCACTTGGTGACCTCTGACTGTTTCATCCAAACATCGTTGGTGCCGACATGGATAACAATATCTCTATACTCTACACTCGCCAGTTTTACCTTTAGCCAGCACCATCTTCAGATTAGCCTTAACGTCGGTAGCCCTGCCCCTGGTAAACAGTGTATGATCGCTGGATGATTTGTTTTATACTAATACTGCGGGTAATGGAGTCGCCAATGACTAGGGTTTTCAATTTGTCAGAGCTAATGAATATAAAATATAAAGCCTTCTGCCACCACTCCCAGGCCATCCGTTTCCACATCCAGCTTGATGTCGTAGTTGGCTGTGACACATCAGCTGGCCTGTCACCTGGAATTGACTGTAGAATGACCTTTAGAATGGCCTCTGCATGTTTTGCTCTAACAAAACATGGAAACAGGCCCACATTTTTCATTTGGAAAGCAGTTCCATTAAGGTACTTACTTCCATATAACTTAAACCAAGGTTGTTGACAACAGGATACAATGCAAAGTACAGATTCCCATTAACCTGGGGGGTCACACCTCTGCTTTAATTGTCTTAACTACTCTCTGAAAATATAGAGACACCAAAAGAAGGTCAGTTATCCTTAATCTCGGCAACCCAGAACAAAACCTTGTGTGAGCACTGGCCAGCTATGCGATTCCCCTCCTAAATTATCTCGACCAAGTCTACGGGCCAAATTAACCCCTCCCCTTCCATAATTCAAAATATGCTAGTCACAGGGGCACAACTACATTTGGACGTCTAGTGGACATAAAAGTCCTATGAATTCCTACAGTCATAGGAGACGTTACAATAAAACGCACAAATTACTCAATATCTCCATCTACCCCAGGCATCTTCTTTTAACTTCTGTCTGTAAAGAACAAGATAATACTACCCCCCAATTTTCAGGATTGATGTATGAATTTACTCTGTATACATATCTCAATATACGGCTCATATAAATGACATGTATAGATTTATGAATTGACCATGAAAGAGTCACTTTACAAAGACAGTAGTAATTCAAAAACATATGACATCAACCGGTTGTTGAAACACGACCTCGCCTCCCCTTACATTGCTCTCCACATTTCACTCTCTTCCTTTTGGCTGGTTGGCCTTCACTGTCTCTTTTCAGCCAGTGAAAATAGACTATTTTCTGACTTAGACGTTCCCTTCTCCTTCTCCTTTGTCTCCTGTGAGTTCATGTGAAAATGATTTAAAGAATGCACTTAACACTTTTATCATACACATTTTGAAGCTACAGTATATCATCTTAGATTCCCCTACTGATCGACTGATGCATATGAAAACACTGCCACCTTCCATCTCTCTGTGTCCCCTAGGACATTGTTAGAAGCAATTCTGTTTAAGGTCAATAGATAGTAGGTAACAGTCAATAAACCAGACAGACAATGCTTACATCAAGAGAGATGTACATACAAATGGTGTATTCATTATGTTATCATGTAAATAAATAAAATATACATGTGTGTAAATGATTTAGAGCTGGACAGTGATGCATACTAACAATTATCAGTAAAAAGCTTTCTTACCTGCAATCACAGACCAATCAGTGTCGTTAAGCAGGACCTGAGCCTGCGGCTGACACTGCGCTCCAAGTCCACAACGTGTGTGTGTGTGTGCATGTGTGTGTGTGTATGTGTGTGTGTAAGTGGGTCCTGTGTGAAAAAGTGTGTACAGTATCTGGGATAGATATGTGATATTCTTCTTCTAATCAAGTAGCTATCAGGAATGCTTGAACAAAAGCCATTAAACAGGATCTCTTCTGCATGCTATCCGACAGACGATCTATGATCATTAAGAATACCTTTGGGCTATATCCTCTCCTGAATCCATTTAATGAAAGTTAACCAATTTTAGATAGCTAACTACACTTAAATATAAATAGGAGATGCTGAGCAAATTTCAGGTCTGCTGAGCGCAAACTTGAAGTTGTAAAAATTCTGTGCAACTTCTAGCATTTATTTACTGTGAACACTGAGTCTGTACCCACTTTAAGTTACAGTTTTAACCGTGGCCAAGTAGGCTGCTGTGGCTATTTTATCAGAATGTAGGCCTATCAGAGTGGCCTACCATCAAAACAATGGAGAAATTGCATCCCATAACATTTCAACACAGAAATAACTGTTCTATCACCAATGAGTTGTGTTCAATGTAGGCCTACATTCCAATTTAGAAAAAAAACATGTAGGGCTTGACATTAACCTCCCTGTCCTTTGGACAAAGAGGTGACTGAAAATGTTGTGGTGTTGTTTGATGCAAGAAACCACTTTACTAAATAAAATGTATTATTTTTCCCTTGCCATTATTACAGGGAATCAGATAAATTATTCAAGCCTGTCTTTAAGACAAATAAATCTCTCCCTGACTCGCTTTTCAAACATCTCGAAATATACACGTTTTGTGCTCTTGTAGGAAGCAAAATGTGCACTCGTGGCTACATGCAGATCTCATTTTGATCTCAAAACAAGTGCCTGGAGGTGTGTTGGGTCGTTGTCGTGTTTAAAAACAAATGATAGTTCCACTAAGCGCAAACCAGATGGGTTGGCGTGTCGCTGCAGAATGCTGTGTTAGGCATGCTGGTTAAATGTGGCTTGAATTTATAAATCACAGACAGTGTCACCAGCAAAGCACCATCACACCTCCTCCATGCTTCACGGTGAGAATCACAGATGCAGAGATCATCCGTTCACCTACACTGCGTCGGATGAATGGTTCCAACACGGCGTTTGGAACCAAAAATCTCAAATATGGACTCATTATTGCTCATGTTTCTTGGAGCAAGCAAGTCTCTTCTTATATGTGTCCTTTAGTAGTCATTTCTTTGCAGCAATTTGACCATGAAGTCCTGATTCACGCAGTCTTATCTGAACAGTTGATGTTGAGATGTGTCTGTTACTTGAACTCCGTGAAGCATTTACTTGGGCTGCAATCTGAGGTGTAGTTGACTAAAATAAACGTATCCTCTGTAGCAGAGGTAACTCTGGGTCTTCTGTTACTGTGGCGGTCCTCATGAGAGCCAGTTTCATCATAGAGCTTGATGGTTTTTGCGACTGCACTTGAAGAAACTTTCAAAGTTCTTGAAATGTTCCGCATTGACTGACCTTGAGGTCTTAAAGTAATGATGGACTGTCATTTCTCTTTGCTTATTTGAGCTGTTCTTGACATAATATATGGACTTGGTCTTTTACCAAATAGGGCTATCTTCTGTATACCACCCCTACCTTGTTACAACACAACTGATTGGCTCAAACACATTAATAAGGAAATAAATTCCACAAATGAACTTTTAACAAGGCTCACCTGTTAATTTAAATGCATTCCAGGTGACTACCTCATGAAGCTGTTTGAGAGTCTAAAATAGCACTTTTTTAGATTACTACATGATTCCATGTGTTAATTGATAGTTTTGGTGTCTTCACTTTAATTCTACAATGTAGAAAACAGTAAAAAGGAAGAAAAACCCTTGAATGAGTATGCATGTCCAAACTTTTTACTGTGCCAGAATGTATTCACACCCCTTGACTTTTTCCACAATTTGTTTTGTCACTGGCCTATAAACAATGCCCCATAATGTCAAAGTGGAATTATGTTTTAGACATTACTATGTATTAATAAAAAAGGAAAAGTAGAAATGTTTTGAGTCAATAAGTAGTCAAACCATTTGTTATAGCAAGCCTAAATAAGTTCAGGAGTAACCATTTGCTTAACAAGTGTCACGTTCTGACCTTAGTTCTTTTGATATGTCTTTGTTTAGTATGGTCAGGGCATGAGTTGGGTGGGTTGTCTATGTTCCTTTTTCTATGATTTGGGATTTCTGTGTTTGGCCTGGTATGGTTCTCAATCAGAGGCAGCTGTCAATCGTTGTCCCTGATTGAGAACCATACTTAGGTAGCCTGGTTTCACATTTGAGTTGTGGGTGATTATTTCCTGTTTAGTGTTTTTGTCTTTCACCTTACGGGACTGTTTGTTTGTTATTTATTGTTTTGTTCAGTGTTCGAGTACGTCATTAAAAGCTATGAACACTTATCACGCTGCACCTTGGTCCTCCTCTCTTTCTGCCAACGACGAACGTTACAACAAGTCACATAATACGTTACATGGACTCACTCTGTATGCAATAATAGTGTTTAGTATGATTTTTGAATTACCTCGTCAATGTACCCCACACATTTAATTATCTGTAAGGTCCCTCAGTCGAGCAGTGAGTTTCAAACACAGATTTAACCACAATGACCAGGATAAAAAATAAACGGAATAGAGCTAAGCACAGGCAAAATTCTAAAGGAAAACCTGGTTCAGTTTGCTTTCCAACAGACACTGGGAGACAAATTCACCTTTCAGCAGGTCAATAACCTAAAACACAAGGCCAAATATACACTACAGTTGCTCACCAAGACACCATTGTGTGTTTCTGAGTGCCCTAGTGTAACGCTCGTCATCGGAAGAGTCGACCAAAGCGCAGCGTGGAAAGTGTCAATAAGGCATAACAACCCATGGATTTCTGTGAATAAACCACATCTAAAGGCTATTCTTAGGTATGACAACTGGGGTTTCGTAACTTACATATCGGATTTATTACAGCAGCCACAGTATAGAGCCACCTACAATTACGCTATCCCTTTGAAAATGCTGTGCTTTGTATACTATGTACACTATGAGTATGTTCTTGATGTGGGGTTGCTGTATTGCTGTTTGGCCATACAGTGTGTTAGCTGTGATGATCATTTTAGAATGTTTACCTTTATAGTGGCGTAGTTGGTGGTCATACAGTGGGAGTGTATTATGATACTAGAGTGTGTGCTTTGCTGTTATGCTGGCCATAGAGTGTATTAGATGATATTAGAGTGTGTGTTACGCTGGTTGGCCATGGAGTGTATTAGCTATGATGAGGAGGAAATGAAGGGCTCGTGCCATTGAGGTTATACACGATGACAGATAAACCTTTAACCAGCGTGATGCATTAAAGGCCCCACTTACTAACACGACATGCCAAACTTACAGCCTGCCAGTGTTGTATTTAGAGATTAAGGGCAGGATTCAATTCACGGGAAATGCTGCATATGTCGGCTCAATCGAAAATGACCTTCATGTTTTCAATGCGTATCTTCTTTGGTACTTCTGCCATATGGATTGATTCCAGCTCTAAACATATCTGAAACAAAACAAGGAAAGATGGCGTGAGGAAATGACAAAACATAATGAGAAGAGAAAAGAAGAGAAGAGATAAAGCACCAAAAATCTATTTGGGAAAACAGCAATGGAATGTCAGGCGAAATGTATACGTCAATCGTCAATCTTGATTAGACCTATGTGAGATTTAATGACATGCTATAGCTAACAGTAGTGCAATGTTGTTGTAGCTAAGGTCCTGTGGATGGAAGATGTTGAAATATGATGACATAAGCTTTGAGGAAGCGGAGTATGAGGGGGAATAAACCCTGATGAGGATGTAACTTAGGAGGCATCCGAAATGGCATTACTTTTTACCAGGGCCCATAGGTCCTACCATAGGGCTTTGGTCAAAATTAGTACACTTTATAGGGAATAGGGTGTTATTTGCAACATGACCCTAGTCTTACTTTCCATTAGCAAGATTACAGAATGTCAGATCACCTACCTAGATGATTGTGGGTTGATCAAGGAAATATCTCCGTGTCAGATGCCTTTCTTCAGACCCAGTTATCTCCCATGACGGTCCCGTCCCCTTCTCTGATATTCCTGCTGTATTTTGTGATTGACATTATACATATCTGCTCGGCTGACTAATGCTCAGTAGAAAGCAAGCGAGGCAGGAAGGTCAATGTTATTTGTTGCTCTGTTCCACGGCCACCTGGAACCTCACACAGCATGAAGGGAGAGAAATATATTTAAAGAGAAACAATAAAAACAACAACAACAAGAGAAAGGCTGATGTGCATCCATAATGGCACCCTATTCCCTACATAGTGCAATACTTTCCTATTTTGTCCTCAAATGCTCCTCTATTATTCCAACAAGCGAGGGGGTGGCTGATGAAATCACATCAGACCAACTCCTTGCATGGCCTAATCCTTGAAGTTTGCAGTTGTCTAAAAAAAACTATTTCATAGCACTTTATTATGAATCCATGTGATAAAGCATTTATAATGGATTAGTAAATACTTTATTAATCATTACTCCATTCATAAGATGTTTAATATACGTCTTAATGAACCATTTAGTCTTTTTGCATGGCCTCATCTAGTGTATGGACATGCACAATCCTGGTTTTCCAGCTCTCACACGGTGGAGCCGTCACTGGCTGACCACCTCCACCCCACACGCATTGCTACTAACACTGACAGTACTTCCCACCCTGGAAAGATGGCGCACGCTTTTAATATGTCTATATTTTCCATGAGTTATACAAGCCTCTTCCCAGTCAATCAGAGCACTTAAAGTAACCTCTATAATGATGGCTTACCAGGCCGAGTTACTGGAGCAGGGGCTTCAAGCAACTGGATTGCATACCTTGAATCCAGATGCTTTTGGGTGAGATCTGTATGATTACAGACCTGATCCTCTTTCCTCCTGTAGTGCCATCCAAGGCTTTGGTCGCACCATAAACCTGGAGAGAGAGGGCACTTTGGTTAACCTTGTCCAGCTTAACAGAAAAATAAAAAGTGGACCTTCTGTATGCCACAGTGACACCCAATGAGTTGTTCAGGCCCACCGTCGCCACCATGCGGCAGAAGTGTGACATGCGTAAGAAAGAAGACAAAGCCTTTAATAACTTCTGCCTATCGCGCAAACCTGGGCCCCGTGGCAACCTGTTGGTCACTGCAACTTGCCCCAGCCTTATAGTGGTGAAGAGGCAACATGCTGGCCTTGGGGAACCAAAATCCCGCGACAAAGCATTTTAATTACTTTTTTATTAGGTTGCACATTAGCTATCGCTACAGTCAGCTAATCTTCCTTGGGACCAAAACAGAACTTAAAAGACATTACAAACAATTTAATTCACATGACAAACATTTAATAAGTAGACATTACAGACAATTAAAATACCTCAAATAAAATAAAATGCTATTAGTAAACAGCCGGTGTAAACTAACAGTGAAATGCTTACTTATGGGCCCTTCCCAACAATTCAGGTCATTTTTCCAATTGTTTACAGACAGATTATTTCACTTATAATTCACTGTATCACAATTCCAGTGGGTCAGAAGTACATACACAAAGTTGGCTGTGCCTTTAAACAGCTTGGAAAATTCCAGAAAATAATCTCATGGCATTAGAAGCTTCTGATAGGCTAATTGACATCATTTGAGTCAATTGGAGGTGTACCTGTGGATGTACTTCAGGGCCTACCTTCAAACTCAGTGCCTCTTTGCTTGACATCTGGGAAAATCAAAATAAATCAGCAAAGACCTGGTACATCCTTGGGAGCAATTTCCAAATGCCTGAAAGTTCCACGTTCATCTGTAATAACAATAGTACGCAAGTATAAACACCATGGGGCCACGCAGCTGTCATAACGCTCAGGAAGGAGATCCATCTCCTAGAGATTAACGTACTTTGGTGGCCAAAAAGTGCAAATCAATCCCAGAACAACAGCAAAGGACCTTGTGATGATGCTGGAGGAAACAGGTACAAAAGTATCTATATCCACAGAAAAAGGAGGCCTATATTGACATAACCTGAAAGGCCGCTCAGCAATAAAAAAAAAAGCCAGACTACGGTTTGCAACTGCACATGGGGACAAAGATCGTACTTTTTGGAGAAATGTCCTCTGGTCTGATGAAACAAACATATAACTGTTTGGTCATAATGACCATTGTTATGATTGGAGGAAAAAGGGGGAGGCTTGCAAGCCGAAGAACACCATCCCAACCGTGAAGCACGGGGTGGCAGCATCATGTTGTGTTTTTTTTTGCTGCAGGAGGGACTGGTGTACTTCACAAATAGATGGCATCATGAGGTAGGGAAATTATGTGGCTATATTGAAGCAACATCTTAAGACATCAGTCAGGAAGATAAAGCTTGGCCTCAAATGGGTCTTCCAAATGAACAATGACCCCAAGCATACTTCCAAAGTTGTGGCAAAATGGCTAGAGACAACAAAGTCAAGGTATTGGAGTGGCCATCACAAAGCCCTGACCTCAATCATATAGAAGATTTGTGGGCAGAACTGAAAAGCGTGTGCGAGCAAGGAGGTCTACAAACCTTACTAATTTACACCAGCTCTGTCAGGAAGAATGGGCCAAAATTTACCCAACTTATTGTGGGAAGCTTGTGGAAGCTAACCTGAAACGTTTGACCCAAGTTAAACAGTTTAAAGGCAATGCTACCAAATACTAATTTAGTGCATGTAAACTTCTGATTTGATGAATGTGATGAAAGAAATACAAGCTGAAATAAATAATTATCTCTACTATTATTCTTGATATTTTACATCCTTAAAATAAAGTGGTGATCCTAACTGATCTAAGACAAATCATTTTTACTAGGATTAAATGTCAGGAATTGTGAAAACTGAGTTTAAATGTACTTGGCTAAGGTGTATGTTAACATCTGACTTCAACTGTATAGGGAATAGGGTACCATTCAGGACTCAACCACAAACTCAGAGGAGAGAAGACCTTTATAGTTTTGAACTGCCATCATTGAAGTCGTTTGTGGCGACGAGGGGCACAAGGGCGTTATACAAAACAAAGTAATCAGTGATAGGAACGTCTCTATCAAATCAGAGTATCAAAGCGAATGACGGGTTTTCATTCCACCGCTTTACCCCCGTGTGTCTGGCTCTGGCCCAACACATTGGTCTCTGGACCAATCAGACGGCCCCAAATGTGTTCGTATTCGGTGCGGTATGGGGGAGGTACTCAGATCAATAGTCATTGTAGAGCAAAATCAAATTTTTGTGGGTGTGGCATAGTGTTTGGACAGAGCAAGGAGTCTGGGTAGCCATACAAACCCAGCTCTGGTAGGGAAGGTACAGGCAAGCAAATAAGCAGTGTGGTGAATGACAAAGCAGCGGAATCAATTGGTATGAGTCATCAGGCTAGAGCAGGGTGGTTTAATTAGACTCCCCAGCTCTCTTTCTTTCTTTAATCGTCTACACATCACTCAGAGAGAGGAGAGAGAGGTGAACTCAGTGTCACGCCATTGCATTTTATGTCCAACGTATTAATAATTCTTAGAAGTAGAATTTATAAATCAATAATCCATACCACACAAATTATAGCCAAGCCCGTATGAAAGATTGAGCTGCTTCATGACCGGAGTGGTCAAGGTCACACATGCCCATACTTAGACAAACACATAGCCCTGAGGTCCATCAAATTAAATTCAATAAAAAGTCATTAAAATGTAGTTCCATTCTCAAATGAGGATTTGAGCAACTCAGAAGGGCAAGTGAAGTTCAATTTCAATGCCAGCAAGTCTCGACTTTCATTGTATAACAGTGAGGAGACAGTGAGGGACATGGAAGTACAGCACTGAAACAATTATGATTTTCCGTGCAAATTAATTGCGAGAAGTGATTGATATTTGCAAGGATTTTGTGTTATACAATTCACCAGTGTAATATTCTGCCAGTATTTATGATAGTGGGAGGGTGAAGAAGAGAGAGAATAACCTGTGAGCGAGAGAGAGAGAGACAGAGAGGAAAAGAGAGAAGGGTGTAGGGAGAAGGAGATAGATAGAGAAAGAAATAAACTTGCTGCTCATGCATGAGAATATGTGTTTTAACAGCAAATGTATTTCACGTTATGCAAATCAGACAATGGAAATGTGCTAATTGTGAATTACATGGTGTATTTTTTGTAGGCACTAACATTGCCATGGTTCGTTGGACAAAGCCTATGCGAAAATTATGTTTTTGTAGGGTTTTAGGATAAACGCCGAAAATAAGATCTCTAGTAAACACAGGCTTAGGAGATCAAATACGTTTTGTTCTATGAGATCATTTATGCCTGCATTTCTGTTTGTCTGTTGCCAGTTCGTCTTGTCCCGTCAAGTCCTAACAGCGTGTTCCCATGTTTCCTGTCCTCGAGATTTCTGTTTTTCCTAGTCTTCTGGACCAGCTTCGCAACGCAGTCTCCTCCCAAGTATAACACGAGGAGTTACTGCAAAGCCTTATGGAGGGACTCTATACCTTGGCAGAACTCCATGACCATGCGTTCAGTACATTGCTGGAGCAATTCCGTGGATTTCCAACTAGGCAGCAAGCCTCAACAGTAATCCCCAAGACTCTCAGCAACCCCGGTTTAGCCCCGGTCTGCTAACTGCTAGTTTGTTTAGCCCTGGCCTACTAACTGTTAGCTGGTTAGCACAGGCCTGCTAACTGTCTGAATCGCCGCGTCCCCAGCCAGCCCAACCACTCACTGGACCCATATTTACCTTCAATCTCTTTTCGATTTTTAATTCGATTATACCTTCCGGTAACCTGCCTCACCCAATGTGATACGGAATCGCTATTATTTTTTATTTTTAGAACACATTCAAGAACCTCCAGAAGCTAACCAGCTAACTAGCTACAAGCTATTTAGTCATTGTTAGCCACTGCTAGCGGCTTTTACCTTCTGCACAGCCAGCCAGTTTTTTTTAGCCTGGATAATACTCGCCAGTCTAGCTTCCCTGTTCCATCCACCGCTGCCCCCTGGACACTGTGATCACTTGGCTACATAGCTGATGCCTGCTGGACTGTCCATTAATGCAACTGCTTTGTCAGATTTAGAAAAAGCATAATCTGAGTACAGCACTCAGAGCCCAATCCAGCCAAAGAAATATTGGCCATGTTGGAGTCAACAGAAGTCAGAAATAACATAATAAATATTCACTTACCTTTGATGATCTTCATCAGAAGGCACTCCCAGGAATCCCAGTTCGACAATAAATTACAGATTTCTTCCATATAGTCCATTTATGTCCAAATAGCCACTTGTTGTTAGCGTGTTCAGACCAGTAATCCATCTTCATGAGGCGCGAGCACTTTGTCCAGACAAAAACTCGAAAAGTTCCGTTACAGGTTGTAGAAACAAATCAAACTATGTTTGGAATCAATCTTTAGGTTGTTTTTAACATAAATCATCAAGCTAACTCCTGACAGAGCTAAGTCTGTCAGGAGCGCGCGTCACGGGCCTGACACACTCTGCCAGACCCATGACTCATTCAGCTCCCATTCCCCCCTCCTTTATAGCAGAAGCCTGAAACAATTTTATAAAGATGGATGACAACTAGTGTTCTTTTTTCTATGTTTTATATTTCTTTGTTTTGGCCGGGTATGGTTCTCAATCGTTGTCTCTGATTGGGAACAATACTTAGGTAGCTTTTTCCCTCCATTGTGTTGTGGGTAGTTGTTTTCTGTTTAGTGTTTTCTGCACCTGACAGACTGTTTCAGTTTAGTTTTTGCACTTTGTTATTTTTGTCTCAGTGTTCAGTTCAATAAAAATCATGAACACTTACCATGCTGCGCTTTGGTCCGATTCCCCCTCATCCGATGACGACACCCGTTACACAAGCTTTGAAAAACTACAAACGTCAGATTTCACACTTCCTGGTTGGATTTTTCGCCTGCCATATGAGTACTGTTATACTCACAACCATCATTCAAACAGTTTTAGAAACGTCAGAGTGTTTTCTATCCAATACTAATAATAATATGCATATATTAGCATCTGGGACAGAGTAGGAGGCAGTTATTTATTTATCCGTTATTTTACCAGGTAAGTTACTGAGAACACATTCTCATTTGCAGCAACGACCTGGGGAATAGTTACAAGGGAGATGAGGGGGGATGAATGAGCCAATTGTAAACTGGGGATTATTAGGTGACCGTGATGGTTTGAGGGCCAGATTGGGAATTTAGCCAGGTCACCGGGGTTAACACCCCTACTCTTACGATAAGTGCCATGGGATCTTTAATGACCTCAGAAAGTCAGGACACCCGTTTAACGTCCCATCCGAAAGAAGGCACCCTACACAGGGCAGTGTCCCAAATCACTTTGGGATAAAACATTTTAGACCAGAGGAAAGAGTGCCTCCTACTGGCCCTTCAACACCACTTCCAGCAGCATCTGGTCTCCCAGCTAGGGACTGACCAGGACAAACCCTGCTTAGCTTCAGAAGCAAGCCAGCAGTGGTATGCAGGGTGGTATGCTGCTGACAGTTCACTCTGGGCAGGTATGCAGGGTGGTATGCTGCTGACAGTTCACTCCGGGCACGCTATTCATCCAAAAGTGAAAATGATGCCCCCTATCCCAAAAAAGGCTAACTGCTCTTAAACGCTAGTAAAACTAAATGCATGCTCTTCAACCGATCGCTGCCCGCACACGACCGCCTAGTATCACTACTCTGGACGGTTCTAACTTAGAATATGTGGACAACTACAAATACCTAGGCGTCTGACTAGACTGTAAACTCTCCCTCCAGAATCATATTAAGCATCTCCAATCCAAAAATAAATCTAGAATTGGCTTCCTATTTCGCAACCAAGCCTCCTTCACTCATGCTGCCAAATATACCCTTGTAAAACTGCCTATCCTGCCTATCCTTGACTTCTGCGATGTCATTTACTAAATAGCCTCCAACACTCTACTCAGCAAATTGGATGCAGTCTATCACAGTGCCATTTGTTTTGTCACCAAAGCCCCATACACTACCCACCATTGTGACCTGTATGCTCTCGTTGACTGGTCCTCGCTACATATTCGTCACCAAACCCACTGGCTCCAGGTCATCTATAAGTCGTTGCTAGGAAACGCTCCGCCTTATCTCAGCTCACTAGTCACCATAGCAACACCCACCCGTGGCACGCGCTCCAGCAGGTATATTTCACTGGTCATCCCCAAAGCCAACACCTACTTTGGCAGCCTTTCCTTGCAGTTCTCTGCTGCCAATGACTGGAACGAATTGCAAAAATCACTGAAGTTGGAGACTTGTATCTCCCTCGCTAAATTCAAACATCGGCTGTCAGAGCAGCTTACAGATCGCTGCAGCTGTACACAGCCCATCTGTAAATAGCCCATCCAACCAACTACCTACCTCATCCCATATTTGTTTTTTCTGCTCTTTTGCACATCAGTATTTCTACTTGCACATCCTCATCTGCACATCTATTACTCCAGTGTTAATTGCTACATTGTAATTACTTTGCCACTATGGCCTATTTTTTGTCTTACCTCCTTACTTCATTTGCACACACTGTATACAGATTTTCTATTGTGTTATTGACTGTATGTTTGTTCATCCCATGTGTAATTCTGTGTTGTTTTTGTCACACTGCTTTGCTTTATCTTGACCAGGGCGCAGTTGTAAATGAGAACTTGTTCTCAACTGGCCTACCTGGTTAAATAAAGGTGAAATAAAAAATTAAAAAATACCTGTAAGTGTGAAGGTGGTCCCATAACAACAGGGTAAGATCACGTACAGATGTGTTGTTCATTAGATGGACTCGTCCAATGCGGTTGTACCTCACAAGTAACTACATTGTATCTAAGTGGAAACAGACACCACTATATTGGCCATTTATCACAAACTGCCGAGGTGCCTTATTGCTTTTATAAACCAATTACCAACATACAATGACATATTTACATTATAACAATCATTTTGATAAGTCAATTCATACTATTTCATCCTTCCACCAGAAAATAATCCAGACAAATCTGGTTTCCATGGTTGCTATGCAGGCTGGCTAACTATTGTCACTTGCGAGCTAGCTAGCTAACCAGCCATCAAATATACATACATTTTAGGCTGGTTTCCCAGACACAGATTAAGCCTATTCCTGGACTAAAATGCATACTCAATGGTTTTTGTCCAGGATTATAGGCTGAATCTGTGTCAAGAGAAACGGCTTCATTTTACAGCCCTCTTACATCGTATCTACCCAGTAAGTGTGAATATGGTAAAACCATGGTAATATCACGGATAGATTTGCTGTTGTAATGAGTGCGCTGAGAGTCGGGAAGCAAGTTCAAGGAGTGAGCGTTTAAAAATATAAAAGAAACAAATTAACCCAAAACACGAACAACGCACCAACATGAAAACAGAGTCAATAAAAGCTGAGGAAAGAACCAAGGGGAGTGACAGATATAGGGAAGATAATCAAGGAGGTGATGGAGTCCAGGTGAGTGTCATGTCTCGCGCACTTGCGCCTCGATGGTGACAGGTGTGCGAGATAATCAGCAGCCTGATTACCTAGAAGCCGAAGAGGGAGTATGCATGACAGCTGTTGTCTTCATGGAAAATAGAGTCATCCAATGTTGTGGTACTTCACAAGTATCTAGATTGTATTATTTCATCGTGAAACCTTATCAAAATATATAAATCATTCTGTCTAAAATAAATATGACAGAATTAAAAATTATAATGATGATAATATGAGTCTAAGTATATTGATGTCAAGTTATGGATGCATTTAACATTACTTTTGGGTTGTGTAATCATATTATAATGATGCACATGAATGTCATGCTGAATATACACAGAACAAAAATATAAATGCAACATGTAAAGTGATTGTCCCATGTTTCATGAGGTGAAATAAAAGATCCCAGAAATCTCCATTCGCACTAAAAGGTTATTTCTCTCAAATTTTGTACATAAATGTGTTTACATCCCTGTTAGTGAGCATTTCTCCTCTGCAAGATAATTACTCCAGTATCTGATTAAACAGAATGACCATCACACAGGTGCACCTTGTGCTGGACAGGGTCTTGACCTGACTGCAGTTTGGCGTAGTAACCGACATCAGTGGGCAAATGCTCACCTTCAATGGCCACTGGCACAATGAAGATGTGTGCTCTTTACGGATGAATCCCAGTTTCAACTGTATCGGGCAGATAGCAGACATGTGGGAGAGTGGTTTGCTGATGTCAACCGTTGTGAACAGAGTGCCCCTGTCATGTTCTGATCTTAGTTCCTTTGTTCTATGTTTGGTTTCTGTGTTCGGCCTAGTATGATTCTCAATCAGAGGCAGGTGTCGTTAGTTGTCTCTGATTGAGAATCATACTTAGGTAGCCTGGGTTTCAGTTTTGGGCTGTGGGTGTTTGTTTCCGTGTGAGTGTTTGGGCCACACGGTACTGTTTCGGTTTTGTAAATTCACGTCAGCGTTTATTGTTTTGATTCAGTGTTCAGTGCTTTCTTTAATTAAAATCATCATGAACACTTATCACGCTGCGCTTTGGTCCTCTCTTTTTCCCAACGACAACCCTTACAGAAACACCCACCACAAGAGGACCAAGCAGTGTGGTAACGGGCAGCAGCAGGAGAGGAAGCGATATTTGGAGAACTGGACTTGGGATGAGATTCCGGACGGCAAAAGAATATTGCCGCCCCAAAGCAGAGCTGGAGGCAGCGAAAGCAGAGAGGCGCTGGTATGAGGAGGCAGCACGGAAGCGCGGCTGATAGCCCGAGAGGCAGTCCCAAAAAATTATTGGGGGGGAACACGGGGAGTGTGGCTAAGTCAGGTTGGAGACCTGAGCGAACTCCCTGTGCTTACCGTGTAGAGTGGTCGCCCGGGCAGGCACCATGTTATGCCGTGAGGCGCACGGTGTCCCCTGTGCGCAGGCATAGCCCGGTGCGTTACATAGCAGCTCCTCGTATTGGCCGGGCTAGAGTGGGCAACGAGCCAGGTGCCATGAAACCGGCTCAGCGCATCTGGTCTCCAGTGCGTCTCCTTGGGTCTGGGTACATGGCACCAGCCCTGCGCATGGTATCCCCGGTTCGCCAGCACAGCCCAGTGCGGTCTGTTCCACCTCACCGCACTGGCCTGGCGATGGGGAGTATCCAGCCAGGTAGGGTTGTGTGCAGGCCAGGTAGGGTTGTGTGCTCGAGACCTCCAGTGCGTATCCACGGTCCGGTCTATCCAGTGCCTCCTCCACGCACCAGGCCTCCGGTGGCAGCCCCATGCACCAGGCTGTCTCTCCACCTTCTTCCTCCAGGTCCGCCTGCCCGCCTGTCCGGCGCTGCCAGAGTCTCCCTTCAGTCCAGAGGCGCCACTCACTCCAGACTCGACCATCAGTCCAATGGCGTCCTCTAGTCCGGAGTCAGTGGTGAGGGTTCCCGCTCCATAGACATTACGTAAGTGGGCTGAGTCAGAAGTGGAGCGGGGTCCACGTCCCTCACCAGAACCGCCAAGGCGGAGTAATGCCCACCCAGACCCTCCCGTTTCAGATTAGGTTGGCGGTCTGGAGTTAGCTATCTTTAGTTAACTTTGTATTCTTTATTATTTTGGTTAGGTCAGGGTGTGACAATGGGTGATTTTTTTTGTGTTTTTATCCTGTCTAGGGTTTTTGTATGTGTATGGGGTTGTGAACTAGTCTAGGTGTTTTGTATGTCTATGGTTGCCTAGATTGGTTCTCAATTAGAGGCAGCTGTTTATCGTTGTCTCTGATTGGGAACCATATTTAGGCCATATTCCTTTGGTAATTTGTGGGTGATTGTCTATGTATTAGTTGCCTGTGTCTGCATTTATTCTATATAGCTTAACGTTCGTTTTGTTGTTTTTTAAGTTTGTTGAAGTGTTCTTTGTTTCATTAAAATAGAAGATGTATTCACATCATGCTGCGCCTTGGTCTCATCCATACAACGAACGTGACAATTGAAGAGGAGTGGGACAACATTCCACAGACCACAATCAACACCCTGATCAATTATTTGCAAAGGAGATGTGTCGCACTTCATGAGGCAAATGGTGGTCACACCAGATATTGATTGGTTTTCTGATCCACGCCCCTATCTTTTTTTTTAAGGTATCTGTGACCAACAGATGCATATCAGTAGTCCCAGTCATGTGAAATCCATAGATTAGGGCCTCATTTATTTATTTCAATTAATAACTGATTTCCTTATATGAACTGTAGCTCAGTAAAATCTTTTAAATTGTTGTATGTTGGGTTTATATTTTTGTTTAGTGTATGTTCATGTTATTGTCACTCAAAAATAATTTACATTTAGTATAATAACAACAACGTTACACTGCAGATGTCATGTGTAAAATGGCTGTATTTTTAATGTTGTTTTGGAACTAAACCGTGCACTGCACTGCTTTGTAACATGTTTTTACTTTGGTGTGTCTGTGGGCTGGCCCTCAGAAATGTGTTAACTTATTTTATTATACGTGAACAATGTAGTTATTCTAGTGCATTGCTGTTTTCTGCACATCCAGAGGATATTGTTCTGGAAATAGTTTGGAGAGTTTGGTTCTTACAAGGCTCATCTGCTGAATCATCAGGCAACACAAGGAAGGAATGTGATTGGGGGGACTATAAACTCAACAAGGACAACAAGAACAATTAGGATAAGCGCAAAAGATAGATAAGCGCAAAACCAACAGAGGAGGAAAGATTTCTGGAGGATAGTTCAAGCCTTGATAATGAAACAAGCATTCAGACTTGTAAAAAAACATGCAAAAGAGCACTTGAGAGAGTGTTTTAATGTATGTGTAATGTGTTGTTTCATTGGAAAACATGTAATATCTTTCTTTGTATTATTCATAAAAGTGCATTTATCTACAGTTTAGGTGCATTATTCAAATACTGTAAGTGCTTTCATCAAGAGGCACATGTACATAATTCTAGAGCAGGCATTATTTAAAGACGTTACCATGGAGATGAAGATGGATGCATTATTTAAGCATTGTTTCAGCGACCTTGTATTAAACATCTTAATGGTTTTACCTTAAGGAATCATTTCCCCTTACCTAAGGGAATTGTTTAAGGGTATTGCATAGAGCCCCTAAAATATTTCCTTAGATAAGGCCATACCTAAGGGGTTTTATGGAAGTTTGAAGGCATGTACAGTATGAAAGGGTGGGTTGATTCACTGTTGTGGTCGGCCTGTCTGGGTTGCCCCCCCCTTGGGTTGTACCGTGGCGGAGATCTTTGTGGGCTATACTCGGCCTTGTCTCAGGATGGTAAGTTGGTGGTTGAAGATATCCCTCTAGTGGTGTGGGGGATGTGCTTTGGCAAAGTGGGTGGGGTTATATCCTTCCTGTTTGGCCCTGTCCGGGGTGTCCTCGGATGGGGCCACAGTGTCTCCTGACCCCTCCTGTCTCAGCCTCCAGTATTTATGCTGCAGTAGTTTATGTGTCGGGGGGCTAGGGTCAGTTTGTTATATCTGGAGTACTTCTCCTGTCCTATTCGGTGTCCTGTGTGAATCTAAGTGTGCGTTCTCTAATTCTCTCCTTCTCTCTTTCTTTCTCTCTCTCGGAGGACCTGAGCCCTAGGACCATGTCCCAGGACTACCTGACATGAGGACTCCTTGCTGTCCCCAGTCCACCTGGCCATGCTCCTGCTCCAGTTTCAACTGACCTGAGCCCTAGGACCGTGCCCCAGGACTACCTGACATGAAGGCTCCTTGCTGTCCCCAGTCCACCTGACTGTGCTGCTGCTCCAGTTTCAACTGTTCTGCCTTATTATTATTCGACCATGTTGGTCATTTATGAACATTTGAACATCTTGGTCATGTTCTGTTATAATCTCTACCCGGCACAGCCAGAAGAGGACTGGCCACCCCACATAGCCCGGTTCCTCTCTAGGTTTCTTCCTAGGTTTTGGCCTTTCTAGGAGTTTTTCCTAGCCACCGTGCTTTTACACCTGCATTGTTTGCTGTTTGGGGTTTTAGGCTGGGTTTCTGTACAGCACTTTGAGATATCAGCTGATGTACGAAGGGCTATATAAATAAATTTGATTTGATTTGATTTGATTTGATTTGAAAGAGTGTTTGGTTACCATGGAGACTGTAATGATCTTCTTCATCTGAGGAATAGGAAAGATCGGAACAATACGCAGCGTGGTAAGTGTCCATGTTAATTTAATATAACTGAACATGAAATACAAAATAACAAAGTGAAACAATGAAAATCGAAACAGTCCAGAAAGGTGACACAACAGAAAACAGGAAACAACTACCCACAAACACCAGGTGGGAAAAGGCTACCTAAGTATGGTTCTCAATCAGAGACAACGATAGACAGCTGCTTATGATTGGGAACCATACCAGGCCAAACACAGAAAAGAGAACATAGAAAAACAACATAGAATGCCCACGCCAACTCCGGCCGCAAAACCTAAACTCAGGGGAGGGTCTGGGTGGGCATCTATCTGCGGTGGCGGCTCTGGCGCGGGACGTGGACCCCACTCCACCTTAGTCTTGGCCCACTGAGGTGGAGCCTCTGGAGTGGCGACCCTCGCCGCCGACCCCGGACTGGAGACCCTTGCAGCGGGCCCCAAATAGGAAGGAGACTCTGGCGGCGCCGGACAGGCGGGAGACTCTGGTGGCGCCGGACAGGAGGGCGGCTCTGGCGGCTCTGGACAGGAGAGCATCGCAGGCGGCTCCGGACTGACAGGCGGCTCTGGAGGCTCCGGACTGACGGGCGGCTCTGGCGGCTCCGGACTGGAGGGAGACTCTGGAAGATGCAGAGACAGCCTGGTGCAGAGCTCTACCAGACCCGGCTCATCACAGCACAACTCAAATAGACCTGGCACATCACAGCAGAGCTCTACCAGATCCGGCCCATCACAGCACAATTCTACCAGACCAGGTCCACCTCATCTCAGCCCAGCTCAACACAGCACCGACCAGTACCCTAGGGTCTGGCAAAACGATGTTCAGGGTAGTACACCACATGATGAAGTCCACACCATGTATCATTCACATCATCAGCCTACATATGCTGAGAGTTTTGAGCTTCTCCAGCCACACTGCCCTCCACACCACCCTCCTCAATTCCTCCACAATCTCCCTCTCAGGCTAGTTTTGGTTACCCTCCCTGCTCCCATCCCCGGGACACTCCTGCCTCCCATGGCAGCCACACCAAGACCTCCTGTTCACACCCGGAATGGAGCATTCTGGTCCCCTGCAGCAGCTCCACTCCTTTGGTGGGAGCTTCATCTGGGTGGACTGAGCTCTGTCAACACTGCTCTCCCAGTTCTCGCCCCAACCCCTACTTTTAGCGACTTGAGGGAGGTGTGACAAATGCTCAGTCTGCTCTGCTCTCACATGGTTGACCAGGAGCCTTGGCAAAGTCTCTGCTCACTCAACATATAGCTGCAGATGATGCTATGCCTGTTAGCTCTTATGGGAACGAGCGTAATACCCCTTGTGACTTTAAGTCTCATAGTGTGCTTGGGCTAATGAGCCTAAATGGGGGAAGTTAGAACTGTCATGTGCATTGTACTGAGGAGTGGCTTCCGTCTGGCCACTCTACCATAAAGGCCTGATTGGTGGAGTGCTGCAGAGATGGTTGTCCTTCTGGAAGGTTCTCCATTCTCCACAGAGGAACTCTGGAGCTCTATCAGAGTGACCATTGGGTCCTTGGTCACATCCCTGACTAAGGCCCTTCTCCCCCAGTTTGGCTGGGCGGCCAGCTCTAGGAAGAGTCTTGGTGGTTCCAAACTTCTACGATTTATGAATGATTGAGGCCACTGTGTTCTTGGGGACCTTCAATGCTGAAGAACATTTTTGGTACCCTTTGACAGATCTGTGCCTCGACACAATCCTGTCTCTGAGCTCTACGGACAATTCCTTCGACCTCATGGCTTGGTTTTTGCTCTGACATACACTGTCAACTGTGGGACCTCATAGAGACAGGTGTGTGCCTTTCCAAATCATCAAGTCCAATCAATTGAATTTACCACACGTGGACTCCAATCAAGTTGTGGAAACATCTCAAGGATCAAGAATGGAAACAGGATGAGCCTAAGTTCAAACGGTCTAAATACTTATGTAAATAAGTTATTTATGGTTTTATGTTTTATACATTTGCAAAAATGTCTAAAAACCTGTTTTTTAATTGTCATTATGGGGTGGTGTGTGTAGAATATTGAGGAACATTAATTTCATCCTTTTAGAATAACGCTGAAAAATAACACAATGTGGGGGGTCTGAATACTTTCCGAATGCACTGTACTTTGGCTGGTATCCATATTGATTGTGTTCCTGCTTACTAATATTTGGGTATCAGGATAGATGAAAAGCTGTCTTTTAAAAAGCATATAGAAGTGTTAGTTGAGAAGCTAAACATGAGCTTCTTCTATAGAAAGAGGTGCTGCCTCTCTCCAAATTGTAGAAAGCAGATTATTCAGTCAACGTTCCTATCAGTCCTAGAATATGGTGACATCATCTATATGAAGTTAGCTGCCACTTCATTAATGCCGCTAGATGCAGTTAATCATAGCACTCTGCGCTTTATTACGGGCGACAATTTTAGTACTCATCAATGTCTCTCACAGAACGTTGGTTGGCCCTCTTTGATGTCATGTAGGTTAATACACTGCTATTTTTTTCATTTATAAAAACCCTTTTACAAAAAGTCCCACTGTACCTAACATCATTATTAAGTTTTAGACATACGAGTTACCACAAACGTGTCTCAGTGATGGCTAACTCTGGAAATTCCTTTGGTCTCTACTGAGTTAGGTAAATCAGCTTTTAGTTTTTGTTGCACCTTATTTTTGGATCAATCTTCTAATGGTTCTTACATTTGATGATCTGCTGCGTCTCCGGCAATTCAGAAAGCTGATGGAGGACCTTATTAGTGATAAATGTGTTTGTTTCTTTATGACTGTGTTTTTCTTTCTTTCTGTTTGCATTTTCTATTTATATTTTGATGTGTGTATTTTCTGTAATTTTTGTAATTCAGGGATCATCTGTAAAATAGATTGGTCTCAGTATGACTGATAAAATAAAGGTAAAATAAAAAATTGAATGAAAAAGATTGCCCAACTGTTATTTTCAGGAGTTGTGCATGTTTTGCACTGTTGTAATCATAGTATTTTGTCTGACATTTCCATCTGAGCCCACACATTAAAAGTCAGGTTCAAAACAGAACAATTTAAGTGGCAGAATAAGTAGGAGGAACATCAAGTTTATTCACCGAGATGGATCTTTTGGATGACATTTTTTCATGGGTGATTTGTTTTGGGAAGAGGGCTTTCAGAGTCAGGCACTATTCTATCTCTGGTCCAGGCATTACATGCGGTTTGCCGATGTTGAGCTTTCTTTAACAGCAAGTCGCACGTAGTGCCCTGGACCAGAGCTAGTGTTATCCTTGACCTGAAGTACATTATAAACAACTCACAGTCGTCTTCCACTCCAGTCCAAAATTATTTTACCTAGAATAGAGCAATGATACTGTATCCTCACCTAAAAGTTCAAATTCAAAATCAGAGCAGTTATAAACTCTGATTAACAACCTTACTCCACCATAATTAGCTTTTTTTTTTTTTTTGCCTGATGT
The DNA here is from genome assembly GCF_023373465.1 of Oncorhynchus keta. Lineage (NCBI taxonomy): Eukaryota > Metazoa > Chordata > Actinopteri > Salmoniformes > Salmonidae > Oncorhynchus > Oncorhynchus keta. Next base: position 38,302,294 of record NC_068424.1, read on the forward strand.
AAAAGCAATTAAGAAACCATGTTTGTTATACGAGTCTATAGACAGAATGAGACTGGAAAGAGCCATGGTGAACCAACAGCAGAATTCATCACCTGAATCCAATTTTAACAACTTGCAGAATGTTCATAATTTGGCCAATTTGTCTGCTGTCATTTCTACTCCGCTTTGGCTGGGGGTGCGGACGGTACGTGTGTGTATTCGCGTGTGTGTCAATTATTATTTTTTATCCGTCAGCCATCCCCTAGGATCCTGAAAATGGCAGCTTATTCTCTATATAGTGTACTACTTTTGACTACAGTAGGTCACCGTTCAAAAGTAGTGCACTGCTTTTGACTTGGTCTCTGATCAAAAGTGGTGCACTATATAAGGAATAGGGTGCCATTTTGGACACAACCATAGCTTCCTCCTCCTCCTCCTCTGCTCTCTGCCTCTGACAAACCCCCCAATCGCCTCACTTGTCACTTTAATTAGGTTTGATTCTCTGCTATTGGGTGCGTCCCAAATGGCACCCTATTCCCTATATAGTGAATTACTTTTGACCCGAGCTCTGTAGACCCTGGTGAAAAATAATGCACTATAAATGGAATAGGGCGCAAATTGGGAGACATCCATTGTATTTTCCTTTATTGCTCCCTGCACTGCTTCTGGATAGAAGAACTATAACGTTACACCATTACTCCATTCCCCAGAATTGTATGAAAGGCTTCAGGTCAAGCTGTCCTAGTATGAAAAACAAGTGTCATCCAAAGCATTGATCTCTTCCTTTTCTCCACTCAATGGCTTATAATAAGCAAACATGCCCCGTATATAAATACCAGCTCCCCCAAGCTCCTTTTTTTGCTGCAAAACAACAATTACAGAGTGGTGTTAATTTGCTTAATTACTGACGAAGGGGGTTGTGAGTGGCTTGACTCGCCACAGATACAAGAACATATCTAAGAGATTGATAAACACCTTTTATTTTATCTGGCCATGTGTGGCCCGCTGAAAATATCTATTATCTAATGTAAACGGGAAGCTGCTGTGATTATTGAGTGGAAAAGAGCTGTGTGTGTGTGTGTGTGTGTGTGTGTGTGTGTGTGTGTGTGTGTGTGTGTGTGTGTGTGTGTGTGTGTGTGTGTGTGTGTGTGTGTGTGTGTGTGTGTGTGTGTGTGTGTGTGTGTGTGTGTGTGTGTGTGTGTGTGTGTGTGTGTGTGTGTGTGTCACAAGGGCACAACAATGGGTTCTGCAGTCGCAGGGAGTGCATTGTGGACACAATGCGTACAGATATGAAATAACAACATTAAAATCACAAACCTAGAATTGTTTTGACTTTATACTATACTTTTTGTTTTCTTTTGTGAAATTCACATTCTTTAGGGTAACCACACGTCCCAGATTGTGAGGGACAGTCCCACATTTTGGCCCTTTGTCCCGCGACCAAACAATCATGTTCCGCATTTTATCCAAAAATTCTAACACCACTAATTTAGATTTTTTATTTTATTTGTCCTGTATTTCAAATATACACTTCTGTTCAAAAGTTTGGGGTCACTTGTAAATGTCCTTGTTTTTGAAAGAAAAGCACATCTTTTGTCCATTAAAATAACATCAAACTGATCAGAAATAAAGTGTAGACATTGTTAATGTTGTACATGACTATTGTAGCTGGAAACGGCAGATTTTGTATGGAATATCTACATAGTCGTAGAAGGCTAGCAACCCAGAGTCGCCTCTTCACTGTTGATGTTGAGACTGATGTTTTGTGGGTACTATTTAATGAAGCTGCCAGTTGAGGACTTGTGAGGTGTCTGTTTCTCAAACTACACTCTAATGTACTTGTCCTCTTGCTCAGGTTGTGCACCGGGGCCTCCCACTCCTCTTTCTGTTCTGGTTAGAGCCAGTTTGCACTGTTCTGTGAAGGGAGTAGTACACAGCGTTGTACGAGATCTTAAGTTTCTCGACAATTTCTCACATGGAATAGCCTTAATTTCTCAGAACAAGAATAGACTGACGAGTTTCAGAAGAAAGTTCTTTAGACTCAACAAGTCTAAAGAAGTCCAGTTTTATTGCTTCTTTAATCAGCACCACAGTGTTCAGCTGTGGTAACATAATTGCAAAAGGGTTTTCTAATGATCAATTAGCATTTTAAAATTATAAACTTGGATTAGCTAACACAACGTGCCATTGGAACACAGGAGTGATGTTTGCTGATAATGTGCCTCTTTACACCTATGTAGATATTCCATTAAAAAAATCTGCCGTTTACAGCTACAATAGTCATTTACAACATTAACAATGTCTAGCGCTGTATTTCTGATCAATTTGACGTTATTTTAATGGACCAAAAATCAGCTTTTCTTTCAAAAACAAGGCCATTTCTAAGTGACCCCAAATGTTTGAATGGTACTGCATGTATCATAAGGATGTACTTATGATGTACTGGGGATGTTAAACACTTCTCCAATTGTTGCTGAGATCTGATATTCTACACAGTGCAAGACGAGACCTAGGCCAATGTCATAGTACTGTTTTCAACCAATCACATTTCTCAAATCATTTCTGTGTTAATTCCATTTAAATTACGACAGGACAGTTGCAACTACTTACAAAAAGCGTGATTAGACTGATTTATATAAGGTAATTTCGTCAAAATACTGAGGCTCTCTATGCTCATTAGTTTTTCATTCAACATTGCTGCTACTTCACACAATCCCGTTTTAAAAATCTCCATTCCTAACTGTTTTAGTGAGAAATGTTTCCTTGGCCAAATATACCCAGATTTTTATAAATAGCCACATGTTCTCTCATTTCAGCATCACCAAATGTTTTTGGATTCAAAATATTATAGCATACATGCCTTCAATTAGCTTGGTTGGTACAGCGGGAGTAGGGGTGTAATGTGGCTTGAACGAGCTCCCCCACTTCTCACAATGGTGCTCGATTAGTAAAGTTCGATCAAAGCTGAATCAATGTCTTAGAAGATCACATAATGATTCATTAGTATTCTACATAACATAACCAAATATAAGAGCATTAATTATGAGATTTTAGGATGGTTTTCTGAATAGACAAAAAATATAATCTTATGGGCTAAAACTCAACAAATCAAACTTTATTTGTCACATGGGCCAAATAAAACAAATGTAGACCTTACCATGAAATGCTTACTTACAAGCCGTTAACCAATAGTCCATTTCAAGAAGAGTTAAACAAATATTTACCAAATAAACTAAAGTAAAAAACAATAAAAAGTAACAAAATAAAATAACAATAACAAGGCTATATACAGGGGGTACCAGTACCGAGTCAGTGTGCGGAGGTAATTTGTAGGTAGGTAGGGGTAGGGGTAGGGGTATGTAAGGGGTGAAGTGACAATGCATAGCTAATAAACAGCGAGTAGCAGCAGTGTACAAAACAAATTGAGGGGCAAAGCAGCCACAACTGTCAGTAAGAGTGTCCATGATTGAGTCTTTGAATGAAGAGATTGAGATAAAACTATCCAGTTTGAGTGTTTGTTGCAGCTCGTTCCAGCCGCTAGCTGCAGCAAACTGAAAAGACGAGCGACCCATGGATGTGTGTGCTTTGGGGAACTTTAACAGAATGTGACTGGCAGAACGGGTGTTGTATGTGGAGGATGAGGGCTGCAGGACACATCTTAGATAGGGGGAGTGAGGCCTAAGAGGGTTTTATAAATAAGCATCAAGCATTGGGTCTTGTGACGGGTATACAGAGATGACCAGTTTACAGAGGAGTATAGAGTGCAGTGAAGTGTCCTATAAGGAGCGTTGGTGGCAAATCTGATGGCCAAATGGTAAAGAACATCTAGCCGTTCAAAAGCACCCTTACCTGCCGATTTATTAATTATGTCTCCCTAATCTAGCATGGGTAGGATGGTCATCTGAATCAGGGTTAGTTTGGTAGCTGGGGTGAAAGAGGAGCGGTTACGATAGAAGAAACCAAGTCTAGATTTAACTTTAGCCTGCAGCTTTGATATGTGCTGAGAGAAGGCTAGTGTACCGTCGAGCCATACTCAAAAGTAGTTGTATGAGGTGACTACCTCAAGCTCTAAACCCTCAGAGGTAGTAATCACATCTGTGGGGAGAGGGGCATTCTTCTTATCAAACCACATGACCTTTGTTTTGGAGGTGTTCAGAACACGTTTAAGGGTAGAGAAAGCTTGTTGGACAAGCTTTGTAGAAGCTGTTAAGGAATCTTTTGGTCCTAGACTTGGCGCTCCGGTACCGCTTGCCGTGTGGTAGCAGAGAAAACAGTCTATGACTTGGGTGACTGGAGTCTCTGACAATTTTATGGGCCTTCCTCTGACACCGCCTATTATATAGGTCCTGAATGATGCCCCAGTGATGTACTGGGCCGCATGCACTACCCTCTGTAGCACGTTACGGTCAGATGCCGAGCACTAGGCAGTGATGCAACCGGTCAGGATGCTCTCAATGGTGCAACTGTAGAACTTTTTGAGGATCTGGGGACCCATGCCAAATCTTTTCAGTCTCCTGAGGGGGAAAAGATTTTGTCGTGCCCTCTTCACGGCTGTAATGGTGTGTTTGGACCATGATAGTTTGTTGGTGATAAAACGTAGCGGTCAAATAGGGAATTGGTTCCAATCATTTTTCTACCATTCATTTTCCCGTAGGGGGTTAAAGCATAAACACATAAATCTTCTTTGGGATTGGTGTCCCGTCCACGGGATGGTTGAGCTAATGTATGCTAATGCGATCAGCATGAGGTTGTAAGTAACAAGAACATTTCCCAAGACATAGACATATCAGATATTGGCAGAAAGCTTAAATTTTTGTTAATCTAATTGCACTGTCCAATTTACAGAAGCTATTTTGTTTGAGGAGAGTGCACAGTTTTGAACATTATTAATAAACACATTAGGCACACTTGGGCAGTCTTGATACAAATTATTTTTTAAATGCAATGGTTCAGAAATGCAATGGTTCGTTGGATCAGTCCAAAACTTTGCACATACACAGTGGCCAAAATCTAAATTGCAGCTGGGCTGGAATAATACATTATGGCCTTTTCTTGCATTTCAAAAATGATGGTACAAAAGAAATACAAAAGAACGGTTGTTTTTTTCTTTGTATTATCTTCTACCAGATATATTGTGTTATATTCTCCTTCATTCTTTTCACATTTCCACATACTTTAAAGTATTTCCTTTCAAATGGTACCAAGAATATGCATATCCTTGCTTCAGGGCCTGAGCTACAGGTGTCAATTTAAAACTTTCAAAAGACAGGTCAAAGAATTGTCCATTTAAATACATGTTGCCAATTTATTAATTACTACATTTAGCTAACATTAGATAATTAATCCAGAGATTATTCCCTTTGCCTCGATTCAACAGTCTCGTCCAGATAATCATGGTATTTATAGTTCTTTATGATAGCCACATTAGTAGCTTATTAGCATTTCATTTTCAGGGGATAAATACAGGTGAAAATATTGATAAACGTCACCTTGTCCTAGTGACATTTAAAATTCCCTATAGGAAAAATGGATGTTGGAAAAACAAATGGAACCATTTCCTTGTTTGAACACTAAGTTTTATGGTTATTATGACTCATACCGTGGTACTCTATTTGCTTGGGTTGAAACCAAATACAGGAAGGCTATATATTTTGTTTCAGTCCATCTGCTCTAATTTGCTCACGAAAAACTAATTGAAGAAGATCTAAATGCATATTCCCATGAAACTGATTGAGGTCAAATGATAGGCATGCAGATGCAGTTTGGGGTTTCACTGGTAAAACGTGAAGAACGCGGCCAACATTTTATATTCATGTCGGCTAGACTGTCCCAAAATCATCCTGTTGTCCTGCATTTGGGTATTTTAAATGGTCACCCTATATTCTAGACGTTAGTGTGATTTATTTTGCTCAGCTAAAACAAGTGGTATCTTCTGGTTACAGCCTCAATGAATTTGAGAACAAGAATTCTAAACTAAAATATTGCCTTGTATCTCAATGTCATGCATTGCCTCAAGCTTCACTACATTTACATTACATTTAAGTCATTTAGCAGACGCTCTTATCCAGAGCGACTTACAAATTGGTGCATTCACCTTATGACATCCAGTGGAACAGCCACTTTACAATAGTGCATCTAAATCTTTTAAGGGGGGTGAGAAGGATTACTTTATCCTATCCTAGGTATTCCTTAAAGAGGTGGGGTTTCAGGTGTCTCCGGAAGGTGGTGATTGACTCCGCTGTCCTGGCGTCGTGAGGGAGTGTGTTCCACCATTGGGGAGCCAGAGCAGCGAACAGTTTTGACTGGGCTGAGCGGGAACTGTACTTCCTCAGTGGTAGGGAGGCGAGCAGGCCAGAGGTGGATGAACGCAGTGTCCTTGTTTGGGTGTAGGGCCTGATCAGAGCCTGGAGGTACTGAGGTGCCGTTCCCCTCACAGCTCCGTAGGCAAGCACCATGGTCTTGTAGCGGATGCGAGCTTCAACTGGAAGCCAGTGGAGAGAGCGGAGGAGCGGGGTGACGTGAGAGAACTTGGGAAGGTTGAACACCAGACGGGCTGCGGCGTTCTGGATGAGTTGTAGGGGTTTAATGGCACAGGCAGGAGCCCAGCCAACAGCGAGTTGCAGTAATCCAGACGGGAGATGACAAGTGCCTGGATTAGGACCTGCGCCGCTTCCTGTGTGAGGCAGGGTCGTACTCTGCGGATGTTGTAGAGCATGAACCTACAGGAACGGGCCACCGCCTTGATGTTAGTTGAGAACGACAGGGTGTTGTCCAGGATCACGCCAAGGTTCTTAGCGCTCTGGGAGGAGGACACAATGGAGTTGTCAACCGTGATGGCGAGATCATGGAACGGGCAGTCCTTCCCCGGGAGGAAGAGCAGCTCCGTCTTGCCGAGGTTCAGCTTGAGGTGGTGATCCGTCATCCACACTGATATGTCTGCCAGACATGCAGAGATGCGATTCGCCACCTGGTCATCAGAAGGGGGAAAGGAGAAGATTAATTGTGTGTCGTCTGCATAGCAATGATAGGAGAGACCATGTGAGGTTATGACAGAGCCAAGTGACTTGGTGTATAGCGAGAATAGGAGAGGGCCTAGAACAGAGCCCTGGGGACACCAGTGGTGAGAGCGCGTGGTGAGGAGACAGATTCTCGCCACGCCACCTGGTAGGAGCGACCTGTCAGATAGGACGCAATCCAAGCGTGGGCCGCGGCGGAGATGCCCAACTCGGAGAGGGTGGAGAGGAGGATCTGATGGTTCACAGTATCGAAGGCAGCCGATAGGTCTAGAAGGATGAGAGCAGAGGAGAGAGAGTTAGCTTTAGCGGTGCGGAGCGCCTCCGTGATACAGAGAAGAGCAGTCTCAGTTGAATGACTAGTCTTGAAACCTGACTGATTTGGATCAAGAAGGTCATTCTGAGAGAGATAGCGGGAGAGCTGGCCAAGGACGGCACGTTCAAGAGTTTTGGAGAGAAAAGAAAGAAGGGATACTGGTCTGTAGTTGTTGACATCGGAGGGATCGAGTGTAGGTTTTTCAGAAGGGGTGCAACTCTCGCTCTCTTGAAGACGGAAGGGACGTAGCCAGCGGTCAGGGATGAGTTGATGAGCGAGGTGAGGTAAGGGAGAAGGTCTCCGGAAATGGTCTGGAGAAGAGAGGAGGGGATAGGGTCGAGCGGGCAGGTTGTTGGGCGGCCGGCCGTCACAAGACGCAAGATTTCATCTGGAGAGAGGGGAGAAAGAGGTCAGAGCACAGGGTAGGGCAGTGTGAGCAGAACCAGCGGTGTCGTTTGACTTAGCAAACGAGGATCGGATGTCGTCGACCTTCTTTTCAAAATGGTTGACGAAGTCATCTGCAGAGAGGGAGGAGGGGGAGGGGAGGAGGATTCAGGAGGGAGGAGAAGGTGGCAAAGAGCTTCCTAGGGTTAGAGGCAGATGCTTGGAATTTAGAGTGGTAGAAAGTGGCTTTAGCAGCAGAGACAGAGGAGGAAAATGTAGAGAGGAGGGAGCGAAAGGATGCCAGGTCCGCAGGAGGCGAGTTTTCCTCCATTTCCGCTCGGCTGCCCGGAGCCCTGTTCTGTGAGCTCGCAATGAGTCGTCGAGCCACGGAGCGGGAGGGGAGGACCGAGCCGGCCTGGAAGATAGGGGACATAGAGAGTCAAAGGATGCAGAAAGGGAGGAGAGGAGGGTTGAGGAGGCAGAATCAGGAGATAGGTTGGAGAAGGTTTGAGCAGAGGGAAGAGATGATAGGATGGAAGAGGAGAGAGTAGCGGGGGAGAGAGAGCGAAGGTTGGGACGGCGCGATACCATCCGAGTAGGGGCAGTGTGGGAAGTGTTGGATGAGGGCGAGAGGGAAAAGGATACAAGGTAGTGGTCGGAGACTTGGAGGGGAGTTGCAATGAGGTTAGTGGAAGAGCAGCATCTAGTAAAGATGAGGTCGAGCGTATTGCCTGCCTTGTGAGTAGGGGGAAGGTGAGAGGGTGAGGTCAAAAGAGGAAAGGAGTGGAAAGAAGGAGGCAGAGAGGAATGAGTCAAAGGTAGACGTGGGGAGGTTAAAGTCGCCCAGAACTGTGAGAGGTGAGCCGTCCTCAGGAAAGGAGCTTATCAAGACATCAAGCTCATTGATGAACTCTCCGAGGGGACCTGGAGGGCGATAAATGATAAGGATGTTAAGCTTGAAAGGGCTGGTAACTGTGACAGCATGACATTCAAAGGAGGCGATAGACAGATGGGTAAGGGGAGAAAGAGAGAATGACCACTTGGGAGACATGAGGATCCCGGTGCCACCACCCCGCTGACCAGAAGCTCTCGGGTGTGCGAGAACACGTGGGCGGACGAAGAGAGAGCAGTAGGAGTAGCAGTGTTATCTGTGGTGATCCATGTTTCCGTCAGTGCCAAGAAGTCGAGGGACTGGAGGGAGGCATAGGCTGAGATGAACTCTGCCTTGTTGGCCGCAGATCGGCAGTTCCAGAGGCTACCGGAGACCTGGAACTCCACGTGGGTCGTGCGCGCTGGGACCACCAGATTAGGGTGTCCGCGACCACGCGGTGTGGAGCGTTTGTATGGTCTGTGCAGAGAGGAGATAACAGGGATAGACAGACACATAGTTGACAGGCTACAGAAGAGGCTACGCTAATGCAAGGAGATTGGAATGACAAGTGGACTACACGTCTCGAATGTTCAGAAAGTTAAGCTTACGTAGCAAGAATCTTATTGACTAAAATGATTAAAATGATACAGTACTGCTGAAGTAGGCTAGCTGGCAGTGGCTGCGTTGTTGACTTTGTAGACTAGCTGGCAGTGGCTGCGTTGTTGACACTACACTAATCAAGTCGTTCCGTTGAGTGTAATAGTTTCTACAGTGCTGCTATTCGGGGGGCTAGCTGGCTAGCTAGCAGTGTTGATTACGTCACGTTGCGTTAAAAGAACGACAATAGTTGGCTAGCTAACCTAGAAAATCGCTCTAGACTACACAATTATCTTTGATACACAGACGGCTATGTAGCTAGCTGTGTAGCTAGCTACGATCAAACAAATCAAACCGTTGTGCTGTAATGAAATGAAATGAAAATGTTGAGTGCGGAAGTTCTATTCAGTAGACGTTGGCTAGCTGTTGGCTAGCTAGCAGTGTCTCCTACGTTAAGGACGACAAATAGCTGGCTAGCTAACCTCGGTAAATTAAGATAATCACTCTAAGACTACACGCTCTAAACTACACAATTATCTTGGATACGAAGACAGCAAAGACAACTATGTAGCTAGCTAACACTACACTAATCAAGTCGTTCAGTTGAGTGTAATAGTTTCTACAGTGCTGCTATTCGGTAGACGGTGGACGTTTGCTAGCTGGCTAGCTGCTGGGCAGATAGCAGTGTAGACTACGTTAGGACGACGAAATACGAAGTTGCTATATTCACTCAATGTCAAACTGAATGTATTTCATTTTCAAAGTAAGAATCACCACAATCATGACAAAAAATAGGTCCTCTGTGCACTTCAACTCCCTATGGTCACACAATCCATTCTATGCTCTTTCCAAAAGGTGTGTGTGTGTCTATTACTGAGGGTGATTGCTACTGGGAGCTGAACAAAAGACGAATTTCCTTCACAGGATGGACAAACAAATGACTATTCAATTCTACATCACTCAACCATAACAAGAGCAATGAAGTAACCGACCGAACAGAAGTGCTCTGACCACTACTCCTCTCCACTAATCTGATTCCCATCCCAGCACTCAATAATGTGTGAGTGTTTCCCATCCCAGCTACTCTATAATGACTTCCCTTACAGACAAACCACATGATTTCAAGTGAAATACTTTTTGATATTTATATTTTTTTCACATGTGAAGGTGGTTTTGGAACACGTCACATGGGATTATATTTCACATTTGGATTTTTACATGTGATCAAATAACCTTTCACATGTGTAATCATGTGTTTTTGGAACACTTTCATGAGATTTCACAGATTGTCCCCCATAAAAATGTTTTTGTTAGGATGTCTCTGGAACATCACACAGTCACAGTGTTTCAACATACATGATTGCATATTTATTGATACAGTAATTCAACATGTCCTAATCTGGGATTTGAACTCACAAACTCTTTATTCACAGCACTCTGAACTTCCTGCTACACCACCATGTGTGTCACCAACTAATTTCACTTGGAGTCCTTCAAAGTACATTTCAGCTTTGTTAAAAAATACACTCAAGAAAAACTAGTATATGTATCATAGTGATTCAGGAGTAACATTAAAACAGAATAATATGTCCCACCAACATTAGGCCACTATACAGAAAACCCTCAAATTGCTCAAATAAGTAAATTAAATCAATGATGAGTGAAAAGTCTGATTAACTGATAGCAGTGCCGAGCTGTATTATAGATAATGAATCTGTAGGGGACTTCTGAGAATGCTACAGACTTTGTGGCGCAGCAGGAAGATCATCATACCCAAAATCCAGAGGATGTAAAGTCAAATCCCAGTTGAGGTCATGCTGAAAAGTCAGTACTAAGTGATCATGTCATATGTAATCATATTGATTAAAGATGTTTACACAATTTTAGTTGAACAGTGTATTGCTTACCCTAAACCCCCCCCCCCATACCATTTTATTACTTCCCTTACAAAAGTAACACATGAAATGTGCAGTTTCACATGTATATACATTTATTTAACTAGGCAAGTCAGTTAAGAACAAATTCTAATTTACAATGACGTCCTACCAGTTAATTTACTTGTTATGAGGCAGAACGGCAGATTTTTACCTTGTCAGCTTGGGGAATCTATCTAGCAACCTATTGGTTACTGGCCCAACGCTCTAACCACTAAGCTAACTGCCATGATGATGTGTTATATTTTGAGTTCACATGTAAACACAATCCTGTCACATGTGAGAAGAATAACATGTCCTCACTTCACATGTGAAATGTGAAAATCTAACTCTCACATGTGGAATTGCATTTTCACATGTGAAAAACATTCACGTGAAAATCGAATTTACACTTTCCCATGTGAAAATCTAACCCTCACGTGATAATGCAAAATAGAAAAATGATAACACAAAGTAAACATACAAAAATAATAACACAAGGAATAAATACACAATGAGTAACAATAAACTGGCTATATACATAGGGTACCAATACTGATCGATGTCCAGGATTTAAGCAATGTTCCCTTGTTTTTTGGTGCACTAAGCAAATTTTGTGCAACTTCCGGCAAGGCACGCGTTCACAGTGAATGTTTTTATATTATGAAGGGCTTGGCGAGCTAATTGAGGTAAATATGTACATAAAAGGTAGGGATAAAGTGACAAGGCAGTCAGGTAGATAAAATAGCAACAGCATATGTGATGAGTCAAAAGAGTTAGTGCAATGCAGGTAATCAATAATTTCCTTAGCTATTTAGCAGTCTTGTTTAGCAGGCGTATAGCTTGGGGGTAGTAGCTGTTCAGGGTCCTGTTTTTTCCAGACTTGGTGCACTGGTACCGCTTGCCGTGCAATAGCAGAGAGTACAGTCTATGGCTTGGCTGACTGGAGTCTTTGAAAATATTATGTCCCTTCCGCTGACACTGCCTGGTATAGAGTTCCTGACTGGGCAGTACTAATCACACTCTGTAGTGCCTTGCGGTCGGGTGCCTTGCAGTTACCTTACCAAGCAGTGATGCAGCCGGTCAAGATGCATTCAATGGTGCAGCTGTATAATCTTTTCAGCCTCCTGAGGGGTAAAAGGCACTGTCGTGCCCTCTTCACAACTGTGTGATTGTGTGTGGACCATGTTAATTCCTTAGTGGTGTGGACACCGAGGAACTTGAAGCTCTCGACTCACTCCACTACAGCCCCATAGATGTGGATGGGGGCATGCTCGCCCCTCCTTTTCCTGTAGTCCATGATCAGCTCCTTTGTCTTGCTGACGTTAAGAGAGAGGTTGTTGTCCTGGCACCACAATGCCAGGTCTCTGACCTCCTCCCCATAGGCTGCCTCATCATTGTTGGGGATCAGTCCTATCACCATAGTATCATCAGCAAACTTGATGATGGTGTTGGTTCATGCATGGCCACGCAGTCGTAGGTGAACAGGGAGTACAAGAGTGAACTAAGCACAACACCCATGTTGATGGTCAGTGTGGCGGATGTGTTTTTGCCAGTGGTGGAAAAAGTACTCAATTGTCATACTTTAGTATAGTACAGATACCTTAATAGAAAATGACTCAAATTAAAGTGTAAGTCACCCAGTAAAATACTACTGGAGTAAAAGTCTAAAAGTATTTGGTTTTAAAGTCAATGCTTTTCAGAGACACCTTTTGAAGCAATTACAGCTGCAAGTCTCTTGGGGTATGTCTCTATAAACTTGGCACATGTAGCTCCTGGGATTTTTGCCCATTCTTCAAGGCAAAACTGCTCCAGGTCCTTCAAGTTGGAAAGGTTCTGCTGGTGTACAGCAATCTTTAAATCATACCACAGATTCTCAATTGGATTGAGGTCTGGGCTTTTACTAGGCCATTCCAAGACATTTAAATATTTCCCCTTAAACCACTCGAGTGTTGCTTTAGCAGTATCTTTAGGGTAATTGTCCTGTTGGAAGGTGAACCTCCGTCCCAGTCTCAATTCTCTGGAAGACTGAAACAGGTTTCCCTGAGGCATTTTCCTGTATTTAGTGATATCCATCATTCCTTCAACTCTGACCAGTCCCTGACGATGAAAAACATCCCCACAGCATGATGCTGCCACCACCATGCTTCACTGTGGGATGGTATTCTTGAGGTGATGACAAGTGTTGGGTTTGTGCCAGACATAGTGTTTTCCTTGATGGCCAAAAAGCTCAATTTTAGTTTAATCTGACCAGAGTACCTTCTTCCATATGTTTGGGGAGTTTCCAACATGCCTTTTGGCGAACACCAAACGTGTTTGCTTAGTTTTTTCTTTAACTTTTTATGGGCCAACATCCAGTGAAATTGCAGAGTGTGAAATTCAAACAACAGTATTATAATTATTTAACTTTCATACAATCACAAGTGTAATACATCAAAATAAAGCTTAACTTCTTGTTAATCCAGCCGCTATGTCAGATTTCAAAAAGGCTTTATGGCGAATGCAAACCATGTGATTATCTGAGGACAGCGGCCCGCATACAAACACATGAAAAACATATTTCAACCAGGCAGGTGCGACACGAAAGTCAGAAGTAGCGATATAAAAAATGCCTTACCTTTGATGATCTTCTTCTGTTGGCACTCCAAAAGGTCCCAGTTACATCACAAATGGTATTTTTGTTCGATAATGTACTTCTCTATGTCCATAAAAACTCAGTTTAGCTGGCGCGCTTCAGTCAATAATCCACCCAGTTTCCCTCCATCAGAATGCATACAAAATGAATCCCAAACGTTACTAATACATTTTTCCAAACAAGTCAAACAACATTTATAATCAAATCTTAGGTACCCTAATACGTAAATAAATGATAACATTTAAGTTGGAGAATCGTTATTGTCTTTACCGGAGAAAAATACCAAAGAACTCTTTCCCGGGCTTGGAAACACTACACCTAGAACAACTACCATTCCTGGCTAATTTTTCCAAAATTCAGCCTAAAACTCTTTCTAAAGACTGAGGACATCTAGTGAGAGCCCTAGGAACTGCAATCTGGGATAAATTGGCCTTATAATAAAAGTGATAGCCATTGAAAACAGGGGTAGGCCAATTCTTTTTTGGGGGGGGGGGTTGTCCTCTGGGTTTCGCCTGCCATATCAGTTCTGTTATACTCACATACATAATTGTGACAGTTTCAGAAACTTTTGAGTGTTTTCTATCCAAATCTACCATTATATGCATATCCTAGCTTCTGGGCCTGAGTAGCAGGCAGTTTACTTTGGGCACGCTTTTCATCTGGACGTCAAAATACTGCCCCTCCCCAAGAGAGGTTGAGGAATGGCTTTTTTTCTGGCCACTCTCCCGTAAAGCCCAGCTCTGTGGAGTGTACGGCTTAAAGTGGTCCTATGAACAGATGCTCCAATCTCCACTGTGGAGCTTTGTAGCTCCTTCAGGGTTATCTTTGGTCTCTTTGTTGCCTCTCTGATTAATGCCCTCCTTGCCTTGTCAGTGAGTTATGGTGGGTGGCCCTCTCTTGGCAGGTTTGTTGTGGTGCCATATTCTTTCCATTTTTTAATCATGGATTTAATGGTGCTCCGTGGGATGTTAAAAGTTTCTGATATTTTTTTATTACCCAATGCTGACCTGTACTTCTCCATAACTTTGTCCATGACCTGTTTGGAGAGCTCCTTGGTCTTCATGGTGCCGCTTGCTTGGTGGTGCCCCTTGCTTAGTGGTGTTGCTGCCTCTGGGGCCTTTCAGAAGAGGTTTATATATACTGAGATCATGTGACAGATTATGTGACACTTAGATTGCACACATGTTGACTTTATTTAACTAATTAGGTGACTTCTGAAGGTAATTGGTTGCACCAGATCATTTTTAGGGGCTTAATAGCAACGGAAGTGAATACATATGCACGCACCAAATTTCCTTTTTTTTTCATTTCACTTCTTTTGAACAATTTTGAATGATTTGTGTATGTCCAGTACATGAAATCCAAATAAAAATCTATTTAAATGACAGGTTGTAAATGCAACAAAATAGGAAAAACGCCAAGGGGGATGAATACATTTGCAAGGCACTCTAGACTAGCTAAAGTAAACGTACCATCGCAAGATTGAATATAAGTCTAGCATAGTTATCTGTGGCCCTACATGAAATATCTACTATCAAACAACCAACCTAAGCAATATGCACCATGCCAACCACCTGTAGCTACTATGCACTGAAGTTATTACGATAACCACCAAAGCAATGCTATTGACTGTTGGTTGAACGCCGACATAGCGAACTATATAAGGCATGGGACTCACAGATGAAATCATCCCTCATCCAAAATCTTCTTCGCGTTTAATCTTATATAGCAGGAAGCAGGAATCAACAGGACCAACGCCCCATGATCCTCAGTGTGGATGCAGGGACAGATAGAGAAGCCGTTGAAGCAGCACTGATTGGTGTATAGCTCAGGAGATAGCCCACAGCGTTGGCAGAGGATGATGAATAATGGCTTGCCCCGCATGGCCAGTTGTTCCCATTGCAGATAGCATAACATGGAAGACAGGACAGAAAGTAGTGTTTTTTGACAAATGACAACTGGAGTACCTTTAACCTTCCTACCCTTCCTATCCTACCTTTACCCTTCCTAGTTTTATTTTTGGCACCTGACTGATGTGGAAGGGTGGATGTGCATCCTTACCTTGTGCACCTGCGCGAGAGAAATGTGAGAAAATCCCTTTCAGTGAATCCATTCACACATTCTGAACACCAGTCACCTGTCTGCTCACTCACTCTTCTCATAACTGCCTACACCTCAAGTCTGTTTGAAATACACGTCTCCTCTTCATAAATTTACTCACTTTATATTATTTTTAGCATTTTAGTAATGGGTTGCGGGACCAGCAAAGTCCTACCAGTGCCCTTGGAAATTGGTTTTGTAAAGCCAGTAGTTGGCTACAGTCACCAAAGAAAATAGTTTCATTATGAGCCACAGAAGTGTAAAGGTAAGCAGAAAGCCCTTTGTAGCATCAGAGTTAACAATGCACCTTCACGCATTCAACAGCCGATGGGCCATGGTGGGCAGCAGAGGCACAACAGTGGCTATGTACAGGGCGAAGTTTGGTGGAAGTGGAGATGGCAGAGGTGGAGATAGTGGGGTTGGAGGAGGCAGTGGAAGAGGCGGAGGTCTGTGTGGAGGTCTGGGTGGTGAGGTAGGAAGTGTGGATAGTGAGGGCGGTGGTGATGGAGGGGATGGAAAGGGCTGTAGAACGGACGGAGGGGGCAGTGGAAGCAATGGAGGGGATGGAAGAGGGGATGGAGGAGGTGGCAGTAGAAGAGACTGGTCAATGAGGACCACGTATGAGACCCCAGCGTACATGGCCCCAGAGGTGGTCTTGAGGAGACCCTACTCCTGCCAGGTAGACATGTGGGTCCTGGGGGTCATTGCTTACATCCTCCTCAGTGGTTCCATGCCCTTCGAAGATGACAGCATGCCCAGACTCAAGGGGAGGTACAGCTTCCATGGAGAGGTGAGGGAAGTCCTTCCACATCCACAGCCTGCCATGCATAAACACACTTTCTGTAACTCTGATTTCACTCACTGTCTTTCATTCACTGTCTTTCACTGTCACACACTGTTTTTTTAGGGCAGCAGGTAGCCTAGTGGTTAGAGCATTGGGAAAGTAGCCAAAAGGTCGCTGTTTCGAATATCCGAACCAACAAGGTGAAGAATCTGTCGATGTGCCCCTGAGCAAGGCATTTAACCCTAATTTGCTCTACTACGGCTGACCCTGTAAAACAACACATTTCACTGCAACTATCTGGTGTATATGACAATAAAACATGTATTTCACTCATGCAGAAAACACACACACACGGTTACACACGATATCCTCATTATTATTTCACTACAGTCTCTCAGTTCTAATATTATAATAGTATGAGTCACTGAACTAAATGTCTGACTGGATGTCTCAGAACCATCATGTGAAGTTTTTCTCCGTTGATCCCCTTCAGCGCATCAGCACGGTGACACACTTGAGCAGATACGTATGTGTTTGTTGTGGTTTCTCCACTTTCCTTTTGAGGAAATAAGAGGAAATAAGGCCTTTCTTGTTGTTTATCTCCTCTCTTCTCCATTCTGCACCATGCTGTAACTGAACTGGATATTTTTAACAACCTGCTCTGTTCTGTGGAGCACATGCACACACACATAAACACACACACACACACAATCAGTCTCTGTGGTGGTGGTGTGTGTGTGGGGAGGTTTGGGTCTGTTCTTTCATGCTGATTACACCCCAGTCTGGGATTATTCTGTAGGCTTTAAAGCATGGCCCAATTCTGTTGTATGCAGCGGCATGATATTTTAGTCTGGCATATAAGAGCCCCCCTTACATTTGGCCTTGCTCTATTATCTCAATGTTTACTGCTGCTAGGCTGACCAGACAGACCACCAAAGGAACAATAGCTGCCATGCTGGGTGGGATTTCTATGAGACTTATTTCAGAAATATTTCTCGGATAAATGGGGAAATGTTATGTTTGTTGCAATAAGCAGCTGTAGAATAGCCTAGTCCCAGATCTGTTTGTGCTCTTGCCAACTGCGTTGCTAAATGTCAAGCTAATTCTATAGGAGTTGGCAAGAGAGCAAAGACAGACTGGCACCGAGGCTAGCTGTAGCAGCCCACCTTATACGTCCCTTAGTCACATAAAGTATTTTTCACACCGGACGCTTTATCTGGACATGGTTCTACAAGAGTTCCACCAGCTAAGTAACATTAACGTGATGCCATCAAATGGCAGTCTCTGTACTCATAATATGCAGGAAAACCTTATGGTGAGGATCGCCGAGTTGTAAGCCCAGCTTCAGACGTAATCATTTAGGCAAGGGCAAATTAAGTTTAGGAAAGGATGAAAATGCATCTGTGCAACCAGTAAATACAGATAGTAGTATAAATCCCCCCCTGCACAGTCCCCGCAGCCGGACAATTTTCTCAAGGCTTCTGGAAAGAAATGCTGTCAACATGCTCAACCGGTGTCGCTCATTCAGCCTACAGAAACTTTCAACCGGTTCTCCCAATTCAGCAATGAGTCGGAGTCAGAGCCGAGCCTTCTCAGGTCTCTCCTCCACTCGTTACAGGGTCTGATTCGCCCAAGCCTTCCACCATTAGCGCTGACAAATTGAAAATCATTGGCAACTCCATTACCTGCATATTAGACTTAAAAAGAATCATCCATTGTTTACCAGGGGGAAGGCTACCAACGTGAAGGCTAATCTGAAAATGGTGCTGGCTGAGACTAGTGTGTATAGAGATATTGTTATCCACGTCGACACCAACGATGTTAGGATGAAATAGTCAGAGGTCACCAAACGCAAAATAACTTCAGCGTGTAACTTCGCTAGAAAGATGTGTTGGCATCGAGTAATTGTCTCTGGTCCTCTCCCAGTTAGGAGGAGTGATGAGCTCTACAATCCACACATTTTTTGGGATACTGTCGCAAAGCTTACTAAAAGCAGCATTCCCCAAGAGAGATGGCTTTCACTTCAGCAGTGATGAATTCATGAACTTCTTCGATGAAAAGTTCATGATCATTAGAAAGCAAATTACGGACTCCTCTTTGAATCTGCCTATTTCTCCAATGCTCAGTTGTCATGAGTCTGCACAGAACTGTCAGGACCTAGGATCGATGGAGACACTCAAGTTTTGTAGTCCTGTATCTCTCGACACATTCACGAAAACAGTCATGGCCTCTAAACCTTCCAGCTGCATGGACCCTATTCCAACTAAACTACTGAAAGAGAAAACGTAAAAAAACAATCAGCCTATATTGGAATCTCCCATTCCTCTCAAACTTTTTAGAAAAATCTGTTGTGCAGCTCTCTTCCTTCTTGAAGATACATAATGTATACGAAATGCTTCAGTCTGGTTTTAGACCCTATCATAGCACTGAGACTGCACTCGTGAAGGAGGTAAATTACCATTTAATGACGCCAGACCAAGGATCTGCATCTGTCCTTGTGCTCCTAGACCTTAGTGCCGTTTTTGAAACGATTGATCAACACATTCTTTTGGAGAGATTGGAAACCCAAATTGGTCTACACGGACAAATTATTGCCTGGTTTAGATATTATCTGTCAGAAAGATATCAGTTAGTCGCTTTACCATGTTTCATCACGAAGTGTGTCATCTGCATAGCAGCGAAAGTGTTATTCCATGCCGTCCCTAGGAGAGGTGCATCATTCATGCCAGGCTTTTTTGCACTATACTCGACTTGAGTGGATTGAGTCACTGACGTGATCTTCCTGTCCTGTTTTGCACCCCCTCGGGCTCGTGCGGTGGAGGAGATCTTCATGGGCTGTACTCAGCCTTGTCTCAGGGTAGTAAGTTGGTGGTTTGTTACTCCCTCTAGTGGTGTGGGGGCTGTGCTTTTGCAAAGTGGATTACACCCTGCCTGGTTGGCCCTGTCCGGGGGTATCATCGAACGGGGCCACAGTGTACCCTTGACCCCCTGTCTCAGCCTCCAGTATCTATGCTGCAATAGTCTATGTGCCAGGGGGCTAGGGTAAGTCTGTTATATCTGGTATAATTCTCCTGTCTTATCTGTTGTCCTGTGTGAATTTAAGTATGCTCCCTCTAATTCTCTCTCTCTCCCTCCCCTCCCTGAGGACCTGAGCCCTAGGACCATGCCTCAGGACAATCTGGCCTGATGATTCCTGACTGTCCCCAGTACACCTGGTCGTGCCGCTGCTCCAGTTTCAACTGTTCCGCCTGAGGCTATGGAACCCTGACCTGTTCACAGGATGTGCTACCTGGTCCTGGACCTGCTGTTTTCGACTCTCCCTCTCTCTCTACCGGACCTGCTCTCTCGACCTCTGAATGTTCGGCTA
Organism: Oncorhynchus keta; assembly: GCF_023373465.1. NCBI lineage: Eukaryota > Metazoa > Chordata > Actinopteri > Salmoniformes > Salmonidae > Oncorhynchus > Oncorhynchus keta. The sequence continues at coordinate 38,322,253 of NC_068424.1, forward strand.
TGAAAAGCCAACTGACACTTACGCCTGAGGTGCTGACCTGGGACACCCTCTACAAACACTGTGATTATTATTTGACCCTGCTAGTCAATTATGAACGTTTGAACATCTTGAAGAACAATCTGGCCTTACTGGCCATGTACTCTTATAATCTCCACTCAGCAAAGCCTGAAGAGGACTGGCCACCCAGAGCCTGGTTTCTCTCAATGTTTCTTCCTAGATTTCCAACTTTCTAGGCAGTTTTTCCTTCTTCATCTGCATTTCTTGCTGTTCAGGGTTTTAGGCTGGGTATCTGTATAACACTTTGTGACATCTGCTGATGTAAAAAGGGCATTATAAATCAATTTGATTGATTGAGAAGTCATCATATCGATGCAGAGCTTTGTCATTGATGAATTAGATGTCAATCACATGTTGACAGGCGTGAGGTTGACACCTGTTCACTGTAGTGTTCCACCAGACTGTTTCTCGCTCTCTCATACCACCCACACACATGTCCATGAGCACACACACGCACACACACACATATTCCGATTATGTTGATTAGCTATTAAGATGACAGCTATATTAACCTATATAATGGACGTACAGTGCCTTGCGAAAGTATTCGGCCCCCTTGAACTTTGCGACCTTTTGCCACATTTCAGGCTTCAAACATAAAGATATAAAACTGTATTTTTTTGTGAAAAATCAACAACAAGTGGGACACAATCATGCAGTGGAACGACATTTATTGGATATTTCAAACTTTTTTAACAAATCAAAAACTGAAAAATTGGACGTGCAAGATTATTCAGCCCCCTTAAATTAATACTTTGTAGCGCCACCTTTTGCTGCGATTACAGCTGTAAGTCGCTTGGGGTATGTCTCTATCAGTTTTGCACATCGAAGAGACTGAAATTTTTTCCCATTCCTCCTTGCAAAACAGCTCGATCTCTGTGAGATTGGATGGAGAGCATTTGTGAACAGCAGTTTTCAGTTCTTTCCACAGATTCTCGATTGGATTCAGGTCTGGATTTTGACTTGGCCATTCTAACACCTGGATATGTTTATTTTTGAACCATTCCATTGTAGATTTTGCTTTATGTTTTGGATCATTGTCTTGTTGGAAGACAAATCTCCATCCCAGTCTCAGGTCTTTTGCAGACTCCATCAGGTTTTCTTCCAGAATGGTCCTGTATTTGGCTCCATCCATCTTCCCATCAATTTTAACCATCTTCCCTGTCCCTGCTGAAGAAAAGCAGGCCCAAACCATGATGCTGCGATGGTGTGTTCAGGGTGATGAGCTGTGTTGCTTTTACGCCAAACATAACGTTTTGCATTGTTGCCAAAAAGTTACATTTTGGTTTCATCTGACCAGAGCACCTTCTTCCACATGTTTGGTGTGTCTCCCAGGTGGCTTGTGGCAAACTTTAAACAACACTTTTTATGGATATCTTTAAGAAATGGCTTTCTTCTTGCCACTCTTCCATAAAGGCCAGATTTGTGCAATATACGACTGATTGTTGTCCTATGGACAGAGTCTCCCACCTCAGCTGTAGATCTCTGAAGTTCACCCAGAGTGATCATGGGCCTCTTGGCTGCATCTCTGATCAGTCGTCTCCTTGTATGAGCTGAAAGTTTAGAGGGACGGCCAGGTCTTGGTAGATTTGCAGTGGTCTGATACTCCTTCCATTTCAATATTATCGCTTGCACAGTGCCCCTTGGGATGTTTAAAGCTTGGGAAATCTTTTTGTATCCAAATCCGGCTTTAAACTTATTCACAACAGTATCTCGGACCTGCCTGGTGTGTTCCTTGTTCTTCATGATGCTCTCTGCGCTTTTGACCTCTGAGACTATCACAGTGCAGGTGCATTTATACAGAGACTTGATTACACACAGGTGGATTGTATTTATCATCATTAGTCATTTAGGTCAACATTGGATCATTCAGAGATCCTCACTGAACTTCTGGAGAGAGTTTGCTGCACTGAAAGTAAATGGGCTGAATAATTTTGCACGCCCAATTTTTCAGTTTTTGATTTGTTAAAAAGTTTGAAATATCCAATAAATGTCGTTCCACTTCATGATTGTGTCCCACTTGTTGTTGATGCTTCATCAAAAAATACAGTTTTATATCTTTATGTTTGAAGCCTGAAATGTGGCAAAAGGTCGCAAAGTTCAAGGGGGCCGAATACTTTCGCAAGGCACTGTATTATAACTGTAGAGTGGGGGGGGGGCAAAACGTATGCAGATAATATGTACAAAGCAGGCAACAAACACACTTGAAAATCATGGTTTTATAGTATTAGTGGTAATATATCACAGATTCCGAAGTCAATTGGCTACAGGACAATATTTCTACCTAATTAATTACACAAAAACAAATACACCCCCTCCAACACCCCTGTAGTAACAACACTTCCCAATTTTACACACATGTACATACCAGCATATAATCCTTTCTCCAGCTAAATATTCTAAATGTTTGCAAGTTATATTACACAGTACTAGGATGTTAGTCCATCCATAAAGATTAGAAATGAAACCAAATGAAACTGTAGGTGCAAAAGTCTATGACTTTACTCTTTCCCAAGCATTTTAGTTTGTTTATCTTTGTAAATTGTCATAAATTGTCATTCTCTCTTGGGTCAGTGGGTATGTAGACACCTTAAAGAACTGGAATGGTCAACACGGCCTGTATGATTGCCTTCAGTGATGGGAACATATCAGGGATTAACAATTTATACACACAGGACAACGTTATTTTTTTTGAGAGGTAAAGTTTAGCAAGGACTTCTTCCTCTGGCTTGAGAAGAATATGCTTCTCTATGTTCTGTTCCTGTGTTCTCGCTCTGTCCTGTCTGAAGTTCTGCTTTCCTGAATCTCCTATGTTATTACAGAGACGGCATAGTGTAGCAATATGGAGTATTCTGAACAGACAAACACACACAGAAACAATATACGTGCACACACGCACACTATGAACAACGTGCAAATAATGTTTACCTGAATTGAGCTAAAGGTCAAATCTGGGATAATTTCTGTTCCTGAATGATATTAGCAGTTCACTCAATCTTAAACCTGATTAACATTCAACTGTCTTACCGTTCACTAACCACAATACCTTTGTTCTCTCTCTGTCGCTTTAGCAACAAAATCAAAATGCATGCAACCATGTGGCAAAACAGATGAGGTTGGCTTAGGTTGTTAACATGTAAGCTATATTTCATCTCCAATGTTTATTGAAAACAAATACATTTTCACCATGACCACTTGTTGTTACAAATACATCATTACAGATGCTGGTTAGCTAGCAAGTTAATTTTTTTTGCCATATTTGCATTGACATGGAATCAGTGAAAACACCTCAAAACAAGACATAGCATGATCAATAGCATGATGAAACATGCTAAAATAAGCCACTTATGGTTCCCCACATGACAGTGTCATTCTTGCTAGCAATCTGGCCATGCAGAATCACAACAGGCTCTTATGCCCCATGGAAGTGTTTGCTGGGTTGCTAATGAAGCAGCACTGCTAGCTAGACTGGGTAGTCCCTCACGTTAGTTAGTTTGTTATTTAGCTTAACGTTATCTGTCAGTGCAGCTTTTGAGTTGAAATGTAAGTTACTCGAATCTGGCTTACTGTGAGGTCAATACCTCTGAATAACATCATCATGGGCGAACAAAATATGCTATAGTAATAGCAAGCTAACAAAGTTTACCTCCAGTTCTCTTTCTCATATTTGCGCCACAGATAGAACAATGAGACAGATATTTCAATGGATTTTTGGATCTTGGTGGGGCAAAACAAAAAAGTGGAATGCATGCCAGCAAAGCCACTGCACAACACAACACTAAACAATACATTAATTGCACTATAACAGTGACAAACGGTGCCCACAAACTGTTAGGGCCTACATAATATATAATAATAATAATATATGCCATTTAGCAGACGCTTTTATCCAAAGCGACTTACAGTCATGTGTGCATACATTCTACGTATGGGTGGTCCCGGGGATTGAACCCACTACCCTGGCGTTACAAGCGCCATGCTCTACCAACTGAGCTACAGAAGGACCACATAAAGCTGTCCCAACAGCAGTCCCAACATCTTACCACTGCTACACCCTGGTATCAGCAGAGCCTTGTCTGGCAGCGAAACAGTTCATTCAGCTTCATTTACTGCCTTTTAAAAAAAAACATAGCTGATATTGCTGACTTGCTTAAACAAATGTGGTTTCAAATGACAATTGAGATGTATAAACTAGAGGTTAGAGGTTGACCAATTAATCGGAATGGCCGATAATTTCGGGCCGTATTTTTGGACACCGATTTGGCCGATTTAAAAAATAAAATAAAAATGTTTTTTTACACCTTTATTTAACTAGGCAAGTCAGTTAAGAACACATTATTTTTTTTTCAATTACGGCCTAGGAAAGGTGGGTTAACTGCCTTGTTCAGGGGCAGAATGGCAGATTTTTACCTTGTCAGCTTGGGGATTCAATCTTGCAACCTTACAGTTAACTAGTCCAACGCGCTAACCACCTGCCTCTTTGTCACGACTTCCGCTGAAGTTGGCTCTCGCGGTGCTCGGCGGTCGTCGTCACCGTCCTACTAGCCACTACCGATCCCTTTTTCGTTTGTCTATTGGTTTTGTCTTATTAGTTTCACCTGTGTGTATTTTAGTTTAATTAACGTCATTATATGTAGTAGGTTGTCCCGCCCTTGTTTTGTGCGGGATTGTTTTTGTATTCATGTGATTTGGTGTAGTGCTTGTGTTTTATTCTCCGGTCTATTTTTGATCCTGTGTTGGATTATTCACCCTGTGTGTTGGGTTGACCTTGTTTTTTTGTGCGCTGGAGAATAAACTGTCAAATATCTGAAACCTGCTCTCTGCGCCTGATTCCACCCACCTTGATAAAACGTGACACTCAAATTGTACTCCACGAGAAGCCTGCCTGTTACACGTATGCACTAAGAAACCAAGGTAAGTTGCTTGCTAGCATTAAACTTATCTTATAAATTATAAATCAATCATAATCACTAGTTAACTACACATGGTCGATGATATTACTAGCATGTCCTGCGTGTCACTTCTCCTGCGTTCATTGCACGCACAGTCAGGGTATATGCAAAAGTTTGGGCTGCCTGGCTCATTGCGAACTAATTTGCCAGAATTTGATGTAATTATGACATAATATTGAAGGTTGTGCAATGTAACAGGAATATTTAGACTTATGGATGCCATCCGTTAGATAAAATACAGAACGGTTCCGTATTTCACGGAAAAATAATAAATGTCTTGTTTTCGAGGTGATCGTTTCCGGTTTCGACCATATTAATGTATTTCTGTATGTTATTATGTTATAATTAAGTCTATGATTTGATAGAGCAGTCTGACTGAGCAATGGTAGGCAGCAGTAGGCTCGTAAGCATTCGTTCAAACAGCACTTTCGTGCATTTTGCCAGCAGGTCTTCAAGCATTAAGCTGTTTATGACTTCAAGCCTATCAACTCCCGACATCAGGCTGGTGTAACCAATGTGAAATGGCTAGCTAGTTAGCGGGGTGCGCGCTAATAGCGTTTCAAACGTAACTCGCTCGGAGACTTGGAGTGGTTGTTTCCCTTGTCCTCTTCTGCTTTTGTGGAGGGTGGCTGTTGTCTATGTGTTCCTGGTTCGAGCCCAGGTAGGGGCGAGGAGAGGGACGGAAGCTATACTGTTGTTACACTGGCAATGCTAAAGTGCCTATAAGAACATCCAATAGTTAAAGGTATATGAAATACAGATCGTATAGAGAGAAATAGTCCTATAATTCCTATAATAACTACAACTTAAAACTTAATTCCTGGGAATATTGAAGTCTCATGTTAAAAGGAACCACCAGCTTTCATATGTTCTCATTCCTTCCTGAGCAAGGAACTGAAACGTTAGCATTCTTACATAGCACATATTGCACTTCTACCTTCTTCTCCAACACTTTGTTTTTGCATTATTTAAACCAAATTGAACATGTTTCATTATTTATTTGAGGCTAAATTGATTTTTATTGATGTATTATATTACGTTAAAATAAGAGTTCATTCAGTATTGTTGTAATTGTCATTATTACAAATAAAATGGGGGGGAAAAAATTGGCCAATTAATCGGTATCTGCTTTTTTTTAGTCCTCCAATAATCGGTATCGGCGTTGAAAAAATCATAATCGGTCGACCTCTAGTATAAACTATGGCAAAAGGGGACGACAAGCGTATAAGAGGCAATCCGTAATTTTGATTAAGACAATGAACGAGCTAGGACAGACTATAACTATTTGTTTAGCACTTTTGAAATGTACAGCGACAGAATTCAGAACATGGGCTGATGTTACTGTGTTCACCCTGTATACCAAGTTAGAAACGTAGGATAAATAAAGGGGGCATATAAGCAGACAATGAAAGCTTGTACAATATTCAATGATTGCATTTTTCTTAAACAGGTTATAGTCTACAGTAGAACAGTCAGAACAGTATACCAAATTATTAGGGTGAGGCACATGGGCTACTAACATTTTACTACACAACATACACTTAGTACCTTTCTTAGCTACAGTATACATATCTCCCTGGCATATTACGTAATTTATGAAGGAGCATGCAATACATTTTTGGACTCCCATTGTTGTGGTCAGCTCACTTGAACAGGAAGGTGGCTCAGCGGTCCTCTGAGTTGTGCGCGGCACAAATCATGGTTCATTGACAGCATGGCCAATGTTGAATGTTGATCATTTTAAACTTGGAAAACAGCCCTTTAATCCCAGATTTGAGACCACACAGCCACCGTCACTGATTTCTTTCAAACTACTGATTGAATTAGCGATTTCCAACTTCTTGTGTAATGTCCAATGGCCGATGAGCACCGATACGTTTTATCTATTATTTCTCTTCATATAATAAGGATTAAAAATGATTTTCCAGTAGATTGTTGACTTGATTCATGATGGTGACTGCTAGCTAAGATTGTGAAAGTATGATGTTGACATGATCAGCCTTATCAAAGCTACTGTACATATAACGTGATTTGACTTATTTATCTGTGTTCTTGGATGGGCACTTCTATGGCAGCAGCCGAAGGGCTAGAATTTTCAATGTCTCCTCTTACACTTGGCAGTGACCTAAAGTCCCCATGAGTGACAGAACACTGAGCCAATCACGGCGCAACACTCCGTATTTTCTGCTGGCTTGCCCCAACACCACAGAAAGCACTGAGCTAGGCTTTAACACATGCATTTTGGAGCTGCCTTAACTCAAGAAAACAAACAAAAAAGACCATGTTTGTATGCGGCTTTATTAACTCAATGGTATCTATATATTATTTTTACATTATTTGCAAACTGATATGTGACACATACACAAAGTCACACACCTTAGCCAAATTCCTGACATTTAATCCTAGTAAGAATTCCCTGTCTTAGGTCAGTTAGGATCACCACTTTATTTTAAGAATGTGAAATGGCAGAATTATAGAAGAGAGAATTATTTATTTCAGCTTTTATTTCTCACATCACATTCCCATTGGGACAGAAGTTTACATACACTCAATTAGTACTTGGTAGCATTGCCTTTAAATTGTTTCACTTGGGTCAAACACTTGGGTTTCACTTGTAGCCTTCCACAAGCTTCCCACAATAAGTTGGGTGAATTTTGGTCCATTCCTCCCGACAGAGCTTGTGTAACTGTGTTAGGTTTGTAGGCCTCCTTGCTCGCACACGCTTTTTCAGTTCTGCCCACAAATTTTCTATAAGATTGAGGTCAGGGCTTTCTGATGGCCACTCCAATACCTTGACTTTGTTGTCCTTATAAGCTATTTTGACGCAACTTTGGAAGTATGCTTGGGGTCATTGTCCATTTGGAAGACCCATTTGCGACCAAGCTTTAACATCCTAACTGATGTCTTGAGATGTTGCTTCAATATATCCACACCATTTTCCTCCCCTCACGATGCCATCTATTTTTAAAGTGTACCAGTCCCTCTTGCAGAAAAACACCCCCACAACATGATGCTGCCTCCCCTGTGCTTCACTGTCGGGATGGTGTTCTTCGGCTTGCAAGCCTCCCCCTTTATCCTCCAAACATAATGATGGTCATTATGGCCAAACAGTTATATTTTTGTTTCATCGGACCAGAGGACATTTTTCCATAAAGTACAATCTTTGTCCCCATGTGCAATTGCAAACCGTAATCTGGCTTTTTCAATCTGGCTTTTTCATGGTGGTTTTGGAGCAGTGGCTTCTTCCTTGCTGAGCGGCCTTTCAGGTTACGTTTTACTGTGGATATAGATACTTTTGTACCTGTTTCCTCCAGCATCTTCACAAGGTCCTTTGCTGTTGTTCTGGGATTGATTTGCACTTTTCGCACCAAAGTACACTCTAGGAGACAGAACGCGTCTCCTTCCTGAGAGGTATGATGGCTGTGTGTTCCTATGGTGTTTATACTTGCGTACTATTGTTTGTACAGATGAACATGGTACCTTCAGGCATTTGGAAATTGCTCCCAAGGATGAACCAGACTCTCCATTTTTCTCTAAGGTCTTGGCTGATTTCTTTTGATTTTCCCATGATGTCAAGCAAAGAGGCACTGAGTTTGAAGGTAGGCCTTGAAATACATCCATAGGTACATCTCCAATTGACTCAAATGATCTCAGTTAGCCGATCAGAAGCTTCTAAAGCCATTACATAATTTTCTGGAATTTTCCAAGCTGTTTAAAGCCACAGTCAACTTAGTGTATGTAAACTTCTGACCAATTGTGATACAATGAATTGTAAGTGAAATAATCTGTCTATAAACAATTGTTGGAAAAATTACTTGTGTCATAGACAAAGTAGATGTCTCGACTTGCCAAAACTATAGCTTGTTAACAAGAAATGTGTGGAGTGGTTGAAAAATGAGTTTTAATGACTCCAACCTAAGTGTATGTAAATTTCCGACTTCAACTGTATTAATGCCAAAATAACATGCAAAACAGGTAAGTCCCACCTGACCTGAATGACGGATCACCACTGGATCTAAGCATCATGAAACCTATAACACAGTAAATTCATATTACTTTGTGAAAATCCGTTTTTTGGGACCTAAGTTGCTTAGCATTTCCACTTATTCCTTCACAGACTCCATGAAATGAGGACCTCTTCCCTGAACATTTGGTCATAAACACTTGTGCATGGTTTTCTAGAAACAATGGGTGGTTCAACTAACCCTTTGGCATGACTTACCCCACTCTCCCCTACAGTAAATGGTGAGGAGAGAGGGCGAGTGTCACGAATCTGGCCGAAGATGGTGCCTCTTCCTGTTCGGGCAGTGCTCGGCGGTCGTCGTCGCCGGCCTATTAGCTGCCATCGATTCCCTTTCCATTTGTTTCTGTTTATTGGGTAATTGGGTACACCTGTTTTGAGTTAGTGTTTGTTTGTAGGCTATTTAAGGGCACGAGGCCCGCTGGGTATTTGTGCAGGCTTGTTTTCTGTTATCAGGTGTATGAGTGTAGGACAGTTTAGTCCGTTGTATTTTGGGACGGGTTGTTTCATGCGCCCTGGTGTTTTGCATGTCGTGGCTCTACAGTCTATGGAATAAAATATCCACGAACTGAATTACCTGCTCTCTGCGCTTGACTCCTCCACTCAGCATTGTTAGAAGTTGTAACAGCGAGAAAGGGAGAGAGAGAAATGCAGAGGTAGAGAGTGAATCAGAGAGAGAAATGGAGACAGAGAGAGTAAGATAGCAGGGGAGAGACAGAACGAGAGAAGGAGAGAGAAAGAAAGAGAAAGAAGGGAGACAGAGAGGAGGAGAGAGAAAAAGCGGGGCAGGAAATGGTAGATAGCCCAGGTGTCACCCAGGGGGCAAACAGTGAATAAAAGTTGAGACCTGCTGGGTTCTGCGCAAACAGCCTATAGTCACCTGGCCTGAACCTCAGTCCTCCTTCACACACACACACACACACACACACACACACACACACACACACACACACACACACACACACACACACACACACACACACACACACACACACACACACACACACACACACACACACACACACACACACACACAGACACAGGTTTCACAACCCTCGCCTCTGGCTCTGTAGTAGAAACTCACATGTACTGTATACCCTACTGAACTGAAGAAGGGAAAAAGGATGCAATGAGGGATTGAGGACAGAGGCATGGGGGGGAAGTTGCCTCTGGGCTTTTTTGCACCTTATCACTCATGCAAGATGGAGTGTTACTCATGCCTAACCTGAGCATATTTTGTTTGTGTGTGTGTGTGTGTGTGTGTGTGTGTGTGTGTGTGTGTGTGTGTGTGTGTGTGTGTGTGTGTGTGTGTGTGTGTGTGTGTGTGTGTGTGTGTGTGTGTGTGTGTGTGTGTGTGTGTGTGTGTGTGTGTAATAAAGCATGAAGTATAGCACGAGTTTGACAAAAGCCACACAATACTGACCCAAACATCAGTATGGTAGATTTAGCAGCAAGAGCTATGCATGCTTCTAATGGTTAACCCAGACTGCCACCTAGTGAGGGGACTGTAACTTAATTCAGCAGTCTATATCAGGACCAAGCTCAGCACCTTGGGGGATCGGGCTTTCAGCTCGACTACCACCAGACTCTGGAACGTTCTGCCGGGCCACCTGAAGGCACCACAGATGCTGGGCTCCTTTAAAATGGTCCTAAAGACCTTTCTCTTTAGGAAGGCTTTCTGTTGATAGCTGTGCACTTTGGTGTCCTTGTCCCTTGTAGCGTCAGCTGTGTACTTTGCGACAGTTGCCTGTCTAGTTGTGTCCATTTATTTTTTATTTGTATGCAAATTATTCTGTATAATGAAAAGTGCTTTACAAATGTATTACACTATTATATATAAAAACAATCTCCTCTCTATATTGCACGTTAGTCATGACATTAAAAAAAAATACCACCCAAAAATGCTATTTCGTTTTTAATGGTAATGTATGTTTGGCATTAGCAAGGGTGGGCAATTCCAGTCCTCGAGGGCCTGATTGGTGTCACAGTTTTGCCCTAGCCCCAACTAACGCACCTGACTCCAATAATCACTTAATCATAATCTTCAGTTAAGAAAGCAGTTTGATTAATCAGCTGTGTTTGCTAGGTATAGAGAAAAAGTGACAGCAGTCAGGCCCCCGAGGACTGGAGTTTCCCACCCCTGCATTAGAGTATACATGCAGGCTAGTTAGATAGTCGATTTAAAACACCAGGCTACATAATTCCAATGGCCATAAATTACAGTGCTATTATAGTGGTATATACTGTATTTACTAATGTGGTATATATATGGTATAAATGTACTAATGTTATATAAGGTTGTCTTTGTTGCTATGGGAAAACCCTGCTTGGCTTCGACTTCCCGTAACAGCAGCTAATAAATCTTTAGCAGTGAGTGTCTGAGAGGCTTGCATGCAGTTTTACATTATTCAGATTGTATTATCCACACATTCACATCAGAGCTGTAATCCTAGCCTCTAGCGTTTCCTTCATTCGTTGTAATTATATGTTTGTCAGGTGAGAATATATCCTGGTGCTAATAAAGCTAGCTTGAAGTGAGCAACTGACACTCCACATCCTCCTCTCGCTCTTTAACAGCTAACAAGATGTTGCTCAATAAACCTTTCTCAGTAGTTTTTTCTCCTATTAGGTCACCTCCCAAATGGCACCCTATTTCCTATGTAGAGCACTACTTCAGACCAGGGCCTATAAGGCTCTGGTCAAAAGTAGTGCATTATGTAGGTAGGGAGTAGCGTGCAATTTGGTGTGTAGGCTTATTGTCCCTTTCTCTCCTCAACTGACTTTCTCCTAAGCAATGATATATGGTTCAGGCTCTTGCCCCTTCCACCAAACCTAATAAAGACATTTTTTTCTACATGGAAAATGTACAAAATAAAACAAGAAAATCAACTTCTACTTCAGGTGGCGGTAGCCCACTTCCAAAGATAAGTTGACACAATTTTTCTCTCTGAACAGTGTATTTATTGTATTGATATTGGGAGACAATACTTGGAGAAAGTATAAAGATCCATCATATTGTACAGTATATAGACCCTCGGTCATATTAGTTGGTTCATGTTGTTTTAACTTTAAACCCATGTGTGAGTTACTAATATTGTATGTGTTGATAATGTAGCTTTCACCTCAATTTTTAGTTAGAAACCCTGTTTTGACCAAGACATATTGAATGTATACAAGACATTAACAATAAATTGTCTTTAGTTGTGGTCTTTAGTTGTGACTGAGTTCAATCAAATCCTGTTTCTCCCTCCAGGCAAAGTGACTATGACTGACTTCTCTGCCTCCCAGGTGTGAAATGACATAATAAAAGGAGTCTGTGAGGAACATGTAAGTTGCTGCTTTGTGCGCAGTAGACTACTCTGCTCAGATACAGACAGACTTCTCTCTCTGCTCTCTCTAGTTTAGTACACAGTGTCTATGAGAGACCTGCTTCTCTTTGAATTCCTCTTGCTGGCAACACTCACGATTGTCAATTTCATGGTTGATTAATTGTCATTACTGGGTGAGAGACAAAAAAGGAGAAATGCATTTATGGATAAAAATGGGGAGGAGCGAGACCTTCCCTGAAGAGTGATGTTAAGAAAGAGAAACATTAATTCAAAGGTGTTCCTTGGGTTGTTGGCGTTGCCCTTATTCTAGTCAGTGAGTCTATTTGTTACAGTTTATATTTTTTTGATATTGTGGAAATTGTGAGTGAGATGAAGTTGATTAAAGTCATCATTCTCTACTTAGCAATAAAGTTAGTAAGGGCTGGGCAGCAAACCATATTTTATATTTTTACTTAAGTTTGCTAAATGTAAAATTTGGTTTGTTAAATTTAACAAAAATATAATAACTGAGTGATGAAACTTGAAGAATTATGTCAATCATCCTTCCTTACCACCAGACATTTTTTGGTACCCTTCCACAGATCTGTGCCTCGACACAATCCTGTCTCAGAGCTCGACAGACAATTCCTTCAACCTCAAGGCTTGGTTTTTGCTCTGACATGCACTGTCAACTGTGGGACCTTATATAAACATGTGTGTGCCTTTACAAATCATGTCCAATCAATTGAATTTACCACAGGTGGACTCCAATCAAGTTGTAGAAACAGCTCAAGGATGATCAATGGAAACAGGATGCACCTGAACTCAATTACGAGTCTCAAAGCAAAGGCTCTGAATACTTATGTAAATAAGGCATTTCTTTATTACATTTTTTTTTAATTTGCACAAAAATTATTTGATCCATTTTAGAATAAGGCTGTAACGTAACAAAATGTGGAAGAAGTCAAGGGGTCTGAATACTTTCCGAAGGCATTGTATAGAGAAACTAGTGGAGGCTGCTGAGGGAAGGATGGCTCACAATAATGGCAGGAACAGAGGAAATGGAATGGCATCAAACACATAGAGGCCATGGGTTTGTTATATTTAAAACATTCCTCTCATTCTGCTCGTGCCATTACCACAAGCCTGTCCTCCCCAATTAAGGTACCACCAACCTTCTGTGATAGAGGTTAGTGGGAGATAAATTACAGTCATCATTTTCTCCTCCCTCTTCGTTGAATTACATTGATATGAGTTTGTTCTGTCGTGGTTGTTAAGGAAACAAGTCGATTGTGTTCTTAAAGTATTTCTAAAGTATTACAATCAGTCTACTGTATGTATTATTATGACTGTTGTCAAGCCAATGCTAAGGATCTTCCATGGTTTAATACCAAAACAATCGCATTAGTGCCAGCTGCACCTGTGATATTACATTGAATGTGGAGAGGTGACACAAAGGTCACAAAGTAACAGTACTATAGTAACAGGCTTTAGATTATTTATTTTTTATGTTGCATAGTTTGGATTACTTGTAAGGGCACCTTGATTAATGGGAACATTGTCTCTATGACATAATACCAAAATGGTTATGATTTATTCAATGGATTATATATTCTTTATTGAAAAACACTGCATGTTGATGATCTATTCACAAGGGTGATTTTGTTCATTTCAAGGGGAATCATTTGTAATTCAAAAGAACCAAAAGACCCCCTATATAGATATATGTCTGCAGGGTTGTATTGTGAAGTCAATAAAAAAAACAGGTTTGGGGTCAATTTGGAATTTCTGGATTTAATTTGATTCAAACAATGATTTTGAATTGAATTTGAATTGGCCACACCCCACAACAAGCATAATTTGAATTGAATTTGAATTGAAGGTAGTAGAGTTTAATTCAAACCAATTCAACTGAGAAGTGAAACTTAACATTTTCATTAATTTGACAAATCTTTTATCAAAAGGATATGCCACCTATTAATGCAAAGAATACAAAATATTATACCACTCAAATGTCAAACAGTATTTTTCTTTGTCGTGAGATGGGTTGATCCACGAAATAAGTGCCTTTTGCGTCCATTTGATATTTTAAGTAGAAATTGTGCACCAATATTACATTTAAAAAGTGCCCTTTAAAACCGATTGGACCATTTTTGTTTTTCAATTTTCGCCTAAAATGACATACATCTAACTGCCTGCAGCTCAGGACTTGAAGCAAGGATATGCATATTCTTAATTTGAAAGGAATCACTTTGAAGTTTATGGAAATGTCAAATTAATGTAGTAGAATATAACACATTAGATCTGGTAAAAGATAACACCAAGAAAAAAACGTGTTTATATATAATTTATTTCCCGTCATCTTTGAAATGCAAGAGAAAGGCCACAATGTATTATTCCTGTCATGCATAGGTGTAATAGGTGGCAGGGAAGTCAGGCGCAGGAGAGTCAAATGGAGTGTAAATATGGAGTCTTTTAATAAAGTTCCAAGAGTATGCTCCATAACAATAAATGTACAAACAAACAAAACATGGGTACGAGGACCCGACACGCACCTATACAAACACTCACACTACACTGACAACAAATCAATCTCTGACAAAGACATGAGGGGAAACAGAGGGTTAAATACACAACAGGTAATGAATGGGATAGAAAACAGGTGTGTGGGAAGACAAGACAAGACCAATGGAAAATGAAAAAAGGATCAATGATGGCTAGAAGACCGGTGACGTCGAACGCCGAGCACCGCCCGAACAAGGAGAGGCAACGACTTCGGAAGAAGTCGTGACAATTCCAGTTCAGAAGCCATTTAGATTTTGGCCACTAGATGGCAGCGTTGTATGTGCAATGCTTTAGACTTATCTAATGAACCATTGCATTTCTGTTCAAAATGTTGTATCAAGTCTGCCCAAATGTGCCTAATTGGTTAATTGATACATTTTCAAGTAACTGTGCACTCTCCTCTGTAACGGCGTTCGTTTGTCGAAAGAGAGTCGGACCAAAATTCAGCGTGGTGGTTACTCATGTCTTTAATGAAGAAAAGCGATACATGAAATAACTAAATAAATACAAAACAACAAACGGAACGTGAAAATTACAGCCTATCTGGTGAACACTACACAGAGACAGGAACAATCACCCACAAAATACACAGTGAAATCCAGGCTACCTAAATATGGTTCTCAATCAGAGACTACGAGAATCACCTGACTCCGATTGAGAACCGCCTCAGGCAGCCAAGCCTATGCTAGACACACCCCTAATCAGCAACAATCCCAATGCCCACAAAAAAAAACAATACGACAACACAATAAACCCATGTCACACCCTGGCCTGAACAAATAATTAAAGAAAACACAAAATACTAAGACCAAGGCGTGACATCCTCGAGTAACTGTGCATGGTAATCTTTCACTGTAATAGCTCCTGTAAATTGGACAGTGCAGTTAGATTAACAAGAATGTAAGATGTAAGCTTTCTGCCCAGAACGAGCAGTATGGCTGGTGGCATTGTCATGCTGGAGGGCCATGTCTGTAACGCACAGCACTGAGATTGCCTGCAATGACAACAAGCTCAGTCCGATGATGCTGTGACACACCGCCCCAGACCATGACGTACTCTCCACCTCCAAATCGATCCCGCTCCAGAGTACAGACCACGGTGTAACACTCAATCCTTCGACGATAAACGCGAATCCGACCATCACCCCTGGTGAGACAAAACCGCGACTCGTCAGTGAAGAGCACTTTTTGCCAGTCCTGTCTGGTCCAGCCCATAGGCGACGTTGTTGCTGGTGATGTCTGTGACCTACCTTACAACAAGCCTACAAGCCCTCAGTCCATGCTCTCTCAGCCTATTGTGGACAGTCTGAGCACTGATGAAGGGATTGTGCGTTCCTGTGTACGCTGTGTAACTCGGGCAGTTTTGTTGACATCCTGTACCTGTCCTGCAGGTGTGATGTTCAGATCTACCGATCCTGTTCAGATGTTGTTACACGTGGTCTGCCACTGCAAGGACGATCAGCTCTCCGTCCTGTCTCCCTGTAGCACTGTCATTGCACTGACATTGCAATTTATTGCCCTGGCCACATCTGCAGTCCTCATGCCTCCTTGCAGCATGCCTAAGACACGTTTACGCAGATGAGCAGGGACCCTGGGAATCTTTCTTTTGGTGTTTTTCAGTCAGTAGAAAGGCCTCTTTAGTATCCTAAGTTTTCATAACTGTGACCTTAATTGCCTACCATCTGTAAGCTGTTAGTGTCTTAATGGCCATTCCACAGGTGCATGTTCATTAATTGTTTATGGTTCATTGAACAAGCATGGGAAACAGTGTTTAAACCCTTTACAATGAAGATCTGTGAAGTTTGAAAGATCTGTGTCTTTGAAAGACAGTGTCCTGAAAAAGAGACATTTCTTTTTTTTGCTGAGTTTGTCATTAGTGATTAATTTACCTCTGTCCCTCATTTTGAGGTCAACCCTTTTACATTAACTGAACTTTAATTTTAATATGGTGGAACTATTCCTTTTAAATCTATTTTTTAAAGTACATCTAATAGTCAAATCATATTGGCTCTCTTCATTTGAGAGCCTCTTAGAGGTGGATCCTTCATCTCGCCTCACCGCCACCCAGTCCCTCCGCCATCCCTGGGTGGTCACCATGGCAGCAAGCTCCTCCTCCAAGACCAACCTGTACTGCTCCATTTCCCAGAACCTCTTGCGAACGGTGTTTCGGGCCTCAGTCCCCTCATCCTCCCAATGCCCCAGCAGCATGAGCTCCGGGGCTAGTCACAGTTGATTTCAATCTACGGGAGAGAGAGCTGCTGGAGAGGAACCAGACCCAGAGACCCACCACCCAGAACTAGAGACGACAGCCAGGGAATCCGGGAATTAGGACAGTCTCTGAAGCCCACCTCCCACCTCCCAGCCCCAGAAGCCCCCTGAGCAGGTTCAGCCAGCGGGCTCCTCCTCCCCCACCAACACCACCCGGCCAGGGCTGCTCTGCCAAAGACCCAGTCAGAGTAACATCAGCAGCACAACAGCTGTTCAGGCTAAGTCTTCTGTCTTACTGCTGCAGACATCGGAGTGTCTCCATCCCCAGTCTGAATCATAGGCTTTGTCCCAAACGGCACCCTATTCCCTATTAAGTGCACCACTTTTAACCAGAGGGGGTGCCATTTGGGACGCAGATCTAGTCTCCAGCTGTGTCTGTGGGTCAGGCTGAGGCCTTAGCCTGTTCTGTCGCTGCCACTCTGTCTTAGTTTCAGACCCATGCTCAGCTAGAACACTTTGATCCCTCTATGGCTCATTCAACACCTGCCTGCTCACACACCACAGACTGATATGAGGGTCAGAGGCTTTTTCTAAGACTTAACCCTCTCCAACCCCAATAGAGATGATCAGACTTTGTCTTAAAAAAATAGGCAAAACATCAGATTGTTTTTCAGGTGTAGTATAAATGAAACTTTAGTACAGGCCCTATGTTCCTCCAGGAATGAAAAGGATGAAGGCTTAACAGACAGTGATATCTCTTGACACACCCTGCTCTGTGACAATGTAATAAGCCATCATAAATATTTAAATTGAGTACCTGAAATTTTTTATTTCAAATCAAAACAGTTCAAGGAGTAGGCTAAAGGGAGAGGAAAACAAAAAGAAAATCAAAGTTTGAAAGTGCATTAAAATGCAAATAGGATGGGAAGAAAAATTGCCAGTAAAGCTCCATTTCATCTGGCATTATCACAAATTACATTCATGATATGTTGTTTTGCATTAATATTGATGATTATTTTTTTCAGTTGAGATTACTTGGATTGCATCCAAAATGGCATCCTATTCCTGCACTACTTTCGACCAGAGCCCTAAATGGGCCTACTAAAGTAGTGCACTATTAAGGGAATAGGGTTTAGGGACAGCCTTGCTGTCTAGCTCACCTTGCTATTTTCCACTGTGGAGAGGAAAATGTACAGAGGACATTGGGTCCTTATCACTGACGCTGGTCCCAAATGGAGTCAGATGTAACTGATAGCCTATTTGTGTGGAAAGACCTCTCTCTACGCCATTGATTGGCTGTAAATATAAATATTAAATGTAATCTGCCTGACACCTGTATGTTTGTTTTCCACCCCTCTTCCCCTTCCTCCAATTCTGACCTAAGGTGAAATATCACTCCAATAGGTTAATGCAACAAAAGTGTTTAATCAAATTAATATTTGATATAATTCTACGTCATCATGTTTTGATGTCATATAATGTTCTGTTTTATTTGTCCACAAGGTGACACTAGAGGGTAAGAATCCTGTGGCAGTGGGTGAATGAATGCATCAAAAGAAATTATGAGAGTAAATAATGTTAATTTTTACATTGCCCACTTGAATAATTTCTGAGAATGAGTACATTTTTCTTGAGTTGGTGGCAACACGTCCATCATTAAGCTTTATACTTGGGATTGACAACAATTATGGCACTCTTGTAGATCGGGTTGTCACCTTGCAATGGAACAGAGGAAGAACAATATCAGTAGGTCTACATACGATTCCCAATGATTTATCTCATCACAATCCTAATTCAGACAGTGAAGAGACAAACATAACTACTGTACTGTACTGTATATTCTCCACAAGTAAGTTCCCTTGAGTCTGGTGAGACACTTGTCCTGATACGGCTGTAGCCTTCATGGCGTCTACACCACAGCCATATCAGGGAAAGCCAAACCCTGTCTGTGTCCCAAATGGCACCCAATTCCCTAAATAGTGCACTTCTTTTGACCAGGTTCCATAGTGTAAAAGGTGAGCCAGAGCACCCGCACCCTGTCCCAGGTCATCGCTCCCAGTTCTTTATGGAAGTGGGTGAACTCTATCCAGTCGTGGCTGGGAGGTAAATAGTTCCCAGAGCAGTAGAGAGACCACATCCAGGACCATCATGGAGCCAGACACCACTGCAGTCATCAGAACCACATCAGGACCTGACGGGCACTCCGGGAGGAAGAGAACAATGTCAAAGTTTAAAGCCACAATCTGCCATTTCAACAGCCTGACTTTTCCATTATGAATAAACATTGGGTTGTATGTCAATAATTCAAATGGCCTTTAACCAGCAGGAATATGACAGAGTGTGGTTTATTAGAGGGGTAATCTGGGATTCAAACAGCAACAAACTGGTTACCCACCACTCTTTTGGTAAACAACTGAGGATTGGAGCTGGAGAAATGTAGACACTTTCAAATGACTGACCATTCATGAGATTAAAATGATTATTATAATTTTTTGACAAAAAAATGGTTCCTACATACAGCAGCTTAATGGTTGAGTGAATGTGGGCAGCGCCCCATCTCTGTCTGGCCAGATACAGGAAATTAACTAAGCACCCGTCTGTGTCCCTCTCATTACACCTGTGGAAGCCATACCCAACAATGGGTATGCAAACCAGGTATTGAAAAAGTTAGGTCCGAAGAGTTGGTTAGTCGACTATTTGTGGTGTGCAATTGTCATCATGGCTGTTTGCATCAGGGGCCTAGGCATAGGTTGGCCTGTGTGGACACAGCCCCACCCACTGGGGAGCCAGTCCCTGACAGGCCCAGCCAATCAGGTTGATGTGGTTTAAGCAGTTTTGTGGACTTAGAACATCACATTTTTATTTTTATTTTTTCAATGGGAAAACATTTAATTTTTAACACAGGGTGGGGACTTTTTGCCAAAATTAGAGTACACCCACTTCTCCAGGCACCACTACACAACTGCATAGGGCCGATAGAAAGACACCAGTCACAGACAGTATGATGTTAAAGCATAAGCATTCACTCGGACATAATAAGTCAGTAGGTCCCAATCATAAGAATACAAAAACACAACCATTAAGCATTTCCCGATGGAAATATACAACCATTACTTCCCATTGCAAAAAGCATTTCACGTTTAATATACAAAATAAATGTTGACCTAAAGTTGAAATTTTGTATTTAATTTGATTTATTTTACTTAACCTTTATTTAACCAGGTAGGCAAGTTGAGAACAAGTTCCCATTTACAATTGCGACCTGGCCAAGATAAAGCAAATGTAACAATGTTTCACACAAGTAATTTTAAAGAGTTAGTGAGCTGCAATAAAAAATACAGTTCCACTCACCATGCTCTGCAGTTGTACATTTGGTTTGCTAATTTAGTAGTTAGTTATCTAGCTAAGTGTCTAGCTTCTTGCAAAATCAAGCTTCTCTTGGTAACAGCAGATAATCCCCTCCTGGATCAAGAGCCTTGTTGTATAACATTTGCTTTGTGCGTGCAGCACATTTTTGAGTTACATATATAACTTTAGGAGCTGGGATGTCTGTCCAGCAAGTAGTTTATGTCAAATAGTTTATGCGCTCTTTAGCATTTAGCTAGCATTCGCTATGGGATTTTACATGTACTTTTTAGCATTGCTAACATTCGGATTACAACGTTCCTAGACGACCAGCAGGGTCAAATAATAACAATCACAGTGGTTGTAGAGGGTGCAACAGGTCAGCACCTCAGGAGTAAATGTCAGAGTTAGAGACGGCAGGTGCAGTAGAGCGCGAGAGTCGAAAACAGCAGGTCCGGTGAACAGGTCAGGGTTCCATAGCCGGAGCAGCAGCACGACCAGGTCGACTGTTGCATTCTACTGCTTTAAATGGGCAGGTCTATTTAACTGTGTAAATAGTGCCCCTTGTCTTGACCTGCCCATGTAAAGCAGTAGAACTGTTATAATCTCCACACGGCACAGCCAGAAGAGGACTGGCCACCCCTCCGAGCCTGGTTCCTCTCAAGGTTTCTTCCTAGGTTCCTGCATTTCTGGGGAGTTTTTCCTAGACACTGTGTTTCTACATCTGCATTGCTTGCTGTTTGGAGTTTTAGTCTGAGTTTCTGTATAGCACTTTGTGACATCGGCTGGTGTAAAAAGGGCTTTATAAATACATTTGATTGATTGATTGATTGATTGATTGATTGATTGATTGATTGATTAAACAGTATGTCAGATGTCAGAAAGAGAGCACAGACCTATCTCCACATGGTAAGCCCCGGTACTGGTCATAGTGGAAGTCACTGCACTCACAGAACTGCCCAGAGTAAGCATGCAGGGTGGGATTTCTGTGGCTTTTATGGAACACACACTTTCCTGAAACACACACGCCTTGCCCACTGCACTCTTCTGAGGTGTTGTCATGGCGACAAAGGTGTCTCCCATGATTCTTCATGCTCGGCTTTACTTTCTCACACAACGCTCTGACATGCCACACAACTTTCCTATCCCTCTGACATGGACAGTCACATATGGTCTTCAGCATAGTCTCCACCTCCTCACTGTAGCCCTGGGGCTTGATGACCACCCGGGACTATCCCGTACTGGTGCCAGACCCACTGAGGGGCAGTGATGATTACGTAAAAATTCACATCAAGCATCCAGGCTCCCTCTCTGTTGAGTCCAGTTTTCCTGAGATCGGCTGCCCCCCCCCCCCATCAGCTCAATGAAAAGGCTTATATTGGCCGTGAGGCCCAGGAGGTCGTGGTAAGTGAAAGGAAGAACTACCCTACGCCTTGACCTCTTTCTCCCCTCTCTCTCCAGATTACATCCTGCAACTAGTGGTCTGGCTGACCTACAACCTGGTCGCTCGACCGCATCCCCTCCTCCAGACCATCTCTGGACCTTCTCCCATTCCTCACTTTCCTCCTCGCTGACCACTGGCTGCATCCCCTCGGACTTCAAAATGGCCCAAGTTGCTCCCCTCCTCAATAAACCAACACTCAACTTATCTGACGTCAAAAACTACAGACCTGTTATCCCTTATTTATTTTCTTTCCAAAACACTTGAGTGTGCTGTCTCTGATTAACTTTCTCGTTATCTCTCACAGAATGATCTTCTTGACCCAAGACGGGTAACTCAACCGAGACTGCTCTTCTTTGTTTCACGGGGGCTCTCTGCAATGACAAAGCTGACTCTCTCTCTCCTCTGTTCTCATCCTCCTAGATCTATCCACTGCATTCGACATCGTAAACAATCAGATCCACCCTCTCAGGGCTGGGCGTCTTGGGCCCTGTACATTCTTGGATTGCATCCTACCTGGCAGACCGATCCTACCAGGTGGCTTGGAGAGGATCTGTGTCTGCACCACGTACTCTCACAAGTCTAGGTCCAAAAGGCTTCTTAACAGCTTCTACCCAAGTCATAAGACTACTGAAAAGCTAACCAAATGGCTGCTCGGACTATTTGCATTGACCCCCTTCCCTTTTTACGCTGCTGCTACTCTCTTTTTATGATCTATACATCGTCATTTTACCTCTACCTACATGTACATATTACCTCAATTACCTTGACTAACCTGTGCCCCCACACGTTGACTCTGTACCGGAACCCCCTGCATATAACCTTGTTACTGTTATTTTATTGTTGCCTTTTAAAACCTCTTAGAGATCTCTTCACACGCCAATCCCTTCAGCAGGATCCATTTGACAACATCCAGTGAAATTGCAGAGCGCCAAATTCAAACGACAGGAATATAAATATTCAACATTCACGAAAATATAAGTGTAATACATCAAAACAAAGCTTAACTTCTTGTTAATCCAGCTGCTGTGTTAGATTTCAAAAAGGCTTTACGGCGAAAGCATACCATGCGATTATCTGAGGACAGCGCCAGGAACACAAAACCATACAAACATTTTCCAGCCAAGTAGAGGAGTAACAAAAGTCAGAAATAGCTATAAAATTAATCAATTACCTTTACATTTGATTACAATTACCTTTGATGATCTTCATATGATCTTCAAGATCAACCTCAAAAAAATGTAACTGCTCTTCCTCCTGTGGAAGGCCTTCTCACTCAGACCTATCCATCACAGCTGATAGCTACACAGTGTCACTCTCCCAGAGTGCAAAGAACCTTGGCGTGACCCTGGACAACACCCTGTCATTCTCTGCAAACATCAAAGCAGTGACCTACGGAACAGCAAGAGGAACTGCCCCTCCCTACCTTCAGGTTATGCTCAAACATCCCAACCCGAGCACTACATTCTGCCACCTCAGGTCTCTTGGCCCTCCAACCCCTATGGGAGGGCAGCAGCCGCTCAGCCCAGTCCAAGCTCTTCTCTGTCCTGGCACCCCGATGTTGGAACCAGCTTCCCCAAGAGGCTTGAACAGCAGAGTCCCTGCCCAACTTCCGAAAATATCTGAAACCATAAATCTTCAAACAGTATCTTAAATAATCCTCCTCCTCACCTTGACCCCTCCTTCTATCACTGACTCTACTGATAGCTACGTTATTGATGCTGTGATATGTGGTTGTCCTACCTAGCTATCTTAAGATGCATGCTGTATGTCGCTCTGTATAAGGATGTCTGCTAAATGACTAAAATGTCAATGTAAAATGGAAGGGAGCAGAGCCAGGGCTCAGTCCTTTTGCATGGGTTCTGGAGCATCCCCTCTGTGGTACTATTTTGTGTCTTGTCCACAAATGCTCCAAAGCCTTCAGGGAAGTAATGCAAAATACTGTTTAGCAGTAATGAATCCACAAATCTGGGCCAATCAGTACGACCGGGCAGGCAGCCAGGCAAGCAAGCAGGCAGGCACGCACACACGCACATACCCATTTTGAAGTCGCTGGTGGTGTTCCTCATCTCCTCCATCAGGTGTGTCCCCAGCCTCTTGACATTGGGTAGGTCATCCTCCATGAAGAAGCAGAGGTCCATGGAGGTACAGGTCTATGGGGTAGTCCCCCACGTGCTTGAATTTTAACTCAAAAGTCTGTACTAAGAGGTAACCACTCACCTTTGCTGACATATTGGGGGGGGATACCTAGTCAGTTGTACAGCTGTTTTCCTTCAACTGAAATATGTCTTCCGCATTTAACCCAACCCCTCTGAATCAGAGAGGTGTGGGGGACTGCCTTAATTGACATCCACATCTTCAGCGCCTGGGGAACAGTGCTTTGCTCAGGCGCAGAACGACAGATTTTTACCTCGAGGGATTCAATCCAGCAACCTTTCAGTTACTAGCCCAGTGCTCTAACCACTAGGCTACCTGCAGCCCCACAGTGCCAGTCAAAAGTTTGGAGACATTCAAGGGTTTTTCTTTATTTTAACTATTTTCTACCATCGTGGAATTATTCTAATCAAAAGGAGATACTTTTAGATTTCTTAGAAACAATCCAACTTTATTATTTAATTACTGCAGTAAGGAGCTTGTCAACGAGCCTCCTGTAGGTAATTCGTTGAGAGCCCCAGCAAGCGGATATGAGCCACAGCATGTTATAGCAAAGTCCATGACAAACAACAGATGTATGGAAAGGGTCACAAGGTTGCTAATAATTCACTGCAAACAGTATATGCTGTAAATGCTGTTCTCATTGTGTAGAGACCAGGGTCTGGCCCTGGAGCCATCTCCCCCTGGTACCCCAGTACAGAAACATTAATGCATGCTATGGAATGCAGTCTTGTTAGGCTTATCACCCAAAGACAACGTAAATCTTCTGTCAGTGTTAAATCTCCCAAAGGTCCACTTTCAGTCCACACAGACACAATAGAGTTATAAGAACACTCTATTCTGTTGCATAAAACAACCATTTGATGCAATTACAGTATTACATAATCTTGCAATTTTCTCCACCAAACTGCATTGTAGAATAATAGTGAAGATATCAAAACTATGAAATAACACATATGGAATCATGTAGTAACCAAGAAAGTGTTAAACAAATCCAAATATATTTTAGATTTTATATTGTTCAAAGTAGCCACCCTTTGCCTTGATGACAGCTTTGCATGCTATTGGCGTTATTTCCGTCTTCCAGAGATTTGAGACTGGGACTGAGGTTCACCTTCCAGAAGGACAATGACCCTAAGCTTACTGCTAAAGCAACACTCAAGTGGTTTAAGGGGAAACACTTAAATGTCTTGGAATGGCCTAGTCAAAGCCCAGACCTCAATCCAATTGAAAATATGTGGTATGACTTAAAGATTGCTGTACACCAGCGGAACCCATCCAACTTGAAGGAGCTGGAGCAGTTTTGCCTTGAAGAATGGGAAAAATTCCCAGCGGCTAGATGTGCCAAGCTTATAGAGACATACCCCAAGAGACTTGCAGCAAAAGGTGTCTCTACGAAGTATTGACTTTGGGGGAGTTATGCACGCTCAAGTTTCTAGTATTTTTGTCTTATTTCTTGTTTGTTTCACAATAAAAAATATGTTGCATCTTCAAAGATGCATCTTCAAAGTGCATGTTGTTTAAATCAATTGATACAAACCTCCCAAAAATCCATTTTAATTCCAGGATTTTAATTACTTTCTTAAGCCGCTGTATATATGTCACTCCCTTTGGTTTCTTCCCCAGTCGTCATGTTTCCTGTTTCTGTTCCTGTGTCATCTCTAAGCGTTGCTCGTGTTTCTTATGTTGTATTATATTTTGTTTATTTATCAAAACACTCACTCCCTGAACTGCTTCCTGACTCTCAGCGCACCTCGTTACAGAATGACGATTTAACAAAGACAAGCATCAGGGAGTGTTTTTTTTGTGTGTTGGGGGTGATGTCCGGTGTTGGAGTCGAAGCTACCTGGGAAGCCTCAGCCGGTTTGTAGGCTCCCATGCCTCAGCGGGTTCGATAGGCTCCCATGCCGAAGCTGGGTGAACATGTTCCCGTGACTCAGCCGAGGCAACCAGGGAGGTCTCAGCCGGCTCATCAGGTTCACTCCTCTGCCAGTTAGTCAGGTTTCTGTGCCTCTGCTGAGGCGAACTGTCCGCTCCGGGGCACTGTTACATATGATCTCTCTCCGGCGCTCTAAGTCATCATCCTCCCATGCCTCAACCTTAGCAGAGGTGACCGGTCTGCTCCTGATCCCTGGGATCTTCATCTTGGTCGGCGTCCTGCGACTGAAGCAGCGCGTCGGGCGGGGGTACTGTCACGTGTGCTCCCTCTCTGGCCTCTAGGTCACCAGGCTGCTCGTTAGGGCGCACCCCTGTCACCAGCGTTAGGCGCATAATGACACTCACCTGGACTCCATCACCTCCTTGATTACCTGCCCTATATATGTGTTGGTGGAATTTATATGAATGTCTACAATAATCCACTCTGAAGCCGTATAATCGTATGAGTATGAAATTGATTAGAATTATGTATGACCATAGTCTGTACAATATGTCTATAAACCGTGCCTCGTGATACATCAGAGAGAGTGTATTTTGTTACAAAATACAGCACTGAAGCAGAGAACATTAATTAAAAGAATCATTAAAAATAATTGGGGAATCATCCAAAGTGATATGCTACTACGCCAAGTTGTTCCTGAGCCACCAGTAATAAGATTTAAGAGATATCCTACCCTAAATGACAAATTAGTCCACAGTTAAACTTGGCTTGACCACAAACCCAAGGGCTCCTTTAAATGTAAACATTGCAACCATTGCAGTAATATTGCACAGAATAAGTATTTTGTTGACACAGCTTCCAAAATGGAGTATTACGTCAAGCATTTCATTAACTGTAAAACCACTCATGTCATCTATAGATTGGAATGTCCACAGTGCAAGGTGTTCTACATTGGACGGACAAAGAGACACCTTCAAGACAGCTTAGCGAACACAAGTACGCCATACGGGTAGGCAATGAAGACTACCCCATGGCAAGGCACTACAAGTCCCTACACCGTGGCAACCCTGCCTCCCTACAAGCTATGGGTATTGATCATATTCCGGCCTCTATTAGAAAAGGGGACCGTCTTAAACGGTTAAACCAAAGGGAAAGTTTGGGGATTTACAAACTACAGGCCACTAAATACCCTGGTTTAAATGAAAATATGGATTTCTCACCCTTCCTGTAAGGTTGTGATGGGTCCATTTGCTGTCATCCAGTGAACATTTAGCCTAATTTGTCCTTAGACTGTTGTTGTTCATGTTTTGCTGTGTTCTAGTGTACTATGCAATATATTGCTTTCTTATTCTTGACACTTCTCCCAGTCATATTTAAGGTTAGAACTACCTTTCAGTCTTCTGATACTTGGAGCTTGGAGTTGTATTTTGAAGATAACTTAGCTACAGTATTTCACCTTTTAATGTGTATAGTATTTTTTGTACTCCCTGACAAAGGCCATGCAGCCGAAACGCATCGGTTTAAAAAAAACGTTGTTTCTATTGAACATACCATACTAATAAAGGCATTTTAATTAATTATATGAAGAGTGCCTTGGTCCTCCTTTCTTTTTGATGTCTATAAACCTTATTTGAATAACAGACAGACTCTCTGAGCAAGATTCAGTGCCGACCTTGGCTGGCGCCACTGACAGTACTTCCCAGTCTCCCTATCTTGAGGGAGGAGGGGGAGTAAGTCTCACAGAATCCCCTAATATTTGTCGGCTGGGTAGCAGGACATTGTGTGCGTATGTTAGTGTGAATATGTGTGCGTATGTTTGTGTGAATGGGTGTGCGTGAAAAGACAATAGAACAATAGAACAATAGATCAGCGCTCTCTGTCACACCCTGACCATAGTTTGCTTTGTATGTTTCTATGTTTTGGTTGGTCAGGGTGTGATCTGAGTGGGCATTCTATGTTGTGTCTAGCTTGTCTGTTTCTGTGTTTGGCCTGATATGGTTCTCAATCAGAGGCAGGTGTTAGTCATTGTCTCTGATTGGGAACCATATTGTTTGGTGTTGGGTTTTGTGGGTGATTGTTTCCTGTCTTTGTGAAAATGTATCCCCATTCCCCAATCAAATACCTTCATCGATACCACAAATGAAAATAAGAAAAATGCAGATTTTTACTCCAATCTGGCAACCCTCATAAAATCTGACAAAAACAAGCATAGAAAACAGCATTGACATTACTACAAAATAAAAAATAAAACATGAGGCTCCTCGTACAAGTATTTCTGTGACAACTTGGTTGATTATCAATATTGGGTTGTTAACGTGTTTTTTTATATATAAATAAATGTGTGAGACAAAAAAAGGCAGTGTAGAACACCATTGCCCGAATGCATTGCTCCAATAACTTTCAAAATATTGTTCAGAAGTTTGCTCCCCCGAAATGTATAGTAGCACAAAAAAATGTGTGTATTTTCCTATGAATTAAGTCACACATTATATATATATTTTTTCCACACAAATGCGCACAAAAACGCAAGAAATCTGCTGAAATACTTTTTGCAAATATTTACATAAATTGAGTGTGAGATTGTGTTGGCATTGTATATTCCCATGGCCCCCATAGCCACAGGAGATAGGGGTGGTCAGGGTGCTGCAGCAATCACCCAAAATAGATAGTAGACAATATTAAAATATTTGCATGGAGAAAAGCACCAGCAATGTACAGCATTCTATTTAACATTTTGGGACAAAGTAGCACTCATATTTACAGAAATGACAACCCACATGTCACTGAATTCAGTGTCATCTAGTTTCATTTATCAAACAGTTACTTGAGTTATATTAAAAACAGGAAAATCTGGAGTGCCCTGCTGATTACAGACCCATAAGTTTAATAATTTGGGACAAAATAATAACAAGTCTCTTTAGAAATAGAATGGCAAAAGTCTTACCAGACTTGATACATATCAATGAAACAGGGTTTATTAAAAATAGACACTTACAAATACAAGAATATGTTTCAGTTTAATACGATATGCTAAAGAACTGGATATAGATCTTTCAATAATAACCGTTGATGCTGAAATTATGTCTTGAATGACCTTTTCTTGTCAGAAGGTGGGTGTAGCTGGTGCATGAAGTCAGGCGCAGGAGAGCAGAATGAGTGAGCAATGTACTTTCTCAAAATAAAGGCACAAGGTAACAATACACCTCACCAACAAAAAACGGTAATCAATTACGCACGGGTGAAAACGGTACCCGTCGAAAACCAGCCAATAACGTACCAAAAGAAACAATCACGCACAAAAACATGGGGGAAACAGAGGGTTAAATAAATGAACATGTAATTGGGGAATGAAACCAGGTGTGTAGAAAACAAAGACAAAACAAATGGAAAATGAAAGGTGGATCAGTGATGGCTAGAGACCGGTGACATCGACCGCCGAACGCCGCCCGAACAAGGAGAGGGATCGACTTCGGCGGAAGTCATGACTTTTCTATTTAAAACTTTAGAAGCTTTCAACTTTCCAGCTAAAATAATACATTTAGTAAAAATGCTATATAAATGTTATGATGTTAAAATGTTAAATGCTATATAAATGTTATAATATATTATTTAATGAAACTGCTTTAGAAAGTGGCACAGGACAGGAATGTCATCTCTCCCCCCTCCTGTTTGCACTGGCAATTGAACCGCCTGCGTAAAGAATTAGACAGGACCCAAATGTAACAGGTATCAGTATTGGTAAACATTCATATAAACTAAACTTATTTGCAGATACATTTTTATTTTTAACCTTTATTTAACTAGGCAAGTCAGTTAAGAACAAATTCTTATTTATAATGACAGCCTACCGGGGAACAATGGGTTAACTGCCTTGCTCAGGGGCAGAAAGACAGATTTTTACCTTGTCAGCTCAGGGATTCAATCCAGCAACCTTTCGGTTACTAACCCAATGCTCTAACAACTAGGCTACCTGCTGCCCCAAAATCTCCTGATATACCTGAACAATATTGAAAACTCACTGCCCCTCTTGCTAAAAATATTTTCAGAATACTGTAAAGTCTCAGGATATAAGGGCCTCCCGAGTGGCGCAGTGGTCTAAGGCACTGCATCGCAGTGCTAGCTGTGCCACTACGGACTCTGGGTTTGAGTCCAGGCTCTGTCGCAGCCGTCCGCGACCAGGAGACCGGGGAGGTGCACAATTGGCCTAGCGTCATCTGGGTTAGGGGAGGGTTTGGCCGACATTGTCCCATCGCACACTAGTGACTCTTGTGGTGGGCCGGGTGCATTGCATGCTGACACGGTAGCCAGGTGTACGGTGTTTCCTCCAACACATTGGTGCGGCTGGCTTCCGGGTTAAGTGGGCATTGTGTCAAGAAGCAGTGCGACTTGGTTGGGTTGTGTTACAGAGGACGCACGGCTCTTGACCTTCGCCTCTCCCTAGTCCGTACTGGAGTTGCAGCAATGAGAAGACTGTAACTACCAATTGAGGAGAAAAAGGGATAAAACAAATCTCAGGATATAAAATTTACTGGAAAAAAAAAAAATATTGGGCAACAGGAAAAATAAAAGTAATAACTCATGATCTACAGCAGTTGTTTAGGTGGACCACAAAAAAAGATCAAGTACTTAGGATGCTTAATAAGTGACAACAAACATGTAAAGATAACTTTACTCAACAATATGAAAGCAGATCTAATTAAATGGAACAATCTTCCCATAAATCTTACAGGTAAAATAAACCTCTTCAGAATAGCTTGGCTCCCAAAGTTTTTATATTCATTCTCGGTAATACCAATTACCACACTGAAGATATTCTTTAAAAAAGTACACCAGAGCAATCTTGAAATAATTATATTTGAGAACAGTCTAGGAGAGATGATTGTGGCTGAGACAGGTCAATGGGTTGTAATGGAGAGACTAAATCTCTGTGTCCCAAATGGTATGTAAGAAATAGAAATAGGGAGCCATTTGGGACACAGTTTAGTCTCTCCTTTACAAACCCATTGACCTGTCTCAGCCACAATCATCTCTCCTAGACTGTTCTCACTGTAAACCACAGGGCAGTGCTAAAGAGGGATCTCTTTGTTATCACATGACACAGAATTTTTACAGTAAATTTCTCATAAACATTTGTATAAACCCAGAAGGCTGCTGATGAAATTGCTGAGAATGTGATATTACTCACTATGTTCTACCCTCCCTCTGTGACACGATGCAAACATCTAGCAAGCACAGAACTCTGTGACATGCAAAGTTTTTACAGTCAAGGAGGTTTATTTCTAGATAATTCCATATGCTTCCTCTGACTCTCCCTCTCTCTCATCTGTGTCTGATGGGCAATATGGGCTGCAGCATTAGCCCATCCCAGAAGCAGATGAAAGCAGGACGGTTCTTTGCACAAAAAAAAAGCTGTGAAGGGAAAGGGAGAAAGGGGGTGGGGTAGGAATTAGCAAAACACTCCTTTACCTTGAGTGGGGAAGGAAAATGTTGCATCTCATTGCAACAATGTATTTCACATGGAATATTGTCACTGTGTCTGTCTGCCTGGTAAATGAATGTGTCTACACTACTGCTCCAGCAATACATTTCCACACTAAATTCATATTATCAGGTCAGATTAAATGTTCCATGTATATTGTCTGGCTGCAGGGAATTTACATCAAATGAGCCATACGTGTACACAATTCAATTTTAGTACAATACATTCACACATTTCAGTCTTACCATTGGCCTTCATCGATAATTAATGGAGTAGAAGTAGAATATAATATTAATCTGGTTCAGTAATGTTTTTACTAGGTCCACTGGAGTAAACTAACAGTGAGCTCATCGTCGCCACAGGTGATTGGTGCCACTCAAACTGTCCAATCACAAACCGTCTGTTTGACAATGCAAATGTTGGCTTGGTCAGCTGAGCTATAATCTTTTTGGACATATTTTTCGCAACAGCTATGATATGCCTTCAAGTTCTGATGTTGGACAGCAAAATATTGATCCAACACACAATTTACAATGACAACCGAGAGAAATGTGTAGCTATGTTCTAAATACTGCATAGTGTTTGGATTGCTGAGCTAAAGCTAGCAACTAATAATGCGGACGGTTTCCTATGGCTAACGTTAGCTGGGATATTCGACTCATGTCGACCAGAGTTGTCATCGTCCTCCCTGGTGGTTTCTCTGGTAAGTTCCTTTTCTAGTATGGGGTTTGTCTCAGACTATCTATACTAGAATAAATATTGTAATGTACATTTGACAAGTTTTTGAATGTAGCTAGCCAAAGAAAAGGAAGACATTGGCTAATGTTAGCAAGCTAACGACGTTTGCTACGACGCCCATGTCTTAAATCACAACTCTCGTTTTTAAAAACGCTGGTGTAAAAGTAACTTGGATATCAAATGGCCTTCCCCACAATCTAGCCTGCTATATACGCACATTTCTTATTCGTCTATACATTTGTAAAGTTATTTAACTTAGCTGTTAACATTAACTGTTCTCGTTCTTGAAAAAAACGAACGTTAGCTAACTAAGTTAGCCCCGCAACATCTGCCTGGACTGTGTGACCAAACATTCGCTAAGGTCAAGAATTGAAAAGCTGTTACTACATTTTATTTTATCGTGGGCGTAACGTTAACTCGACAATTTGGCTCGCTAACTTATCTAGCCAGTCAACTAGCTAACGGCGCTAGTTACCTACTTTTTTTATAACTGCAAATTATTCGACATTCGTAACTAAGTCAAGTGACCACCAAGCAAATCTCGCTAACGTACGATATTGTTGTACCATTTTGTGTCTCTGAACACTGCATTCTCTACCAGAAAGTTGGTTGGCCCTCTTTGAAGTCACGTAGGTTGATGGATACTTCTGTGTATATATAGTTTAGTAATGTATGTGGACACGCCTTCAAATTAGTACATTCGGATATTTCAGCCACACCGGTTGCTGACAGGTGTATAGAATTGTGCACACCGCCATGAATTCTCCATAGACAAACATTGGCAGTAGAATGGCCTTACTGAAGACCAAACATTGGTCATTCAGTGACTTCCAACGTGGCACCTTCATAGGATTCCTTCTTTCCAACAAGTCAGTTCCTAAAATATTCTGCCCTACTAGAGCTGCCCCCCCGTCGACTGTAAGTGCTGTTATTGTGAAGTAGAAACGTCTAGGAGCAACAATGGCTCAGCCACAAAGTGGTAGACCACACAAGCTCACAGAACAGGACTGCCGAGTGCTGTTGCGCGTAAAAGTAGTCTGTCCTCGGTTGCAACACTCGCTTCCGAGTACCAAGCTGTCTCTGAATGCAACGTCAGAACAAGAACTGTTCGTTGGGAGCATCATGAAATTGCTTTCCATATCCTATCCTAGCAAGACTAAGATCAACACGTTCTCTGGAGTGATGAATCACGCGTCACCATCTGGCAGTCCGACAGACTAATCTGGGTTTGGTGGATGCCAGGAGATCTCTACCACCCATACGTAGAATGTATGCACACATGACTGTAAGTCGCTTTGGATAAAAGCGTCAGCTAAATGGCATATATTATTATTATATTACATTCCCCAATGCATGCATAGTCCCAGCTGTAAAGTTTGGTGGATCATTTTTTTCTGGAGCTTTTTTTCATGGTTCGGACTTGGCCCCTTAGTTCCAGTGAAGGGAATTCTTAACTTTACAGTGTACAATGACATTCTAGATGATTCTGTGCTTCCAGCTTTGTGGCAACAGTTTGGGGAAGACCCTTTTCTGTTTCAGCATGAAAATGCCCCCCGTGCACAAGTGTGGTCCATTACAGAAATGGTTTGTTGAGATCGGTGTGGAAGAACTTGACTGTCCTGCACAGATCCTTGACCCCATCGAACACCTTTGGGATGAATTGGAATGCCTACTTTGAGTCAGGCCTAATCGCCGACACCCGTGCCCGACTTCACTAATACTCTTGTGGCTGAATGGAAGCAAGTTCCCGCAGTAATGTTCCAACATCGAGTGTGGGGGGGTTGTTATAGCAGCAAAGGGGGACTCTCTAGTAAATCAGCTTTTTGTTCCACAACTAAGG
This sequence comes from Oncorhynchus keta, assembly GCF_023373465.1. Classification (NCBI taxonomy): domain Eukaryota; kingdom Metazoa; phylum Chordata; class Actinopteri; order Salmoniformes; family Salmonidae; genus Oncorhynchus; species Oncorhynchus keta. The sequence continues at coordinate 38,356,239 of NC_068424.1, forward strand.
TCCAAGAAAACCATCTTAAATGTTCTTACATTTGATGTTTTAGTACCTTAAAGGCAATTCAGAAAGCTAATAGAGGATCTTATTACTGATGAATGTGTTTGTATTTTATGACAGTGTTTGTCTTTCTGCATGCATTTTATATTTTGTGTGTATCTTTTGTAATTGATGTCATTCAGGGCGCATCTGTAAGAGACCTTGGTATCAGTATGACTCACTGAACCTTTATTTTAAATAAAAAATAACTAGCTAGCTACTAGCTGAAACGTTTAATACTTTTGATTCTACTTATCTATCAAAAAAATTGTACTTTGTAAACAACAGGTGTAGACTAACAGCGAAATGCTTACTTACCGGTTCTTTTCCAACAATGCAGAGTTGTACAATGCAGAAATGTATACACTCACTACTGTAAGTCGCTCTGAATAAGAGCATCTGCTAAAGGACAAAAAAAAGTTAAAGATAAGAAATGTTTTAATAGTGACTGTGAATAACGACTAAAAATAACCACAAATATGGTTCGTTTTTCAGGGGGACTGATTATTTTCCACCCCACTTTAAATCAAATCAAATTTGATTTGTCACATACACATGGTTAGCAGATGTTAATGCGAGTGTAGCGAAATGCTTGTGCTTCTAGTTCCGACAATGCAGTGATAACCAACAAGTAATCTAACTAACAATTCCAAAACTACTGTCTTATACACAGTGTAAGGGGATAAAGAATATGTACATAAGGATATATGAATGAGTGATGGTACAGAGCAGCATACAGTAGATGGTATCGAGTACAGTATATACATATGAGATGAGTATGTAGACAAAGTAAACAAAGTGGCATAGTTAAAGTGGCTAGTGATACATGTATTACATAAGGATGCAGTCGATGTAGAGTACAGTATATACGTATGCATATGAGATGAATAATGTAGGGTAAGCAACATTATATAAGGTAGCATTGTTTAAAGTGGCTAGTGATATATTTACATCATTTCCCATCAATTCCCATTATTAAAGTGGCTGGAGTTGGGTCAGTGTCAATGACAGTGTGTTGGCAGCAGCCACTCAATGTTAGTGGTGGCTGTTTAACAGTCTGATGGCCTTGAGATAGAAGCTGTTTTTCAGTCTCTCGGTCCCAGCTTTGATGCACCTGTACTGACCTCGCCTTCTGGATGATAGCGGGGTGAACAGGCAGTGGTTCGGTGGTTGTTGTCCTTGATGATCTTTATGGCCTTCCTGTAACATCGGGTGGTGTAGGTGTCCTGGAGGGCAGGTAGTTTGCCCCCGGTGATGCGTTGTGCAGACCTCACTACCCTCTGGAGAGCCTTATGGTTGAGGGCGGAGCAGTTGCCGTACCAGGCGGTGATACAGCCCGCCAGGATGCTCTCGATTGTGCATCTGTAGAAGTTTGTGAGTGCTTTTGGTGACAAGCCGAATTTCTTCAGCCTCCTGAGGTTGAAGAGGCGCTGCTGCGCCTTCTTCACGACGCTGTCAGTGTGAGTGGACCAATTCAGTTTGTCTGTGATGTGTATGCCGAGGAACTTAAAACTTGCTACCCTCTCCACTACTGTTCCATCGATGTGGATAGGGGGGTGTTCCCTCTGCTGTTTCCTGAAGTCCACAATCATCTCCTTAGTTTTGTTGACGTTGAGTGTGAGGTTATTTTCCTGACACCACACTCCGAGGGCCCTCACCTCCTCCCTGTAGGCCGTCTCGTCGTTGTTGGTAATCAAGCCTACCACTGTTGTGTCGTCCGCAAACTTGATGATTGAGTTGGAGGCGTGTGTGGCCACGCAGTTGTGGGTGAACAGGGAGTACAGGAGAGGGCTCAGAACGCACCCTTGTGGGGCCCCCGTGTTGAGGATCAGCGGGGAGGAGATGTTGTTGCCTACCCTCACCACCTGGGGGCGGCCCGTCAGGAAGTCCAGTACCCAGTTGCACAGGGCGGGGTCGAGACCCAGGGTCTCGAGCTTGCTGACGAGCTTGGAGGGTACTATGGTGTTGAATGCCGAGCTGTAGTCGATGAACAGCATTCTCACAGGTATTCCTCTTGTCCAGGTGGGTTAGGGCAGTGTGCAGTGTGGTTGAGATTGCATCGTTTGTGGACCTATTTGGGCGGTAAGCAAATTGGAGTGGGTCTAGGGTGTCAGGTAGGGTGGAGGTGATATGGTCCTTGACTAGTCTCTCAAAGCACTTCATGATGACGGAAGTGAGTGCTACGGGGCGGTAGTCGTTTAGCTCAGTTACCTTAGCTTTCTTGGGAACAGGAACAATGGTGGCCCTCTTGAAGCATGTGGGAACAGCAGACTGGTATAGGGATTGATTGAATATGTCCGTAAACACACCGGCCAGCTGGTCTGCGCATGCTCTGAGGGCGCGGCTGGGGATGCCGTCTGGGCCTGCAGCCTTGCGAGGGTTAACACGTTTAAATGTCTTACTCACCTCGGCTGCAGTGAAGGAGAGACCGCATGTTTTCGTTGCAGGCCGTGTCAGTGGCACTGTATTGTCCTCAAAGCGGGCAAAAAAGTTATTTAGTCTGTCTGGGAGCAAGACATCCTGGTCCGTGACTGGGCTGGGTTTCTTCTTGTAGTCCGTGATTGACTGTCGACCCTGCCACATGCCTCTTGTGTCTGAGCCATTGAATTGAGATTCCACTTTGTCTCTGTACTGACGCTTAGCTTGTTTAATAGCCTTGCGGAGGGAATAGCTGCATTGTTTATATTCGGACATGTTACCAGACACCTTGCCCTGATTAAAAGCAGTGGTTCGCGCTTTTAGTTTCACGCGAATGCTGCCATCAATCCACGGTTTCTGGTTAGGGAATGTTTTTATCGTTGCTATGGGAACGACATCTTCGACGCACGTTCTAATGAACTCGCACACCGAATCAGCGTATTTATCTGACGCAATACGAAACATGTCCCAGTCCACGTGATGGAAGCAGTCTTGGAGTGTGGAGTCAGCTTGGTCTGACCAGCGTTGGACAGACCTCAGCGTGGGAGCCTCTTGTTTTAGTTTCTGCCTGTAGGCAGGGATCAGCAAAATGGAGTCGTGGTCAGCTTTTCCGAAAGGGGGGCGGGACAGGGCCTTATATGCGTCGCGGAAGTTAGAGTAACAATGATCCAAGGTTTTACCACCCCTGGTTGCGCAATCGATATGCTGATAAAATTTAGGGAGTCTTGTTTCCAGATTAGCTTTGTTAAAATCCCCAGCTACAATGAATGCAGCCTCCGGATAAATGGTTTCCAGTTTGCAAAGAGTTAAATAAAGTTCGTTCAGAGCCATCGATGTGTCTGCTTGGGGGGGGATATATACGGCTGTGATTATAATCGGAAGAGAATTCTCTTGGAAGATAATGCGGTCTACATTTGATTGTGAGGAATTCTAAATCAGGTGAACAGAAGGATTTGAGTTCCTGTATGTTTCCTTCATCACACCATGTCTCGTTAGTCATGAGGCATACGTCCCCGCCACTCTTCTTACCAGAAAGATGTTTGTTTCTGTCGGCGCGATGCGTGGAGACACCCGTTGGCTGCACCGCATCGGATAGCGTCTCTCCAGTGAGCCATGTTTCCGTGAAGCAGAGAACGTTGCAGTCTCTGATGTCCCTCTGGAATGCCACCCTTGCTTGGATTTCGTCAACCTTGTTGTCAAGAGACTGGACATTGGCAAGAAGAATGCTGGGGAGTGGTGCGCGGTGTGCCCTTTTTCGGAGTCTGACCAGAAGACCGCCTCGTTTCCCTCTTTTTCGGAGTCGTTTTTTTGGGTCGTTGCATGCGATCCATTCCGTTGTCCTGTTTGTAAGGCAGAACACAGGATCCGCGTCGCGGAAAACATATTCTTGGTCGTACTGATGGTGAGTTGACGCTGATCTTATATTCAGTAGTTCTTCTCGACTGTATGTAATGAAACCTAAGATGACCTGGGGTACTAATGTAAGAAATAACACGTAAAAAAAAAAAAACTGCATAGTTTCCTAGGAACGCGAAGCGAGGCGGCCATCTCTGTCGGCGCCGGAAGAAGTAGCTGAGATGGGTAGAAAAGTTCTCTCTACATGCCAATATGTATAAATCTATTACAATGTATTGCATTGGAGGTTATGGAGGGGTTGGAGATAGGGATATGTATGACACAGTCCCCTTCAAACTACACATATTTGGTTGGTAGAGACCCCACTGAGTATTTCCCACCCAATTTTAGCTACAAGCCAATATGTATTCTATGTACAGTCTATAGTGTAATGCATTGGGGGCTATGGTGGTGGAGTGAAAAGCCAGCAGCAGGCTGTGCAACAGTACCCTTCAAAAACAAACAATATTTGTTGAGTAGAGACTAGTGTTGTCACGATGCCAACATTTGACTTATGATACCAGGTGAAGTATCGCGATACCACGTGGGGAAATTCAGTGGTCTCGTGTCCTGTTCGCCTTGTTCCCGTTTTCTAAACGTAATGCTCATGTGCTACACATCTGGCACTGATATTCATACTTCTACTCAATACAACACATTAACTTCATACTGTTAACTGTGTAATATATTGAACAAAAATTTAAATGCAACATGTAACGTGTTAGTCCCATGTTTTATGAACTGAAATAAAAGTTACCAGAAATTTTCCATATGCACAAAAAGCTTATTTCTCTCAAATTTTGTACAGAAATGAGTTTATATCCCTGTTAGTGAGCATTTCTACTTTGCCAAGATAATCCATCCACCTGAAAGGTGTTGCATATAAATACGCTGATTAAACAGCATGATCGTTACACAGGTGCACCCTGTGTTGGGGACAAAACAAGGCCACTCTAAAATGTGCAGTTTTGTCACACAACACACTGCCACAGATGTTTTGAGGGAGTGTGCTATTGATGTGCTGACTGCAGGCATGTCCACCAGAGCTGTTGCCAGAGAAGTTATTGTTAATTTCTCCACCACAAGCTGCCTCCAATGTCATTTGAGAGAATTTGGCAGTATGTTCAACCGGCATCACATCTGCAGACCATGTGTAGCCACGCAAGCTCAGGACCTCCACATCCGGCTTCTTCACCTGCGGGATCGTCTGAGACCAGTCATCTGGACAGCTGATGGAACTGAGGAGTATTTCTGTCTGCAATAAAGCCTTTTGTTGGGGAAACTAATTCTGAATGGCTGGGCCTGTCTCCCCAGTGGGTGCGTCCCTGCCCAGTTATGTGAAATCCATAGGTTAGTGCCTAATTAATTTATTTCAATTGACTAAAATCCTTATGTGAACTGAAATTGTTGCGTTTTATTCTAGTTCAGTATGGAATACTACATAGAATGGCTACTTTGCTAATATTTGCCGAGGCCTACCTATGATTTGTTTGGAGGAAGGAATATATGTGATGATCTGCATGTCATTGTGGCAGTAGGGGGAAAACACTGCATGAAACCTACTCTAAAGTTAACACACACTCCCTAAATCACACACGCTGTCTCCCTTTCTCTCAAACACACACATACATACCGAGATCCGGCGCCGACAGAGATGGCCGCCTCGCTATGCACTCTTATTTTTTTTACGTATTATTTCTTACACTGTTACCCCAGGAAATCTTAATTCTTATTACATACAGCCGGGTGGAACTATAAGAGCAACGTCAACTACCGTAATTTCCGGACTATAAGCCGCTACTTTATTCCCAAACTTTGAACCTCGCTGTTTATACAATGACGCGGCTAATTTATGGATTTTTCCCGCTTTCACAAGATTCATGCCGCCAAAAAGCTGAGCACCGTCACATAATGTGACGTAAATCGAGTGCGCTCAAACTTCCCATCATTCTGATTACGGTAGTAATTTTGTCACCCTCATCATGGCAAAGACACGGAGAAATGTATATGATGCAGCTTTCAAGTTGAAGGTGACAAATCTGGCTGTTGGAAAAGGAAATAGAGCTGCTGCATGGGAGCTTGGCCTTAATGAGTCGATGATAAGACGTTGGAAAGCAGCGTGAGGAACTGACTCAGTGCAAAAAGACAAACCTTTCAGAGGGAAGAAAAGCAGATGGCCCAAAGTATTTGCAGCCACTCGACATCAGTGTAAATCGTGCATTTAATAAGGTGGCGCTCCTTGTTCAGTGAGAGGCTTGGATGACAAGTGGGGAGAAATCCTTCACTAAAACGGGCCGCAGGCGAAGAGCATCTTATGGGCAAGTCTGCCAGTGGGTCCTGACAGCGTGGCGCATTGTCAAAAAATCCACTATCATCAACGGGTTTCGAAAGGCTGGACTGCTGCGTGTTGAAGGGGCAGCATGAGCTCAGCGGGGTATTTGCCTCCGGATGAAAGTGATGAGAGCGACAATGAAAACGATCCAACATCGAATGAAGCAATTCTGAGGCTATTCAACTCCGACACCGAAGGAGATGACTTCAGTGGTTTAGTGCACAGGAGGAGGAAGATAGTGACCAATGACTTTCTTGGTAGGCTGCTGTTTTAATTTTTGTTACAAGCCGTGTTTCGTTTAAAGGCTGTGTAAAGTTCATTTGTTTCAATGTACCGGTAGGCACCTGCGGCTTATTTATGTACAAAATACATATTTTTTAATAATTCAGTGGATGCGGTTTATATTCAGGTGCGCTTAATAGTCCAGCAATTACGGTAACCAACATTGCGACCAGGAATACGACTTTCCCAAAGCGGATCCTCTGTTTGGTCCACCACCCAGGACAATGGATCGGATCCCAGCAGGCGTCCCAAAACAACGGCGCCGCAGAAGGGGTAGACGGAGCGGTCTTCTGGTCAGGCTCTGTAGACGGGCACATCGCCCACCGCTCCCGAGTATACTACTAACCGATGTCCAGTCTCTTGACAACAAGGTAGATGAAATCCAAGCAAGGTTTGCCTTCCAGAGAGACATCAGAGATAGTAACATTCTCTGTTTCATGGAAACATGGCTTACTCGGGATACGTTAAGAGTCGGTACAGCCAACTGGTTTCTTCACGCACTGCGCCAACAGAAACAAACATCTCTCTGGTAAGAAGAATGCCTTATGATTAATGAGTGTGGTGTGATCATAACAACATACAGGAACTCAAGTCCTTTTGTTCACCTGACCTAGAATTTCTTACAATCAAATGCTGACCGCATTATCGACCAAGAGAATTCTCTTCGATTTATAATCGGTTGTGTACACCCCAGCAGACACCTCAATGGCCCTGAAAGAACTTCATTGTGCTCTATGTAAACACCATCCTGAGGCTGGGGATTTTAAATTTTGGATCATTGTTACTCTAACTTCCGCGATGCATGCAAAGCCCTCCCTCGCCCTTCTTTCAGCAAATCTGACCACGACTCCATTTTGTTGCTCCCAGCCTATTGACAGAAACGCCCATGCTCAGGTCTGGTCGGACCAGCGTTGAATAATCTGATTATGTTCCGGATAGCGTCGAACAACAACATTGATGTACTGTGAGGAGAACAAGTATTTGATACACTGCCGATTTTGCAGGTTTTCCTACTTACAAAGCATGTAGAGGTCTGTAATTTTTATCATGGGAACACTTCAACTGTGAGAGACGGAATCTAAAACAAAAATCCAGAAAATCATATTTGTATGATTTTTAAGTAATTAATTTGCATTTTATTGCATGACATAAGTATTTAATACAGCAGAAAAGCAGAACTTAATATTTTGGTACAGAAACCTTTGTTTGCAATTACAGAGATCATACGTTTCCTGTAGGTATTGCACACACTGCTGCAGGGATTTTGGCCCACTCCTCCATACAGACCGTCTCCAGATCCTTCAGGTTTCGAGGCTGTCGCTGGGCAATACGGACTTTCAGCTCCCTCCAAAGATTTTCCATTGGGTTCAGGTCTGGAGACTGGCTAGGCCACTCCAGCTCCTTGAGATGCTTCTTGCGGAGCCACTCCTTAGTTGCCCTGGCTGTGTGTTTTGGGTCGTTGTCATGCTGGAAGACCCAGCCATGACCCATCTTCAATGCTCTTACTGAGTGAAGGAGATTGTTGGACAAGATCTCGTGATACATGGCCCCATCCATCCTTCCCTCAATACGGTGCAGTCGTCCTGTCCCCTTTGCAGAAAAGCATCCTCAAAGAATGATGTTTCCACCTCCATGCTTCACGGTTGGGATGGTGTTCTTGGGGTTGTACTCATCCTTCTTCCTCCAAACACGGCGAGTGGAGTTTAGACCAAAAAGCTCTATTTTTGTCTCATCAGACCACATGACCTTCTCCCATTCCTCCTCTGGATCATCCAGATGGTCATTGGCAGAATTCAGATGGGCCTGAACATGCGCTGGCTTGAGCAGGGGGACCTTGCGTGCACTGCAGGATTTTAATCCATGATGACGTAGTGTGTTACTAATGGTTTTCTTTGAGACTGTGGTCCCAGCTCTCTTGAGGTCATTGACCAGGTCCTGCCGTGTAGTTCTGGGTTGATCCCTCACCTTCCTCATGATCATTGATGCCCCACGAGGTGAGACCGTCATCTTGAACTTCTTCCATTTTTTTTAAATAATTGCGCCAACAGTTGTTGCCTTCTCACCAAGCTGCTTGCCTATTGTCCTGTAGCCCATCCCAGCCATGCACAGGTCTACAATTTTATCCCTGATGTTCTTACACAGCTCTCTGGTCGTGGCCATTGTGGAGAGGTTGGAATCTGTTTGAGTGTGTGGACAGGTGTCTTTTATACAGGTAACGAGTTCAAACAGGTGCAGTTAATACAGGTAATGAGTGGAGAACGAGGGCTTCTTAAAGAAAACTAACAGATCTGTGAGAGCCGGAATTCTTACTGGTTGGTATGTAATCAAATACTTATGTCATGCAATAAAATGCAAATTAACTACTTAAAAATCATACAATGTGATTTTCTGGATTTTTGTTTTAGATTCCGTCTCTCACAGTTGAAGTGTACCTACGATAAAAAATTACAGACGGTAGGAAACACTGCCGATTTTGCAGGTTATCAAATACTTGTTCTCCCCACTGTATAAGCTAGAGGTCGACCGATTTTATAATTTTTCAACGCCGATACCGATTATTGGAGGACCAAAAAAGCCTATACCAATTAATTGGCAATTTAAAAAAATGAAATGTTTTTATTTGTAATAATGACAATTACAACAATACTGAATGAACACTTATTTTAAGTTAATATAATACATCAATAAAAATCTATTTCGCCTCAAATAAATAATGAAACCTGTTCAATTTTATTTAAATAATGCAAAAACAAAGTGTTGGAGAAGAATGTAAAAGTGCAATTGTGCCATGTAAGAAGGCTAACGTTTCAGTTCCTTGCTCAGAACATGAGAACATATGAAAGCTGGTGGTTCCTTTTAACACGAGTCTTCAATATTCCCAGGTAAGAAGTTTTAGGTTGTAGTTAATATAGTATTTATAGAACTATTTCTCTCTATACCATTTGTATTTCATATACCTTCTGACAATTGGATGTTCTTATAGGCACTTTAGTATTGCCAGTGTAACAGTATAGCTTCCGTCCCTCTCGCCTCTACCTGGACTCGAACCAGGAACACATTGACAACATCCACCCTCGAAGCATCGTTACCCATCGCTCCACAAAATCACAGCCCTTGCAGAACAACCACTCCAAGTCTCAGAGTGAGTGCTGTTTGAAATGCTATTAGCGCGCACCCCGCTAACGAGCTAGTCATTTCACATCGGTTACACCAGCCTAATCTCGGGAGTTGATAGGCTTTAAGTCATAAACAGCGCAATGCTTGAAGCACAGCGAAGAGCTGCTGGCAAAACGCACAAAAGTGCTGTTTGAATTAATGCTTACGAGCCTCCTGCTCCCTACCATCGCTCAGTCAGATTGCTCTATCAAATATCAAATCATAGACTTAATTATAACATAACACACATAAATACGAGCCTTTGGTCATTAATATGGTCGAATCCGGAAACTATCATTTCAAAAACAAAATGTTTATTCTTTCAATGAAATACGGAACAGTTTTGTATTTTATCTAACGGGTGGCATCTATAAGTCTAAATATTGCTGTTACACTGTACAAATTAGTTTGCAACGAGCCAGGTGGCCCAAACTGTTGCATATACCCTGACTCTGCGTGCCATGAACGCAAGAGAAGTGACCATTTCACCTGGTTAATATTGCCTGTTAACCTGGATTTCTTTTAGCTAAATATGCAGGTTTAAAAAGGTATACACTGCTCAAAAAAATAAAGGGAACACTTAAACAACACAATGTAACTCCAAGTCAATCACACTTCTGTGAAATCAAACTGTCCACTTGGGAAGCAACACTGATTGACAATAAATTTCACATGCTGTTGTGCAAATGGATTAGACAACAGGTGGAAATTATAGGCAATTAGCAAGACACCCCCAATAAAGGAGCGGTTCTGCAGGTGGTGACTACATACCACTTCTCGGGTCCTATGCTTCCTGGCTGATGTTTGTCACTTTTGAATGCTGGCGGTGCTTTCACTCTAGTGGTAGCATGAGACTGAGTCTACAACCCACACAAATGGCTCAGGTAGTGCAGCTCATCCAGGATGGAACATTTAATGCGAGCTGTGGCAAGAAGGTTTGCTGTGTCTGTCCGCGTAGTGTCCAGAGCATGGAGGCGCTACCAGGAGACAGGCCAGTACATCAGGAGATGTGGAGGAGGCCGTAGGAGGGCAACAACCCAGCAGCAGGACCGCTACCTCCGCCTTTGTGCAAGGAGTAGCAGGAGGAGCACTGACAGAGCCCTGCAAAATGACCTCCAGCAGGCCACAAATGTGCATGTGTCTGCTCAAACGGTCAGAAACAGCCATTAGGTATCGAGATGAGATCATCAGACCCCTTGTGAGACCATATGCTGGTGCGGTTGGCCCTGGGTTCCTCCTAATGCAAGACAATGCTAGACCTCATGTGGCTGGAGTGTGTCAGCAGTTCCTGCAAGAGGAAGGCATTGATGCTATGGACTGGCCTGCCCGTTCCCCAGACCTGAATCCAATTGAGCATGTCTGGGACCCCATGTCTCGCTCCATCCACCAACAGACTGCACCACAGACTGTCCAGGAGTTGGCGGATGCTTTAGTCCAGGTCTGGGAGGAGATCCCTCAGGAGACCATCCGCCACCTCATCAGGAGCATGCCCAGGCGTTGTAGGGAGGTCATACAGGCACATGGAGGCGACACACACGACTGAGCCTCATTTTGACTTGTTTTAAGGACATTACATCAAAGTTGGATCAGCCTGTAGTGTTGTTTTCCACTTTAATTTTGAGTGTCACTCCAAATCCAGACCTCCATGGGTTGATAAATGTGATTTCCATTGATAATTTTTGTGTGATTTTGTTGTCAGCACATTCAACTATGTAAAGAAAAAAGTATTTAAGAATATTTCATTCATTCAGATCTAGGATGTGTTATTTTAGTGTTCCCTTTATTTTTTTGAGCAGTGTACTTCTGTGTATTGATTTTAAGAAAGGCATTGATGTTTAGGGTTAGGTTCAGTCATGCAACGATTGTGCTTCTTTCGCAAATGCACTTTTATTAAATCATCCCCCGTTTTTCTCAGGTTTTTGCCTGCCATAGGAGTTCTGTTATACTCACAGACATCATTCAAACAGTTTTAGAAACTTCAGTGTTTTCTATCCAAATCTACTAATAGTATGCATGTATTAGCAACTGACCCTGAGTAGCAGGCAGTTTACTCTGGGCACCTTATTCATCCAAGATACTCAATACTGCCCCCCAGTCCCAAAGAAGTTAAACAGCCATCACTAACATTTAGTGGCTTCTGCCAACATACTAACTCAAATCTCTAGCCACTTTAATAATTACAAATTGGATGTAATGTATCACTGGCCACTTTAAACAATGCCACTTTATATAATGTTTATATACCCTACATTACTCATCTCATATGTGTATATACTGTACTCTATACTGTCTACTGCATCCTGTCTATGCCGTTCGACCATCGCTCATACATATATTTATATGTACATATTCTTGTTCATTCCTTTACACTTGTGTGTATAAGGTAGTTGTTGTGAAATTTGTTAGATTACTTGTTAGATATTACTGCATGTTCAGAACTAGAAGCACAAGAATTTCGCTACACTCACATTAACGTCTGCTAACCGTGCGTATGTGACCAATAACATTTTATTTTGACACCACTCTCTCACACACACACACACACACACACACACACACACACACACACACACACACACACACACACACACACTGCTCCCAACTAAAATGTTTGGCACCAGAAATATATTTTTAAATATAATTTAGGCCTATATGAATCCTACCTTTTTTTTAAAAAATCATTCATGAGTGGCAGACACTTTTCCTTTTAATTCCTGTGCAATAAAAAAAGAATACCTAATGTGACATGGTTTGTGAAATTCTATCAAATGCGTGCAACATCCTGCAGGAAGAAAATAGGTAGCTCTGGTTATGATTCATTTATTTATTTTGAGCTAGAGACCAGCCGTTTGCTATGCTGTAATGCTGCAAGCATGTCTGTCGCAAAGTTGTTTTTCTTCTCTGGCACTGCTGCTTGACAGTGAACTTGCAAAGCATATACTCAGACTGGCTTGTGCTCTTGGTTATACCAGGGATTCAATTATATACAATGTATCACTTTAGCTCATGCTGCTCTAATGTAACACCAGAAGACTGATCAGGGTCTCTCTCCATCCTCGCTCTCCATCACCGCTAAATTCTATATATTTAAAAACTGATGGTGGAATAGATGCGGACGGAGAGGAGCAGGTGAGTGAGGGCTGGTAGGGGATGCAGCTGGCTGTTCTCAGCTGCCACACATGATATGTGCGTGAAAGTGAAGTGGACATTATTGGAGCGGTGCATACGAGACTAGTTGCTGTTCCTTCAACAATTAAACAGAACCTATAAACTGACTATGAACATTTTATAACAGGCGCCAGCGGGTTCTTTAGATAGGTAGGGACAAGTTATTTTATATAAAGTTTTGGTACCGTGATATAACCGTGGGACTGGTATACTGTGCAACACTAGTAGAGACCCTACTGAGTATTTTCCACACCTCTTTAGCTGAGACGGGTAGACCAGTTCTCACTACAAGCCAATATATCCCATGTAAAGTCTATTAGCTTATTGCATTGAGGCTATGGAGGGGGTGGCGAACAAAGTGCTGCTGGATATGTACGACACAGTCCCCCTCCAAAACTACACATTTGGTTAGTAAAAACTGCTGAGTATTTCCCACCCCACTTTAGCTGAGACGAGTAATAAAAATAAAAAAAGTGTTTCTTTTTTTCCCCCTCTACAACCCAATGTGTATTGCATTTGCAGTAGGGTTGGGCAATATGGTTTAAAAATCAAACTGTTTTTTTAAAAGGTTTTATTTTTACGTAGAACTTAAAGGTCAAATACACAGCAATAGTCGACTGAATTGAGGGCTTGTGAAGTTATACCTAGGCTAAATATAGGCCTTCCACAACCAGAAGAACCCCTAATAATACAATTATTTGAACTTGCTTTTAAGTTTGAAAATGTAATTTTTTTTGTTCCAAATTTAACTAGAGCCATGCATAATGCACATTCACTAATGATGACTAATTTATTGTAGCAGGCATTAGGCTATTGAAAATTAATATAGATCTCATCAACAACCTCTCAAGCCCACATGCTGGTGATTAGCCAGCTAGTCTTTATATTTCAAGTTTAGCCAACTTGGATCTATTTGCTAGCTAGCAAGGTTGAACAGTTATTGTCATGAACACATCCTGTCTCCAACTGTTTGGAAAGCATGTTAGCCTTTCCACTTTGTTCAGATGTTGAAATCAAGTGGCCTGCCTTATAAGAATGTGAACGAGTTGCCAATTTCTTAAATTGTTTTATGCTTATTGCACTTTCATAAAGCACACTAGACAGCTAGTAAAACTTTCTTTGGCTAAAATGCGGCTAGCTGTAAACGGAGCATTCATTTTCAGCAATTCATGTAAATTGATACTATCATTTTAGTTGTCTGCACTGCGTGTAATTTGAGTAGGTGAAACCTAAAAAGTGTATTGTTTAAAACAATGAACTTCTCTTTCTGTCAAATAATCTCTCAATGCGTTTGTGTCCATATTAGAGGTTATTTTGGACCAAGCCTCAAATGGAAATAGTGAGTTGAAACTGCTTGCCAGAGAGAAAGATGTGGTCTAAACTCTGTTGGAGTGAGAGACATTCTTTGTGTATAAACCGAAGAGGTGAAGCGAGAGGTTTCCCTTGCTAAAATATGTTCAAAATAAGGGCAATGTGTTTCCATGGGCTTATTTTGGAATAATCTTGTCGCTTTGGGACAACTTAAATTGTAAGTGCGGAGACGTACATCTCGAGTAGTGCAGCGGTCTGAGGCACTACATCTCAGTGATAGAGGCGTCACTACAGACCCTGGTTCGATTCCAGGCTGTATCACAACCGGCCGTGATTGGGTGGCGCACAATTGGCCTTGCATCGTCAGGGTTTGGCCGGGGTAGGCAGTCATTGTAAATAAGATTTTGTTCTTAAATTACTAAATAAAGGTTAGATAAAAATAAAAAAAATCTTGTCATTATATAAACATCTCTGGTGTGAATGGGGATGGTACACACAGCATGAAGGAGCAAATGAGACGAGACCAAAAATACAACATGAGAACAAGCAGACACAAACTCTCATAAAAAGGGAAAATAACACAACCTTGATTCTTGCGATACAGGCTTTTGAAATATCACACACAAATATAAATTCAAATTAATTTGAACAATTGCCCAGCCCTACATTGCAGTGGGTGGAGTAAGGAGTCACCAGTACTCTGTATTAAACCCGTTGCCCAGCACGAGACAAATTTGAAGTAAGACTATTGAGTAATTCCAGTAACTTATTTTATTAAGTGTATTTCTTCAAATACAGCCTACACTATCTGTAGTATAATTTGATGAATTTCATTTATCAATAGATTTTTTTCAAAGGTGGTTGCAATATTGGGGAAAACTATTTGTTTTTGATATTCCCAACGTTTAGCATGTCTTTGCAGGGGGACTCTTAAATCTGTTATCGTGCTCCCAGCATAATATCATACTGCTAAGTGAAATGGTAATGGTTGACTGGCTAGTAGCCACACATGCTGATGCTTTTGCTGGCTACATTTAAATCAAATGTTATTGGTCACATACTCATATTTGGCAGATATTATTGTGGGTGTAACAAAATGCTTGTGACTTGAATCTAGCTAGTGACAATACATCATACATAATCAACTCCAAACATGGGTATATCCCTGGGACAACTCTTACCCTACGAGGTTGGAAAACTGCTGGTTTTCTGTTCTACCTAATTAATTGCACCGACCTGGTGTCCCAGATCCAAACCAGTCCCTAATAATGGGGGGGAGAAGCAGTGGAACTTTCTTTAAGAACCAGATTTTGAATTTGAGGGTATAGGTTTAATGTCCTTTGGACAACATGTACACAATGACATCAGTTTAATTTCAGTCTCTGCTTTCCAGGCCACTATCCCATTCCCAAATGGATGATTAGCATGGAGTACGTTCTTAGCGTGTGGACTACACACCCCCACTCTACAGGCAGGAGACCACACCCTCCTATCAGGTGAGATTAAGCTATATGCATTCATACAGTGCCTTTGGAAAGTATTCAAACCCCTTCCCTTTTCCCACATTTTGTTATGTTACAGCTGGGGATGCTGTAGTTAAAAAATGATGTCAAAGCTACCGTGCATACCTATATAACGTAGGTACATGATGTAATGACGCCACATAAAATTTTGCGCTACAAGTGCCACACAGCATTCCTAACCTAGCCCACATTGTCTGCTGTGTGGATCGAGCAGTCAACAAGTCGAGCAGTCATTCAAAAGAGTAAGAACATTCAAAAGGCAACTCAAAAGGCTAAATTCATTAACGTCAAGATAATGTAATTCATTGCCCTTGACAATCAACCGTTCTCTCGTGGGTGATGTTGGCTTTTGCCCACTGGTCGAGCTCCGGTACACCTGCATTGCTTGCTGTTTGGGGTTTTAGGCTGGGTTTCTGTACAGCACTTTGAGATATCAGCTGATGTACGAAGGGCTATATAAATAAAATTTGATTGATTGATTGACTACCAAGTGCGCTATTTTTCAGATGTTGCCCTACTGGAGTTGCACAGTAATAGCGTCACTGCTATTGGCTTCTCAACATACAGTGGGGCAAAAAAGTATTTAGTCAGCCACCAATTGTGCAAGTTCTCCCACTTAAAAAGATGAGGCCTGTAATTTTCATCATAGGTACACTTCAACTAAAAAAAATCCAGAATCACATTGTAGGATTTTTAATGAAAACAAACAAACAAGCAAGATTTCTGGCTCTCACAGACCTGTAACTTCTTCTTTAAGAGGCTCCTCCATCACCCACTCGTTACCTGTATTAATGGCACCTGTTTGAACTTATTATCAGTATAAAAGACACCTGTCCACAACCTCAAACAGTCACACTCCAAACTCCACTATGGCCAAGACCAAAGAGCTGTCAAAGGACACCAGAAACAAAATTGTAGACCTGCACCAGGCTGGGAAGACTGAATCGCTGTAAAGCATAATTTCAAAATCTGAGACGACGGGTGGGTTAACAAAAGGCTAAGCTGTGTTTTGCAATATTACACTTGTGATTTCATGAATATTAATATTTTTTAGTAATATTATTTGACTGTTGCGCAATGCTATTCAGCGGTTGCTGACAAATGATCCCGCGACAGGGATGGGTAGCGTAAAGAAGTTTTAAAGTACTGACTTATGTAAATGGGATATCTGTTTTTTATTCTTAATACATTTGCAATAAAAACGAACCTCTTTCTGCTTAGTCATTATGGGATATTTTTTGTCGATTGATGTTTAAAAAATAAAAATAATTATCATTTTAGAATAAGGCTGTAACAAAATGTGGAAAAAGTCAAGGAGTCTGAATACTTTCCGAATGCACTGTATATACTTTGTTGTGACGATATAAACTAATGAATGTGTTCTTGACAAGTATTCCCATACCACCTATTGTCTAATTTGGCGATCTGGAGTGCAGGTAATTGTTTTAAAAACCTTATGACGTGATAGTGTGTTATCCCCAGTAACGAGAACCATGTAACCATGACACATTCCTACACGATTTCCTGATTTCACAGATGGACCACTTAGAAGTTAAATCATGGGGGAAATTATTTTACCCACTGATAGAACTAAGGCTTTCACCAAATTGACAAGCGTTGCATGATTTCTGGGGGTGGATTATCCCTTTTAAGGAGCAAATATCCACACCTGATTCTATCAATCAGCATAGGCATACATGGTTACCAGCATTAGGTCATAGAGAGAGATCGAGGACTCGTCTTTATCTGTGCCATTATAGCATCTCTGATTGAGGCTATCTCCATTTGGAAGTAGCACATTTTCTTCCTTACGATTGGCTGATCTCTCCTGAAGAACCAGTTGGACATGACTCCAACAGGGTCACCAGGAGTGATCAGCCAATGAAGTTGGAAGTCCCACCCAGTTGACTAAATTAAAATGGTGGAAGCCCACAATGGCGCTGCAAATGTTAATATAAAATCTTTATTTTATTTTTTAAATGACTAACCCAAGATGGACCACAACCTGTCGTTTCCAATGGGAGAAATTAATCATAGTGACAGAACAATCAGAGAGGTGGACAGAGCCAAGAACGAGCTAGCGAGACCCTATTTGCGCCTTCTAGCATGTATTTCAATCAAATGTATTTATAAAGCTCTTCTTACATCAGCTGATGTCACAAAGTGCTGTGTAGAAACCCAGCCTAAAACCCCAAACAGCAAGCAATGCAGGTGTAGAAGCACAGTGGCTAGGAAAAACTCCCTAGAAAGGCTAGAACTTAGGAAGAAACCTACAGAGGAACCAGGCTATGAGGGGTGGCCAGTCCTCTTCTGGCTGTGCCGGGTGGAGATTGTAACAGAACAGTGCCAAGATGTTCAAATGTTCATAGCTGACCAGAAGGGTCAAATAATAATAATCACAGTGGTTGTCGAGGGTGCAACAGGTCATCACCTCAGGAGTAAAATGTCAGATTGCTTTTCATAGCCGATCATTCAGAGTATCTCTACCGCCTTGCTGTCTCTAGAGAGTTGAAAACAGCTGGTCTGGGACAGGTAGCACGTCCAGTGAACAGGTCAGGGTTCCATAGCAGCAGGCTGAACAGTTGAAATTGGAGCAGCAGCACGACTAGGTCGACTGGGGACAGCAAGGAGTCATCAGGCTAGGTAGTCCTGAGGCATGGTCCTATGGCTCAGGGCCAGAGTGAGAGAGAGAATTAGAGAGAGCACACTTAAATTCACACAGGGCAAAGGATAAGACAGGAGAAATACTCCAGATATAACGGACTGACCCCAGCCCCCCGACACACAAGCTACTGCAGCATAAATGAGCATATTTCCATTTGGGAACGCCTACTCTCTGAAATGTGCATGCGCAATAACTCGATTTGCGCTAGCACTGTTTCTCAACAATGCAATAAATTGGCCCACTCTGTTCGTAACAGATTCAAGTTTTGTGGACAGAAAGCTGTATTGAAATCAAGTGTTTCATCAATAGATTTTGGCCGACATTATGATAATTTCCTATCTTCTGCCACTGGGCTTCCTCTCATCACCGTATTTGGTGGTGAGTGGTAATGTCAAACGGATGCTTCAGATTTAAACATCCTGTGAAACATCTGGGGCCTCCTTTTATAACCGTTGTGTAAAATGTACACAATCTACTTACACCATTTCTGAAAAGACTTAGCAAGCACAAACATATTGTTCCGGTTATAAATCAAACCTGTAAAACCTCTTGTGAACGAGCATTGTAACGCCGCCTGATAATCGCCTGTCATTCACCTTTTATGGTGACAATAACACCCTTTATTTTCTGTATATTTTGGAAGTAGGCAAAGACGCAGTATCTAAAGGAAATATCAATGGGGAACATCAAATGTTTGAGGATGCATACAGAATATTTTATTTTTCAGGCTACAGCAAATGTCACTGTCTGTTTCTGAAAGACAAAATGATTGCAAATTGTTGTGGACCTGTAAACAGTTTAAATTCATGTTTTGCATGTACTTTTCCCCAACCTAAATAGGCTGCACTGCCTGTGAATTCTGAAACTTTGTCTACTCAAAAAAGAATTAAACTACAGTACTCAATATTTGGAAGGTGTTCTTAATGTTTTGTACACTCATTGTAGATGCCTGTTAATAATTATTTTAGAATGCAAAGATTAAACAAATGACCGGGACCAAATCCAGGCTTTTCCACCTGGTTTTACTGATTTTCCTTATGAACTGTAACTCATTATAACTGTTGATATTGTTGCATGTTGCGTTTTTTAAATATTTTTGTTCAATATAGAAGACCAGTTGAAGTATGACAAAACCAACGCTTTGCAGTACTTAGGGAATGCCACAAGAGGGTGACATTGACTAACATATAGGTCCCCTAAAATTACAGTACACTGAGTCGTGGTTTGCTTTTCAAATTTGGTTAGCAAATAATTTGGGGAGGTGCGTATATTTGTCCTGTTACAAGTGTCAGTAAGACCAAGGAGCTGATCGTGAACTATAGGAGAAAGAGGGGAGAGCACATCGACTGGGCTGTTGTGAAATAGGTTGAGAGCTTCAAGTTCCTTGGGGTTTACATCACTAAGGACTTAACATGGTCCACACACACCTGCACGGCAGTGTCTTTTCCCCCCCAGGAGGCTGAAAATATTTATGGACCCTTGGATCCTCAAAGTTCTACAGCTGCACCATCGAGAGCATCTTGACTGGCCGCATCACTGCTTGGTATGGCAAATGCACGCCCTTGACCGCAAAGCGTTAGAGGGTGGTGCGGACAGCCAAGTACACCACTGGGGCTGAGCTCCCTGCCATCCAGGACTTATATACCGGGTGGTGTCAGAGGGCCTGAAAAATTGCAGAAGACTCCAGCCACCCAAGCCATAGACTTCGCTCTGCTACTCTCTGGCAAACAGATTTTGAAACAGCTTCTACCCCCAAGCCATAGGACTGCTAAATAGCCAGACTGGTGAATAGTCAATTAATGGTACCCAAACTATCTGCACTGACCACACACACACACACACACACACACACTAGACTATATTATATATCTACATATTGCCATCTACACAGACACACACACACACACTACATTGACACATTCACAGACACTACATACACACAAGCATACCAACAACACAAACACATTACACACTTTTTACACATCATTTGCAGCTGCTACTCTCTTATTTGACTCTTATCAATCCTGATACCTAGTCACTTTACCCTGCCGTCATGTACATATCTATTTCAAATACCTTGTACCTCTGCACATTGATCTGGTGCTGGTATTCCCTTTTATATAGCTCCATTCTTGTATTTTATTTTATTCCTCTTGTGTTACCATTTTATTTTTAAACTCTGTATTGTTGGGAAGGGCTCTTAAGCAAGCATTTCACGGTAAGGTCTACACCAGTTTTATTAGGGGAATCTGACAAATACAATTAGATTTCTTGCCTAACCCAACTTCCCCTGAGACACCCGCAGGGAGTGAGGTCACGGCCAGGGTCTTCATTTCTCACACCAGTCTGCTGCACTTGTGTTCAACTTCTCAAGTAGCCCATCTAGAGTTTGTGCATTCCTTGTAACGTGTAGAAACTAGTTTGTTTTACAGTTAAAATTAGTTACACTACATGACCAAGTATGTGGACCCCTGCTCGTCGAACAACTCATAAAAAAATCATGGGCATTAATATGGAGTTGGTCCCCCCCTTTTGCTGCTATAACAGCCTCCACTCTTCTGGGAAGGCTTTCCACTAGATGTTGGGACAGTTGCTGCGGGGACTAACTTCCATTAAACCATTAGCATTATTGTGGTTGGGCACTGGCTTGCGTCGGCGTTCCAATTCATCACAAAGGTGTAAGATATGGTTGAGGTCAGGGCTCTGTGTAGGCCAGTCAAGTTCTTTCACACCGATCTCGACAAACCTTTTCTATATGGACCTCACTTTGTGCACATGGGCATTGTCATGCTGAAACAAGAAAGGGCCTTCCACAAAGTTGGAAGCACAGAATCGCCTTAGATAGAATGTCATTGTATGCTTTAGCGTTACGATTTCCTTTCACTAGAACTAAGGGGCCATGCCCAAACTATATATAAAAAATGTAATTAAAACGACCCAGACCATTAATTCTTCCTCCATCAAAATGTACCGTTGGCACTATGCATTGGGGCAGGTACCGTTCTCTTGGCAATCGCCAAGCCCAAATTTGTCCGTTGGACAAACCAGATGGTGAGCGTGATTCATCACTCCAGAGAATGCGTTTCCACTGCTCCAGAGTCCAATGGCAGCAAGCTTTACACCACACCAGCCAACTCTTGGCATTGCGCATGGTGATCTTAGGCTTGTGTGCGGCTGCTCAGTCATGGAAACCAAGTTTGTGAAACTGACGACAAATGGTTATTTTGCTGATGTTGCTTCCAGAGGCAGTTTGGAACTCTGTAGTGACTGTTGCAACCGAGGACAGACTATTTTTACACGCTTCAGCGGCCCCGGTCTGTGAGCTTGTGTGGACTACCACTTCGCGGCTAAGCCGTTGTTGCGCCTAGACATTTTAACTTCATAATAACCGCATTCACAGTTGACCAGATATTTGATGAACTGACTTGATAGCCAGACTGGCTATTTGATAAGTCTGACCATAATTCTATCCTCCTGATAACTGCTTTCAAGCGAGAAGCACTCGATCAATAAAAAAGTGGTCAGATGGAAAGCAACAGGACTGTTTTGATGGCACAGACTGGAATATGTTCCGTGACTCTTCCGATGGCATTGGAGTACACCACATCAGACACTGGCTTCATCAATATGTGCATCAACGATGTCGTCCCCCACAGAGAGTGTACGTACATATCCCAACCAGAAGCCATGGATTACAGCCAACATCTGCACTGAGCTAAAGGCTCGAGCTGCTGCTTTCAAGGAACGGGACTCTAACCCGGAAGCTTATAAGAAATCCTGCGATGTCCTCAGACGAACCATCAAACAGGCAAAGCGTCAAAGGACTAAGATCGAATCATACCACACCGGCTCCAACGGATGTGGCAGGGCTTGCAAACCTACAGACTACAAAGGGAAGCACAGCCGAGAGCTGCCCAGTGACACGAGCCTACGAGATGAGCTAAATTACTTCAGTGCTCGCTTCGAGGCAAGTAACACAAACATGCATGAGATCAGCTGTTCCAGACGACTGTGTGATCACGCTCTCCGCAGCCGAAGTGAGTAAGACCTTTTAAACAGGTCAGCATTCACAAGGCAGCAGGGCCAGACAGATTACCAGGACGTGTACGAAGACCATGCGCTGACCAACTGGCAAGTGTCTTCACTGACATTTTCAACCCCTCCCCGTCAGTCTGTAATACCAACATGTTTCAAGCAGACCACCATAGCCCCTATGCCAAATAATACTAAGGTAACCTACCTAAATGACTACCAAGCCGTAGCACTCAGGTCTGTAGCCGTGAAATGCTTTGAAGGGCTGATAGTGGCTCACATCAACACCATTATCCCAGAAACCATAGACCCACTCCAACTTGCATACCGCCCTAAAAGATCCACAGATGATGCGATCTCTATTGCACTCCACACTGCCCTTTCACACCTGGACAATAGGAACACCTATGTGAGAATGCTATTCATTGACTTCAGCTCAGCGTTCAACACCATAGTGCCCTCAAAGTTCATCACTAAGCTAAGGGCCCTGGGACTAAACGCCTCCCTCTGCAACTGGATCCTGGACTTCCTGACAGGCCGCCCCCAGGTGGTAGGGGTGGGCAACACGTCTGCCACGCTGATCCTCAACACTGGGGCCCCTCAGGGGTGTGTGCTCAGGCCCCTCCTGTACTCCCTATTCACTCATGATTGCATGGCCATCATTAAGTTTGCTGATGACACAGTGGTAGGCCTGATCACTGACAACGATGAGACGGCCTATAATTAGGAGGTCAGAGAACTGGCATTGTGCCAGGACAACAACCTCTACCTCAATGTGAGCAAGACTAAGGAGCTGATAATGGACTAAAAGGAAAAGGCAGGGCAGAACAAGCTCCCATTAACAGGGCTGTAGTGGAGAAGGTTGAGTGTTTCAAGTTCCTTGGTGTCCACATCACCAACAAACTATCATGGTCCAAACATACCCAGACAGTCGTGAAGAGGGCTTGACAAAACCTTTTTCCCATCAGTTGACTGGAAAGATTTGGCATGGTCACCAGATCCTCAAGAAGTTCTACAGCTGCACCATTGAGAGCATCCTGACCGGTTGCATCACCGCCTGGTATGGCAACTGTTCGACATCTGACCGTAAGGCGCTACAGGGGGTAGTGCGTATGGCCCAGTACATCACTGGGGCCAAGCTTCCTGCCATCCAGGACCGAGATCATGGGCAGTGTCAGAGGAATGTACGTAAAATTGTCAGACTCCAGTCACCCAAGTTATAGACTGTTTCTCCGCTACCTCACAGCAAATCACCACCGGTGATAAATAAAGGTAACAAAAAAACAATGCCACTTAATATAATGTTTACATGCCCTACATTACTCATCTCATATGTATATACTGTACTCGATACCATCTACAGCATCTTGCCTATGCCGTTCTGTACCATCACTCATTCATATGATGTGGCGGATGGTCTCTTGAGGGATCTCCTCCCAGACCTGGACTAAAGCATCCGCCAACTCCTGGACAGTCTGGTGCAACGTGGCGTTGGTGGATGGAGCGAGACATGGTGTCCCAGACGTGCTCCATTGGATTCAGGTCTGGGGAACGGGCGGGCCAGTTCATAGCATCAATGCCTTCCTCTTGCAGGAACTGCTGACACACTCCAGCCACATGAGGTCTTGCATTAGGAGGAACCCAGGGCCAACCGCACCAGCATATGGTCTCACAGGGGGTCTGAGGATCTCATTTTGGTACCTAATGGCAGTCAGGCTCCCTCTGGCGAGCACATGGAGGGCTGTGCGGCCCCCCAAAGAAATGCCACCCCACACCATGACTGACCCACAACCAAACCGGTCATGCTGGAGGATGTTGCAGGCAGCAGAACGTTCTCCACGGCGTCTCCAGACTGTCACGTCTGTCACATGTGCTCAGTGTGAACCTGCTTTCATCTGTGAAGAGCACAGGGCGCCAGTGGCGAATTTGCCAATCATGATGTTCTCTGGCAAATGCCAAACATCTTGCACAGTGTTGGGCTGTAAGCACAACCCCCACCTGTGGACGTCGGGCCCCTCATACCACCCTCATGGAGTCTGTTTCTGACCGTTTGAGCAGACACATGTACATTTGTGGCCTGCTGGAGGTCATTTTGCAGGGCTCTGGCAGTGCTCCTCCTGCTCCTCCTTGCACAAAGGCAGAGGTAGCGGTCCTGCTGCTGGGTTGTTGCCCTCCTACGGCCTCCTCCACGTCTCCTGATGTACTGGCCTGTCTCCTGGTAGCTCCTCCATGCTCTGGACACTACGCTGACAGACACAGCAAACCTTCTCGCCACAGCTAACATTAATGTTCCATCCTGGATGAGCTGCACTACCTGAGCCACTTGTGTGGGTTGTAGACTCCGTCTCATGCTACCACTAGAGTGAAAGCACCGCCAGCATTCAAAAGTGACCAAAACATCAGCCAGGAAGCATATAGGAACTGAGAAGTGGTCTGTGGTCACCACCCTGCAGAACCACTCCTTTATTGGGGGGTCTTGCTAATTGCCTATCATTTCCACTTGTTGTCTATTCCATTTGCACAACAGTATGTGAAATGTATTGTCGATCAGTGTTGCTTTCTAAGTGGACAGTTTGATTTCACAGAAGTGTGATTGACTTGAAGTTACATTGTTGTTTAAGTGTTCCCTTTATTTTTTTTGAGCAGTGTATATTATTATGTACATATTCTTCATCCCTTTACACTTGTAAAGGTAGTTGTTGTGAAATTGTTAGGTTAGATTACTCGTTGGTTATTACTGCATTGTCGGAACTAGAAGCACAAACTAGCTACACTCGCATTAACATCTGCTAACCATGTGTATGTGATTTGGAACGGTTGATTGTCAAGGGCAATTAATTCCATTATCTTGCCGTTAATGGATTTCGCCTTTTGAGTTGTCTCGCTGAAATGTTCTCTTTCAAATGACTGCTGGACTTGTTGACTGTTCGATCCACACAGCAGACATTGGTCTAGGTTAGGAATGCTGTGTGGCACATGTAGCGCTAGATTTTTTTTGTGGTTCATTAAATCATGTACCTACATTATATAGGTATGCATTGACATCCGCTTTGACATCGGTTTTGCAAATTGTTTGTTAAACGAGACATCGGGCCAATGTTGGCATTTTTAGCTAATATCGTATGATTCTGATGTGCTTGTCGATGTATCAGGCATCCCTTGTGGGAACTCTTCAAGACTGTTGGAAAAGCATTCAATGTGAAGCTGGTTGATAGGATGCCAAGAATTTGCAAAGCTGTCATAATGGGTGGCAACTTTGAAGAATCTCACATAAAATATTTTGATTTGTTTAACACGATTTTGCTTACTACATGAGTCCATATGTGTTATTTCATAGTTTTGATGTCTTCACTTTTATTCTACGATGTGGGAAATAGTCAAAATAAAGAAAAACCCTGGAATGAGTAGGTGTGTCCAAACGTTTGACTGGTACGGTGTATTGCATTTTTTTTTTTTTTTTTTTTTTTCCTGATACACGTTTTGTGCAAAATATTAATTATCACTGCAGGGCTGTCTGTCTCTGTACTGTTGAATAAAAAGTACATTAGTACTGCAAGTGATTTCGTTCCCCGGTATCGCACAGTTTTCAGCTGCCTATCCTAATATGTGAATATCAGTCCGTTTCTACGGAGGGAGCGTGAGTACTCTCCTTCACCAGTTTTCCACTAGTTACCACAGCCAAAGTCAAAATTGACAGTCGTAAAAGTTAATGAAAACATATCGTTTTTTGGTCTTAATTTAAGTGTAGGGGTGGTTTAGTTTTTTTTTATTTTTAAATCACATTTAAGAAGAAATTGTAGAAATAGGCGGGGTTTGACTTTCTGGCTGTGGTAACTAGTGATATCCCCTTCCCCTAGTGTTTCCGCCCCTCGGGGCTCCGCGAGCACGCATGCGCGCGATACCGTAAGGGAATGGCTGTTGTGTGATCGGGGGTTGGGCCGCCAGGAGCGAAGGGACAGCTGCAAGAATTTGTAATGTCCGCCATGTTGGCTATGGCGTATTGAACCAGGGAGGGAGAGTGGAGCCTCGGGAAAAAAAGAGACCGACAGTAGTAATCGACCAAAATCCGGGCCTTCCCGGCTCCCGTTCGCATCGCCGTATACCTGCCCTGGTACCAAGCGAACGGTTGACTTCTGATGAACATCACAGATCCATCCATGAGAACTCAAACCAGTACTGCTGTGAACATTATTAGATCGGTAGATTTATGCTGCATCTCACATTATAAAAAATGAGTAAATTGTCGTTTCGGGCACGGGCGCTGGACGCTACCAAGCTTCTACCCGTTTTCCGCTGCGAGGACTTGCCTGACCTGCACGAATATGCCTCTATCAATCGGGCAGTGCCGCAAATGCCAACTGGGATGGAGAAAGAGGAGGAATCGGTATGTTTTATTATCGCTGTCAGGTTCATGTTTAAGATGTTTGCACTATGTTCACAATATGGGGGTCGCCCCTATCTTGCCTGCGCAAGTTTGCACAAAATGGCTGCCGTGTCTGTTTTCTGTGAAGTGTAAATTGCGACGAAATGTGCGTGTAACACCGACATTTTACCGTCAACATTATCCCAGTCGTGTATTGTTTCGAATGTAGGTTAGTAAGCCGTGTTGTATCCACTTATTTCACTTGGATTTACATTGGAAAACACAAAGGGGTCACGTGATTCTTGTCGCATCCGCCATTTTGTTTACGTTGTCTTTGCCAAAAACACAGTTGGGGATGGGCTTTGAAGTGGTGCCATTATCACGAACAAATACCAGGGGGAGACACTGAGTCGACATGTCTTTCCTATGCATGTTTTGAATGGGCTACACATTTGGACAGATCCTTAAAACAACCATCACGCACGACGCTGTGGGACTGGCACAACCAGTCAATAACTGAACAGAAACGTGCGAACTCTAAGGCGCCAGACTGCACAGGCTTTTTTCTAATACATATGTGTGCACAAAAGCTATGCTTAGCCAAGTGTCTCAAATTTGTATACCCATAGTCAAATTATTTCAAGCTTGAACGACAACTGACAGAACATCTGCAATTTAGAAGCCAGTCCAGGTATTCATAAAAGCACCTCTGAGTAGGAGGCTGTAGTAAACTAGTTATGGAAGTAAAGAGAACCTGCCTAAGGGTAATGAAGCACATGATCTCCTGAATATAATATAGCAGATCTGAGTGCTGATGTGGTGTGCATATTTTTTGCCTGTCGGGGGTGAGGCAAAACAACCCCGTTCTGGGTTATAAATCCAAAACAAACCCAGTGACCAATTTTGAGCATTTTGGTGTGATGATCAGCAATGTCTCCACTAGAGCATTGGAGGGATGGGGGAGCAGTGGTGCAGTCAATTTAACTACCAGAAGAATACCGCCAGCCCGTCTCCCTGTGCTCTTATGTAACCTCCTGGAGTGACAGGAGAGAGGTGTTTCACTACAGGGGCTCAAGTGATATGCAGCATGGCTTCTTTGCTGTCTGACCCTCATCTACCCCGATGGGAACTGGATGGAAAACCTGGACTATTCTCTTTATAGTGTCTTACTGTACATTGGGTTAGTGTGGGTTAGTGGTCCAGAAGTTGTGACATCTGGGACGCAGTCTTGGGGCTGGTTGACTGGGGCAGACTGAATGGATGAACTGCTCGCTAGCTTCCCCTGACCAGGTTGTTTTATATCTGGAAAGCAAAACTCTGTGGCTGGCGGTTTATAGTGAAACCATATAGGAATCAACAGCATAGATATTTTATACGTCTCAATGTTTTATGGAATGTTGGAAGTGTTGTTTCCCCATCATGCTTTGCTCTAGGACATGGGTAGGCAACCCTACTTTTGATTTAACCAACTTGGAAGACCAGGTGTGTTGAATTTTAGGCAATAACTAAACTGATCAATTAGCTCAGATGGGCAGGTGTTGTCCCTAGTTTAAACAATCATGCAGCACTCCAGGAACAGGGTTGCTTAGCCCTCTAAGAAATCAAAGACTGTTTGGCTTGACCTATGTCTTTTTCCTTGACTGTCCTCTAGTTCCATTAACTCAAATTATTATTTTTGTCTTGGTGGGTTTCTCTTTCCACAATTAAGCTACTTGGTTACTGAATGGACAACACCAAACCTGTATGAGGTATTGGATTTGTTTGATGGGCGAGCACTAGGCCAGGGGTTCTCAAAGTGAGGTCCATGAAGGTACTGCAGTGGGTCCCCAGCCTCAATTTATTTTAAACTGATTAAACATATTTTGGCCAACGGATCCTTGGAATAAGATGAGGCTGTAAAACAATACAATGTGATATTAATCTACAACAGGGATGGGCTACTCCAGTCCTTGGGGGCCTGATTGGTGTAACCCTTTTGTCCCAGCTAACACACTAAACTAATGTTCTGTTTAGAATGCAGTTTGTTTAATCAGCTGTGTTTTTCTAGGGATGGGGGGGGGGGGGCACACAGCCCCAGCCCTCGGACTAGTTTCCCATCCCTGATCTACAATTGATCTTGTTAACCCTGCACAACATGGGTCTGGGAGGCTCAAAGGAATATATTTTTATGGGCAGTTCTCAATATTTCTTGTGTTCCCCCAAAATGTTTTTATTTAAAGTAACTGTCCAGTCAATCTCAGCTTTAAAGTTAATATTCAATTAACTCGTACCCAAATCATGTTGACATATCTAATACCTGTATTTGTGGCCAAAGCATACATTGCAGGAAATTAACTTCAAAACTGCAACATTCTCTCCAATGCCAAGAGGCGGGCCTTTAAAATGTTCCTTCCCAAGATCCGAGACTTAGTCCGTCCAGTAATTCACTGCTGAAGTCATGGTAAAACTCTGTATGCTATTTTTCTCATTCAAGTTGTTTTGAGGGCGTTCCTGATTAGTTTCCTGTAACAGAAAAGGGTTCCCGGCCCCAAAAAGTTTGAGAATGCATGCGCTAAACTGTGTCCCATGTAGTGAACAATTTCCAACCCCTGCTTGCCTCTCCCAGTTTCAGTTTTGTAATCCTTCAAGAGGAACATGAGTCAGACTGAGCCAGTGTTTCATAATCTTCCACACTGACAATTACACCTAGCCTAATAGCTAACATCCCTGCTGAAACAATACAGTACACCTAGCTAATGTCCCTGCTGAAATGTTGACATATGCTGCATGATTTGAGTGTAGTGCTGTTGCATCTGCCTCTTTACTAGAATTTACTATACACACTAGGTTACTTAAATTTCTCAATCAAAACAGAATCTGCACTAAGGCCGTAATTATAAAACCTACTTGAATACTGAACTCTGTCTTGAACAGGCCTGTGATGACTGTTTTAATTTAATTGAATTTAAGAGAAAATTGGCCTACTTCTTCCTTTGATTACACCACTCTTACCTTTCGCAGATGCCATTGTCTGACTGAACAGACTGGCTATGAGTCATTGTTTGTATCCCAAATGGCACCCTATTCCCTATATGCCTCGCCCAGTTTGGGGCGGCAGGTGGTTAGAGCGTTGGACTTATAACCGAAAGGTTGCATGATCAAATCCCCGAGCTGACAAGGTAAAAAAAAAATCTGCCATTCTGAACAAGGCAGTTAACCCACTGTTCCTAAGCCGTCATTGAAAATAAGTATTTATTCTTAACTGGCTTGCCAAGTAAAATAAAAATATCAAGGGCTGCCCAACCCTCTTCTTGGAGATCTACAGTTCTGTGGGTTTTCAGTCAACCCTAAATTAACACACCTGATTCTACTAATTAGCTGCTCTTTAAGACTTAAATTAGCTGAATCAGAGATGCTAAATTAGGGTTGGACTGAACCGGAAATCTCCAGGAAGAGGGCTGGTATAATTTTCTGGAATTTTCCAGGCTGTTTAAAGGCACAGTCAAGTTAGTGTATGTTAACTTCTGACCCACTGGAATTCTGATGCAGTTAATTATAAGTGAAATAATCTGTCTGGAAACAATTGTTGGAGAAATTACTTGTCATGCACAAATTAGATGTCCTAACCGACTTGCCAATACTATAGTTTGTTAACAAGAAATGTGTGGAGTGGTTGAAAAACTAGTTTTAATGACTCCAACGGAAGTGTATGTAAACCGCCGACTTCAACTGTATATAGTACACTTATTTTGACTAGGGCCCAGGCAATCAGTTTGTCTAATGAACACCTGCTGGAGGCCACACTTTTTTTTTTATTGGAGTCTACATCCTGTTCCTCGGGAACATTAAATTGAGGGAAATGCATGTCTCTGTGAAAATAGGCTGCAAAACTTTCCCATCTGTGTTTCTGTTTTAGCCCAGGTGTCCTAGTTGTGTGTATCAGGTAGTCTAATGGTATCAGATGTTTCTGCTCTTGACATTGTCATGCCAAAACATGGAGTTGGCATGATGGCACAAATACGAGCACTGAGACAAGTAAAGCTGATGCTTGTAGCAAGGTTTCTGTATCATGGATTTTCATGACGGGGTGCTTTTCTATTTATCACCCACCCTACATGTTCCACCGGCCTCAGCTAATGCTGCTAGGCCATAAGAAGGTAGGCTACCTGAGCTAAGGATAAGCTAGCTAAATGATCTAATGTACGGTCCTTCTCCCTGCTGTGACTTTTGTTCATTGGTTGTTTCATTCGCCGACATCCTTTATCACTACCATGTGCGTACACATTAATAGAGGTAGGTCCCCAACTTCACTAAGCTCAGTCAAGCAGCTGTGAGTAATTTTGCTATCGTCAGGTCAGCTGTGATTCAGGTTAGCGGGTCCGCTGCCTGGCGTTCTCCAGAGGAGCGTGCAAAGGAGTCTGGCTTAGGCCTGCTTCCAATTGGTTCCTTATGCAAGTTTTCACCCTGCCCGGAGTTCAGCGGTGTTTATGTTGCCTTAGGCCTCATGGGGGTGATTTGGGGCCATGCTGAGACCTTCATAAATGGCTCATTGAGAGTTTAATTCTTTATTTACTTTATATGCTATCATATCTGATATGAACATCCTGTCTGTGACATAGTCACATTACTAAAGCAACAGTCTATCCTTCCAATATGTTTGTCTGGAGTGTATTTAATAAATCATTGAGTGCCGCAACGGTTGCTAGGATTCAGCTATAAACCCACTGTGCCACCATCGGGACAAATTGGAAACATTGCTCAAAGATGAGCTACTTCTGTACTGTTTACCACATTTACCAAATATCAGAACAATACATTGAACAAATTATCCAATAATTTTGGACTATTTTCAAAGATGTTGACTTTAAAACGTCTTCTCCTGGACCGATTTGGCACCAACTTTGTTATGGCATCTCTGTACCCATGTCTTAAATGCAACTTTTCCCGGGACTCTAGCACTAACAGTGGCTGATATGAGCCAATGAGTTTGCATGACTGTTTTTTCATGTTTAACAGCGCCACCATGCTGCATAACTGAACCATACTTTACAGGTTAGCTAGACTCATATCCCTGAGCATGTGTGCCAAATTTCATCACATGGAATCAACAGATTAAGCTATATTAACATGGGTGCATTATAGCGCCACCGTGTGGTCAATCTGACCGTGCTTGAATATGTTGAGTCTCCAGTGTTTGGAACGGGTACCAAGTTTTGTTACAATACGAATATCCGTGACTGATTTGTGCCAGACCACGCAAATGCGTGTTGGTCAATAGCGGCCATGTTTTATGTACTATGTGCCTTAAAGCTGCAATGTGTAACTTTATGGATGACCAATTTCACAATTTTATTTTAGATCTGTCATTTTCATTGAAAGCAAGTCTAAGCGGTAGATCTGTTCTATGTGCTCTAATTTTATGCTTCCCGTTAAGTTTGCCTTTTACTTTCTGTTTTCTACATCAGATTCAAACTGCTGAAAATACAATATTTTTGATGATGAGAAACATATTTCGTAGTGGTTTACAGTTGAAGTTGGAATTTTATGTACACTTAGGTTGGAGTCATTAAAACTTGTTTTACAACCACTCTACAAATTTATTGTGAACAAACTATAGTTTTGGCAACTTGGTTATGACATCTGCTTTGTGCATGACACAAGTAATTTTTCCAACAATTGTTTACAGACAGATTATTTCACTTATAATTCACTGTATCACAATTCCAGTGGGTCAGAAGTTTACATACACTAAGTTGACTGCCTTTAAACAGCTTGGAAAATTCCAGAAAATGTTGTCATTGCTTTAGAAGCTTCTGATAGGCTAATAGATATACTTTGAGTCAAATGGACATCATTTGAGTCAATTGGAGGTGTACCTGTGTATGTATTTCAATGCTTACATTCAAACTCAGTGCCTCTGTGCTTGACATCATGGGAAAATCAAAAGAAATCAGCAAACCTCCAAGTATGGTTCATCCTGAAAGTACTTTGGTGTGAAAAGTGCAAATCAATCCCAGAACAACAGCAAAGGACCTTGTGAAGATGCTGGAGGAAACGGGTACAAAAGTATCTAAATCCACAGTAAAATGAGTCCCATATCGACATAATCCGAAAGGCCGCTCAGCAAGGAAGAAACCGCCGTAAAAAAGCCAGACTGTGGTTTGCAACTGCGCATGGGGACAAAGATTGTACTTTTTGGACAAATGTCCTCTGGTCTGATGAAACAAAAATTTAACTGTTTGGCCATAATGACCATCCGTTCTGTTTGGAGGAAAAATGGGGAGGCTTGCAATAGAGGTCGACCGATTAATCGGAATGGCTGATTTAAATAGGGCCGATTTCACGGTTTCATAACAATCAGAAATCTGTATATATTTTTTTAAATATATCTATTTTTAATACCTTTTTATTTAACTAGGCAAGTCAGTTAACACATTCTTATTTTCAATGACGTCCTAGGAACGGTGAGTTAACTGCATTGTTCAGGGGCAGAACGGCAGATTTTCACCTTGTCAGCTTGGAGATTCAACCGTGCAACCTTACAGTTAACTAGTCCAACGCAATAACGACCTGCCCCTCTCGTTGCACTCCATAAGAAGACTGCCTGTTACGCGAATGGAGTAAGCCAAGGTAAGTTGCTAGCTAGCATTTAAAAAAAAATCTAATTATAATCACTAGTTAACTACACATGGCTGATGATATTATCTAGCATGTCCTGTGTTGCATATAATCTGACAAAGCATACAAGTATCTATCTGACTGAGCGATGGAAGGCAGAAGCAGGTGCGTAAACATGAATTCAAACTGCACTTTTGTGCATTTTGCCAGCAGCTCTTCGTTGTGCGTCAAGCATTGCGCTGTTTATGACTTCAAGCCTATCAACTCCCGAGATGAGGCTGGTGTAACCGATGTGAAATGGCTAGCTAGTTAGTGTGCGCTAATAGCGTTTCAAACGTCACTCACTCTGAGCCTTGCTCTGCATGGGTAACACTGCCTCAATGGTGACTGGTGCCGTTCTGTTGCTGGTTCGAGCCCAGGGAGGAGCGAGGAGAGGGACAGAAGCTATACTGTTACACCGGCAATACTAAAGTGCCTATAAGAACATCCAATAGTCAAAGGTTAATGAAATATAAATGGTATAGAGGGAAATGGTCCTATAACTACAACCTAAAACTTCTTACCTGGGAATATTGAAGACTCGTGTTAAAAGGAACCGCCAGCTTTCATATGTTCTCATGTTCTGAGCAAGAAACTGAAACGTTAGCTTTCTTACATGGCACATTGCACTTGTACTGTCTTCTCCAACACTTTGTTTTTGCATTATTTAAACCAAATTGAACATGTTTCATTATTGATTTGAGGCTAAATTGATTTTATTGATGTATTATATTAATTTAAAATAAGTGTTAATTCAGTATTGTTGTAATTGTCATTATTACAAATAGGAAAAAATTGGTAGATTTAATCGGTATCAGCTTTTTTGGTACTCCAATAATTGGTATCGACGGTGAAATATCATAATCGGTCAACCTCTAGCTGGCAAGCCAAAGACCGCCATACCAACTGTGAAGCACGGGGGTGGCAGCATAATGTTGTGGGGCTGCTTTGATGCAGGAGGGACTGGTGCACTTCACAAAATAGATGGCATCGTGTGGCAGGAAAATTCTTAAAGTGATGATCCTAACTGACCTAAGACAGAATTTTTACTTGGATTAAATGTCAGGAGTAGTGAAACAGAGGTTAAATGTATTTGTCTAAGTTGTATGTAAACTTCCGAGTTCAACTGTAGATGTTGTTTTGTCACAAACTGAAATTAGGCAAACAATACCAATGTTGGCAACCAGGAAATGTAGCTTACTAATTGCAAAGTGTGGCCTTTACCACGTTTGCGCCATTATCGTTATGCACACTTGCTGCTCCTCATTCAAGCCCCAGGCGGCTAAAGCGTCTCAACCCCAGAG
Organism: Oncorhynchus keta; assembly: GCF_023373465.1. Taxonomy (NCBI): domain Eukaryota; kingdom Metazoa; phylum Chordata; class Actinopteri; order Salmoniformes; family Salmonidae; genus Oncorhynchus; species Oncorhynchus keta. The sequence continues at coordinate 38,390,857 of NC_068424.1, forward strand.
CAACGTTTTCTCCTGTGTGATCTTCGGGGAAGTAGTCTATAATGTTTGCAAGCACCTCCCTCTCAGTTGAAACTCATTAATAAAGTGTACTGTCAAACTAATGTATCTTACTGTAGGGCTCAGTTGATCTTGTAAACTAAAGGTCTGTTGTAGACGTGTAATCAACATGTGAGCTCTGTTTCAACTTCTCCTTAAATTTTATGCAGTGTTGGGATGGCGACAAGAGAGAACCGTGCTAGGTGGAGTCTTGTATCTCCTGTCAAGCTTGTTTATCTTCTTGAAGCTGTCTTTGCTTACTGTGTATATAGGAGCCATGTCTTTGGCTATGTGGTAGGTTACGGCCTTTGTCTATATTTATTTATTTTCCCAATTGGTCGTTAGTCTTGTTTCATCTCTTCAACTCCCGTACGGACTGGGGAGAGGCGAAGGTTGAGAGCCGTAACGCAACCCAGCCGAGCCGCACTGCTTCTTGACACAATGTCGCTTAACCCGGAAACCAGCTGCACCAATATGTCGGAGTACACCTGGCGATCGTGTCAGCGTGCATTGCGCCCAGCCCGCCACAGGAGTCACTAGAGTGCGATGGGATAAGAACATCCCTGTCAGTCAAACCCTTCCCACCAGCAATCCATCCCTGTTTAACATAGGTGGCTGGCTGTAGCTGAGGGGCTTTGCTGCTGTCGAGCTTTTTTCACCTTGCAATTGTCGTAAAGTAGGGGATGGTTCTATAAATGATTTGAATACGTTAGTCGCCACAACACTGAAGCAAGAATATTTTGCGCAACACTTGCATTTGGTTGATATTGGTTTTTCTGTAGCATAAATACTGCCATACCACTGAAGACTCCTTTCTTTGGCACCAAATCAATCTCGTTAGCACTCGCAGCTCTCATATTTCCGAGGTTTAGTGAGGTAAAGCCCCTTTTCTCATCACCAGTGTCTAACTGTACACAGGGACATTTGTGATTGGCCAGCATGTACATGCCATGCCACGTGAGAGCCTGCTTGTGATTAGTCAGCATCCTCTATGCATGTAGAGAGTGAATAGAGTCTAGCGCATCTCATTGGCGGTATCGTAAGTCTATTTTTTTGTTGTATTAATGGATTGTAATAATAATAATAATTACATGAAAATCGCAGGCTCTTGCTATTTATGGATATTGCATGTCAATATCAAATATTTTTTCTGAATTTGATTAATCGTGCCTGGTGTTGAAGGGAATGTGAGCTGGGTGTTGCATCATGATTTGCTTCAACTGCTAACAGAAGACCTAAGACTGGCCTGTTAATGTTTGTAGACTAGCTTCAGATACTAGCTTATCTCTGTTAATATTGTAGTTGTAATAGGATGTTCAGTCTTGCTCTGATGCACTGTTTGCATTGTTTGTTATAAAAAAAATAAACAACATTAACTGTTTTCGGCAGCAAGCTGCCTTAATTAACCTGTCAGGGAACGGGGTTCCGCTAGCCAACAGCCAATGAAATTGCAGGGCGCCAAATACAAATCAACAGAAATCTCATAAATCAAATTTCTCAAACATACAAGCATTTTACACCATTTTAAAGATACAATTCTCGTTAATCCAGCCACAGTGTCTGATTTCAAAAATGCTTTACAGCGAAGCTCCACAAACAATTGTTAGGTCACCACCAAGTCACAGAAAAATCCTGCCATTTTTCCAGCAAAAGAGAGGAGTCACAAAAAGCACAAATAGTGATGAAAATTAATCACTAACCTTTGATCTTCATCAGATGACACTCATAGGACTTCATGTTACACAATACATGTATGTTTTGTTCGGTAAAGGGCATATTTATATCCCAAAAATCTAATTTTACATTGGCGTGTTATGTTCAGTAGTTCCAAAACATGCAGTGATTTTGCAGAGAGCCACATCAATTTGCAGAAATATTCATTATAAATGTTGATGAAAATACAAGTTGATGAAAATACAAGTGTTTTGCATGGAACTTTAGATGAACTTCTCCTGAATGCAACCGCTGTGTCAGATTTCAAAAAACTTTACGGAAAAGCATAATCTACGGCGCCCAGAGCCCAAAACAGCCAAAAGAAATATCCGCCATGTTGCGCAGTCAACATTAGTCAGAAATAGCATTATAAATATTCACTTAATTTTGCTCTTCATCAGAATGCACTCCCAGGAATCCCAGTTCGACGACAAATGTTTGATTTGTTCCATCAAGTCCATTTATGTCCAAATAGCTTCTTTTGTTAGGGCGTTTGGTAAACAAATCCAAACGTGTGTTCGGGTCCAGCCGAACATCGGCCGAAAAGTTCAAAAAGTTATATTACAGGTCGTAGCAACTTGTCAAACTAAGTATAGAATCAATATTTAAGATGTTTATATCATAAGTGTTCAATAATGTTCTGACCAGAGAATTCCTATGTCTGTAGAAAAGCAATGGAACATCGCTACCGTTCACGTGAGCGCGCCAGTCCGAGGCTGTGGCACTGTGCCAGACCACTCACTCAAAGAGCTCTTTTGAGCCCCTCCTTTAGAGTAGAATCCTCAAACCAGGTTCTAAATACTGTTGACACCTAGTGGATGCCCTGGGAAGTGAAACAACTAATATCACCCTGTATCTTCAATGGGGGCTGAAAACCTCAGTGGAAAACCTCAGATTTTCCACTTCCTGGTTGGATTTTTTTCTCCGTTTTTTTGCCTGCCATATGAGTTCTGTTATACTCAAAGACATCATTTAAACAGTTTTAGAAACGTCAGTGTTTTCTATCCAAATGTACTAATTATATGCATATTCTAGCTTTTACGGCTGAGTAGCAGGCAGCTTAATTTGGGCACGTTTTTCATCCAAGCCACCCAATACTGCCCCCTACCCCAAAGAAGTTAATGTAGTTGTGCACAAGCACAAATCGCCATATCAGTAATTTTTGTACTGTCCGACTCTGCCATCTTGGTCATTTTTACTTGGCATGAAAGTTATCCCAGCCCTAAAAACCTACTGTTTTTCAGCAAACTCTCCGGTCCTCTGATAATACTTATCCCGTGTGAATCGTCATCCCTGTGATTTGAGTGATATTAGAGTTTTAACAGGTGCTGCACACAGTTTGGATAAGAACATAGGAACAAATTGATGCTTAAAACAAAAGTGCTATGCACTTAGCTTACAGATGAAGGAACTGTTTTGTCACACATCAACTTTCCAAGTGCCATACTTCTCTTTTTAAAATATGAAGTAGATGATATTGTGCCAATGAAATTGACATTCTTCAGTTAATTAAATGTCTGCATGGGTTACATGGTTCTTATTGATATGCGTTATTATTTAGACTTTCTCGGAATTGAAGGCCCGTTAGGCCAATATTAGGCTATCCATACACCTTTGAAATGTCTTCACGTCTAGAAGAGCCCCCGGGCTGACGTCATAACAGTTAATTTTGAATGAGGAAAAAAAAAATATTACAGGGGTAAAACTAATCCCACTGTAAAAACAACGGACATGCTGGGGTGATAATTACATAACCGATGTCCAATAGTAATACTAGTCCCCTGCGAATAGGGCTGAAGTATGGAAAAATACATGTTTTACATTTTCTAGCAATCAATTGATCTAAAAAAAAAAAAACACTTGCGGTTGAACAAGATTTTTAAAAGTCTGGGACAGCCCAACTGTTTCTAGCTACTCAACCAACCTAATGAGAACTTGAGTGCGTGTACATGAATCCCAAAGTGTTTAGACTCACCTGTACTGATATTGTTTTAAATTGATCTGAGGATGTTGAACGTCAGACCTCGAATTCCCCTGAATTGATTTCCCCCATAATGTGAATTAAAATTGGATGAGTACTGTGAATGTGACCTCGGATGGGGACAATGGACCTACTTTTGGATAGTCGGGGGGGTAAGCCTATATGTTGAATTGCTGGGGGGGCTTAACCTTTTCACAGGTACCAACAAACCTGTGTGAACCTTCACACAGTGGTCCCTGCCACGCATGCTTAAACCGGTTGGATTAGAAAGCTCACCAAGAACGTACAGTTTCGATTGACGCAACAGTAAGCGTTTGAGCTAGCCACACATTTCTTTTAGAACCATTTTGCACAAACAGTCCTTAAGTTATGTCCTGAATGTGACAAGTTTATTTTGGAATGCAATGTTAATACATTCACAGAAATAGCAACAGCATACATAATCATCCAAACGAGAAAATGTGGACTACATTCGTCCACGCACTGAGGAGACATTGATGTAACACAAGCATATTAGGAAACTTTAGGCTGACAGAGACCACTATGAATTATCTAATACCAATTACTATTTATAATACTTCACGGGTGAGCTCAACATTGATCTAAATATTTGAGTAAGTAATCATCGATGGGTAGTTTGTGCCGCCATGTATAAGAGACAAGATTAGTTTGGTCTGTTTACAGTGTGCATTTTGGAGGGGGTGTGTCGTCTACGATCAGTTACTTACCTTCATTCACTTCCGGAAGTTTACTCGAAAGATGAGGGAACCATTCCTTGACCTCAATAAATTTATGGTCTGACAGACGTTTACATGACACCCAGAATGCATTATATAATGTCAACAAACATGGCGCCACGCATAGCTGGCAAATTGCTTAGCATTAGCTCATTATAATTAGTACGACCTTCAAAAGTATTTTACACACATCATAGGTGTCCATTACAATTTATGCAATAATCGGAATGCATTATTTGTCACCAGTACATGAAAAGGTGAATAAAACTGTACATACATACATCCAAGCATGCATACATATTTCATGCTACAGTAGAAACGACAACACGAAAATAAGGCACTTACTTTGATAGGAATGCACACATCCAAACACCATTTGTAAGGAAAACAACAATGGAGGCAATGTGAGCTCCAGCCAGAAAATAAACGTAAAATGCCTATTGCAGTTGCAAACGGCAGAAAATTAATGGAATATCTACATATGCGTACAGAGGCCCATTATCAGAAACCATCACTCCTGTGTTAGCTAATCCAATTTTGTCATTTTAAAAGGCTAATTGGTCATTACCACAGCTGAAAACTGTTGTGCTTGTTAAAGAAGCAATAAAACTGGCCTTTAGACTCGTTGAGTATCTGGAGCATCATTTGTGTTTTTACAGGCTTAAAATGGCTAGAAACACAACTTAATTCTGAAACTCATCAGTCTATTCTTGTTCTGAGAAATGAAGGCTATTCTAAGTTCTTTGTTGCCTAAATTTTATTTGTGTGCTTCTACTTATGCGTACATCATGTAGTCATTGTAAAAATGTCAGCGTAGATCCCTGAACTATAATAGTAAATACGCAATATCACTCAGCATTTTGTGGCAGGACAGGCACTTTGTTGATGCTTAATGTTCAGTTGTAGATATGTTTGCTTTTATTATTGTATCTAAATGATTTATTTTAACATTGGTTAAAAGACGCAGGTCACAAAAGTGAAATTAAGCAGTTATACCCCATTATTACTTACTGTTAATCATTGTTTCTGAAACATTAGAAAGCGTGCTCAGTTTGATTTTTGGTGTAATTACGTATAATTAATTTTTGAACTGCCGCAGTTGTAGTGTAGGTCCTACTGACCTTTACCTTCCTCCCCCACAGGAGCACCATCTACAGCGGGCTATCTCGGCACAGCAGGTGTATGGGGAGAAACGGGACAACATGGTCATCCCCGTCCCCGAAGCAGGGAGCAACATCGCCTACTACGAGTCCCTATACCCTGGGGACTTCAAGATGCCAAAGCAGCTCATTCACATACAACGTAAGGAGTATTATTGTTCGTGTAGCCTGTTTGTCAGCGGTCTTTGTTTTTCTGTTGTCTCTTTGGTCAGACGGTATATGTTTGTTTTTCTTCTCTTGAGTGTGCTTTGCGTGTGTGCGCATACTGCAGTTTGTATTCATGCTGCTGTGTGTGTGTGTGTGTGTGCAGTGCATGTGTGCTCTGTCTGGGGTATGTTTAAAGCCCCAGTGCAGTCAAAATGTGGTGTTGCTATGTTATATACACTGCTCAAAAAAAATAAAGGGAACACTAAAATAACACATCCTAGATCTGAATGAATATTCTTATTAAATAATTTCCCCCCTACATAGTTGAATGTGCTGGCAACAAAATCACACAAATTATCAATGGAAATCTAATTCATCAACCCATGGAGGTCTGGATTTGGAGTCACACTCAAAATTGAAGTGGAAAACCACACTACAGGCTGATCCAACTTTGATGTAATGTCCTTAAAACAAATCAAAATGAGGCTCAGTAGTGTGTGTGGCCTCCCGACAATGCCTGGGCATGCTCCTGATGAGGTGGCGGATGGTCTCCTGAGGGATCTCCTCCCAGACCTGGACTAAAGCATCCGCCAACTCCTGGACAGTCTGTGGTGCAACGTGGCGTTGGTGGATGGAGCGAGACATGATGTCCCAGATGTGCTCAATTGGATTCAGGTCTGGGGAGCGGGCGGGCCAGTCCATAGCACCAATGCCTTCCTCTAGCAGGAACTGCTGACACACTCCAGCCACATGAGGTCTTTCATTGGGAGGAACCCAGGGCCAACTGCACCAGCATATGGTCTCACAGGGGGTCTGAGGATCTCATCTCTGTACCTAATGGCAGTCAGGCTGCCTCTGGCGAGCACATGGAGGGCTTTGCGGCCCCCCAAAGAAATGCCACCCCACACCATGACTGACCCACCGCCAAACCGGTCATGCTGGAGGATGTTGCAGGCAGCAGAACGTTCTCCACGGCGTCTCCAGACTGTCACGTCTGTCACGTGCTCAGTGTGAACCTGCTTTCATCTGTGAAGAGCACAGGGCGCCAGTGGCGGATTTGCCAATCTTGGTGTTCTCTGGCAAATGAAAAACGTCCTGCACGGTGTTGGGCTGTAAGCACAACCCCCACCTGTGGACGTCGGGCCCTACCACCCTCATGAAGTCTGTTTCTGACCGTTTGAGCAGACACATGCACATTTGTGGCCTGCTGGAGGTCATTTTGCAGGCCTCTGCCAGTGCTCCTCCTGCTCCTCCTTGCACAAAGGCGTAGGTAGCGGTCCTGCTGCTGGGTTGTTGCCCTCCTACGGCCTCCTCCACGTCTCCTGATGTACTGGCCTGTCTCCTGGTAGCGCCTCCATGCTCTGGACACTACGCTGACAGACACAGCAAACCTTCTTGCCACAGCTCGCATTAATGTTCCATCCTGGATGAGCTGCACTACCTGAGCTACTTGTGTGGGTTGTAGACTCTGTCTCATGCTACTACTAGAGTGAAAGCACCGCCAGCATTCAAAAGTGACCAAAACATCAGCCAGGAAGCATAGGACCTGAGAAGTGGTCTGTGGTCCCCACCTGCAGAACCACTCCTTTATTGGGAGTGTCTTGCTAATTGCCTATCATTTCCACCTGTTGTCTATTCCATTTGCACAACAGCATGTGAAATGTATTGTCAAATCAGTGTTGCTTCCTAAGTGGACAGTTTGATTTCACAGAAGTGTGATTGACTTGGAGTTACATTGTGTTGTTTAAGTGTTCCCTTTATGTTTTTGAGCAGTGTATATATTTCCACACTAAGGTTGGAGTAATAGTGTCAAATTGTGAAAATTATGGTCATGTAGTTTTAGTTTAAGAGTAGTTTCAAAAGACCCTGAAATTTATTTTATGGTGGGATGGAGTTTTGGCCTTCCATGTTGACATCACCATGCGGTAAATTAGTTAGGTGCAATACATCAATAAGATAGCGTTTCAAACCTCTCTGCCAATAAAGGCTTCTTTTTTTAGGTTTCCCCTTCCAACTCAGACCAATAACAGACAGTCGTAGTAAAATTCTTGTTTGAGAAATTGCTCTTTAAAAACCTGTTTTTTGTTTCTGTTTTTTTTTTCTTCTTTTTTATGTTCATCACTGTAAGGTACTTAATTGTTACTCAAAGAATTTGATATTGAGATTAAATTGGCTGCATTGGACCTTTAAGTGATTGTCAGCCCCTGGGGATTCTCTAATAGCAGCAGTGTGATCCAGAGGTGTCCTGTGGTCTGAAAACATTTGAGCACACTCGCACAGTGAGAGAGGGCACATATGGGAAGGTAGAAGGGCACAGGCTAGGCAGGGGTTGTGGGACACTGAATAGTCTAAGCCCAGGGGACCCCCTCTCAGCCCCAGCTCACAAACACTCCTGTCAGCTCTGTTTTTTCCTAAGGGGCTTTCATGTCGAACCAAAGGCAAAGGGGGGGGCAGGCTTTTTGCAAGCTTAGTGTATTTCTGGAGTTCGCTGCATTAAGCTGCTGATTGTGATCTGCGCTAAATTTAGAAACGTGTGTTTTTACCAGAGTTCCTATGGTCATCTTTCTGTAACCCCTATTCACTATTAAGTACACTGTTTTTCTAGGGCCCTGGTGGTCTGTTAAAAAGTAGTGCACTATATAGGGAATTGGGTGCCCTTTGGGAAGTACTACCACTTGGGAAGTGTTGGAACATGTTCTTGGGCTAAAAGGCACGAGTATGGACTGAAGATGGTGGTGCAGAATGCCTTGTGAAAAAGCGTAGAAATTAATGTGCTTTATCGCTGATCTACTCACTCCTGGCCAAAATCATCCAAACTGGATAATAACTCAAAACAACTTGTAAGGTTAGAGAATTTTATTAACATACTACTGACGCAGTCAACACCAAAACATGGCGTAGAGTTAACACAGACAAAATGAAAAACCAACCTCTAAAAGAAAACTAATAGACTCTAAGACTGACACGGATGACCGTAAATAATAAAATGGGTAAAATCCCAAAAATACAACAGTTTATAAGTAAACTATAAATTCACTTTTCTAGTTAGGGAATTTTTGTTAGAATTAATTATTTAATTTTTACGTATACTATTTATAAATATACTGAACAAAAAATATATAAATGCAACAGAATTGTAATGAAGTCATTAGGCCCTAATCTATGGATTCCACATGGCTGGGAATACAGATATGCATCTGTTGGTAACAATACATAAAAAATAAAATAGTTTTTTTTAAAGTAGTGGCGTGGATCACAAAACCAGTCACTATCTGGTGTGACCACCATTTGCCTCGCGCAGCGCGTCACATTTCCTTCGCTTGTGGCCTGTGATTGGACATACTGCCAATTTCTCTAAAATAATGTTGGAGGCTTATGGTAGGGAAATTAACATTCAATTCTCTGGCTACAGCTCTGATGGACATTACTGCAATCAGCGTGCCAATTGTTCGCTGTGGCATTGCGTTTTGTCAAAACTGCACATTTTAAAACTCTATCTTACTGTCCACAGCACAAGATGCATCTTTGTAATGATTGTGCTGTTGAATCAGCTTCTTGATATACCACCCTGTTAGGTGGATAGATTATCTTGGCAAATAAGAAATGCACACTAACAGGGATGTAAACAAATTTGTGCACAATTTGAGACGATTTATTCACACTTGGAAAATTTCCGGGTTCCCCCCCCTAGCTCAATAAACATGGGACCAACACTTTACATATTGTGTTGTATATTTTTCTTCGGTGTAGAAAGCTGGTCAAATTGTTAAAGATTTTGCTACCATGGAAAGGACAATACCTGTGTATTTGTGGAAAAATCACCTTGATTAATTCTTTAGTCATATCCTAGTTGACCTATTTACTTATGGCCCTGCCTACTTCTGACAACTTGTTTTTATTAATTACATGAGCACAAAATATTCTGCTTTATTTGAAACCGCAAGCCAGACACAATTTAAACGGGCCTATGTGCCTTCAGAAAGTATTCATACCCCTTGACATATTCCACATTTTGTTACAGCCGGAATTAAACATTGATTATAAATACTGACTTATTTTTTCTTCTCGCCAATTTACTAACACTACCCTATAATGACGATGTAAAAACACCTTTTAAGACGTTTTTGCAAACATTGAAAATTAAATACGGATATCTAATTTACTTAATTATTCATACCTCTGAGTAAGTACTAATCAAATCCAATCAAACTTTTTATTAGTCACTTACCCATGGTTAGCCGATATTAATGTGAGTGTAGCGAAATGCTTGTGCTTCTAGTTCCAACAGTGCAGTAATATCTAACAATTCCCCAACTACCGAATACACACATCTAAAAGGATGAGTGAGAATATGTACATATAAGTATATGGATGAGCCATGGGCGGCATAGGCAAGGTCCAGTAGACTGTATAAAATACAGTATATGAGTCAAAGACGTGTAAGGTTTTCCAAGTAGCAAAAAAATGTTTCACCATTGCCCTTATTCACGGTTGCGATGGTGTTCTTCGGCTTGTCATTATGGCCAAACAGTTCTATTTTTGTTTCATCAGACCAGAGGACATTTGTCCAAAAATTACGATCTTTGTCCCCATGTGCAGTTGCAAACCGTAGTCTGTTTTTTTTAATGGCAGTTTTGGAGCAGTAGGTTCTTCCTTGCTGAGCGGCCTTTCAGGATATGTTGATATAGGACTTGTTTTACTGTGGATATAGATACTTTTGTGCCTGTTTCCTCCAGCATCTTCACCTGGTCCTTTGCTTTTGTTCTGGGATTGATTTGCACTTTTCACACCACAGTACGTTCATCTCTAGGGGACAGAACACGTCTCCTTCCTGAACGGTATGACTGCTGCATTTTCCCATGGTGTTTATACTTGCGTGCTATTGTTTGTACAGATGAACGTGTTACCTTCAGGCGTTTGGAAATTGCTCCCAAGGATGAACCAGATGTGGAGGTCTAAACAAATAAATAATTCGGAAGTCTTGGCTGATTTCTTTAGATTTTCCCATGATTTCAAGCAAAGAGACACTGAGTTTGAAGGCCTTGAAACCATCCACAGGTTCAACTCCGATTGACTCAAATTATGTCAATTAGTTTCATGATTACCATCATGTGATATGCTTTAAAATGGCTTTTTACTTTTGTTATACTTAATGACATTGAAACACAGAAGTCTGGACAAAAGGTAAAATATTTTTTAGATACAGTATGTCACCCATTATACTATATATTGTTGCAAACACTAACACAATTATGCCATGGGAGTTCATTTATATTTTCAATTTTAAAATTGCACAGGGTGGGGTTGAGACCCAGGGCCTCCAGCTTGATGAAGAGCTTGGAGGGTACTATGGTGTTCAATGCTGAGCTGTAGTCAATGAACAGCATTCTTAAATGGGTATTCTTTTCGTCCAGATGGGATAGGGCAATGTGATGGTGATTCTGTCATCTGTGGACCAGTTGGAGCGGTATGCAAACTGAAGTGGATCTAGGGTGGCCGGTAAGGTGGCTGCGATATGATCCTTGACTAGCCTCTCAAAGAACGTTATGTTGACAGAAGTGAGTGCTCTAGGACGGTAGTAGTTCAAGTCTTTGCCTTCTTGGGTACAGGAACAATGTTAGCCTTCTTGAAGCATGTGGGGACAACGGCCTGGGATAGTTAGCGATTGCATATGTCTGTAAACACACCAGCTAGCTGGTCTGCGCTGCTCTGAGGATGTGGCCAGGGATGCCGTCTGGGCCAGCAGCCTTGCGAGGATTAACGCATTTAAATGTTTTACTCACGTCAGCCATGGAAGAAGAGAGGGGGCACAGTCTTTGTTAGCAAGCCGTTACGGTGGCACAGTATTATCCTCAAAGCGGGCAAAGATTGTGTTTTGGTTTGTCTGGAAGCGTGACGTCAGTGTCTGACGTGGCTGTTTTTGTAGTCTGTGATTTCCTGTGGACCCTGCCACATATTTCTCGTGTCTGAGCCGTTGAATTACAATTCCACCTTGTCCCTGTACTGGCATTTCGCCTGTTTGATTGCCTTGCAGAGGGAATAACTACACTGTTTATATTCAACCATATTCCCAGACCTCTTTCCATGGTTAAATGCAGTGCATCGCACTTTCAGTTTAGTGCGGACCAATGCATTTCTTTATAAACGCACTCACCAAGTCAGCGTATAGGTCAATGTTGTTCTGAGGTTGACCAACATATTCCAGTCTGCGTGATCAAAACAATTGTGAAGAGTTGTTTCCTATTGGTCAGACCAGGGTTGAATGGTTCTCGTCACTGGTACATCCCGTTTGAGTTTCTGCCTATAAGACGGAACGAGCAAAATGGCGTGTGGTCAGATTTGCCGAATGGGAGAGCAGGGGGGGGCTTTGTATGCGGAGTTAGAGTAGCAGTGGTCGAGAGAATAATCCCTGTGTGTCGTGCAATCAATATGCTGATAGAATGTAGGTAGCCGTGTTCTCAAATTTGTTTTGTTAAAATCCCCAGCAACAAATGCAGCCTCCGGATATATAGATTACATAGAGTCCAGTGAAGTTGCTTGAGGGCAGTTCACTTGTGGGGGAACGTACACAGCTGTGACTATAACGGACGAGAATTCTCTTGGTTGGTAAAATGGCCGGCATTTAATTGTAAGGAATTCTAGGTCGGGTGAGCAGAAGGACTTGAGTTCCTGTATGTTGTTATGATTACACCATGAGTTGTTAATCATAAAGCATACACCCCGCCCTTCCTCTTCCTAGAGATGTTTATTTCTGTCGGCGCGGTGCATGGAGAAGCCCGCTGGCTGAACCGATTCCGACAACATATCCCGAGAGAGCCATGTTTCTGTCTCTCTGGAAGGCAACCCTTGCTCGTATTTCGTCTACCTAGAGACTGGACATTGGCGAGTAGTATACTCTGGAACGATGTGCACGTCTACGGAGCCTGACCAGAAGGCCGCTCCGTCTGCCCCTTCTGCTGCGGCGGTGTTTTGGGTCGGCTACTGGGGATCAGATCCATTGTCCTGGGTGGTGTTCCGAACAGAGGATCCGCTTCGGGAAAGTCGTATTCCTGGTCGTAATGTTGGTAAGTTGACGTTGCTCTTATCCAATAGTTCTTCCCGGCTGTATGTAATCATCTTTGGCAGCGATTTTAAAGCTTTGAATGTTTGTGTAAGTCTCTTAGTGCTTTCCACACGTGGATTGTGCTACATTTGCCCATCTTATTATTTTTTAATTCCTCAAGGTCTGTCAAATTGGTTGTTGATCATTGCTAGACAACCATTTCAGGTTTTGCCAGGATATTTAAGTCAACTGTAACTTGACCACACGTCTTGGTAAGCAACTGCGGTGTAGATTTGACCATTTAGGTTATTGCCCTGCTGAAAGGTGAATTCATCTCCCAGTGTCTGTTGGAAAGCAGACCGAATCAGTTTTTCCTCTTGGATTTTACCTGTGTTTTGAGCTTTATTGCTTTCTCTTTTTTTTATCTTGAGAAACTCAAGTCCTTTACGATTACAAGCATACCCATAACATGATGCAGCAACCACTATGCTTGAAAATATGGAGAGTGGTACTCGGTAAAGTGTTGTTTTGGATTTGCCCTAAACACAACTCTTCGTATTCGGGACAAAAAGTGAACTGCTGTGCTACATGTTTTGCAGTATTACTTGAGTGCCTTGTTGCAAACAATGCATTTTGGAATATTTTTTATTCTGTGCAGGCTTTGTTCTTTTCACACTGTCAATTAGGTTAGTATTATGGAGCAATGTTGTTAATCCATCCTCAGTTTTCTCCTATCACAGCCATTTAAATCGTAACTGTTTTAAAGTCACCATTGGCCTCATGGTGATAACTTCAACATTAATAACTTCAACATGCTTAAAGGGATATTTAATGGCTGTTTTTTTAAACAACCAATTGGATAACCTCCCTGGTCTTTGTGGTTGAATCTGTTTGAAATCCACTGCTCGACTTAGGGACCTTACAGAGAATTGTATGTGGGGGGTACAGAGATGAGGCATTCATTCAAAATCATGTTTAACACCATAATTACACACAGTCCGTGAAACTTATTATGTGACTTGTTAAGCACATTTTTACTCCTGAACAAATTTAGGCTTGCAATATCATAGGGGTTGAATACTTACTGACTCAAGACATTTCAGCTTAAAATGTTTATTTGGCAAAGAATTTGGATAACATGGTAACAATTTGACATTATGGGGTATTGTGTAGGCCAGTGACGAAAAAAATCTTAATTTAACCCATTTTAAATTCAGGCTGCAACACAAAGTACGTAAAATCGAGGGGTGTGAATACTTTCTGAAGCACTGTATATAATGAATTCGGAGGAGGGAAGTTATTTTAAATATTAAAGCGTTGGATCTCTTACTAAAGGCTCTAGTCATACAAAAACTATACTTAAATCTGAACTGGTTCTCAAGCAGATTGTAAGAATGTCTCATCCTGTGTTCAAAAATGACATTTTCCCCTTCATCCAGATAGCCTCTCACTTTTGGTTATTTGAAGATAACTTCATCTCCAAAATATATCTATTTTTATAACAAGCCATAGAAAGCTGGTTTGCAATTTCAGTTTGAGCCACAAGAAAAGGCAGAAATATTTGAACAAATATTATGGTTAAACTCAAATATACAAATTTATAAAGAAAAAAGACAAACATTTGGGGGATGATGTTTGTACATATAAATAGGACTGGTGGAGTTGTTACACATGCAGCTCTATCAAAAAGTATATCCAACTGATTGCAGCATTACCTCAAACGGAGGAGGCAAGTGTGAAGGGGAGAAGTTAAGGAACTTCTTTCGGCCCTGCATAAAATACCAAAATTGTGATAAAGTATACCAGTTTCATTTAATGACCAAAACATGTAGAGATGTGCCATACAGGTTGCAAAACAGTTAGGAGATTTTCAATGTACCGATTCTACGGCACATTGTTTATGAATTATACACAATACAACGGCAGATTCAAAACGTAGTTTTCAATTTAAATTATACAACTACCTTGAAACCTATAGAATTTTTATTTATTTATTAGACCTTTTATTTAATAGGCAAGTCAGTTAAGAACATATTCTTATTTTCAATGACGGCCTAGGAACATTGGGTTAACTGCCTGTTCAGGGGCAGAACGACGGATTTGTACCTTGTCAGCTCGGGGGTTTGAACTTGCAACCTTCCGGTTACTAGTCCAACGCTCTAACCACTAAGCTACCCTGCCGCCCCAGAATGTTATTTGTATGGGGGATACAACTAACCCATCTCTGCACATTTTTTCTGAGAAGAGACCGTATCATTAGATCACTTGTTTAGGTATGTGGCTTGTTTTTGGTCGCAAGTTCAGGAATGGCAAAATTGCAACATTTACTTGGCGCTAACGCTGCAAATGCATGACTGATGATTTTGAAAAGTTCTAATTGATCAGTAATAGAATACTCACAGCAAAAATGGTTCTTTAATTTACAATCTGTAGAAACTATTAGAATGGAGAAGTTAACAACTTTTAGTGGAACAAATGTCAGTAAGAAATCAAAACTGGATGGTCTTCAGAGATAGATGGGAGGAGTTGAGGGTAGCTGAACGCTGGGACTAAAAACAAAATATAACTAATGTAAAATATACTGCCGTAAAATGTATATATTATGTACTCTTCAAATAAAAATGTCCCCTTTTCAGCACCTTGTCTTTCAAAGATGTTTATTGTAAAGGGGTTAAACACCATTTCCCATGCTTGTTCAGTGAACCATAAACAGTTAATGAACATGCGCCTGTGGAGCGATCATTAAGACACTAACAGCTTACACACGGTAGGCAATTAAGGTCAGGTATGAAAACTTAGGACACTAAAGAGGCCTTTCTACTGCCTCTGAAAAACGCCAAAAGAAAGATGCCTAGAGTCCCTGCTCATCTGCGTGAATGT
Source organism: Oncorhynchus keta (assembly GCF_023373465.1). Lineage (NCBI taxonomy): Eukaryota > Metazoa > Chordata > Actinopteri > Salmoniformes > Salmonidae > Oncorhynchus > Oncorhynchus keta. Next base: position 38,406,553 of record NC_068424.1, read on the forward strand.
GCCTTAGGCATGCTGCAAGGAAGCATGAGGACTGCAGATGTGGCCAGGGCAATAAATTGCAGTGTCCGTATAATCTCAACGCTGTGCGTTACAGTGAAGACATCCTCCTCCCTCATGTGGTAGCCTTCCTGCCGGCTCATCCTGACATGACCCTCCAGCATGACAATGCCACCAGCCATACTGCTCGTGATTTCCTGCTAAACTGAAATGTCAGTGTTCTGCCATGGCCAGCGAAGAGCCCAGATCTCAATCCCATTGAGCATGTCTGGGACATGTTGGATCGGAGGGTGAGGGCTAGGGCCATTCCTCCAGAGACGTCCGTGAACTCACAGCAAGACCTGGCAAATCTGGTGCAGTCCACGAGGAGGGGATGCACTAAAGTGCTTAATGCAGCTGGTGGCCACACCAGATACGAACTGACTTTTGTTTTTGACTCCCCTCTTTGTTCAGGGACAGACACATTGTTCAATTTCTGTTAGTCACATGTCTGTAGAACTTGTTCAGCTTGTCTGAGTTGTTGAATCTTATGTTCATTGAAATATTTACACATGTAAAGTTTGCTGAAAATAAATGCAGTCAACAGATGGGGAACGTTTCTTAAGCTGGAAGTAGAAGCCTACGTGTTGTTGTCCATTTAGTTTACTCCAATTAGGGGAGAGGTGGTAAGGTCAGGGAGAAATAATAAAGGAACATATTTATTACAAAAGAAAATATGGGGAATTTGAAAGGATACATATAATTACATTGTTAGCTCACACAATTTATCTGCAATATATTAAAGCTGGTCTACCACTTAAAACAATATATCTAAAAAAAACAAGTTGGTTATTTTTTGTTTACTTCAACCTGTCTTCTTCAACCTGTCTTCTCTATCACAGCTTTCAGTTTGGATACAGAGCAGCCGGACTACGACCTGGATTCAGAGGATGAGGTGTTTGTGAATAAGCTGAAGAAGAAGATGGAGATCACCTCTCTGCAGTTTGAGGACATGATCGACCGGCTGGAGAAAGGCAGTGGCACGCAGGTACTTTACCAAACGACAATGCTGAAGGCAGTTCTCTCAGAAAATGGGGCATATGCCAGTGTTTATCAAACCTTTTGTCGACTACCTTTCTGCTTATTTGATAAAAGTTGAAAGGCTTGAGTACTAGAAAGAACAGTGTGACTAAATGTGTGTTGTCTGCTCAGCTGGTGAACCTGCAGGAGGCTAAGCTGCTGCTGAAGGAGGATGACGAGCTGATCAAGGAGGTGTTTGACTACTGGACCAGGAAGAGGAAAAACTGTAAGAGCAGTTCTCTCATCCCCACGGTGAAGCAGGAGAAGAGGGACGGATCTAGCACCTCAGACCCCTACGTGGCCTTCCGCAGGAGGACCGAGAAGATGCAGACTAGAAAGGTGAGCCACGTCCTAGGTAGGATGACGGAACTGAACAAGGGCTGCATTCAAGTATTATAAACCATTTCACTTTCAGAAAGGTGGCCTTTTCACAGGGCATTGGAACCCAGGGCATGGTTGAGGGAATGTTCTTACCCACCTTTCTGTATTCACTAGTGTGTAATTTAGCCATTAACTATTCTCAGGAAGTGACAGTATAGCAGAGAACCCAGTTAACATTTTAAAGTAGGAAAATGCCTAACTTAAATGCTGCTCCCATGCTTTATTCCTGCACCAACATAGATGTTAACATCTAACTTGTGTCTGCAGAACCGTAAGAACGACGAAGCTGGGTATGAGAAGATGCTGAAACTGCGGAGGGATCTGAGCCGAGCAGTCACTATTCTGGAGATGATTAAGAGGAGGGAGAAGAGCAAGAGAGAGCTGCTCCACCTCACCCTGGAGATTGTAGAGAAGAGGTGATACATATTTGATATTTTTTATGTTTTATTCATATGAATGAGGGAGACTGTCATCACCGTGAGAAAAGAATGGATAACTTTGTAATCAAAACCCCACCATTTCTCTCTGGGATTTAGTTAATGGATTTTTCTGCTGTTGTGGATTATGAATTAATTGTCCCCGAAATCAATGAAACAGTTATTTTCTCCGCGGTTGTAGCAGACTATTAACTGAAACGTTTTTTTTTTTTTGACAAACCGGCCACTTTTATCTGTGGCAATCTGCAGTAGCCTGTCTGGTTGATTAAAAATGCTATGTTTGTTCAAAAAAAGATGTGCTAATACCCATCATACAGGATGCGTCCCAAATGGCACCTGATTCCCTAGTACTCTATGGGCCCTGGTCAAAAGTAGTGCACAGGATAGGGAATATGGGAAGCATCCTGTATGATGGTATTAGCATGTTTTTTTTTAAGGAGACAGGCTCTGCTGCTCATTAATTGGCAGCATCGTTCAGTGTTCTGTTTTGCATGCATTATCAAATAGAGTTCACCTTATTTTTGCAGTAAGGTCGAAGCAATGAGCTCATTGACTTTGACTCGTTACACTGCTGCCCATTAAAAAAGAATGGCATTGTCAGCACAGAATGGAATAGAATAAGCTAGGCTTACTGTTGGTTAGTTGCGTATTATATTTCTTAATACTTATTTTGGGGGTTGTTGTTCCCTTGTGGAGCAGTCTATAATGCGTCCCAAATGGCAGCCTATTTCCTATATAGTGCACTACTTTTGAAGAGGGCACATTGTGCTCTGGACAAAAGTAGTGCACTATATCGGAAAAAGGGTGCCATTTGGGACTTAACTATCCAAATATCACGTATTAGAATGGAAGAGATTTCATCTGAAAGTAGCTGTCACTGACTTCAGACTCTGATTTGTAGTGACATTGCAATTTCCGCCTGTTATCAGTCTGGTGGTTCCTTTTATTCCTATGGTTTTATTTTTACTTAGTTATATTGGGATATTCTATTTTTGATGGGAGATGTTTTGCACTCATGCTAAAAGGTGTGACAGTGGCATGGCAGAGACTTCCTTCACTGTACTTTCCTGGTCATTTTCTCAAATTTAGAAATGGTGTAGCCTATCCACATCCAGTAGCCTGCAGGTGCAGAGTATGAAAAGTGAGGTCATAAAAAAAGATGGCACACTTTTATTGTGCAATGTTTTTGACCCAAAACGGTCTTTCTCCGAGTCTTTCTTAATCAAGCCCCCTTTATCTCCGTATGTCTTTTCCAGGAACGGTATGCCTGACTACGGCAGTGAGGTGATGGCTGAGGCCCTGGCCCAGAGGGCTCTGGTGAAGCCCATCTACACGATACCCATCATTCCCCTCTCCAACAGCAACCAGTACCGCCACCAAGACCACATAGACATGAAGGACTACAAAACGAAGGTAAGAGACACAGGGCATAAAATGTACTTTTTTGTCCACCAGCCAAGTAAATTAGACCAACTGTTTAGCCTGTGTGCAACGCTTCTAAAAATGAATTTTTCACACAGCTCTCCACACGTGCATAACCCCCAGCCAGGCAGGCAGTGTTGCAGCTCGAGGAAGGCTATATAGAATTTGACGTTTTAATGTTGTGCAATTATTTTACCAGCTATGAAACAAAACTGAAAATTATATAAAAACAGCAACTGCAGCATTTTATTTTACGATATACAGTTGAAGTCGGAGGTTTACGTACACTTAGGGTGGAGTCATTAAAACTAGTTTTTCAAACAGTCCACAAATTTCTTGTTAACAAACTATAGTTTTGGCAAGTCGTTTAGGACATCTACTTTGTGCATGACACAAGCAATTTTTCCATCCAATTGTTTACAGATTATTTAACTTATAATTCAATATATCACAATTCCAGTGGGTCAGAAGTTTACATACACTAAGTTGAGTGTGCTTTTTAACAGCTTGGAAAATTCCAGAAAATGTCATCGCTTTAAAAGCTTCTGCTTATTGAGTCAATTGGAGTTGTACTTGTGGATGTATTTCAAGGCCTAACTTCAAACTCAGTGCCTCTTTACTTGATGTCATGGGAAAATCAAAAGAAATCACGGCCAAAAATTGTAGACCTCCACAAGTCTGGTTCATCTTTGGGAACAATTTCCAAAAGCCTGAAGGTACCACGTTCATCTGTGCAAACAATTGCACTGAAGTATAAACACAATGGGACCATGCAGCCGTCATAGCATTCAGGAAGGAGACGTGTTCTGTCTCCTAGAGATGAACGTACTTTGGTGCGAATAGTGCAAATCAATCCCAGAACAACAGCAAAGTTATCTATATCCACAGTAAAACAAGTTCTATATCGACATAACCTGAAAGGCCGCTCAGCATGGAAGAAGCCACTGCTCCAAAAGCGCCATAAAAAAGCCAGACTACAGTTTGCAATTGCACATGGGGACAAAGATCGTGCTTTTTGGACAAATGTCCGCTGGCCTGATGAAACAAAAATAGAACTGTTTGGCCATAATAACCATTGTTATGTTTGGAGGAAAAAGGAGGAGGCTTGCAAGCCGAAGAACGCCATCCCAACCGTGAAGCACGGAGTTGGCAGCATCGTGTTGTGGGGGTGCTTTGCTGCAGGAGGGACTGGTGCACTTCACAAAATAGATGGCATGACGAGGAAGGAAAAGTATGTGGATATATTGAAGCAACATCTCAAGACATCAGTTAAAGTTAAAGCTTGGGTCTTCCAAATGGACAATGACCCCAAGCATACTTCCAAAGTTGTGTCAAAATGGCTTAATGACAACAAAACCAAGGTATTGGTGTGGACATCACAAAGCCCTGATCTAGTCCCATAGAAAATTTGTGGGCAGAACTGAAAAAGCATGTGCAAGCAAGGAGGCCTACAAACCAGACTGTTACACCAGCTCTGTCAGTAGGAATGTGCCAAAATTCACCCAACTTATTGTGGTTAGCTTGTGGAAGGTTTACCTGAAACGTTTGACCGAAGTTAAATAATTTAAAGGCAATGCTACTAAGTACTAATTGAGTGTACGTACACTTCTGACCCACTGGGAATGTGATGAAAGAAATAAAGCTGAAATCATTCTCTACTTTTATTCTGACATTTCACATTCTTAAAATAGTGGTGATCCTAACTGACCCAAGATAAGGAATTTTTACAATGATTAAATGTCAGGAATTGTGATAAACTGAGTAAATGTATCTGGCTGAGGTGTATGTAAACTTCTGACTTCAACTGTAAATGTGGTCATACTTGACTACTTTTATTCACAAATGCAAGTGAATTACTCACACGGTGGAGCCCTGACCACCCGACAGCGTGGCTGGTGAAATAGACATCTTACCTGCCAATGCCAAAATTGACCCGGAGGTGGCCGTGTTCATTTTAGGCCCTCAAGATGCAGATGTTCCCATAGCTGTTGTATTGATAAGGAGACTGAAAAGCGTTATGGCATCTTCAGTAACAGCTTTACTATTCTGAACAAAAACATAAACGCAACCATGTCAGATTTGACAGTTGCGTTATTTCATACACGGAAATCAGTCAATTGAAACGCATAAATTAGGCCCTAATCTATGAATTTCACATGACTGGGAATGCAGATATGCATCTGTTGGTCACAGATATCTTAACATCAGAGGTAGGGGTTTGGCTCAGAATACCAGTCAGTATTTGCTGTGACCACCATTTGCCACTTGCAGCATGGCACCTCTCCTTTGCATAGAGTTGATTGTGGCCGGTGGAATGTTATCCCACTCTTAAACGGCTGTGCAAAGTTACTGGATATTTTCAGGAACTGGACTCTGTTGTACACGTCAATCCAGAGCATCCCAAACATGCTTGATGGGTGACATGTCTGAGTATGTAGACCATGAAAGAACTGGGACATTTTCAGCTTCCAGGAATTGTGTACTGAGCAGTGCGACCATAACATGCTGAAACATGAGGTGTTGGCGGCGGATAAATGGCACGACAATGGGCCTCAGGATCTCATCAATTCAGGGCACTCTACCACGCCATTCTGCAGTAATATGCCATCCCATCTGGTTTGCGCTTAGTGGGACTATCATTTGTTTTTCAACAGGACAATGACCCAAAACAAATCTCCAGGCTGTGTAAGGGCTATTTGTCCAAGGAGAGTGATGGTGCTGCATCAGATGACCTGGCCTCCACAATCACCCAACCTCAACCCAATTGAGATGGTTTGGGATGAGTTGGACCGCATTGTGAAGGAAAAGCAGCCAAGTAGTGCACAGCATATGTGGGAACTCCTTGAAAACTGTTGGAAAAGCATTCCTCATGGCTAAAATGCTGCTATCGGTACGTGGTTCCGCAATGCCGCACGAGACAAACTAAGCATTACGTTTCCATAATCAATGTTCATTGATGCTTCCTTTTCCTGTTTTTGTAGCATTTGCTCTGCGTGCAATTTGAGGAGTTGAGACATGGTATTGTTAGAAAAGTTAACTTCTCTATTACAGTAAAATAATGTATCGACGTATTCCACTTTCCATATGACCGAGACTGTTGGACCAAACCTCAAATGCAAATAGCTCATTTGAAACCACTTGTCAGAGGAAGAATTAATCTCAGCTTTGTTTTTGTGAGTCACAGGGGTAGGGTGTGTGTGTGTGTGTGTGTGTAAAAGGGAAGGTGCGCACAGCACTGAAGATTAGAATGAGAAGATGCCAAAAAGACAACATGAGAACAAGAGGATGTAAACGCTTATAAAAAATACTTGCTTCATGCGATACAGACATTTTGGAAATAATTCAATATATTGCCCAGCCCCAAGGTACATATCGAATCATCTTGAAATTGAAAGATGCGCATCCCTACTACATATCACTGGGCGATGAGCGACTCTATTGTTTCGCTGACCCTCCACACAGCGGAGTCCAAACCCCGCTGTCCCTTTGCTTTCGTTCCTTCCATTGTTTTGACTTATGACACACCCTGCTCCCCCGTATTGTAGCATTTCTCCCTGCCTTTTCCCCCTGGGGCCTTGGGTTGAAGGAGAGTTCAGTTCACTAACCCTCAGCAGTGGTGTGTGTGTGGGTGGGTCTGGTCAGGGAGAGGCACCATCCATCTGTCTGGGCAGAAGGATATGGCACATGCCTCGCCCACCATCTGCATATCAATGAGTCTTAACTCACTACATTTCTGTTTCTAAATGGTTCTCCCCATCACAGCACCACCTCTAAGAAATTCTACAGGGCTCAGACACATTTCTGTTGCTCGTGAAGTAAATGGACCATTAATTAGTCTTCTATATTCTTCCAGCCAGAGAAAACTGAAGTGGTCCGAATGAAGAGGAAGTACGAGAAGAAGCCTAAGATTCCTCCTCTCTCTGCACCGCAACACTCTGGCCCCTCTGTGTTCAACCCCAAGGACCTCAACCAGTACGACTTCCCCAGCTCTGACGACGAACCCTTTTCCCAGGTGAACTCATAAATAACACTGCTGGTGGCGATGAGTGATGCGTCCTAAATGGCTCCATATACCTTATTGATTTACTGTTTACGAAATGGGATGCCATTTAGGGCATAGATGATGGTAGTGAAGGCGATGGTGTTAAGTATCGGTCTGTATTTGGTGGTAGTAGTAGCTGCTGCTGCAGTAGTAGTAGTAGTAGTAGCTGTAGAAGAAGAACTAGTAGTGGTAGAAGAAGAACTAGTAGTGGTAGAAGAAGAACTAGTAGTGGTGGAATAAGAACTAGTAGTGGTGGCAGAAGAAGAACTAGTAGTGGTGGCAGAAGAAGAACTAGTAGTGGTGGCAGAAGAAGAACTAGTAGTGGTGGCGGAAGAAGAACTAGTAGTGGTGGCGGAAGAAGCACTAGTAGTGGTGGCGGAAGAAGCACTAGTAGTGGTGGCGGAGCAAGCACTAGTAGTAGTGGCGGAGCAAGCACTAGTAGTAGTGGCGGAGCAAGCACTAGTAGTAGTGGCAGAGCAAGCACTAGTAGTAGTGGCAGAGCAAGCACTAGTAGTAGTGGCAGAGCAAGCACTAGTAGTAGTGGCAGAGCAAGCACTAGTAGTAGTGGCAGAGCAAGCACTAGTAGTAGTGGCAGAGCAAGCACTAGTAGTAGTGGCAGAGCAAGCACTAGTAGTAGTGGCAGAGCAAGCACTGGTAGTAGTGGCAGAGCAAGCACCGGTAGTAGTGGCAGAGCAAGCACCGGTAGTAGTGGCAGAGCAAGCACCGGTAGTAGTGGCAGAGCAAGCACCGGTAGTAGTGGCAGAGCAAGCACTAGTAGTAGTGGGAGAGCAAGCACTAGTAGAACTAGTAGTGGTAGAAGAAGAAGAACTAGTGGTAGTAGTAGATCTAGTAGAAGTAGCAGTAGTTGGGGACATGATCACAATCGTGGCTGTTGTCTAGGTAGCCAGCCACGTTGTTCTTATGGTCTCTGCCTCTTAATGTAACTCACCCATTCCCCCTCTGTGTTTATGTTTAGATCCATTCAGGTTCCTCGGAGGCAGAGGAGGAGAATGACCCAGATGGCTGCTTTGTGTTCCGGAGGAAGGCCGGCTGTCAGTACTATGCTGTGAGTAGAGTAGCTGCCTGCCCTCCTGTGACTCAACTGCTCTATTTATAGCCCTTACGGCGCTCTCTCGGCCGGCCAGCCACACACAGCCAGGGTTGCCACTGGTCCTGCTGCTTTTTTATCTTCCACATTCTGCTGGCCACACCAATGCTTTTCTGACGGAGCTTTCCTCCTTTGTCTCGAACTATCTTCTCTCGCTCTCCTCTCTCTCCCTGTCTCAGTCTCGCCTGGACCAGAGTGGTAACTGGCCATGGGTCAGCCCGTCGGAGGGCGGTTTGGGGGACCCTCGTTTCCGCTACTGTCTCACGTCTCTAACGGTGCCCCGGCGCTGCGTAGGGTTGGCACGGCGGCGCACGGGCAGAGGGGGCAGGTGAGTTCAGGCGCCCTTATTGCTCCCTAATTTGTGTCCCAGATGGCACCCTATTCCAAATGTAATGCTGTTCTTTTGGGTTCAGGTCTAAATGGCGTTTGGGACAGGGAGTTCCCAACCTTTTTTCCTCTTGGGCCCCAACTCACGTTTGACAAAATTGTTGTTTGAAACACATTTGCTGCAATTCTATGTAATTTAACAGGACTCATTACACTTTTTCGATTCAATTATGATGATGATAATAATATACATGGATAAAGAAATTAAAATCTGGACCCTATTTCCTCGAACATTAATCCGCTATCAAATGTTTTATGGTCATTTACATGAACCTTCTTTGTAACTATACGTATTCTCTGGTACAGAAAGTAATTTGAACAATTGACGGTGACAGTCACACATTGTATAAGATTACTTTCCAAGCAAAGTCCAATAATCCAAATTTGTAGCTCGGCGTCTGAATTTTAGAGGTATTCCGATGTGCATCAGTTGAATCTTCCGCTGTTTTTTTAATGCTTGTTTCTAGCCTAAACCATCGTGGTTTAATGTGTCGTTTTAGATTGTTTATTTCAATCGTTTTTAAATGTATTTTTACAATTATTGTTACCCTTCAAATCAAGGGAAGTCCCTCCCTTGATTTCGGAACCGCTGGTTTAGGAGATTACGTTTAGCTGGCGACTGTTTCTCGCGCGTGCCCACACGAGAGATATTGGAATCAGGTATTTGAGGAAGGCTAGAACTATAGTACCCTCATAGTGTGATATGCAATTACAGCTGCAAAATGCAATCACACTTATACCACCTGCCTGGGGTTCTGAATATATATCCAGAACTTACCGTCTTGTGTTTTAGGAAGATGAGTCTATAACTGCATCCCAAATGTAACACTATTCCCTATACAGTGTACTACTTTTGACCAAATGGCAACCTATTTTCCACCAATGGTCCTTTCTCAAAAGTAATGCACTATGTAGGGAATAGGGTGCCGCATCAGTCTTATCAATAAAGTGATTTAGGGTATGTTAACAGTTAGCCGCCAAAAAGACATGTTTATAGGTTGATTTGCGTTATTTCGTTTAATTAAATACTGTAGGTGTCAGAATTTAACATCTGGTCACTCATAAAACCGGAACAGTGTCACGTTCCAAAAAATGTACAATGAGTTTAGTTAGAAAGTGACTTGCGTTTAACGTCAACTAATGGCTTAGTGTCTAGTGGAGTTGTTCCCAAACTGAGGGGATCCACCACCATCAGTCTGCTGCTCTCTCCCTCCACTGAGACCGACCATCAGATGCAGGCACCATCAGCCCAGTAAAATTAAAGCCATTTAAAAAGCTTTTCTTTAAATGTTATTACCTTGACTAGCCGGTACCCCCGTATGTAGCCTCATCATTGATATTTTGTAACTTAAAAAAAAAAAATGTTTTACATGTTTTACTTTAGTTTATTTAGTAAATATATTCTTAACTCTATTTTCTTTAAAAGTGCATTGTTGGTTAAGGGCTTGTAAGTAAGCATTTCACGCTAAAGTCTACGCCTGTTTGTTTTCGGCGCATGTGACAAATACATTTTTTTTTTAAATGTATACTCAGCTGTGCGACATGTAATACAACAACGGATCTATTACTGGTGTGATCATATAGCCTAACTCAAATGTTGAAATGTGTACAGTACCAGTCAAAAGTTTGGACATACCTACTACTCATTCCAGGGTTTTTCTTAATTTTTACTATTTTCTATATTGTAGAAATATAGCAACGGCGTCAAAACTATGAAATAACACGCATGGAATCATCTGGTAACCAAAAAAGTTTTAAACATATCTAAATATATTTGAGTTTCTTCAAAGTAACGAAACTGACTCATGAAGACCGCCACAGGAAAGGAAGGCACAGTTACCTCTTCTGCAGAGGATAAGTTAATTTAGTTAACTGCTCCTCAGATTGCAGCCCAAATAAATGCTTCACATAGCTCAAGTAACAGACACATCTCAACATTAACTGTTCAGAGGAGACGGTGTGAATCAGGCCTTCATGGTTGAATTGCTTCAAAGAAACCACTACTAAAGGCCACTAATAATAATAAGAGACTTGCTTGAGTCATGAAACAAGAGCAATGGAGATTAGACCAGTGGAAAACTGTCCTTTGGTTCCAACCACCGTGTCTTTGAGACACAATCACCCAATTGAGATGGTTTTGGATGTTGGACCACAGAGTGAAGGACAAGCAACCAACAAGTGCTCAGCATATGTGGTAACTCATTCAACACTGTTGAAAAAGCATTCCAGGTGAACCTGGTTGAGAGAATGCCAAGAGTGTGCAAAGCTGTCATCAAGGCTACTTTGAAGAATCTAAAATATATTTAGAATCATTTAACTTTTTTGGTTTTGGGTACTACATGATTCCATTTTTTTTTTTTTTTTTTTTTTAGTTTTGATGTCTTCGTTATTCTACAATGTAGGAAACAGAAAATCTATAAAACCCTTGAATTAGTAGGTGTGTGACTGCTACTGTATATATATTTTTATGTTCCAAACAGCAATGCATTGGCAGGGCAATTCAAGCAAAGCCAATATGCAGTGGTAATGTATTGAGCCAAAAGCTTACCTCAAAAACCTCTGCTAAAGTACAGTTTTTAATTGGTTAATGTTGCATAGGCTTAGATTTTTTGTTGCTGCTTGACTTAAAAACTTGAGCGGTAGTTCTCGGCTTTGTTGGAATCCGTGATCTTGACTCAAAAGGTTGGTGACCAGTGTTCTAGAGTTTTCTCTGTTAACACTGTCAACACTTCCCTTTACTGTGGCAATTGTGATCGAATCCATGCAATATTAGCCACTTTCAATGCAACATACTGAAACAAAACAAACTATGCAAGAGATTGTTGTCGGCAGAACGGATCGGAGTTGGATTCTACACAGACCTTTGCGGCATGAACAACCTGCAGTTGGAGAATATGCTCATATACCATTGCCATATGTGGATCTGTGCTATTTACTCTGAACTGGACTATTTACGACATGAGTAGATGCTCCTGTTTTGAGGTTAAAGCGTGTGCTGCGTGTAGCCATTTGTGCACATTTTGTTCATATCCTTTGCTAGTTAGTGAGTTATTAGCCAGGTAATTTATAGTTGGCTATAGGGGATTATGTGATTTCCCAAGAAAGCACAAAATGTGTACCTTTCTAGACATCTTTGAAACGCAAGTCAGGTAAAGAGCTTTATTTATTTTTATATGGGTCAGTGTTGTATTTTGAGACGGGCTTGAATAAGCTAAGTAGCCAATAGGGAGAGAGTAGTATAATTTCTGATTCTCTAATAATGGTATGGGAATAATGTGGTTTATTTTAAGTGGTTTCTTGCATCAAACACAACCTATTCAGTTGTCCCCTTTTCTGAAGCACAAGTGGATAAACAGGTTTATGTTTTTATTTTTTTATTCAAAAGTCTGATGGAAAGCCTACATTGAAAACCACACATTGGCTGCTACTATAGGTTGAATTATAGAACAGCTATTTCCATGTTACTATGTTATGGGATTCATTTTCTCCAGAGTTTGATGGTAAGCCTACATTATGATGAAATACATGGCCACTGTTAAAACTGTAACTTAAAGTGGGTATAGCCACAGTGATCATAGTAAATGTGTGTTGGAAGTTGCACAGAATTTTCACAAGCTCACGTTTGTGCTCAGCAGACCTGAAATTTGCTCAGTGCCGGAAACAATTAGATGGATACATTGCTACTCCCCCAGACAAAAAATACACTACATGACCAAAAGTATGTGGACACTTCCTCGCCGAACATCTCATTCCAAAATCATGGGCGTTAATATGGAATTGGTCCCCCTTTTGCTGCTGTAATAGCCTCTACTCTTCTGGGAAGGCTTTCAACTAGATGTTGGAACATGCATGGACTTGCTTCCATTCAGCCATGAGCATTAGTGAGGTCGGGCACTGATGTTTGGTGATCAGGCCTGACTCCCAGTTGGCATTCCAATTCATCCCAAAAGTGTTCGATGGGTTTGCGATCAGAGCTCTGTGCAGGCCAGTCAAGTTCTTCCATACTGATCTCGACAAACCATTTCTACGTAGACCTCGCTTTGTGCACAATGACATTGTCATGCTGAAACAGGAAAGGGCCTTCCACAAACTGCCACAAAGTTGGAAGCACAGAATCATCTAGAATGTCATTGTATGCTGTAGCATACTTTGAGCCGTGTAGCATACTTTTAGCCATGTAGAGTATATATATTTTTTAAGAAACTCAGTCCGGCTTTCAACTTACTCTTGAAAGTTGGAATAGTAGGATGCACAGGGTGCAATTTTGAAATTGGGTAGACCATAACCAGTTTCCCTCTTGCCATGTCAGTCAGTGCACACCTTAGCGAGCTATTTATAACTTGTCAGAAATGTCCAGATCAACTGGCCCATGTCAGATAACGTTTTTAGCTACGTTTTTTAGCCCATCAATTTTTTTTTATGTTTGCGTCGCTTAAATATCACATGAATACACATTAGACATGACTCTCCACCAACAAGAGGGGTGTTGTTCATTAACAGTACTTGTGCCTATAGAAATAGATGTGGTGTCTGCGCATGCGTGATATGTTCCCTGTTGCTGGAGGGGGACCTGAGTGGAAGTTTGAACACCTGGTCTCTACGAGCAAACCAGAGCGGTGACGCGTTACGAAGGGACGCAGACTGTAGCAGCCAGTGTTGCAGACTATTTTTCAGATAATCACTAAATGACGTTTTGCCGTTGCCCCGATGATGCCACAGCACCAATTTGCCTTGCTGAAGCCCAACTGCGGTCCCCTCACCTGGCACACACCCCCTCAGCTTGTACTTCTTTACCCGTGTGTGTGCCGTTGCTGTGAGATCTGTTTCATAGACAGCTTTTCCCACTCGTTTGCAGCAGAATTGAGTGGGGAAACTCTCAAAATGTTTTCAAAACCATAGAAATCCTCTGTCAAAACTCTCCAAAGGCAACCTATCCTAGTTCTTGCATGTTTAGATTTCCTATCTTTCTCTTGCATGTTCAGATTTCCCCACTAAGTTTCTAACGGAGATGTTTATCTCTGTCACATGAACCTGCTTGCACCAGGTGCGTCTTTTTTAGAACACTGTTTTCCCACACTGTCGGAAATGCAATGTACTACATTGTCTACTTCATAACAGTAGTTTAGTTGCATGTTTAATAATGAGAAGATAGACTTGCTATTGTCACGTTTTTTTAAGCTAGTTATGAAAAATGTTCATTCCTAATTTTACTGGAACTAGTTTAACCATTTGTTAACCTCTCAATGGGGGTCGCTTAGTAGGCAACAAAATTGACTGTAATTTGCGTCCCTACTGTGATTTGTAAAGAGTGTCTTAATGATTATGTTTCAGGCTGTTACTGGACAGAGCACACACAGACCTGGACAGCATTTTCCACAGCCTGGACTCGGACCCCGAAACCGAACCACTTCAAGACTCATCTTCCACAAGCTCTCCTCTCCGCAACGTAGAGCCAGCCAGTACCTCAGACGCCAATACCTCGGACCGAACCAATACTTCCAACAACCACCACCCCTCCTCCATCCCCTCTTTGTCGTCATCTGTGGACCTCGGTGAGATTCTTTTGAACATTAAGTCGTGCCGCTGGAGGCACTTTAGGCCGCGGACACTATCCCATCACCCCCTGGGTGGAGGCGACATCTCACGCTATAGAGGATTTTACCGGACTACATCCTCGGGACATAGCAAGCTCCTTGGGAGTGGAGTTAACACCCGACCCTGCACTGGCCCTGGAGCTACCCCCGTCACCGGTGAGTTAGTCCACTGTCCTGTGCTGGAGCACTCATTCCTACCTAAGGAGATTTATGCTAGTATTCAGGCATCAGGTAGCCTGCTTGAGAGTACTGAGTACTTTGTTTCTGTCACTCACTACTTTCCTTTACGCAATGCCGTTATAGGCCTAGCGGTGCATGCTAATTTGCTTCTGATTCCTGAATGTAAATGGGATTGACCCCAGCCCTGTGATGGGGTGTGTTTCTGACATTCTGTTTTGACTTTTAAATATAACGAATTGTAGAGAGAACCTGATCCTAGATTAGCGCTCCTACTCTGAGATGCTTTTGACCCAAGGCCCATACGACTTTGGTAAAAAGAAATGTGCACAATAAGGGGAAAGGGGTGCCGCATTCCACCCTCTTGCATTAGGGCACTATGTCGATGTTATGCAGGATACGCATTCTCTTTTTAGAAATTATCTTTAGAGATTGTAAAGAGTTTGTCAGGCAGGTAAAGGAGGTGGTTGTTTTGACCTTGTTCCACGATCATAATCTCTTTAATAGTTTTTCTGTTCTGGAAGAGCTATGAAGGTTTAGTGGGAAAAATCTGAATTCAGCAGGTTTTGAGTGTGTGTGTGGTGAGGGGTGTAATTGTAAAATTTCTCCATGACTTGAATTGTGAGCTGCCATATTTTCATTGACCGTGTGTGTACACGTGCGTGCGCGCATGTCTATTGCTGTGACCGTAGGGCTGTTGCGGCGACCTTATTACTGTCACAGCACCAGCGGTCATGAGTCATGACCGTAATCTCCTTTTGTGCACTCTGGTTGTTTTGGGAATACGCAAATCGCTAAAGACCATCAATTCGCTAATGGCCTGGTTCTCAGGGCTCTATATTTCCCGCTAACCACTGACATCAATGCACATGCAATCGAAAATCACATCTAACTTTAAAACGCACTGATTGATCAATTTGAAGAAAGAGAAGTTCAACAGATTGTAACTGAGTACAACATGGTTTTTGGGGATGTTTCGAAGCCTAACGCAACAAAATGGACATCACTTCATAAATTGATTGATTTTATTCCAAACATCCATAGGCATGTTGGAGTTTGTGCATACTCATAGGCCTATATATGAGCCCAAGCCTGGGGGGAAACACTTATTTTTTTTATTTTTATAATGATTGTGACATACAATATATTTGTATTTAGCTGCACCAGACAGGATGCTCTTGCCAGCATACTTGGCGTGCAACATGTATCATGTGGCGTGTATGGGCTGCAGGCAGAAGTCTTCATGCTTTTTGATGTGTTTCAGAACTACAGTTTCCTCTGCTTGGCACAACAGTGAAGTGGGCAGGGCAGTACAGATTTCTTCTGTTACATCTGCAAGCAGAGTCTGAACATCAGACAGGATAGCATTGTCTCCCTCAATCCGTGCAATGATTACTGCTATGGGTTTCAGGAGTTTCTGGATGCTTACCACTCTCCCAAAATACATCATCCAGGAGGATCCTCTTGATGGGGCTGTCCATATAGGCAGATTGTGATATGGCCATTTCTAAGAAACTCAGGTGTTGCTGGGCAGCTTCAATGTAGTGCTCTTATTCTTCTCACTTTGCTTCGTGGGGTAGATTGCTGCTTTAACTTGATGACCCTTCACATACCTAACCATTTCCTTGGCTCTCACTCCATGGTTTTCAGTGCCATAGTGTCCTTGAGGAGCAGATTCAATGCATGAGCAGCATAGCCAATGGGTGTGATGTGAGGGTAGGACTCCATCCACTTTAGACCAAGCAACCTTCATGTTCACAGCAGTGCAAGTGCCTTCTGTCGTCCAAGGGCATTGACTGCCTTCAGCTTACCAGCTTATCTGCAATGTAGAGACTGTCCGTGTCTGTTGTCCCTTGTGTCTATGCTCTTGTAGAATACTGGTTGAGGGGTGGAGATGATGTAGTTAATTATTCCTTGCCCACAAACATTCAACTCCCCATCAGAGATGATTGCAATACAGTCTGCATTCTCTATGATTTGCTTGACATTCACTTGAACTCTGAACTCTGCATCCAGCAAATGAGTAGATAGAGTATGTCTGGTTAGAGTATGTCTGGTTGGAGGGGTGTATGTTGGATGATGAACATTGTGATATCTCTTCCAATACACATTGCCTGTGAGCATCAAAGGTGAACCTGTTGCATACACAGCTCGAGCAAGACATCCATCAGCATTTCTCTGACTACGTTCCTCCATTGAGTCAAAAAATCTTCTGATTCCAGGAGGACCATGAGCTGTTGCTATCGATAAGGTGTCTGATTCATAATTTTTACCTTGATTAGGAGGGACTTGTGTCAGAGGTTGCTTGTAGTGAGCACTGAGGGGACTTTATGCACTAGGCCAGATGATTCTGCGTCTTTGTTGCGTTCTAAACATATGATTTGACACAGTATTTGCAAATGTACACAGCTTTTCCCTATACCTTAGCTGCATTGAAATGTCGCCACACATCAGATAGTGCCCGTGGCATTTCCCTGTGAAGATTAGGGGGGGAAATTGTTTTAAAAAACTCCTACAATTCCATGTACATATAAATAGTTAGATTAAACAACTTCTTTGTAAGATAAATGTTTTAAAATGAAACGTATGGAAACCGGTGAATTAACACCCACATGGTAGCAAAAACTAACTAGCAGAAATTGTTAACAAGTTAGAAATGATTTAACCTGCCTAGGACTGGGGTTTCATTAGCGGAATTAATGAAATTGCAGGGCGCCAAATACAAATCAACAGAAATCTCATAAATCAAATTTTTAGGCACCATTTTAAAGATATAATTCTCGTTAATCCAGAAATCTCCACAAAAGATTGTTTGGTCACCACCAAGTCACAGGAAAAACCCTGCCATTTTTTTCAACCAAAGACAGTCACAAAAAGCACAAATAGAGAGGAAATGAGTCACAAACCTTTGATCTTCATCAGATGACACACATAGGACTTCATGTACACAATACATGTATGTTTTGTTCGATAATGTGCATATTTATATCCAAAAATCTGTTTACATTGGCGTGTTACGTGCAGTAATGTTTTGATTCCAAAACATCCGGTGATTTAGCAGAAATAATCATAATAAACATTGATAAAATATACACGTGTTATTCACAGAATTAAAGAAAGACTTCTCCTTAACCTGTTACTCCTACCCCCTACTTTTTCGAACATTCTGTTAAAAATCGCGCAACATTTTAGCGCCCTGCTGCTCATGCCAAGAATATAGTATATGCATATGATTAGTATGTGTGGATAGAAAACACTCAGACGTTTATAAAACTGGTTAAATCACGGCTGTGACTATAACAGAACGTGCGTTTCATCGAAAAGTGCAGGAAAATCTGATCACTGAAAATGGAAAAATATATCCATGCGCGACTTGAACCCATTGATAAAGGTGAACCACATTTAATGGGGCTGAGGTTGCAATACCTACAGCTTCCACACGTTGTCTAGAGTCTTGTCATTTGCCTACTATTTGTTTCTTGGTCAAACAGACGCAAGGCAGCGCATTTCTTCCGGTCTCCGACCGGATATTTTGGTTGAGATTTACCCGGACATTATTTCCAGACGGACAGCTAAAGAATATACTTTGCCTCGTGATCAATTTGATCGCTTATTAACGTTTACTAATACCTAAAGTTGCATTACAAAAGTATTTCGAAATGTTTTGTGAAAGTTTATCGTCGACTTTTTTAATTTTAAAAAATGACGTTACGTTATAAGACGCAATTTTTTTTTGTTTATCACACAGTCTTCATAGATCGATATCTAGGCTATATATGGACCGATTTAATAAAAAAAAAACACCCAATAGTGATTATGGGACATCTAGGAGTGCCAACAAAGAAGATGGTCAAAGGTAATGAATGTTTTATATTTTATTTGTGCGGTTTGTGTAGCGACGACTATGCTAATTATTTTGTTTACGTCCCCTGCGGGTCTTTGGGGGTGTTACATGCTATCAGATAATAGCTTCTCATGCTTTCGCCGAAAAGCATTTTAAAAATCAGAGTTGTTGCCTGGATTCACAACGAGTGTAGCTTTAATTCAATACCCTGCATGTGTATTTTAATGAACGTTTGAGTTTTAACTAGTACTATTAGCATTATGCATTTGCATTTCCAGATGTCTAGATGGGACGCCTAGATAGGAGCAAGAGGTTAATGCAACCGCTGTGTCAGATTTTTTAAAAACTTTGCGGAAAAAGCATAATCTGAGTACGGCACTCAGAGCCCAATCCAGCCAAAGAAATATCTGCCATGTTCCTTTGTCTTTAGAAATGAAAAGGAACGGAGCTCACGTGACTAAACTCAAGGCATTCTGCCAGACCCCTGATTCAAACAGCTCTTATTCGCTCCCCCTTCACAGTAGAAGCATCAAACAAGGTTCTGAAGACTTGACATCTAGTGGAAGCATTAGGAAGTGCAATCGGACCAAATGTACACTGTATATTGGATAGGCAATCACTTGAAAAACCGCAAACCTCAGATTTTCCACTTCCTGGTTGGATTTTTCTCAGGTTTTCGCCTGCCATATGAGTTTTCGAAACTTCAGTGTTTTCTATCCAAATCTACTAATACTATGCGTATCCTAGCTTGTGGGCCTGAGCAGCAGTCAGTTTACTTTGGGCACACTTTTCAACCGGACGTGAAAATGGCACCCCCAAGCCATAAGAAGTTAATATGAAGTGGAAAATGCCAATGGAAAACACTGCTAGAAGTTAGGCCTGGGCTACCTGGCCTATGTATAAATGTGCCCAACTGGGGTTGTCTGATTTTAGTTTTAACTGCCCATCACTAATGAGCTGTGGCGCTTCTCAGTAATTCAGATCTGCAAAGGGGAGGAGGAGGGTCGCAAAGTTTTTATTTTTTTCTGGTTATCTTGATCTCTGGCTCCCTCAACTCATTTGTCTTAATTATTTCATCAGAAATAAGTGTTTTTTACCCTAGCACTACACAGCTCATTCAAATAATCAACTAATCATCGAGCTTTGGGTAAACGCTGACAGATGTGTCTATATATGAAAAATGCATGCTTAAAAATATCTACCAATCATTTGGTTGAAAGGACAGACTACTCTTGGTCAACAGATATGTTTTAAAGTTGCGGACAGCCCGAATTCATACAATGAATGCTTCCTTATTAGAATACATTAATTCCTGAGAATACATTAATTCCTGTTCTCCTGGCTCAGGTGTTGTATAAATGTTGTTGTGTAAATAGATTCAGAAGTGGTGCTGGGGTGTCAGGGTCATTGGCTATAGAGTAGAGGGGGAGTCTGCTGCAAACTGCAGTGTCTCAAGCTAGAATATTGGCTTGATTGGAGTTTAACCGTGATAGTCATGTTAGTGTCTAAAGGTCAGAATATACCTCACAGGAATGTACGTTTTAGAATGCTGTTTGATGTCAGAAAGCTCAAATATGTGTTTTCTTTTCATACCCCCTTGTGTTGTGCTCGGACAGGCATTAAACTGCATTACAATTTTGGGGAGGCTTTTTTTTGCCATGTGAGCGTTGCTGCTGTGTTTATGTTCACCTTGTCAGCTTTTGATGTCACTAGGCGGATTTGTGTTCGCGTAGGTTATGTTCTGGCACTTCAGTGGCTTTGACACCTGTTTTGCTTACATAAAAGGATAACCATAGGAGGTAGTTCATAGCTAACCTGGTTTTTCTCCTGATAAAACAATCTTCAGGCTCAATTGTTCTGAAGGATGTATTTGTATGGACTCAGTCAAGTCAAAGCTTTGACATAGTGACCTGATTAGATATTACATGCCCCATCTCAAACCCCACCTGGAATCTGGAAAGATTTACTCCCAAAGCAGAGCGGCTGGTTAAGTGTAGGATGTGTATTGAGAATGTATTTTAGATAATGGAGTGGCTACGATAGAGTTTCTGTATCCCAATTTTCCCAGGATAAAAATAGATATTTCTGAGCATTTTTTCCCCCGTAGCAGAGTGCCCACTCCGCTGCCTACGTACCAGCTGTGTGGAGTGCTCCGCTGCCACTCCCCCCTCTGATTGCCTTCGTTCATGGGTTGGCCTTTCAACTTCGTGTTTTACACAAAACTGTTAGAACTATTGCATTCCGTGCCTCAGTAAGTATAAGCACCATTTCATGTTTGTTCTTCAGGAGGGGAGTAAGCTAAATGCAGCTATTTATGTTTTACACAACATACATTATTGACATGTTTGTCCAAACAAGCAGTCGAGTGATTTCATGTTCTTCTTAGCTGACGAGTTACATGCAGCTATTTACTCTAGCCAGAATATCAGCATATATTGCGACGCAAAACAAACTCATTGTCACGCACTTTTTACCGGTCCGTATACACGCTCAGCTGCCTAGAAAGTTTGGCTACCCAGAGGTGGAAATCAGCAAGACACACACAGACCTGCTCTCACTTGGAGCCAAAGCCAGACCACTGGTACTTCACACCAGCTTGGTGAAGATATTGAATGTTGATCTAGATGACAAGCTACAAGGTCAGTCAGCCTTGAAGGAGGCGATAAGACTAAACGTTTTGTATATATGGGAGTGGCATATAGCCTACTGTGTGCACTGTGCAGGTATTTCTTTGCTTTATCTATGACTGGTGGAGAGATAGGATCTGCATATTACCTCAACTCTTCATTATGCTGTGTGTATAACCCTTGTGTGTTATAACACGGTTGTTCTGTATTTGTGTAGCGTTCACAGCAGAGCAGTACCAGCAGCACCAGGAGCAGCTGGCCCTGATGCAGAAACAGCAGCTGGAGCAGATTCAACATCAGCAACAGACACAGCCCAACACAGACACATCCTCTACTACTACTACATCCACAGCAACACCACCCAACACACAGGTCAGACACCACTCCTTTACACACACCACACACAAAGCTCCAAAATAGCCCTGTTGATGTGTATTTCACCCAGCGTTTCCCCTACCATTGTAAAGGCATGGCAGGCCCCCCTCTAGCCCCTCCATAAAATATATTAGGGGAAACACTGCTATCATTCCTTTTTGAGCATTTTATTTCTTCAATGGTATGTAGAATGTCTGACTTGGTCTCTTTGTCCTCCCTCGACCTCCAGTGTATAATCTCTAAGACATTAGACTCGGCCAGCGCCCAGTTTGCTGCCTCTGCCCTGGTGACCACGGACCAGCTGATGGCCTTCAAGGAGGAGGGGGTTCTGGGAAGTGGAGTCAACGGGGTCCTCCCAGGCTCAGGTGAGCAGCACCGCTGATCTGTCATTCACTTCATAGCAAATGAAATAAATGAGACTGGGGAGTTAAATGTTAGTAATTTTAGCAGACGCTCTTATGCAGAGTGACTTAGTCGGCCACTTATCAGTCATTGCAAGTGTTCAATTGAGGAAGTGTTCAATGTATCTCTTGTAAATGTATTTTGTCTTTCCCCATCTCTCTCAGGAGTGTACAAGAGCTTACACCTGGCCAGCACCACCCACCACCCTAACAGCAACCAGACTCTCACCCCTCCTCCATCAACCCCCACCTTCCTCCAGCCCTCGTCCAACCACTCCTCTACCTCTCCGTCCCCTGTCACGGCCTCTTCTCTCACATTCCCTCCCAATGCCCATCACACCCACCTGGGTAATAATGCTGCAAACACCTCCCCCACCACCACTCAGGTCCTGATTGCGAATAACATCCGTCTGAGCGTTCCCCCCTCATCCTCCTCCCCTGCCCTCCCCAGCCTGGGCGGCACCACCACACGCCACATACCCAGGGCCCTGGGAGCCGTGCCCTCCTCTGCCTTAAAGATGGCTGCCAACACCAACTGTCAGATGCCCAACAATGTCACCGGGGCTTCTACCATGGACATAGGATCCAGGTGAGATAAGTTGACATTCTCTGACTGATGTACTATGTATGTTTTGCAAGTGGTACCCTATTCTCTGTAGTACACTACATTTCACCACAGCCCTTTGGGAAATGGTCAAAAGTAGTGTACTTTATATTGAATCTGGTGCCATGTCTTGATTGCCTAATGTCATGCCTAAGCCATGTGTCTAGTGGGAGCTGTATATTATAACAAAAAGTTTGACACTGTTTGTATTCCTCCTCCAGAGATAATCACAATCAAGACAAGCCAGCTCTAAACAGTATAACTGACAACACAGTGGCCATGGAGGTGACGTAGCAGAGTGGTGGTGGTGCAGCTAGCTGCCATGACAGGCAGCCCCAACACTACCCAACCCTCTGCTGCACAACCAGTTATTTGCTTAGTCTGCTGCTACCCTCCGAGTTCACTCTTTAGGTGCTGTGCACCGTAGCATTGGGAATGCAAATAGGGCAGCAAGGGGGACTCCACACACAACGGACTACATACGTAGTACGGACAGACACGTTTCCACGGCAACTGTGGGAATGTATTGTTGCAATTCTCATCTCATGCTTTTTTAAATATTTGTTTTGTTTTTGTATTCGTTAATGAGTAAAAATTGACATCTTGTAAAATATGAATATGGCAAAATAGTATCTGTACTTTAACTACATATTTGTAATACCCCCTTGTATATACGTTACTTGAATACAGAAACTTATTCATTTGTGATGTTTTGCACTTGGGAATGAAAAGAAAAAAGCGATAAACAATAGATGAAAGTTTCAAATTAAGACGTTTCATCACTTGCATGTTGCAGAGCCTGCTGTTATCTATTTATTGTGCTGTGTTTACAGTTTTTTTATTTTGTTTATTTGTACACTGTACCTTCATTGGTTCCTGTGCTGTAGTAAATGTTAGGTAGCTACGGACTCCTGGGTATTTTGTATATTGTGAACACAAAGCAGGTTTTCCCCCTTTTGGGTCCCTGTACTTCTTTGGATCATATGGAATTCGATAGTGACATAGAGACTCTTTGGGGATGAGGGGAGCCAGAGGAGAAGGTCGGCTTTGGTTCACTTTACTTCGTGTGGTTATATCTCTTCCCGGTATCTTCCATTTACATTGTTATCCCAATACAAGTAACAAAACTAGGGATGAAGTCTCTTCCTGCTGCTTCTGATTCAAAGCACTATTTTTCTTTTTTCTAATGATTTGATTGATATTTAATGCTGCTTTTGTATAATTTGTCCCACGTTTTCATGCAATGGTATCTCTCCCCCCTCTCACAATTCATTTCTTTTGTAAACAGAATTGTTATTTTTGTATTTTTCTTGTGGTAAAAAATGATTAAGCTTCTTCGTATTGAAAGACTTCATTATTTTGTTAATTGTTCATGCATAGGTTATAAGGGCGGTGAATGACAGTTAAAATTGCTGTACATGTATCATCATTCCAATTTCTGACAACAAAAATCTTGAAGGGGGTTAGCTAATTGAGAAAGGGTGCGTTTCTCTTTTCTCCCCAGAAGGATGCAAGGCCAAAAACCACAAGTATCGGGTGCCTTCCCTTGGGGAACTATGTGTTCTCTTCTGTGAAGAGTAGGGCACAAAGACAGTGCTGCTAGTAGTACTTGTCTCTGTCGTCACAATCTGAATACCCAGTCCAATGGCAGGATTTATCCTTGAAGTTTTCTTGTCCCACCTGGAGGCTGAAAAAATATATATATTTTTGTGTGAAAAAAAGTGACCGAACTCTCACGATAAAATCAGACAATAAAGCCCAGGGCATTATGTGGATTATGTGGCTCGCTGTCTTTTGTTGGTTGAATGTCATGGTCGTGTGTGGGTGTGTAAGCTAAAAATCTACATCTGAATAAAAAAATTGTCATTTTGAAACTACTCATGTCATACAGTGTTGTGTGTGTATTGGTATTGGAGTAATGGTATTGTTTGGAGGTGCCATGAGGTTTGGAGGTGCTCTCAGGTGTATGAAATCGAACACGCCCATGCCATCTCCATAGACAAACATTGGCAGTAGAATGGCCTTACTGATGTGGCACCGTCATAGGATGCCACTTTTCCGACAAGTCAGTTTGTCAAATTTCTGCCCTGCTAGAGCTGCCTCTGTCGACTGCATGTGCTGTTATTGTGAAGTAGGAACGTCTAGGAGCAACAACGGCTCAGCCACAAAGTTGTTAGCCACACAACCTCACAAAATGGGACCGCCGAGTGCTCTAGCGCGTAAAAATCATCTGTCCTCTGCAATACTCACGACCAAGTTCCGAACGCCCCTGGAAGCAGCTTCAGCACAATAACTGTCATGAGCTGGGTTTCCATGGCCGAGCAGCCTAAGAACACGATGCGCGATGCCAAGCATCGGCTGGAGTGGTGTAAAGTTTGCCGCCATTGGACTCTGGAGCAGTGGAAAAGCGTTTTCTGGAGTGATGAGTCAGCTTCACCAAAGGATGAATCTGGGTTTGGCGAATGCCAGGAGAACACTACCTGCCCGAATGCGTAGTGCCAACTAAAGTTTGGTGGATGAGGAATAATTGTCTGGGGCTGTTGTTCATGGTTTGGGCTAGAGCATACAATGACATTCTAGACAATTCTGTGCTTCCAACTTAATGGCAACCGTTTGGGGAAAGCTATTTCCTTTTTTAGCATGACAATGCCCCTGTGCACACATACAGAAATGGGTTATATCGATCTGTGTGGAAGAACTTGACTGGCCTGCTCAGAGCCCTGACCCCGACCCCATCGAAACCTTTGGGATGAATTGGAATATCAACTGTGAGCCAGGCCAAATCGCCCAACATCAGTGCCCGACCTCACTAATGCCCTGGTGGCTGAATGGAAGAGTCTCAACATCTTGAAGAAAGCCTTCACAGAACAGTGGAGCAGCAAAGGGGGGACAAACTCCATATTAATGCCCATGATTTTGTAATGAGATGTTAGACGAACAGGTGTCCACATGCTTTGTAAATTGTGTATTTTTTAGTGTGCCCATCTGTAAAAAAAGACAATTGTACCGTCTGGTTAATAAAAATCAGTTTTACCCCCTTTTCTCCCCAATTTTGTGGTATCCAATTGTTAGTAGTTACTATCTTG
Source organism: Oncorhynchus keta (assembly GCF_023373465.1). Classification (NCBI taxonomy): domain Eukaryota; kingdom Metazoa; phylum Chordata; class Actinopteri; order Salmoniformes; family Salmonidae; genus Oncorhynchus; species Oncorhynchus keta. The sequence continues at coordinate 38,432,094 of NC_068424.1, forward strand.
TCTCATCACTACAACTCCCGTACAGGCTCGGGAGAGACGCAGGTCGAAAGCCATATGTCCACCGAAACACTACCCAACCAAGCTACACTGCTTCTTAACACAGTGCGGCTCGTTAAGCCTAACCCGGATGACGCTCGGCCAATTGTGCGTCGCCCCATGGACATCCCGGTCACAGCTGGCTGCGACAGAGCCTGGGCGCAAACCCAGAGTCTCTGGTGGCACAGCCCTAGACCACTGCGCCACCCGGGAGGCCAAGATTTATACTTTTACTTTTGATACTTTTAATTTTTATACTTTTTTAGCAATTATATACAATTTTGATACTTTAGAACTTTTACTTAAGTAGTATTTTACTGGGTGACTTTCACTTCATTTTCTATAAAGGCATCTTTACTTTTAGTATGACAATTGAGTACTTTTTCCACCACTGGGTGTGATCCACATGGTGACTGAATTCGAATTCTATTTGTGGCACGATTGCTTTTAAGGAGAAAACCCTCCACCGCTGCGCCTCAATTATGTCTTCACTTTTAAGTCTTTGTTAACATGTCATTTGTGACTACATTTCCCAATTCAGTCTTGTGTACCATTTATAAATGGGCTTTTTTTGTACGTCTTATAAAATGACTGACTCAGAGCTTCAAATGGTATATCATACACTGCAGTTGGGGGAAACCTGTGAAAGTTCTGTTTATTTGAATAGGACAACTTGTTATTCCACACTTGCTCTCTAGCTCTTTTTGTAGTACGCCCATTAAGCATTGTTCGCACCCTCTTAAGCATTACCCCCACCCATCTCTAAGTATTCACATGAGGCCATGAGCAAAACTGAATGGTTATGGTAGTGTGGTGTAAGTAGAAGTCTTCAAGGTTTAAGGTTGGCTAGCTAGCCTTTATCTAGCAATACAAATGGATTTCTGACAAAATGAGATACGATTTATAACATTAGCTGGATTGGATACCAAGCAACTTAGCCACTTAACTAGCTAGCTAATGTTAACTAGCTAACAGTAGGCATTAACTAGCAATGCAAACAACTTTCTAACAAAATGAGATATGAATAATATATGTACATGAAGCTAACGTTAGACTTACCCGTATACATGAATAAATGCTTCACGGCAGACAAACTCCTTTGATTAAGTAAAATGTCCTCTGCAGTTTGCGTTTTGTCTGCTCAGCTTTTTTCGGAAGTTGTGTCATGTCGCTCCAGTTCACACTGACAATTAGTTGCTCTCAAGGCCTGTTCAAAAGTTGTGCACTATGTAGGGAATAGGGTGCCATTTGGGACGTGCCCTAAAAACATTGTAATGAGGAAGCTTGACTGGTGGTTAAAGAGGGACTGAATTACCTTGGCTGGGCTGAGGGGGTCCGCTCCGCTTGTGTGGAATCAATGATGAACTTACTGCGTAGTGTCCCAAATGGTAACCTGTAACCCCCTATATAGTGCACTGTTTTGAGTGCGATTTGGCACACAGGCCATACCTCCAACACAATGCAGGGCGCTCTGCTGCTCCACGCTCATGTGTGAGGGGGAAAAAAACAGCATACACACACAAACGTTTAGCAGATGCTCTTAGAACCCCCCAGTCCCCCATGGGAATGGAACCCCTCAACTCTGATGTTGCAAGCGCCATGCACTACCAACTGAGCCACACGTGACCTACCCTCCCAGCAACACACACACACACACACTGCTCCCAGGGAAGATTCACCATGACAATGCTGTACTGTCAACATACATCCATGTAGCACATGGTAGAATTACTCTGCTTTACATTAACTCTTCGACGCAAACAGCTTAAATATAAAACTCTCTCTCTCCCTCTCTCCTTGGCATGGGTTTAGCATTCAGAGTATAGGAAAACAAAATGTAAAGCGTTGCCCAAAATAACCCTAATGACAACACAAGATCCAGCTGTTTACCACCACTGGATCAGATGTCTTCATCAGGGAGGGCATTGGAAGGGCTGATGGCCAAGCAGGTTTAACCCCTCTCTTTTTCTCCCCCTCTTTTCCTCTTTCTCTCTACCCCCTCTCTGTCCCACTCTCAGCCCCCTCTCTCTCTGTCCCCCCTCACCCTGGCCAATAGGTGGAGAGTAGTCTGAAAAGGTGTCAGGACGTTATTGATTCATACCATGGTGCTCTCTATGATATGACTTCCCTGTCAATGCAATGGAAACATCTGTGGTCCCTCTTTAACTCAGAAATAATTTTACATCTGGAGAGAGATAGCCTTTCCCGTATAACATGATCGTGTTACTCAAGGATTAATTATGATTCCTGTCTCAGTAGGGTAGATGCTGAGAGAGATGGAGGAACATAAAACCCTCTTGGACCCTGGTCAAATGTAATGCACTATAAAAGGGATAGGGTGCCATTTGGGATAAAATCCTATTTCATTCTAGTGAGGTGATGTAGTCAGACTCCGGTCTGATTTCAAGCTGGTTCTGTCTTCACCTTGACATGCATTGTGCATTGTTTGAAGCTGTGAACATGATGCCGTGGTAAACAGAATCTGCGTTCCAACGGTATGAGCGGTGAGTAGTTTTGGCCCTGAATGATTCTGTGGTTATGTCAAAAATGGCACTCTTTTCCCTTTGTAGTGCACTACCGGGGTCCATAGGGCTCTGGTCAAAAGGAGTGCACTCAATAGGGAAACGGGTGCCACTTGTTACGTAGCTACAGAATAATTCAGAGACAGAATTACTCTCCCCTGTTGTCACCATGGACACAGTTGTGGTGTGAGATCAATCTGTATTAAAATGTTCCGTTTCACTGGATGTCTACTCTGCAACACCCACTCACCTTTGCTAGGCTGAAACAAACTTGATTCTCCTCCATGTGAGGAGTTTGGGGCCAGCAAAGGCTAGATGTAGTAGCCAGCCGGTGCTACTGTGCTTGTGCCATCCTTGAGAGAAAATTGCACTCAATATAGAGAGAGGCCATTCTCTTTGCTTGGTACCATGAGTGTTACTCTGCTCAAGAGGAGAAAACACTTATGGCAGCCTTTTACAGAGTTATCAGTAACATTGGGTTTTTAACAGGAACACTTGGTTTTTATTGGCCGGTCTAAGAGTGTTCACTGTTGGATATTTTTCTAGTGCTGTTTATTCCAGCAAGAGAGCTCAATCAGTAATGTTTGTGTTTCCGTATGTGTATAGATGTTTTATCTGCAAGCTGAAAATGTTTTTGAATCTAAACGGGGTATTTCTGCACACGTGTGTTTGTGCGTTTGTGAGCCACTGAGTTTTCTCAGTGTCATGTGAACCTGATGAAGATGGGCTGCAGTGACACAGGACATTAGTCAGTCTGTGCTGCCCTGGGGACACAAACCATAGGACAGAATGATCCAATCAAAGTTTATTTGTCACGTGCGCCGAACACAACAGGTGTAGTAGACCTTACAGTGAAATGCTTACTTACTGATTGAGGTGGTATGTACATGTAGATATGGTTAAAGTGACTATGCATATATGATGAACAGAGAGTAGCAGTAGCGTAAAAGAGGGGTTGGTGGCGGGACACAATGCAGACAGCCCGGTTAGCCAATGTGCGGGAGCACTGGTTGGTCAGGCCAATTGAGGTAGTATGTACATGAATGTATGGTTAAGGTGACTATGCATATTTGATAAACAGAGAGTAGTAGCAGTGTAAAAGAGGGGTTGGGGGCACACAATGTAAATAGTCCAGGTAGCCATTTGATTACCTGTTCAGGAGTCTGATGGCTTGGGGGTAAAAACTGCTGAGAAGCCTTTTTGTCCAAGACTTGGCACTCCGGTACCGCTTGCCATGCAGTAGTAGAGTGAACAGTCTATGACCGGGGTGTCTGGGGTCTTTGACAATTTTTAGGGCCTTCCTCTGACACCGGTTGGTGTAGAGGTCCTGTATGAGGTAAGGTATGAAGGTTGTGTGTGTGTGTGTGTGTGTGTGTGTGTGCGTGCGTGCGTGCGTGCGTGCGTGCGTGCGTGCGCGCGCCTGCCTGCCTGCCTGCGTGTGGGTGCGAGTGCCTACATTTGTGAGAGAGACAGAGAGGGGGACAGAGAGATAGATAGAGGTAAGTTAGGTGGTATGTAGGGGCCTCGGAAGAACAATCAGAGGCACATGTATAATAGGCAATAATAAATTGTTTCTCCATCTTGATACTTTCTGGATGATTAGATTAGCAATTTTCCAATCATTTTGTACTAGTGAGGAAGATTGCACATGCTTGATTATTCTTGCAAGCAATAGTTAGGGATAGCAATTTAATTCCTGTGTCATTCAGTTTCAACTCTATGTGAGCGCAGTTGCCACAGCAACGTTTTACCCTCATCTTCAAGATCCATACTTTTCTGATTCAGTTTTCTTAGAAATGAGTAAGGAGGGTTTGATACAGTACTATGTATAGAGCAGCAGAGATGTATATGAGTGGGACTGGTACTGAATGTACAGATAGAGTTTATGGTACAATAAGTAGCTTTGTAATCAGTGTGTGTGTGTCAGTCATTTAGGCAGTCAGACAGCTCTCCCGTGAAGCAGAGAGGGGTGATGCTGACCTGTCACTTCAGAAGACGTACTTACTGACTGGGAGAGAGGCGGATGGTTGGTTAGTTGTGTGATTGAATTAACAGCCTCCAGTATTGTACTGTACAGCCTCTCACAACACATCCCCCTCAGGCCAACTCCCCTGTCGCATCTCAAATGGCACCCATATTCTCTATATAGTGCACTACATTTGACCAGAGCCTATGTCAAAAGTAGCGCACTCTAAAGGGAATAGGGAGCTAATTGGGAGGCACACCCATTTCATCATTTTATCTATCACGCCGCTTATCACTTGGCACAAAAGCCCTAGAATTATTATAACATTTTATGTGCACTACTCCATCAATAATGCCTTTAATGGAAAAGGGCTGTTCAGAATGACTAGCAGTTTCACATTCACACTGCGCTTCTGTAGTGTGTGTTCGGCCTGCTTTAAATGAGCTGCTTTATTGATAAACCATTACATTTACGAAAGTCAAAGGGACGGAAAACCATCCTGGTCCTGATTGCTTCGGCTGGGAGAATGCATGAATGTATGAGCTGTGTGTTGGGTGAGAGGAATCACAATAAGGTGACGATGGAGGACTGAAACTCTCGTCTCTGAAATGTCAAATTAGATGCCTTTTCAAAAAGATGTTAGGGTTTATTATATTTATTTAATACTTTTCTGTTGTAGCCAAACATAAAGTTAAGTTAAGTAAAATGTTACCAATTTCCCTTCTGGGATTAATAAAGTATATTTATTGTCATGTTATTTTCCTTTGGGAAAGGATCGTTTAAAAACTAGTTCAGAGGAGGACGCTAGATCGCAAGTCCAATAGACACTGGGACACTCTGCAAAGTAAAATATGTGTCTCAAATGGCAGAATAGAGTGACATTTGGGACGCACACAAACAATAGTGAAACAGAGCGATATTCAGTGTGGATATCAGTGCCAGGTTACATGGATGTATGGATGCTTTTCCCATTGTCCCAAAATGGATGTTTTGTGCCAACAGACAGACAGGCAATGGCAAACACTCCTCCTTCCTCTGTATTGACAGACAGGTATTTGTGTACATCTTCTGTGGATAGACTAGTGGATGAGTGATGTGACCTTTCCATCTATCCCAGGGGACAGGAAGAGGATGGTCTTTCCCTGACAAAAGTTTGAAAAACAGCAGCCGGCAGGCTTCTGTTGCTAAGCAGCAAGGCTTCAGAGTGACAGTGTGTCAACAATAAAAGACAAATGAAAAATACATGGCATTTGAGTCCGTCAGAGAATGGACGCTTAGGATTGTATACAGCGACACCTGTTCCACCAATTATGAAGACATGGACTGCATCCCAAATAGCACCTTATTCCCAATGTCGTGCACTACTTTTGACCAGGGCCCATGCACTACTTTTGGCCAGATCCATATGGGCCCTGGTCAAAAGTAGTGCACTACATTGGGAATAAGGTGCTGTTTGGGACGTATGATTGTTTTACCAACAGTATGAACATTGCTCAACACATTATGTAATGAGAGCAGCCAATTGTCACATTATCTGTGTCAATAGACAGCTCAGCCTTGCGTCTATCTATGATTGATCCATCCAACAGTCAAAGGCAACGTGAGGGTGGGGATCAAAGATTAGGGGGGCATCCCAAATGGCACCCTTTTCCTTATATCATGCACTATATAGGGAATGGGGTGCCATTTAGGACGCAAACCTAGGCCTACTTCACATTGACACACTGAAATGATAACATTACGCCTTAAATTAGAAATGTGTTATTGTTATTATTGGTGGATTGTACTCTGCCTCTGTGGTGTGGTGACCTCAGCAGAGCAGCATGAATGAATAAATTCAGCATTATCGCCATGTGCTAGTCATCAACGCCAACCCAAATGGAAGTTGATTGCTGTTTAATTGACTTTTATGGCTCCTATCAGAACACATTACCTTTGACAATGTTGTTATGACGATGTTGTCACATTGACGCTGTTGTCACGCACGCAGGGTTCCAAGGGGTTGATGAGCTCATGTTCAGGTGATAAAGGAGCGTGGGCGTCCCAAATGGCACCCTGTCTCCTCTATAGTCCAGGGTCTGATAGACTCAGGGGATTCAGAATTTGTGTGTGACAGAAAGAGACCTTGAAGATGATGAGAATATAATACCCCAAAATATATTTTGTCAATAAACTGCATTCTAAAACAGCATGCATGAGACAGCTGAAGCATGAGAGAGAGAGAGAGAGAGAGAGAGAGAGAGAGAGAGAGAGAGAGAGAGAGAGAGAGAGAGAGAGAGAGAGAGAGAGAGAGAGAGAGAGAGAGAGAGAGAGAGAGAGAGAGAGAGAGAGAGAGAGAGAGAGAGAGAGAGAGAGGGGGGGGGGTGAAGAGATGGAGGGATAGAGGCAGAGAGTTGACAGGCAGGGAGGCAGGGATTCACACACACCTGTTTCCTGGTGATGGTGGGAGTGAGAGATGGAGAGAGGGATGAGAGTAGAGAGACTGAGAGGACCCACAACAGAGTCACTGTTCCTCAGCACCTGCCTCTCCTCCCTAGCTTACATCCCTCCCTTCCCTCTACCACCCACCAAAGAGGGCCCCTCTCAGAACGGGCTTCAGTGGCTTTTAAGGGGGATGGTATGTCCTCTCTCTCTCTCTGCTGCATTTGAAGCTCTGATCCAGACAAACAAAGAGGGATTTTTACGGTTCAGTTTAAAGCCAAAAACATCTATATGCCAGGTAGGCTACTTCCTCCCAACAGTGGTTTTTGAAGTTGTTTGTCTCCCCGTTCATAAAATGCTACCTGCATGTGGCCATTATCTAGCATCTCAGCTAGATACCAGCTCCACTAGTCTACTAGAGATGGCATCTACTTCTTCTTTTTTCTGAGACTGACAGTAAAATGTCATTTCTGGTAAATCCACTTTCCTTCCTCATCTTAGGATAACATTTTAAAAACTGGAACATTTTGAAAAGCAATTTTCTACAAGGACATACATTCTTCCCGTCAATGGTCAATCGACGGTACTTCATCTTGAAATACAGAATGCAGTTTGAACATAATAATTACCGTGATTGCAATGGTTTATCTGCTGTTTTTGCTGGAATTTTTTATTTATTTGCCTACGTAGACAAATATTGTAGAAGTGCTTTGCATCACCTTTTGTCCTCCTGTTCAAGAGTCCTTACATACTGTAACAAGAATATACAGTGTCTTCAGAAAGTATTCATACCCATTGACTTATTCCACATTTAGTTGTTTTTTGACTGAATTCAAAATGTAATAGCTTTTTTTTCTCACCCATCTACATGCAATACCCCCATAATGACAAATATAAAACATGTTTTTAGAATTTGTTTGCATTTTGTTTTTCATGAAATAGAGTAATATCTCATTTACATACGTTTTCACACCACTGAGTCAATACATGTTAGAATCACATTTGGCAGTGATTACAGCTGTCTGAGTCTTTCTGGGTAAGTCTCTAAGAGCTTTGGACTCCTGGATTGTACAATATTTGCACATTATTATTTTAAAAATTCTTCAAGCTCTGTCAAATTAGCTGTTGATCATTGCTACACAGCCATTTTCTAGTCTTGCTGTAGATTTCCAAGCCAATTTAACTCAAAACTGTAACTAGGCCACTAAAGAACATTCAATGTCATCTTGGTAAGCAACTCCAGTGTATATTTGGTCTTGTGTTTTAAGTAATTGTCCTGCTGAAAGGTGAATTTGACTCCCAGTGTCTGTTGGAAGGAGGTCTGAACCAGGTTCTCTCTCAGATTTTGCCTGTGCTTAGCTCTATCCCCCCCCTCCAAAAAAAAAATCCCTAGTCCTTACTGATGACAAGCATACTCATAACATGATGCAGCCACCCAAGGGCATCATTAAGGTGGGGAAAACATTAATGATTCATGGAGCCCTAGCCTGGTAGGGCCCCTAAATGTTTAGAGAATTATTTGTTTATAATTTTAAAGGTGTTTTAAAAATCTGTGATGAAAATTAAAACGTATAACCATAATCAGACCAGGCTTCTCTATCCAATCATCCCAACGTGTGTCTACTACATGAAGTTGAAACAGTAGATCTTGGAGGTGAGGCAGTTGTTTTGTAGCAGCAGCATAACTAGACCATTTTTAACTTGTAAAGTTAGGCACATATGATGACTTATAAACACTTAAATACGTATCCTATTTGATATGTATACTATTAAAACTTTTTTTCTTTCAGTAGTAGATTTTTAGTATAGTAACCTTTGTAGGAGAGAACATTAACCCTAACAATCCTTTTGTTACCCACTTCCTAGTCCCTAGAGTGATCCAGGTAGGCAGAACCTCAGCAAAAAGCTGTCAGACAGACTCTGATGCAGAGGAGAGCAGGAAGGAGGAAGAGGAGTTAAGGAGTAGCAGCAGTGCCAGTGAAGGAGTGACAGCAGAGATTGAACAAGCAAGTAATAAGGGAAAGGAAGAGATTGGACAGATTCAAAGTGAGGAAGATGAGGTTTTAGATTATCCAGCACTGTGGCCAGAGAAAGTACAAGACCATGAAAGAGAAGCTATTGTTTGCAGACTAGCCAACAGGTGTGGTGAGGAGAACTGTAAAAAAGCCATGCCCCCAGACTCAGAAGGCAAGCTATTCCCCAACTATTTACAGTACAGTAAGTCAGCAAATGGAAGAGAAAAGGTGCGGAGAGACTGGCTTCTTTATAGTAAGAGTGTAAAGGCATTATATTGCATTCCATGTGTTATTTTTTCTCATGAGCAAAGTAAACCATCACCCAGTTCTCTGAATAGTAAGGATGGCTATAAGATATCATCAGTGAAATGGCAGAGAATGTATGACACACTACCAGAGCATGAGGATGGTGTGTCTCACAAGAACTGTTACTGGAAATGGAAAACAAATCTGCAGCAAACCGTAACAACAGCTACAGGTATAGACAGTCAGGAATGTATAAAAACAGAGCACTTCTAGAAAGGATTGCGGATGTGACACTGTTTATCTCCTGTTGAACTTACTCAGGAATGCTCACATAAGGTCTTGACACTACAGTTGCAGCTTCACAGATGCTTGTTCTCTGCAGGTACCACATTTATGCCTGCAGTCCACATAGTTCTGGATTTTGTATTATTTGGGGGATGTTATTTAGGCATATATTTAAGAATTATACACAGGGCAGAAGAGGTTTAGCCTTGTTCATAAGAGTTGGTAATCAATTATTTCATCTGAAACATGGATCATTGGTAATTTCTTCATTAAAACTGACTACAGTACCATATATTCAAAATAAGTCACCAATTGTGTAGTTATTTATAATAAAGCATCATAAAAATCTCATGACACAGACAGCTTTCGTGAATATTTGCAATACTGTTAATATAGGAAAATGATGAGGGTGGAAACTAGAATCTGCACAATTGTAGTAGAGAGCAGCAGAAGCTTATAGTTATAAAACTTACTGTTCAGTACGTTATTTTAATCTGAAACATTCTGATTTCTATGTTAGGGGCCCGGCAGATTTTTTTCATGGTCCCCAAAAATAAGAGTGGTACTCAGTGATGGATTTTCCCCAAACATAACGCTTTGTATTCAGGACATAAAGTTCATTTCTTTGACAATTTTTGGGGCAGTTTTAATTAAGTGCCTTGTTACAAACAGGATGCAAATTTTGGAGTATTTGTATTCTGTAGAGGCTTCCTTCTTTCCACACTGTCATGTAGGTTAGTATTGTGGAGTAACTGCAGTGTTGCTGATCCATCACAGCCATTAAACTCTGTAATTGTTTGAAAGTCACCATTGGCTTCGTGGTGAAATCACTAAGGTTTCCTTCCTCTCTGGCAACTGAGTTAGGAAGGACGCCTGTATCTTTGTAGTGACTGGGTATATTAATACGCCATCCAAAGTGTAATTAATAACTTCACCATGCTCAAAGGGATATTCAATGTTGTTGTTTTTTTTACCCATCTACCAATAGGTGTCCTTCTTTCCAAAGCATTGGAAAACCTTCACTGTCTTTGTGGTTTAATCTGTGCTTGAAATTCACTGCTCGACTAAGGGGCCTTACAGATAAGTGTACGTGTGGGGTACAGAGATGAGGTAGTCATTCAAAAATCATGTTAGACACTATTATTGCACACTGAGTGAGTCCATGCAACTTATTGTGACTTGTTAAGCATATTTTTACTCCTGAATGTTTTAGGCTTGCCTTAACAAAAGGGTTGAATACTTATTGACTCAAGACATTTCAGCTTTAACATTTTTTTTAACATTTGTAAACATTTCTAAATACATAATTCCACTTTGACATTATGGGTTATTGCGTGTAGGCCAGTGACCCACAATCTAAATAGAATACATTTAAATTCAGGCTGAAACACAACAAAATGTGGAAAAAGTCAAGGGGTGTGAATACTTTATGAAGGCACTGTAACTAATCCCACTGTATGTTACTGTATATACTGTACATACATCAGACTACTTGGGCTCAACCTAAACTCTGGACACCTGATATAACATGTGTCCCAAAAGACACCCTATTCGCACTACTTTTGACCTATGGTATCGGCACTAAATAGGAAATAGGGTGTCATTTAGAAAGTGGTGGACCATGGTATGTGTCATGATGCAGGGAAGAGAGAGCCATTAGCACACAAAGATATGGGGCATGGTGTGTGGCTAGATAGGCAGCCACGTGTCAACATGGATCACCTGGTCTGTAGTCCATGGATACACGTTGATCATTTAGGTTACAAAGGTTGCATTGTTCTGCTTGGTTGTAGCGGTCCAACGTCTTCTAACCATCAGAGAGCTAAATGGATGATAAAAAAAATCTGAGTTACGATTCAATTCAACTGTTATATCTACGAAGCAGTTTGTTATTGCTGTTTTTTTGCCAATATGGAAAAGACAGCATAAATAAATAGGCAGCTTATGTCAAAAGTATGAATTCTGCCAAACCGCTTAAAGATTTACACAGAAACAATATTTATAGATTGTAACACAAAGGTTTTGTGTGTGTGTGTGTGTTACACCCACACAGTTTGGCACAGGATCTGAGGAGTGTGTGTCCCATATAGAGCCTATTGCTGTGTCACTAAACCTTTCTGGCTTTACTCAACATTCTATTGTATTCCTTCGCAACATTCCATTCTATTTCCTCTATTTCTTATGCTTCTTTACAGATAGTTACTGGCAGCTATGAATATACAATATACACTGAGTATACAAAACATAAGAACACCTGCTCCTTCCATTGCATAGACTGACCAGGTGAATCCAGGTGAAAGCTATGATCCCTTATTGATGTCACCTGTTAAATCCACTTCAATCAGTGTAGATGAAGGGGAGGAGAAAAGTTAAAGAAGGATTTTTAAAGCCTTGAGACATGGATTGTGTATGTATGCGATTCAGGGGGTGAATGGGAAAGTCAAAATATTGAAGTGCCTTTGAATGGGGTATGGTAGCTGGTGCCAAGTGCACTGGTTTGTGTCAAGAACTGCAATACTGCTGGGTTTCTCACGTTTAACAGTTTGCCGTGTGTATGAAGAATGGTCCACCACCTAAAGGACATCCAACCAACTTAACACAACTGTGCGAAGCATTGGAGTCTACATGAGCATGAGCATCCCTGTGGAACTCTTTAGACACCTTGTAGAGTCCAAGCTCCAATGAACTGATGCTGTTCTGAGGGCAAAGGGGGAATTAATATTAGGAAGGTGTTCCTAGTGTTTGGTATAGTCAGTGCATCATAATAAAAAATGGGCTGTTTTATTTGTTATTTATACATGATGCAAGCATTGATATATTTTTGTGTTAGAATTAATGAATGCCTGTGTTTTACCACTGTGTGTGACTGTTTGTTCATCAGAGTGTGTATGCTATGCAAATAGGCACATACAAACGAGCTGTGTGTGTCTATCTAATGACCGCTCTAGTGTGTGTGGTTAATGACGTGGATTAGGATTGCCTCCAATCCTGGGGGAGAATCCCTCCTCCAACACACACACACACACACACACACACACACACACACACACACACACACACACACACACACACACACACACACACACACACACACACACACACACACACACACACACACACACACACACACACACACAGCCAGCTAGTGCATCTCACACTCACCTAATCCCTACCCTCACCCTTTCTATTCCCTATATAGTGCACAACTTTTTGTGAGGGCCCATAGGGCTCTGGTCAAAAGTAATGCACTATAAAGAGAATATGGTACCATTTGGGACACAATCTTTACATTTACATTTACATTTAAGTCATTTAGCAGACGCTCTTATCCAGAGCGACTTACAAATTGGTGCATTCACCTTATGACATCCAGTGGAACAGCCACTTTACAATAGTGCATCTAAATCTTTTAAGGGGGGTGAGAAGGATTACTTTATCCTATCCTAGGTATTCCTTAAAGAGGTGGGGTTTCAGGTGTCTCCGGAAGGTGGTGATTGACTCCGCTGTCCTGGCGTCGTGAGGGAGTGTGTCCCACCATTGGGGAGCCAGAGCAGCGAACAGTTTTGACTGGGCTGAGCGGGAACTGTACTTCCTCAGTGGTAGGGAGGCGAGCAGGCCAGAGGTGGATGAACGCAGTGCCCTTGTTTGGGTGTAGGGCCTGATCAGAGCCTGGAGGTACTGAGGTGCCGTTCCCCTCACAGCTCCGTAAGCAAGCACCATGGTCTTGTAGCGGATGCGAGCTTTAACTGGAAGCCAGTGGAGAGAGCGGAGGAGCGGGGTGACGTGAGAGAACTTGGGAAGGTTGAACACCAGACGGGCTGCGGCGTTCTGGATGAGTTGTAGGGGTTTAATGGCACAGGCAGGGAGCCCAGCCAACAGCGAGTTGCAGTAATCCAGACGGGAGATGACAAGTGCCTGGATTAGGACCTGCGCCACTTCCTGTGTGAGGCAGGGTCGTATTCTGCGGATGTTGTAGAGCATGAACCTACAGGAACGGGCCACCGCCTTGATGTTAGTTGAGAACGACAGGGTGTTGTCCAGGATCACGCCAAGGTTCTTAGCGCTCTGGGAGGAGGACACAATGGAGTTGTCAACCGTGATGGCGAGATCATGGAACGGGCAGTCCTTCCCCGGGAGGAAGAGCAGCTCCGTCTTGCCGAGGTTCAGCTTGAGGTGGTGATCCGTCATCCACACTGATATGTCTGCCAGACATGCAGAGATGCGATTCACCACCTGGTCATCAGAAGGAGGAAAGGAGAAGATTAATTGTGTGTCGTCTGCATAGCAATGATAGGAGAGACCATGTGAGGTTATGACAGAGCCAAGTGACTTGGTGTATAGCGAGAATAGGAGAGAGCCTAGAACAGAGCCCTGGGGGACACCAGTGGTGAGAGCGCGTGGTGAGGAGACAGATTCTCGCCACGCCACCTGGTAGGAGCGACCTGTCAGGTAGGACGCAATCCAAGCGTGGGCCGCGCCGGAGATGCCCAACTCGGAGAGGGTGGAGAGGAGGATCTGATGGTTCACAGTATCGAAGGCAGCCGATAGGTCTAGAAGTATGAGAGCAGAGGAGAGAGAGTTAGCTTTAGCAGTGCGGAGCGCCTCCGTGATACAGAGAAGAGCAGTCTCAGTTGAATGACTAGTCTTGAAACCTGACTGATTTGGATCAAGAAGGTCATTCTGAGAGAGATAGCGGGAGAGCTGGCCAAGGACGGCACGTTCAAGAGTTTTGGAGAGAAAAGAAAGAAGGGATACTGGTCTGTAGTTGTTGACATCGGAGGGATCGAGTGTAGGTTTTTTCAGAAGGGGTGCAACTCTCGCTCTCTTGAAGACGGAAGGGACGTAGCCAGCGGTCAGGGATGAGTTGATGAGCGAGGTGAGGTAAGGGAGAAGGTCTCCGGAAATAGTCTGGAGAAGAGAGGAGGGGATAGGGTCGAGCGGGCAGGTTGTTGGGCGGCCGGCCGTCACAAGACGCAAGATTTCATCTGGAGAGAGAGGGAGAAAGAGGTCAGAGCACCGGGTAGGGCAGTGTGAGCAGAACCAGCGGTGTCGTTTGACTTAGCAAACGAGGATCGGATGTCGTCGACCTTCTTTTCAAAATGGTTGACGAAGTCATCTGCAGAGAGGGAGGAGGGGGGAGGGGGAGGAGGATTCAGGAGGGAGGAGAAGGTGGCAAAGAGCTTCCTAGGGTTAGAGGCAGATGCTTGGAATTTAGAGTGGTAGAAAGTGGCTTTAGCAGCAGAGACAGAGGAGGAAAATGTAGAGAGGAGGGAGCGAAAGGATGCCAGGTCCGCAGGGAGGCGAGTTTTCCTCCATTTCCGCTCGGCTGCCCGGAGCCCTGTTCTGTGAGCTCGCAATGAGTCGTCGAGCCACGGAGCGGGAGGGGAGGACCGAGCCGGCCTGGAAGATAGGGGACATAGAGAGTCAAAGGATGCAGAAAGGGAGGAGAGGAGGGTTGAGGAGGCAGAATCAGGAGATAGGTTGGAGAAGGTTTGAGCAGAGGGAAGAGATGATAGGATGGAAGAGGAGAGAGTAGCGGGGAGAGAGAGCGAAGGTTGGGACGGCGCGATACCATCCGAGTAGGGGCAGTGTGGGAAGTGTTGGATGAGAGCGAGAGGGAAAAGGATACAAGGTAGTGGTCGGAGACTTGGAGGGGAGTTGCAATGAGGTTAGTGGAAGAACAGCATCTAGTAAAGATGAGGTCGAGCGTATTGCCTGCCTTGTGAGTAGGGGGGAAGGTGAGAGGGTGAGGTCAAAAGAGGAAAGGAGTGGAAAGAAGGAGGCAGAGAGGAATGAGTCAAAGGTAGACATGGGGAGGTTAAAGTCGCCCAGAACTGTGAGAGGTGAGCCGTCTTCAGGAAAGGAGCTTATCAAGACATCAAGCTCATTGATGAACTCTCCGAGGGGACCTGGAGGGCGATAAATGATAAGGATGTTAAGCTTGAAAGGGCTGGTAACTGTGACAGCATGAAATTCAAAGGAGGCGATAGACAGATGGGTAAGGGGAGAAAGAGAGAATGACCACTTGGGAGAGATGAGGATCCCGGTGCCACCACCCCGCTGACCAGAAGCTCTCGGGGTGTGCGAGAACACGTGGGCGGACGAAGAGAGAGCAGTAGGAGCAGCAGTGTTATCTGTGGTGATCCATGTTTCCGTCAGTGCCAAGAAGTCGAGGGACTGGAGGGAGGCATAGGCTGAGATGAACTCTGCCTTGTTGGCCGCAGATCGGCAGTTCCAGAGGCTACCGGAGACCTGGAACTCCACGTGGGTCGTGCGCGCTGGGACCACCAGATTAGGGTGGCCGCGGCCACGCGGTGTGGAGCGTTTGTATGGTCTGTGCAGAGAGGAGATAACAGGGATAGACAGACACATAGTTGACAGGCTACAGAAGAGGCTACGCTAATGCAAGGAGATTGGAATGACAAGTGGACTACACGTCTCGAATGTTCAGAAAGTTAAGCTTACGTAGCAAGAATCTTATTGACTAAAATGATTAAAATGATACAGTACTGCTGAAGTAGGCTAGCTGGCAGTGGCTGCGTTGTTGACTTTGTAGACTAGCTGGCAGTGGCTGCGTTGTTGACACTACACTAATCAAGTCGTTCCGTTGAGTGTAATAGTTTCTACAGTGCTGCTATTCGGGGCTAGCTGGCTAGCTAGCAGTGTTGATTACGTTACGTTGCGTTAAAAGAACGACAATAGCTGGCTAGCTAACCTAGAAAATCGCTCTAGACTACACAATTATCTTTGATACACAGACGGCTATGTAGCTAGCTATGTAGCTAGCTACGATCAAACAAATCAAACCGTTGTGCTGTAATGAAATGAAATGAAAATGTGATACTACCTGTGGAGCGAAGCGGAATGCGACCGGGTTGTTGAGTGCGGAAGTTCTATTCAGTAGACGTTGGCTAGCTGTTGGCTAGCTAGCATCTTTCTTTAGCATCTTCTTTATCTTTGACTCCTAAGGTACCTGAAATGCAAAATGCTGATTCAGTTCACTGGCAAACTGTGATCATGCTGATGTCCCGAGTGGCGTATCATCTAAGGCGCAGCGGTCTAATGCATTGCATCTCAGTGCTTGAGGCATCACTATAGACACCCTGGTTCAATTCCAGGCTGTATCACAACAGGCCGTGATTGGGAGTTCCATAGGGCGGCGCACAATTGGCCCAGTGTTGTCCGGTGTAGGCCGTCATTGTAAATAAGAATGAGTTTTTAACTGACTTGCCTAGTTAAATAAAGGTTACATTTACAATTGTAAAATGTACAGTTCATGACCAAAAGTACACTATACAGTGGGGCAAAAAAGTATTTATTCAGCCACCAATTGTCCAACTTCTCCCACTTAAAAAGATGAGAGAGGCCTGTCATTTTCATCATAAGTACACTTCAACTATGACAGACAAAATGAGGAAAAAAATCCAGAAAACCACATTGTAGGATTTTTAATTCATTTATTTGCAAATTGTGGTGGAAAATAAATATTTGGTCAATAACAAAAGTTTATCTCAATACTTTGTTATATACCCTTTGTTGGCAATGACAGAGGTCAAACGTTTTCTGTTAGTCTTCACAAGGTTTTCACACACTGTTGCTGGTATTTTGGCCCATTCCTCCATGCAGATCTCCTCTAGAGCAGTGATGTTTTGGGGCTGTTGCTGGGCAACACGGACTTTCAACTCCCTCCAAAGATTTTCTATGGGGTTGAGATCTGGAGACTGGCTAGGCCACTCCAGGACCTTGAAATTCTTCTTACGAAGCCCCTCCTTCGTTGCCCGGGTGGTGTGTTTGGGATCATTGTCATGCTGAAAGACCCAGCCATGTTTCATCTTCAAGGCATTTGCTGATGGAAGGAGGTTTTCAATCAAAATCCCACGATACATGGCCCCATTCATTCTTTACTTTACACGGATCAGTCGTCCTGGTCCCTTTGCAGAAAAACAGCCCCAAAGCATGATGTTTCCACCCCCATGCTTCACAGTAGGTATGGTGTTCTTTGGATGCAACTCAGCATTCTTTGTCCTCCAAACACGACGAGTTGAGTTTTTCCCAAAAAGTTATATTTTGGTTTCATCTGACCATATGACATTCTCCCAATCTTCTTCTGGATCATCCAAATGCTCTCTAGCAAACTTCAGACGGGCCTGGACATGTACTGACTTAAGCAGGGGGACACGTCTGGCACTGCAGGATTAGCTTATTATCTATACTGCTCTACCGTTGGAGACTCAACCATGGAGTTTTCCTCCTAAGGGATAAGGGGTTGGCTAAACATACACTATATATACAAATGTATGTGGACACCACTTCAAATTAATGGATTCAGGCATTTCAGCCACACACGTTGCTGACGGGTGTATAAAACTGAGCACACCGCCATGCAATCTCCACAGACAAACATTGGTAGTAGAATGGCCTCACTGAAGAGCTCAGTGACTTTCAACGTGGCACCGTCATTGGATGCCACCTTTCCAACAAGTCAATTCGTAAAATTTCTGCCCCGGTCAACTGTAAGCGCTGTTATTGTGAAGTGGAAATGTCTTGGAGAAACATGGTAGGTCACACAAGCTCACAGAACAGGACCGCTGCGTGCTGAAGCATGTAGCGCTTAAAAATTATCTGTCCTCGGTTGCAATACTCACTATCGAGTTCCAAACTGCATCAGCACAATAACTGTTTGTCGGGAGCTTCATGAATTGGATTTCCATAAAGACTATTCAAATAAAGTGTTACCTAAGCTGCCATTTGGGACATATCCCATCTGAAATGTATTCATGAACAGGTATCACAGTCCCTAATCGCCCCTTGTTCTGGTTTGGGTGTTTGGCGTGCCCTGGGATTTGATTTGATTTGATTTGGATCTCTTTTAGTGACCATTTGGACTAATCTTCCAAGAGTCCTTAAACATTAAAATAGAATTTATAATAAACACATTTTCACATATAACACACTATCGCAAACATACATAACATACTAGCATAATGACCCAATAAATCTAAAAAAAAGATTGATTCTTCATCTACTTTAGTCCCTAAACCTTTCATCTACTTTAGTCCCTATTATATTTAAATTGTTTTAAAATAATGTTTAAATGTATATATTGAAAGGTTTCTAGTTTGCTCAGTTAATTTATTTAATTTCTTTATTGCTCTAAATCGAAATGTTCTTTTACCTTTTACCACCGAACAGTAGTTCACCTGACTCTCAATTAAAGCTTGTGTTATTTGCTGGATAATTTTTCCTGGTAAATATTTAGCTATCCTTCTGATTATGCATGCTGTTATATTTTGTTTGACATAGATTAGTTATTTGAGACGACCATGATAAGCAGTTGTCTAGCTGCACTCCCAATAGTTTGGTTTCTGCCACTTCTTCAATTTGTACTCCTCCCATACTTAATTGTATCCCATGCTGTTTTGGCCTTTTCCTAGTTGAACAGACCAACATAACTTTGGTTTTCTTGGTGTTTAAAACAAGTTTGTTTTGGCAAACCCACTTCCTGATTTTCTCAAAATCTCCTTGTAAAGCCTGCTGTACCTGTTGAACTGATTGTCTTGCTGCATAAATTGTAGTATCATCTGCAAATATAGTAGCTTCAGTTTCAACTAAGGCATAGGGAAGGTCGTTGGTATATATTAAATAAAGAAGTGGCCCAAGGCAGCTGCCCTGCGGTATTCCACAGTTTAACACTTGAGGGGGGAAGAAAATTAACCATTGATATAGGTGGACTGTTTCCTGTCAGTTAGATATGACTGTACCCATTTCAATGCTACCTACTTAAAACCATAATGCATTAATTTTGTCCAAATTATTTCATGATCCACTAAATCAAATGCTGCACTGAAATCTAAAAATAGTACACCTACAAATTTGCCATTATCCATAGCATTGAGCCACTGGTCAGTCATGTCAACCAATGCAGTGGTAGTGGAATGGTTTTTGCGATAAGCATGCTGTTTGGCTGTAATCAGATCATTATTTTCCATGTACTAGGATGAAGTAACACTCGCGACATGAGAAGAGTGAGGGAACTGAATGAAAGTATCACAATAAATCATGTCTGATATTTAACCAAGTTATTGGTGAAGCTATCAGAAGCCTTTTCTATTAATAACAATGGTTATTTTTGTCTATTCAGTTCTAGCATTTGTGGAAAACAACAATCTCCTCTGCCTGCACAGTGCTTGTTGTATTGTCCAGGTTTAACCTCTGAGTAAGTAACATTTTAATCCGTTGAAGAATGTTTTAACAAACATTTTAGCCCTAATCTGGAGATATTTTATGCTAACCGCACTAAACTAGACTGGGGGACTAGCACTAATCAGGCCCTGACCAACACTCTAGTTTCCAATGACCAGATCTGCACAGAGATCAACCTCTGCACAGAGATCAACCTTTTACCAGATTACCCCTGGTTATCCCATTCAGAACATAAGATAGACAAATTATCAATCTAGTTCCCTCGTCCCTCCCTAACGACATAACCTCATGGCAACAATTGAACAAATAATGGATTGATACTTGGGTCACAAGGGGTTGTTCTGACGTGCATCCCTCATATGTAGATTCACAGTTTCTCGTGGATAGGTAACAGGATAACATGAATAACAGGGTACCTGTTCATGGATTGAGTCACATTCAAAGACAGAGCACACAGTCCCATAGATGTTATAGTCTCGTTTTACATAGTGCCTAATGGCCATAAGTAACTGGGCAAGTTAGTGTGGATCCCCAATCCTTGTTTTGATTTTAGGTTGATTATTATTGATCCATCCTGAGATTGAGTGTTTATCTGAAATAAATGAACTATTCACATTATTGGTTTACATCTCATATTTCTCAATGGAGGAAATGGAAAAACGGTGAACCAATCCAAAAGCTTCTTGTCCAGAATATGTAGATTGCTTGGTTCGTGAGTCTGGAGTCGTGTGTCCCATATTGCAGTGGTGCTGTTATCATAGTCTTCACATCAAAGCTTGTTTAGAAACAAGTGTAGTTATATTTAATCAGTCTTCTGGATCAAAGTGGCTTAGTCCTTTTGTGTGCCGGGGCTTTTTTTTGTTGTTGCCAGCCTTTGGGATTATATGTGAAATAATAACGAGGAAAACTGAAATGGAGAATAACATCATCTTCCTCCCCCATAGTGTAATGTGTTCCGCTTTAAAAAAAAAAAAGGATCTGTATCGTATTATAGCAGAGTAAAATTGAAACTGATATCATGTTCTTGCATCAAAACAATGTCTTTGATAAGAAATAAAACAGAAGATCTCATTTGGAGTGAATGTTTCTTTTTCACTGTGGAAAAAAGGGAACAGAAAGAGTGAAATGTGAGAATGAGTTTCACTGTAAAAAAAAAAAGAAGAAGAAAAAAAGTACTTTCTTACAAGCCACTGTATTGCTTTAAGGGGATTTAATGGGGAGCATGTCAAAGGAAGCAGAGATTAAATGGGCATCATGAATGAATGACAGAACAAACATTACATTTATTTCAGACTCAGTTGATGTTTTTCCTTGCTACAGTGTATTCCTTCCTTTCTGGTTGCCTCGGGAACAAATTGTAACAACCATCAAATTGTATCTTGAATCAATGTGATTGAATGTGGTATTAACACTGGAGTGTGGCCCTGGATAATCCTGAATTGACCCTCAACTTTTTGTATCCTATATCCATCCTTCTGAGAGTGAATGTGTGTGTGATGTCCAGCCCCGTGTACATGTATAATCAAGGAAAGGAGTCAGTGTATCTCCATCAACCGCACACCTGGGGGCTCGCTTTTGTCACTGAATTGCTTTTTCACCACACCCCTTAGCTCAGAAATGATTAGTGTGACAGAGTGTGGCATGAACACCTCTCAGTAAATGGCCTGGTAATTACTGTAGACCCAGGCAGAGAGGGTGGGGTTATAGAGGAAATTGTATGACCACAGTCAAAGAGGTTAAAGCACTGATTGATTTTAGCCAAACAGAGTTTGGTGGTGTGTGTTTAAAAGGGCTGGCAGAATAAGAAGGTTTGCCTCTCATCAACAAAATAATCCAACAGAAGACATTTTCTCACAACCTGATTTCAAAGTATGAGAATAATTGGGCCATAAATTCCAATGGTTCCATTGATAATATTGTCGTCAACGTACTTCAAGAATGATTAGTCCAGTGTGTCAGTAGAAAGAGTTTGCTTGTTCACAATAACACAAAAACAACACAGGGTGTGGCTGTGCCTGTGGGGGTTTGGGTGAGAAAGACACATAGGAGAACCAACCAGTAAAGTACAGCCCTCATTCATTATCAACGCATCGTGCCGACAACATCAAAACAGTTTTTCCAGATTATGAAATCAGCAGGATTTTGAGTTCGGTATCAACCAGACTATCTAAACCTACCCATTTTCAGACTAGAGCTCCATCTGCCATCTAGTGGTCCCCCCAAAAATGTATTACTTTTCACACAGCTACTTATCTAAGTACTCCACACCTTCATGAAAAACCGCTTTAGATGAATGTCTAGAACATCTCTATACCATCTTTTATTTTATGAATAGCTCATATGAATAGCAAGGTGACTGTCCACCATACCTAGATGAATAATCATTTTTAATCTTCAGAACATAGTGTGAATTCAATACTAAGAATCTGCTCTATTTTCCAGCAATTGTGTATAACATCATGTTGTTTTGAATTACATGCACAGTGACTGTATGCATTAAAATGGAGTGTTTGTGTGCAGCCAGTCTAATGACAGCGTGTGTTTGTGTTGTAGTCATTATCAGTGTAGTTTGTATAATTAAGACCAGTGGGACTGCTACACTAATTGGCAGCAGCAGAGACCTCCATAATTATGAGGCTGTTCTGTTGGGAGGTGGACAGAACGGCATTCTCAGAGGCAGTGAGTGAGTGAGTGAGTGAGTGAGTGAGTGAGTGAGTGAGTGAGTGAGTGAGTGAGTGAGTGAGTGAGTGATTTTGGTACAAGCTGGGCTGAACCGTGTTTGGGTACGCTTTCATTCTAGAGCATTTGTATGTTTGCATGTGCCTGCATATGGGTGTGCGTATAAGTTAAAAATCTACATAAGAATGTCATAATTTCATAGCAGGTTTATGTTTCATCTGAAACGCTGATAGCCGTGGCCCTCAATCTTAAAACCATTCCTCATTGAAAGACTGATCCTAACCACCAGGTGGCAGTGTTTGATAAATCGATGGGGAAAGAAGGAACATGAATGAAGACTTTACAGAAAGGGTCAACTCATCCCATCCACCAACAGTGGAGGACTATAGCATCCACCATGTACTGGTTCTGGTTTATGTGTTGGAAATATTATTGCCATGGTTTAACTGGATTTTATATCATTCTACCACAAAGCAGAGAACAGACTAAAAACCTTTCAATTTCTCAAAGTGATGTCAAACATCCCCAAAGTGGAATCTCCTGATCTCCTACACCCCTGCAGCCCCTCTGTTGCAGCAGGCAGCAGCTTTCTCCAAGAAATATGGTATACATCCCAAATGGCACCATATTCCCTATGTAGTGCACTACTTTTTGCCCAGATCTATATAGGGAATATGGTGTCATTTGGGATGCACTGTCTATCTGGGGACCACTTGTTCAGTTTATTTATTTCACATAATCAGTTCTGATTATGTTCCGGATGTGTCACCAATGTTACCTTATTCCCTATATAGTGAGTGCGCTGCTTTTGACCATTGGCCCTGGTCAAACGTAGTGTAACCACATAAGCACTATGAAACTTCTATTCGATCAAATAAGCCTCACCTATCAAAATAGCAAAAAATAGTGGATTCCTGCTTTTTGGCTGACCCATACATTGTTTCAAGCTGGGTAAAGGACCAACTGGGAATGGTTACATCTATGACAGTTTGGAGAAGTGGAATTGTTAAGATTTTTTACCATTAAACTCTGTATTCATCTTTGATCAGTCAATTCCGTTGCAGAAGGAATGCATTACATTTTAGTCATTAGTAGACTCTCTTATCCAGAGTGCAAACATTTTCATCATTTTTTTAAGTGAAAAGGACCACCAAACTGCAAAGAATTCCAGTAGTCTAAAGCTGACCTTCCTCGTTCCTCCCAATTTTTAAGCGAATGTCAGAACATTTATGGCATTTATTGCAGTCGGGCAAGTTGATATGAATGCTATTCATCGACTATAGCTCAGCATTTAACACCATAGTGCCCTCCAAACGCATCATTAAGCTTGAGACCCTGGGTCTCGACCCCGCCCTGTGCAACTGGGTCCTGGACTTTCTGACGGTCCGCCCCCAGGTGGTTAGGGTAGGAAACAACATCTCCACCCCTCTGATCTTCAACACTGAGGCCCCACAAGGGTGCATTCTCAGCCCTCTCCTGTACTCCATGTTCACCCATGACTGCATGGCCATGCACGCCTCCAACTCAATCATCAAGTTTGCAGACGACACTACAGTGGTAGGCTTGATTACTAACAACAATGAGACGGCCCACAGGGAGAAGGTGATGGCCCTCGGAGTGTGGTGTCAGGAAACAACCTCACACTCAATGTCAACAAAACAAAGGAGATGATTGTGGACTTCAGGAAAAGGGAGCAGAGGGAAAAGGGAGCAGAGGGAGCACCCCCCTATACACATCGACGGGACAGTAGTGGAGAAGGTGGAAAGTGTTAAGTTCTCGGCGTACACATTACGGACAAAGTTAAATGGTCCACCCACACAGACAGCATGGTGAAGAAGGTGCAACAGCGCCTCTTCAACCTCAGAAGGCTGAAGAAATTTGGCTTGTCACCGCCTGGTACGTCAACTGCTCCATCCACAACTGCAAGGCTCTCCAGATGGTAGTGCGGTCTGCACAACGCATCACCGGGGGCAAACTACCTGCCCTCCAGGACACCTACACCACCCGATGTCACAGGAAGGCCGAGAAGATCATTAAGAACAACAACCACCCGAGCCACTGCCTGTTCACCCCGCTATCATCCAGAAGGCGAGGTCAGTACAGGTGCATCAAATCTGGGAACGAGAGACTGAAAAACAGCTTCTATCTCAAGGCCATCAGACTGTTAAACAGCCACCACTAACATTGAGTGGCTGCTGCCAACACACTGACACTGACTCAACTCCAGCCACTTTAATAATGGGAATTGATGGGAAATTATGTAAAATATAAAACTAGCCACTTTAAACAATGCTACCTAATATAATGTTACATACCCTACATTATTCATCTCATATGCATACGTATATACTGTACTCTATATCATCTACTGCATCCTTACGTAATACATGTATCACTAGCCACTTTAACTATGCCACTTCGTTTACATACTCATCTCATATGTATATACTGTACTCGATACCATCTACTGTATCTTGCATATGCTGCTCTGTACCATCACTCATTCATATATCTTTATGTACATATTCTTTTACCCCTTACACTGTGTATAAGACAGTAGTTTTGGAATTGTTAGTTAGATTACTTGTTGGTTATTACTGCATTGTCGGATCTAGAAGCACAAGCATTTCGCTACACTCTGCAATTTGTTTTACTGACAACAACCACAATACTAATAATTCCAGAACTGATCTTTCTGATTCCTCCTTTATGTGTAGGTGAAAGGCAGGAAGTAGCCTACTGTATATGGAATTTCTGTATGTAAATAGCTAATTTACATTTTCAGGCAAGTGGTCATAACCCGAAAATTCATTAGAATAGTTTTATTGTCACATATGTGCAGTGACATATGTTGTTTTAGAGGGTCAGCCATTGTAGTACATCACCCCTGGAGCAAATTAGGGTTAAGTACCTTTCCCAAGGGCACATCAACAGATTTTTCACCTTATCTGCGTGGTATTGGACACAGAGATCTTTTTGTTTACTGGCCCAATGCTCTAACTGCTAGGCTACCTGCCGCCTACCTTCTGCTGACTTGCCCAACGAGCATCTGCCTTTTCAATCCTTTGCCTTGTCATAGCTAGCTGTGCTGTACTTCGTAGTGCAGCGGTTCCCAAACTAGGGGTCGCGACCCCCTGTGTGGTCGTTTGATGTGAAAATGAGGTCATAAAATAATTTTAAAAATCTTGGTAAAAAAAATATATACTGTGTTTATATATACATTATAATGTCATTTTTGTCTCTCAAAATCATTGTAAATGTGGTTAACCTTAAAAATCTAAAGGAGAATTATTCAAATCTAAAAGTAAAAATTCAACCAGAGAGTGTCCTTAGATCTTGAGGAAAAGGCTGCACTTGACCATTGCACTTGAATCATTCACATGGTGAATGGCTAAGCCCCCTACGCGATGAAATCACACACTATTGCAGAGACTTTGATATTACCGAACACAATTGATATGGTGAAAATAATGTGTGGGGAGGCAGAGGCACATCAATACCTTTGTCAGATTAAACTGTGAAGAATTGACGTTTTTGGAAAAGGTTGACCCTTACCTTTTGGCTCATCCATTTGTGGTTTCAGGGTAGGTTAAAATAGAGTTTGGTCCTGTGGAATCAGTGAGGTTAACCAGAAGTGATCTTGTGATAATTGTTTGTATTTCTGCTGGTCAGAGGAAGCAGGCGCTGTATGTTAAAGGAATGGGGGCAAGAGATGTGAATTGTTTTGTTCTCAAGAAAAGGGCGCCATTGAAAGGAGGGATTACTGGGGTAGCGGTAAATGTGAAAGCAGCCAAATGAAGTGGAAGATTCCCTGTGTTTGTGATACTCGTCGTTTGGTGTGACGCAGACAGGTGGCGTGTGTGGTGAAACACACATTGTCTGTTCTTTTGAGTTTTGATGTTGAGTCTTTGCACGACAAAGTGATATAGAAGTTATCCTGTACAACCTTTTGTGCAGAATACATTACACTTATGGGCATGTGGCAGTAGTGTGTAGGATGGAGGTTCCTAGGTGTGAGAAGTGTGCAGAAGGGCACAAGACAAAGGAATGTGTAGAATTGTAGAAAGTAGTGTTAATTGTAGGGGTGCCCATGAGCGGCTTTTCAAGATATGTCGATATAGGACTCGTTTTACTGTGGATATAGATACTTTTGTACCTGTTTCCTCCAGCATCTTCACAAGATCCTTTGCTGTTGTTCTGGGATTCATTTGCACTTTTCACACCAAAGTACGTTCACCTCTAGGAGACAGAACGTGTCTCTTTCCTGAGCTGTATGACGTCTGCGTGGTCCCAAGGTGTTTATACTTGCGTACTATTGTTTCTACAGATGAACGTGGTACCTTCAGGCGTTTGGAAATTGCTCCCAAGGATGAACCAGACTTGTGGAGGTCTCCAATATTTTATTGTGGAGGTCTTGGTCTTGATTTTCCCATGATGTCAAGCAAAGAGGCATTGAGTTTGAAGGTTGACCTTGAAATACATCCACAGGTACACCTCCAATTGACTCAAATTATGTCAAATAGCCTATCAGAAGCTTCTAAGCCATGGAATTTTCCAAGATGTTTAAAAGAACAGTCAATTTAGTGTATGTAAACTTCTGACCCACTGGAATTGTGATACAATGAATTATAAGTGAAATAATCTGTCTGTAAACAATTGTTGGAAAAATGACTTGTGTCATGCACAAAGTAGAAGTCCTAACCGACTTGCCAAAACTATAGTTTGTTAACAAGAAATTTGTGTAGTGGTTGAAAAACGAGTTTTAATGACTCCATGTATGTCTGTCAACTTCCGACTTTAACTGTATATGTTTCAGTGAGATTGGATTGTACTGTACTGTACTGCAGGGATAGAACATAAGTCGCAGAAAATGGAGTTTGTGGTGGCAGCTGCAGAGATTTTTTGGGTTGCGAGATTTGACATCAGAAGAGTTGGGTGTGATAAGTAGTGGTAGGATGGTTTCCCATCCTTTCAGGTTAT
Organism: Oncorhynchus keta; assembly: GCF_023373465.1. NCBI lineage: Eukaryota > Metazoa > Chordata > Actinopteri > Salmoniformes > Salmonidae > Oncorhynchus > Oncorhynchus keta. The sequence continues at coordinate 38,459,447 of NC_068424.1, forward strand.
TGGCCTGAGGTAGGATTAAATAGATTTAAATAGTGGTGTAGGGAGGTGTTATTTTTTAAATCATTGTATGTTTTATTTATTTTGTGAGTGTAGTGTTAGATGGTAGGGTATTTATTGTTTATTTTTTTTAAAGCAAGGAATAAAGGGAGTTTTACTCCAGTCTAGTAGCTGGCGGTAATGCGACATTTATTGGATGCCATCCGCCCCATCGAAGAAGAAGAAGTCGCCTACAGAGGTGACGTCAGTGGGTTATTCACAGCCGCATACAAACAGCGTTCCATAGCATAGCAGTCATAGGGGTCCCTCCCTACTCCAAGTGCAAGTCCAGAGTACAGTACTGTGCAGCCGGTGCGTCAACATGACTTCCACTTTTTTAATGGATGTCCTTTTAAATGTACATTTCTGATGAATAGTCAACTTGCTGCGTTTTCCGAAGAGGGAAGAGATTGACCTAACTCAACCAGCATTCACGGGTGCGGCATCTGTTTGCCTCCGACAGGCACAGAGCGACCCGGCGCTTCTCCTGTTGTAAGCACAGCTAGCTAGCAGGATCTTGTCAGTTGTGACTCTCCATCAGCGGCGAAGATGGCGGACCCGGCCGAGTGCACCATCAAAGTGATGTGCCGTTTTAGACCATTGAACAGTTCAGAGGTGGCAAGAGGGGATAAATACATACCAAAGTTTACAGGGGAGGATCAAGTGTCTATCTCGGTAAGTTGACATTCAAACACGGAAAACATTGGTCTACGAAAACAGCCCCCCTTTGTAATGCTAGCTAGGCTAACTAAACTAAGCATATCACATGATTCTTGGGCCAGCTAGCTGGCTAAAAGGAACACCAGCCAAGGACAAGGGCACTTTCTGGTTCACTCCTTCGTTCGCATAATAGCAAGCCAGACATTGATTCATATCTCACATTCAAATGCCATCTAATGAGTAACAACACATTTGACGGCAGCAACACCATTGTGTGTCAGCTAGCCGGCTGAATGAACGTTAACAAGGCTAGGTAACGTTAGTTACTTTTTGTCTTGTTGGCTAATTAGCTAGAGCTAGCTAACCTAACGTTAGCAAAGTCCACGGCCTACTTTATTAATTGACATGGACACAAAGAAGTATAGCTGGTTAGCTAACGATAACGTGAGCTAGCTTGGTAGGGGATGGCGAAGATGTCTACTGTAACTAGTTAGCCAATTGGTGTGGTTGTAGTTAGCTAGTTAAGTTAATGTTAGTTACCAGTCCTACAGAGCGGTATTGAAATACTAGATAGTTACTAGGTAGCTAAGGATAACCACCTCGCATATGCCATTGCCTCATTAACAGCTGTCACTTGTTGGGCGTATTGAATGGGGAATGTTTTCGCCAGGCCCAATTCCTTGGTGCAAATTATTCTTCTAACGGCCTATTGGGATAAGGGGGCTTTGTAGATTTGTAACAATTTGGGGTGCGGTACTATGATAGAGGACTAGGAGTCAGGTGTGAACATCTGCTCAGTGCTCACTACACTACTTCGCCCTTTGGCCTTGTCAAAGGTAAATGACAGAAACCATTACAGTTGGGACAAACTTTATGGACTTCCAAACACTTCCCTCAATGCTGTAGCCGAATTACGTTCCTTTCCTGAATGATAAACAGTCAAGTATAACAAGTCAAGTTGTATTTGTCACGTGCACAGTTTTTTTGTATTCCCAAAGAGATGTGGATGAATGAAGGTAGACACTGAAGGAAGAAGTCCTTGCACCATAGCAACAGCAAATGTAGAATCCAAGGGTGTGGCATCTGGTCATGATTACTGGATAGTTAATGGAGAATTACTCATAAATGAGCATGTTTGTTATGTCATGATGTAGTTTGGAGGAAAACTTTTGGCCCGAAGTATAACATATTGTAATGACATAGATCAAAATTGAAAGAATACCCCAACAGTTCTCGAATTGACGATTTATTGACTCAACTCACAGGCTACTGTCTGGCTGTAGTCTATGCTAAATAAATCCGATAAAACAATCACAGCTACTCAACTCACTGTCGACATGAAAAAGGGAGAGAACAGTGCCAAAAGTAGTTCACTGTATAAGAAATGGGGTGAAGGACACAACCCGTGTCCCACCACATTCGTACCTAATGAGACACATTCTCTTTTAACCTCTCTGGGATATTTTTTTAAATTTGACCTTTATTTAACCAGGCAAGTCAGGTAAGAACATATTCTTATTTTCAATGACGGCCTGGGTTAACTGCCTGTTCAGGGGCAGAACGGCAGATTTGTACCTTGTCAGCTCGGGGGTTTGAACTCGCAACCTTCCGGTTACTAGTCCAACGCTCTAACCACTAGGCTACGCTGCCGGTAGTGTCCCACCTTGCCAACAGCCAGTGAAAGTGCAGGTGCACTTCCGGATTGGATTTTTCTCAGACTTTCGCCTGCAACATCAGTTCTGTTATACTCACAGTCAATATCTTTACAGTTTTGGAAACGTTAGTGTTTTCTATCCAAAGCTGTAAATTATATGCATATTCTAGCATCTTGTCCTGACAAAATAGGACAAGAGTCGCAACAGGTTTAAGACCATGAAAAACAAGATTATCTGGTCTGATGAAACCAAGATTGAACTCTGGCCTGAATACCAAGTGTCACATCTGGAGGAAACCTAGCACCATCCCTACGGGGAAGCGGGGTGGCAGTGTCATGCTGTGGGGATGTTTTTCAGCGGGAGAGACTGGGATACTCGTCAGGATCGTGGAGAAAGATGAACACAGCAAAGTACAGATATCGCTCAGGGCCTGACTGGGGCAATGGTTCACCTTTCAACAGGACAGCGACCCTAAGCACACAGCCATGACAATGCAGGAGTAGCTTCGGGACATGTCTCTGAATGTCCTTGAGTGGCCCAACCAGAGCCCGGACTTGAACCCCATCAAATATCTCTGGAGAGACCTGAAAATTGCTGTGCAACGACACTCCCCATCCAAGCTGACAGAGCTTGAGTGGAACTGCAGAAAATAATGGGAGAAACTTCCAAAATACCGGTCGTGCCAAGCTTGTAGCGTCATACCCAAGAAGACTCGAGGCTATAATCGCTGCCAAAGGTGCTTCAACACCTAAATAACAGAGCAAAAAATATCAATGTTCATATTGTCATAATATGAACATTATATTTTCCCTCTTATTTGGTCTACTTCGTCTTGATTGAGAAAAACAACAATTAAATCAATTCAGTAAATGAGGCTGTAACGTAAAAAATGTGAAGTCAAGGGGTCTGAATACTTTCCGAATGCACTGTAGGTCATTTCCTAGTACACTCACCCAGACCTCAGGGAATGAGGCCCAAATGGGCCCTGGTTAAAAGGAGTGCACTACATAGGGAGCCATCTGGGAATCATACCCAGACCTCAGAGAATGAGGCTGACTAGTTAGCATTAGTTGGACTGGGAATCCCTGGGTAGGCTGTATAATTTGATGGTGTTTTCTAGTGTCTGCCTTTGCATTAATTTGAATAATATTGGCCTCTTTGTTGGTGAGATGTTCAGTTTCACTGGGTAAAATTGGACATTTTAGTCATTTAGCAGACGGTCTTATCCAGAGCGACTTACAGGAGAAATTGTAGTTAAGTGCCTTGCTCAAGGGCACATCCACAGATTTTCCACTTAGTTGTCTTGGGGATTCAAACCAGTAACGTTTCGTTTACTGGTCCAATGTCTTAACCGCTAGGCTCCCTGCCCTGTCCTAACCCCATTTGTTATCCATTGCAACAGGGTATCGGGTGCGGCGGCAGATAGGCTAGCTGTTAAAACATTGGGCCAGTAACCAAAAGGTCGCTGGTTCGAATACCCAAGCAGATGAGGTGAAAAATCGTTCAGCGTGCCCTTGAGCAAGGCACTTAAACCCTAATTTGCTCCAGGGAGCCTGCACTGCTATGGCCACACTACAATGGTGTGTGTGTGTGTGTGTGCCTGGCATTCCATACTCAGTCAAGTCAACAATCAGACTCTTCTCCGCTATAAACAATGGGCTGTGCCTTTCAGAGAACCAGGTACAGAGACAAATTAGCCAGTTTATCTTCCAGTATTGGAGGACAACCGAGAGACTGTGGCACAGTAATAGGCCCGCAGTCTAAGAGGTTGGTTGGCTGCAGACACTTGTAGGGTTCTGAACAGTGAAATAGGTTGTGTCCAAATTGGCACCCTATTCCCTACATGGTGCACAATTTATGACCATATGCAGGGGAATAGGGAGCTATTTGGAAGGCAGACTTAGAAGCCTGAGTTAGTCAGTTTGATGATGAAGTAATTTCCTTTATGAGAATGGGCCTGAAGTTCTGTCTACTGTAGCTCTGCCTGAAGCTCCTGGGTATAATTTATAGGCTTTTTGTTCAACCTCTCCTCTCCACAGAATGGTTTTGTTTTTGTGCCAGTGAAGTTAAGACTGAATCCCAAATTTGCTTATGGAGTAGTGCACTATGGGCCCTGATCGGAGGGCTCTGGAATAATTTTTTTCCACTGGTAGCAAAAACTTATTCAGTTGATGGTACCAGTACAACCATTTTTTTGCCACCTGAACAGCGATAATGACCTGACCTGTGTCCCATAATGTACCTGCATTTCATACAGAAACAGGCTAATAATGTCTAGCCATCTTATAAAATAGCATGCCCTTTCAGGGCTTGACATTGCCAGTGGCACACCGGGCTATTGCCAACTGCCCCTAATGAAAGAATTAATGGCTTCTGAAAGCGTGCGCATAATTAAAATTGTATCTTTAATTTGTGGCCTGAGCAAGTAGCCTATAACAACCTACCCACAAATTACATTTTAACGCAACTATATCATATTTACGTTTTGTTTTCCCAAATCTCCGTGTTATTTTTAGCGATTTTGAAGAGACAGTCTACAGTTGTAGGGCCCTAAAAAAATCTGTCTTTTGGGAACTTTTGTCGGTGTGGATGGTTAAGGGGCCAGAACATAATCATAATAATTATAATACACTGCAAATTGACCACAATGAGATTTTGTATTTTAGAAGAAAAAAAAAACAAATCACACAATCACGTCTTTTTTTCCGGGCTAGGTACTTACATATTCCCTAAATTTAACTCATTTTTTGCTGGTGAGTTTAGGTAATTATTTTAACCTAAAGTTTGGTGGGCCCCCAAAACATCCCTAGCCCTTTAATTACATGTTAATTTGGCTAACTGTGTTTTTGTACTGTACAGTTTAGTGTAGACACGGTTATTATACACTGAACACAAATACACGGTTTCATGAGCTGAAATAAAAGTTATGCACAAAGCTTATTTCTCTCATTGTGTGCACGAGGCTTATTTCTCTCAGTTTTTTAAAGTTTAACTTTGACCAACTGATGCAAATCTGTATTCCCAGTCATGTGAAATCTATAGATTAGGGCCTAATGAATTTATTTCAATTGACTGATTTCCTTATGAACTCAGTAAAATCTTTTAAATTGCCTTAATTTTTGTCCCATATAGATTTTTTGTATTTATTTTCAGTTAGTTTTCAGATGTGATTTGTTAGTTTTTATTTAGTATTAGTTGTATATTAATATTTCAATTTTATATTTGTTTTAGTGTTGGGGACAGAACATGCGTGGGAGGCTAAAAGCTGTTTGTTGTTTTGGGGGGGATTTTGCTTCTTGCAACTGGGGGGCAGTAATACATAAGGTGGTGGATCAGGTTATAGGATAGATTTTAGGGATGCACGATATATGGGTGAACTGATCGGAATCGGACGATATTAGCTAAAAATGCAAATATAGACGTCAAAGTTGACGTGCATACCTACAGTTGAAGTCGGAAGTTTACATACACCTTAGCCAAATACATTTTAATTACGTTTTTCACAATTCCTGAAATGTTTAATTTAATTCTAGTAAAACTTCCCTGTCAGTTACATGGAACCCAAACCGGCTGCGCTTGTGCGCCATCTTGCAGAAATATATTTTGTCCCCTCACACCAAACGCGACACGAAGGTTAAAATATCAAAACAAACTCTGAACCAATTATATTAATTTGGGGACAGGTTGAAAAGCGTTAGAGATTTATGGCAATTAAGCTAGCTAGCTTGCACTTGCTAGCTAATTTGTCCTGGGACTGGTCGAGCACCATTACACACTGTTATCAAGTGCGCTATTGTTCAGATGTTGCCCTACCGGAGTTAGTTATATAGCCTCACTGCTATTAGCTTCACGACATACTATGTAACGCCCTTTGGGTCTTTTGCGTTTTAAAGATGTGAAATAACACTTTAACCTGTTAAATAAGCTTTTAATTTGACAAATAACACAGTTCTGTTATAGAATGTTGTGTGTTCTGAATTTTCACGTGCAAGCCAAGCACCATTACTATCAGTAGCACTGTCAAAGCTGTACAAGAAAGTCTGCAAACATCGGTCATGAACGATGTGTTTACAATGTCACGTTGGTAATACAACATTATTTGTTCGACCGCAACTTCTGGGATAGCTAGTTTGGTACCTAGCACCAATACAACCAGCCTGAAAACAATGACCAATAGAAACTGCAGTCATTTTCATTATTCTAAGCAATGATTTAGAAATCCTTTTAAGTATTAACTAGGTTGCCACTTGTTGATCATCTATTGATTTGATTTGAAATTTAACTTCAGTTTATGAAAATAAATGGCTAGTCAGTAACTTAACTCTGTTGCCCAAAGCTAACGTTTATAAGCAGTCAGCGAGCTTCATCTGGCTAGTGCGGCTCGACCGCACCGGGTTATGTGTTGTGAAGCTAGTCACAATAAGGATTAGGCACAATAGTGGAATTTGCAGTTTGCCTTCAAAATAAAAGTATCTCATTGACAGAAATACAAATGAAGACATAGTAGAATTATGTCGTTTATTTTGAAGGCTAACCGCAAAGTCCGCTATTGTGGCCTTATTGTGTCATGGATGGGTCCGAAAACCTTTCATCAAATAACCCTTATTTATAAGACAGTCATTTATTTTAGAGGACACCTAGCTATATAGTTAGCTAGAAAAATGGGTGTTATTTGACATATCTTTTTTGACACACAAAGACCCAAATGGCGTTCCATAGTAATCCTGTTCAAGAATGAAATGACTGAACAAATGAGGTGATACAGCCTGGATTCGAACCAGGGACCGTAGTGACGCCTCTTGCACTGAGATACAATGCTTTAGACCGCTGCGTCCATGTGTGTGTTCACTATTTAACTGTACTAGAATGCTTAAAAGTCTGCAATTTTTTAAAATATCGTTATAAGGCTTTTCGTCAAGGAAAATATTGAGTATCGGCCAAAGATGTTATGTCGGTGCATCACTCTTAATTTCAATTTAAGTCAATTTGACTTGGATTTAAAAAGAATAGAGTTGGAACTGGTGGAAACAATATATGGTGGAAGGACTTCCCCCTCCCCAAAATAGCTAGTAATGCACAAGCTATGCCTATTTGAAGCATTGAATTGATTGATTGCATTTACAGTATCGGTCAAAAGTTAGGACACCTACTCATTCAAGGGTTATTCTTTATTTTAACTATATTCTGTTGTAGAATAATAGTAAATTAAATAACACATGGAATTATGTAGTAACCAAAAAAGTGTAAACCAATATCTTAGATTCTTCAAGGTAGCCACTCTTTGCAGAGATGGCAGCGTTGCACACTCTTGGCATTCTCTCAACCAGCTTCATGAGGAATGCTTTTCAAATCCAATCACATTTTATTTGTCACATGCGCCACATACAACAGATAGACCTTACAGTGAAATGCTTACAAGCCCTTAACCAACAATGCAGTTTTACAGTGCCAAAAAGAAAAAAGAAAAATTAAGATTATCAAAGCGGGGCTGTACACGGGGTAACGGTACAGAGTCAATTTGCGGGGGCATTGGTAATATGTACATGTAGACTAGGGTGGTTTGTGTCTTTGACAATTTTTTGGGCTTTCCTCTGACACCGCCTGGTATATAGGTCTAGGTCCTGGATGCACTACCCTCTGTAGTGCCTTGGTGTCAGATGTTGAGCAGTTGCCTTACCAGGCAGTGACACAATCCTTCAGGATGCTCTTGACTGCAGCTGTAGAACCTTTTGAGGACCCATGCCAAATCTTTTAATTCTCCTGAGGGGGAATAGGTTTTGTAGTGCCCTCTTCACGACTGTCTTGGTGTGCTTGGACCATGTTAGTTTGTTGATGTGGATGCCAAGGAACTTGAAGCTCTCAACCTGCTCCACTACAGCCCCATCGATGAGAATGGGGGCGTGCTCGGTCCTCCTTTTCCTGTAGTTCACAATCATCTCCTTTGTCTTGATCACGTTGAGGGAGAGGTTGTTGTCCTTGCACCACATGGTCAGGTCTCTGACCACCTCCCTATAGGCTGTCTTGTCGGTGATCAGGCCTACTGCTGTTGTCATCGGCAAACTTAATGATGGTGTTGGAGTCGTGCCTGGCCGTGTTGTCATGAGTGAACAGGGAGTACAGGAAGGTACTGAGCACGCATCCCTAAGGGGCGCCTTTGTTGAGGATCAGCATGGCAGATGTGTTGCCGGTTGAGTTGTCCAGGATCCAGTTGCAGAGGGAGGCGTTTAGTTCCAGGGTCCTTAGCTTATTGATGAGCTTTGAGGGCACTATGCTGTTGAACGCTGAGCTGTAGTCAATGAATAGCATTCTCACATGTGTTCCTTTTGTTCAGGTGGGAAAGGGCATTGTGGAGTGCAATAGAGATTGCATCATCTGTGGATCTGTTTGGGCGGTATGCAAATTGGAGTGCATCTAGGGTTTCTGGGATAATGGTGTTGTGAGCCATGCCCAAAGCATTTCATGCCTATGGACGTGAGTGCTACAGGTTGGAAGTAATTTAGGCAGGTAGCCTTAGTGTTCTTAGGCACAAGGACTATGGTGGTCTGCTTGAAACATGTTTGGTATTAGACTCAGACAGGGACATGTTGAAAATGGCAGTGAAGACACTTGCCGGTTGGTCAATGCATGCTCGCAGTACATGTCCTGGTTGTCCGACTGGCCCTGTGGCCTTGTGAATGTTGACCTGTTTAAAGGTCTAACTCAGTTCGTCTGCGGCGAGCGTAATCACTCTGTTGTCCGGAACAGCTGATACTCTCATGCATGTTTCAGTGTTGCTTGCATAGAAGTCTGGTAGGCTCCTGTCACTGGGCAGCTCTCGGCTGTGCTTCCCTTTGTAGTCTGTCGTGGTTTGCAAAACCTGCCACATCTGAGCGTCAAGAGCCGGTGTAGTACAATTCGCTCTTAGTCCTGCATTGAGGCTTTGCCTGTTTGATGGTTTGTCGGAGGGCATAGCATGATTTCTTATAAACTTACGGTTTATAGAGCCCACTCCTTGAAAGCGGCAGCTCTAGCCATTAGCTCAATGCGACTGTTGCCTGTAATCCATGGCTTCTGGTTGGGGTATGTACGTACAGTCACTGTGGGGACAACGTTATCGATGCACTTATTGATGAAGCCAGTGACTGATGTGGTGTACTCAATAACATCGGAAGAATCCCGGAACATATTCCAGTCTGTGATAGCAAACTGTCCTGTATTTTAGCATCTGCTTCATATCACTGCTTTTTAATAGACCAAGTCACTGGTGCTTCCTGCTTTAATTTTTGCTTGTTAGCAGGAATCAGGAGGATATAATTATGGTCAGATTATCCAACAGTCTTGAAGGAGTTCCCACATGCTGATTGTGTAATGTTGTCCCACTTCTCTTCAATGGCTGTGTGACGTTGCTGGATATTGGCAGGAACTGGAACACAGTGTTGTACACGTTGATCCAGAGCATACCAAACATGCTCAATGGGTGACATGTCTGAGTATGCAGGACATGGAAGAACTGGGACATTTTTAGCTTCCAGGAATTGTGTACATATTCTTGAAACATGGGGCCAGTGCATTATCATGCTGAAACGAGGTAATGGCGTCGGATGAATGGTACGACGATGGACTTCGGGATTTCTGCATTCAAATTGACACAGATAAAATGCAATTGTGCTCGTTTGTCCGTAGTTTATACTTGCCCATACATAATCCCGCCACCACCATATGGGGCACTCTGTTCAACGGTGACATCAGCAGACCGCTTGCCCACACGACACCATACATGTGGTCTGCGGTGGTGAGGCCAGTTGGACGTACTACCTAATACACTAAAATAAAGTTGGAGGCGGCTTATGGACATTAAATTCTCTGGCAACAGCTCTGGTGGACATTCCTGCAGTCAGCATGCCAATTGCACGCTCCCTCAAAGCTTGAGACATCTGTGGTGTTGTGATAAAACCGCACATTTTAGAGTGCCCTTTTATTTTCCCAGCACAAGGTGGACCTGTGTAATGATCCGTGCTTCTTGATATGCCACACCTGTCAGGTGGATCGATTATCTTGGCAAAGGATGCTCACTAACAGGGATGTAAACAAATTTGTGGAGAAAATGTGAGAAATTAGCTTTGTGTGGAATATTTCTAGGATATTTAATTTTGGCTCATGAAACATGGGACAAACTTTACATGTTTATTTTTGTTCAGTGTAGTTATTTTTGGAGTCAAACATACATTTAAGTTTTTCAAAAGGGTTTGTTCATTATTTAATTTCAGTTTACTAAATAGATTTTCTTGATTTAGTTTTTGTTTACTTTTATACCCTAACCTTTTACTATGATAATTAAGGGGCATTTACAAATGCCAGGTAGGCCTACTTTGCAGTCAACATTTAATTGGGAAGTTTTTTTTGGAAAGCCTTTCGAAATGTTCTTTCAAACAGCACATGACTAAATTGTGCATTGCAAAGACTTCGTAACAAGCTTTTGGAATACCTGGTTTGCGTGCCCGTTGCATACCCATTGCTGTTTGAATAAATATTGATTAAAAATAATAATAATCTAAACCAGAAACTATGACCAGCAACCACAAAATCGCTGGCGCCCTATGACCAATATAATGTGTGCCGCACTGCCAAGTCAATGCCAAATGTTTTGGTCGCAGTCTTGAACCCTGTCAAAGTAGCGTACTACATAGGGAGTAGGGTGCCATTTGGGAGACAAAAACCAAGGAAGGTTTCCTAATAGAATGCCGGTGACTTGTCTTTGGCTAGCATTTTGGCTGAGCTGACAGGCATATAATCAGTGATCATTGTCAAGGCAGCAGAAGCATTTTGGAAGTGCTCAGTTATGCACACACAGCCACAGCAGCACAACACTAAAACTGTGTCCTGATTCTCCACCCTTCTTCTGAAGTTTGTACTTGCCCACTTTCCTAAATGGATTTAAGTCTTGTATTGGTTAAAGCATTGGCTGGAGGGAATTTCCATCGTTGTTAATCCATGCAAGATAGTGTGCAAGTGCACACTTTGGGGAAAAGGTTGGAGAATAAGGACTCGGACAGATTTTTGATCTAGGTAGCCTATTCACAGCCTATTGCCAGGGGTTGAGATGCATGTACTGGAGTGAATCATTTAGATACTACTCCATCAATCCTTCAGAGATATATTAATGTCAGCAACACAACTGGCTTTGCACCAAAATAACCTCAATTGTATGCTGCTAGATGGTATAAATAAAAGGACCGCTTCCATAGGTTTTGATTCTGTGTTTCAGCTACTGTTTAGCTACTCCAGATGTCCCGCCCATGCAATGTTATAGGGGATGCTGTGTCATTGTAAATGGAAAAAAACTCCCTCTGTTATCTATAGTGATTTATTTTGGCTGATGCTGTCAGATGAACAGCCTGATGTGCTCTGCTGATCTGTTGTCAGTAAGTAAATCCTTTTGCATCTTACAGAAACAGAGGGAGGATGCTGATGTTTCCTAGCTGTCTCTAGCCATTACTGTCACAATGAGAAGTGAAAGGCCCATGGGATTGTCCCAAATGGCCGCCTATTCCCTATATATTGCACTACTTTTGACCAGGGCCTGTCAAAAGTAGTGCACTTTACAGGGAAATAGGGTGCCTTTTGGGAGTTGACCTAGGTTTATACAATGAGTCTACTTCCAATATAGGCTAGTCCATTAGTGGACACAAACCTAATTATGAAAGGCTATGTTTGTAATGTTTGGACTGAGTTGGTTTGGTGGTGAATAAGGTATACCGCTGTGTTTCTCATTGACCTGGTGGATGTCTAATGGCATCTCTTGTGCCTGTTTGAATACAGTGCATTTGGGAAGTGTTCAGACCCCTTCACTTGTTCCTACTTTTGTTACATTACAGCCTTATTCTAAAATTGATACCCCCCCCCCCAAAAAAAATCTACACACCCCATAATGACAAAGCAAACATGTTTTTTTTTTTTTTTTTAATGTTTTTGCAAATTTATTGCAAATGAAAAAACAGATCCCTCATTTACATAAGTATTCAGACCATTTGCTATGAAACTTGAAATTGAGTTCTGGTGCATTCTGTGTCTATTGGTCATCCTTGATGTTTCTACAACTTGATTGGAGTCCACTTTTGGTAAATTCAATTGATAGGTGTTTGTGAGCCTTTCCAAATCATGTCCTGTCTATACAAGGACCCACAGTTGACAGTGCATGTCAGAGGAAAAACCAAGCCATGAGGGAGAAGGAGCTTTGAGTTAGGATTGTGTCGAGGCACAGACCTGGGGAAGGGTAGTTAACATTTCTGCAGCGTTGACAGTCCCCAAGAACATAATTCTTAAATGGAATAAGTTTGGAACCACCAAGACTCTTCCTAGAGCTGAGCAATCTAGGGAGAAGGGCCTTGGTCAGGGATGGGACCAAGAACCCAGTGGTCACTGCCTGAGCTCCAGATTTCCTCTGTGGTAATGGGAGAATCTTTCAGAAGGACAACCGTCAACCAATCAGGCCTTTATGGTTGAGTGACCAGATGGAAGCCACTCCTCAGTAAAAGGCACATGACCGCCCACTTGTGACAGTTTGCCAAATGGGATGATTTCACTGAACAACAAAATGGGAATATTGAATGATCCCCAATGATACATATCGCATCTCCCAAAAACGTTTTAAACATGCATCTGTAAAATGATAGTCCAGAAACTAAAGCTTTGGTTGTCTTCCTCTCAGGCTTCCATGTCTTCTCCCTGGACCTCCTCAATGTACAGACTCTTAGGCCTCATCTTCACTTTCCAACCTTGTTGAGCATGGCTCGTTGTCAGGCTCAAAAAGCCTCAAATTTGCCTGTATGGGCACCAATTTTTCAACCCTTGTATTGGTCAGCCTGGTGTGTGTGTGTGTGTGTGTGTGTGTGTTCCCAAACAAGGACCAGAGGCGGCTGATTTTGGTGGGATTTGGAGGATGATGATGAAGGCAGCGGGAAAGAGCCTCAGATCCACAAAGTTCCTTCCACCAGGTGGCTGATGAGATATTTTGGAACGACTCCATCACAAAGCCCTTGATTGGAAGTGGGGCGGCAGGGTACCCTTGTGGTTAGAGCGTTGGACTAGTAACCGAAAGGTTGCAAGTTCAAATCCCTGAGCTGACAAGGAACACATCTGTCGTTCTGCCCCTGAACAGGCAGTTAACCCACTGTTCCTAGGCTGTCATTGAAAATAAGAATGTGTTCTTAACGGACTTGCCTAGTATAAATAAAGGTAAAAGGTGTGACGTGAGGGTGGGACTCCTCCACTTTAGACCAAGCAGCCTTCATGTTCACAGCATTTTCTGTCACCAGTGCAAGTACCTTCTGTGGTCCAAGGGCATTGACTGCCTTCAGCTTATCTGCAATATAGAGGCCGGTGTGTCTGTGCTCTTGCAAAATACTGGTGGAGATGTATTCCTTGCCCACGAACATTTGACCACCCATCAGAGATTGCCATACAGTTTTGCTTTGTCTATGATTTGCTTGACATTCACTTGAACTCTGAACTCTGCATCCAGCAAAATAGTAGATAGAGCATGTCTGGTTGGAGGGGTGTATACTGGATGAAGGACATTCAGATATCTCTTCCAATACACATTGCCTGTGAGCATCAAAGGTGAACTCGTTGCATACACAGCTCGAGCAAGACATTTATCAGCATTTCTCTGACTATGTTCCTCCATTGAGTCAAACTTCTGATTCCAGGAGGACCATGTCGATAAGGTGTGTGATTCATAATTTTCACCTTGAATAGAGGTAGAGGGACTTTTGTCAGTGGTTGCTTATTGTGAGCGCTGAGGAGACTTGACACACTTGGCCAGATTCGGCATCTTTTTTTTGCATTCTTCACATGATTTGACACAGTATTTGCAAATGTACACAGCTTTTCCTTCTAGCTGCAGTGAAATGTCTCCACACATCAGATAGTGACCGTGGCATTTTCCTTTATTTATTTTTTTGAGTGAAAAAATAATACTATTCCATGTACAGATAAATAGTTAAGCAGTTAGGTTAAACAACTCATTTTTAAGATAAATGTTTTAAAATGAATCATATGGAAACGGGTGAATTAACACTCCTCAGAAGGGTCAAGCAAGCTAAAACCCACACGGTAGCAAACTAACTAGCAGGAATTAACAAGTTAGAATTGATTTAAACACACTTTGCTGTAGGCTACTATTTACTAGTTACCAAAAAAATCATGGATGTCATAAAATATATTCACCCCACCCATTATTGTTCGAAACTTACCAGAAAGCATGTAGTCCTTGGCTCAGACAGTATAGTAGTGTGGGCTCAATAACATCTCATTAGTGTGCAAGGTCTTGAGAATCATCTGTACATGTGATAGAAGAATGCATGCAGAGGGTGGCAATTCTATTGAATTGGGGATAGTTGAACCAAAATATGCCGCAAGACCTAGAATTTCCTTGTGTACCCCACAAAGGTTCACTGCTTTAACTTCAATGACCTAACATTTTAAAGAGTAGCCTGTATGCAAAAAATATATAAGAAACAAAGGGAAGGAGCCATTAACATATAATAGGCTCTCCCAACAAATAATATTAGGCAAAAGAAAACAGAATACAGAACATGTTAAATAAATCGAGCATACATTGGTAGGCTTAACTGTCTCTCTTCCTAAAGCAGGCTGTCCTAAACTGTAAAGGGTAAATGCTGGAAATGAAAAGTATTCCAAAAGCCTTGTATAAATACATAAAGGATCAGCACATTTTATTATAATATTTGGACTAACCCACACTTGGGTAGCCTATATGTAATTGCCATAAAACAACGTAAAACATTGAAAATCTGTACTCTGAAGCCTACTGAAAGAGAAAGTGGGAATGAGGAAAGCAGGCTCTGTTCTGTTTTTTCCAGATTTAATAATTACTTAATCACCCCAACAAACTGTAGGTCAAAGATGGATTAATTTGTCCAGCAGTAAGATCCCAATTATGAGCATAAATCCAGGTAATTTCAAATCCTTAAGGAGAAAGGGTTGCTTCAGTCATCAAAGTGGACTGGACAGTGTTCCACGGTAGGTTTAAGCTACTTCTTGGGTCCTTCTCGCTCACTCCTTCTGGGCCCAACAATTTGCCACATAGTTGGCATATTTTTCCAGACCCTGTCCTTTGATCTGGAAGGTGTTGTAATTCCAGTGGCGTGCAGGAAGGACTCTGCATCATGTACAGAATCCAAGATGTGCGTTTTGCTCTCACGTGTGACCTGCAGCTTCGCAGGGAACAGCATAGGATATTATGTTTTTGGCTGCCAGTTCTTTCTTGATCATGTCGTAATCTTTTCTTTTCCGCAATAGCTCTGCAGAATAGTCATTGAAGATAGATATGCGTTTGTCTTTGTAGAATAGTTGTCCCTTGGTTCTCGACAGCTGCATTATATCCTGTTTCGTTGAGAAGGCCCAGGATGACAGCGCTGGCCTCTGCCCTTCGTTCCGGGCGTGCTCTGGGCTGTAGGTGCGGTTCTGTGGGCCCCCTCTATGACCAAAGGTGTTGCAGTATCGATTTTCAAGATCTCCCTCAGAATCCTGTCCACAAATGTAGACATTTTCTGTCCCCTTTCTGTATTGGTTTCGAACCCAAAAATTATAAAATTATTACAACGTGAAAAGTTTTCCAACAATTCTCCCTTTTGCAATTCCTATACCTGGCCCATCAGGTTGCTAATAGCCTGGTCTTGTTGTATTCACTTTTCGTCATGTTCCTCATTCTTCTTCTCAATATGGGTCATCTGTTTATAATTTCTCCCTTGACTAGTGTTCATGCCATCAATAGAGATTAGCATTTTGCCGGTTGTTTCTTGTCAAAATAACTTCAAATTCTGCCATGAGAGATGAACCTCCCATCACTGTTATGGCTGTGATGGTGGCCTCTACCACGTCATGGAGTTGGGCTCGGTGATCGACTTAATCCGCTATGTTCACCGTGTTTATCTTCGATAACATCTTTCACTTGAATATTTATCCTTACTCATTGCCAGTCCGATTTAGGTCAAATATGTACTTACTACTCAGTTTAATTTAGTCCAAAATTGTCAGCTTGATCAGCATGCACCCCAGAATTCCATGCAGGAAAAATAAAAATACATTTACAAAAATGTTTTTGCTCATTATGGGGTATTGTGAAGATTTGAGGAAAATTCCCAAATGTAATCCATTTTAGAATAAGGCTGTAACATAACAAATTGTGGGAAAAGTAAAGGGGTCTGAATATTTCCCGAATGCTCTGTACCTGTTTTATAATTTGTTGGTTGATTTGTTCATTCTAGAATAATGGTAAAGTATTAAAATGGAGGTCCGTTGTCTAATATATAGACCTGGCTATTAGGCCTATACAGTATACACACCTTGTATAATAAGCTAGGCTGTATCAGTAGGCCTATGCAACCTCATATAAAAGGGCTCAAGTAAATGTAGGGAGATATGGCAAAAATGAATCACAATATTTTGACAGTTTTTTGTTTTTGAATAAAAGTAATAAAATCCTTTGAGTAGTGCACGTCCCTATTGTGGCAACGCATACATTCTAAGTGATTTCATTTACATTTACATTTAAGTCATTTAGCAGACGCTCTTATCCAGAGCGACTTACATGGGACTTTCTCCCGCCTTAAGGTCAAAACGTGGCCTGCCAGTTTGCACATATGAGTTTTTTTGGGAGCTATTTCCTCACATATTTTCTTGAGACAAGTCAAAGTTTGGTGACCCAAGTCTAAGCCCCTTCGTCGGTGGTTGGTCAACTGTACTACTACTACTACTACTTAGTAGGGATTATTCAATGAGGTGTTTGTCATCAACAAGAGACAACTATTTTTTCATGCAAGTTTGCACTTGACAAATACTGCACCGAATAGCTTAGTTGGATGTAAAATTCTGCGACTTAAGACCGTTGCAAAAATATCTAATGACAGATTCCTTGATTTATCTTCAGACTATTCTGACTCACGTTTGAAGAACTGGTGCTACAGCGTATCGAGCGGCAATATTATGGTTTGTCCTTGTTTTTCATGCAGTCTTTTAAGGGAGTATGCGAGGCACATGCATTCGCTTCGACCTAGCCAAGTAATGCTAGGAGCAAACCGAAACTAGTGTCCCTCCAAATGTATAATTTTCATGAAATTCTGCATTTCCTGCCCTCGTTTTATCATTTCCACACGACATCATATGCTCTGCATCATATAAATCTAGGTCAAATTGCAATTTTGAATTGCGATTTAGAACAAAGGACTTATGTGAACTATTGGAACATAAATATAATTGTTCAAATGTCTATTGTTAGAATATAGCGGACAGCACTTTAACTACATTGTTTGACATGACCGGGTAGGAACCAAAGTTTCGGTCAGTGTTAACCAGGAGACTCTAATTCTGTAGCTAACCCATTCAGGCTTCGCCTATCCCTCTGATTTTATAGGATATCGTTCCAACGTTCTTATTTAAGCATACACGAGCACTGGTTTCAGGCTGTATTAGCTAGCTACGTTTTCTCTGACTCTTGTACAGTTGGTGAACTAGCTAGCCAGCTAAATAGCAATTAGCTTTAGTGTCTAACACAATTTATTTTAGCCACAACCTGCGAAGATAAACTTGCAGTTTGCAGACAGTAAGATACACTATATGCTTGTGGATTTATATTAAGAAGCAAAGTAGAAAGCAGCATCGCTGTGACCCGCATCTTGTGAAAGGCAACGTGTCGGCAAGTGCTCGTGACTCCGTGGTCACACAACAACTGCTCTCCCTAAGTGACGGGGCAGGGCTTGGTGTGGGAAGTAGGAGAAGAGGGGAGAGTGATGATTCAAGTAGCAAAAACAAAAATTGACATGCGCCACTCTGCCAAGTGTTATCACATTTAACAAACCAAACATTGAAATACTGTAGGGCCGTTCCCAGCAAAAATATTTTGTTGTTGATTGGTCTAAATTTGTATGTATTTTCCCATATATCAACACGCTATGTTTGAATACTGAGCTTGTCTAATGCCCCCCCCCCCTTGCTGCTGTCCTTTGCAGGTTCTTCCATTATGCTCCTGAAGTTGCCGGTAATAGGCTACACCAGGGTTCGGCAACTTATTCAATTTGGAGTGCCAAGTTATCGTACCACTTCTACTGATTTTCAAATCCACATTTTTGTGGAACAGTCATTTAATTTATAATCAAATCTTCTCAAAATCAATGTCATGTGGTTAATCAAAATACTATCTTAATGAAAATGACACTTTTTAAAATGTTTATTGCCATTGCCTATATGTAAAAGTAGCCTTGCATGTGGAAAATATCCTGATTTTTTTTTAAATAAAAAAAATTAATATCCAAAATCACATTGGCTACACATGGCCTGTCTGCGAGGAACTTGAAACATTATTTCAACAATTTAAACTTAGTCAGGCCCGAAGCTCATGTTAGCAAACTTACAACGTATAATATTTCCTGCGACAGTGAGCTCCTGACATGCAGCTGTAGGCTCAGGGATAAAAAGTAATAATGTAGGCCTTTTTTTATGCTGTTTCCACCGGAATAGAGCATTACACCCCCCCACCCCCCCCCATGCTGAGTGGTTATTGATAGGTAGAGCGCTGCAACAATTTGAACAAGTTGAACTATTGTCATTCTCAATGGATATAAAAAAATACTTTTGTTTACTTGCTGTTTGAGGTGAAGAAATAAATTATGTTGAGACGTGCCACAGTGATGATGGTAAGCTAAAACAATCAGAAAGAAAAGGTAATGTACTACTGGTGTGCCGTCTCCGCAATGGAATAGTTCACTCAGACAGGCATGAATCGGACGGGTGTCTCGTGTGCAATAACATAAAAAAATATATATTTGCCACGACTCAAGTAAAAAAAAAAAAAACACCAAACAATTGACCAGTTGACTTACTGTGGTCAGTCTTAACTGTTATAAAAGGTCATATAGAAACACAAACCGGTCCTTGCATCAATACCTGTGTGTGTTATAGTAAAATACAGTATACTACTCAGCCCTAAGTAAATGTTAACATTAGTGCAATTTACAGTAATTCTGTTTTGGATACTTTTCCTAATTACCTTGTTGTTCTTGAGAGGCCTAAGTGTTCTTTGTTGCTGATTTGACTTTCCCTCTCGTTTTACAGGGTAAACCGTTCATGTTTGACCGGGTGTTCGGGTCCAATACGACACAGGAGCAGATGTACAAAGCCTCTGCTCAAAAGATTGTTAAAGGTACTATCCTGTGGCACTATCCTACCAGTGCAAACCTTCTAGGCAGTTTTAAAGTAATTGTTTTAAGTTCTCAATGTCTTTTGCTACATACACAGATGTCCTTGAGGGCTACAACGGGACTATATTTGCCTTTGGGCAGACATCGTCTGGAAAGACACACACCATGGAGGTGAGGCAGAGCGAGGCCTATGCAATTATACATGCTTCTATCTTAATGGGTTTGGTCAAATGATTTCAACTGGGATTGGGGTCAATTCCATTTAAATTGTCAATGAAGAAAGTAAAATTAAATTCCTTAAATGCTCTCAAAGAAAGTTGAGTAAAATTGGAATTTTAGGTTACTTCCTGCATTGAATTGGAATTTAAATAACATCTTGACCCCAACCCTGTTGTCAACTGTTCTATGTTTGACGGAAACCTGTCTTTGTCCTGTAAAGGGTAGCCTCCATGACCCGGATGGTATGGGGATCATCCCCAGAATAGTCCAGGACATCTTCAACTACATCTACTCAATGGATGAGAACTTGGAGTTCCATATCAAGGTACGGAGCACTTCAACCACACAGTTGGCCTCAAGTGATTCGGTTGCCAAATAAAAGGGGGAAAAATGTACCTAAAGACAGAACGCGCCATGTGAATCTACTAACTAGCTAGCTATTCCACATCAGCTACATAATCCGAATCAAAAACACTGCCCAGCTAGATTGTTTCTAATCTGAGGACTCTCTGTTGCAGGTTTCATATTTTGAAATTTACCTGGACAGGATCAAGGACCTACTGGATGGTACGTACTGTATGTTACGGCAAAGCAAGCATCCTCATTTGACCATTCTTGGGATTTAGTCTGTGTCCCAAATGGCGCTCTATTTCATATAGTCCATTACTTTTCACCAGGACGGGTAGGGCTCTGGTGAAAATGTGTGCACTGTATAGGGAATCGGGTGCCATTTGGGTCGCAGACATCGTCTGTTGGGTAATCACTCCCCCTCACACACATGCAAACATACATGCAGTTGAAGTCGGAAGTTTACATACGCTTATGTTGGAGTCATTAAAACTCGTTTTTCAACCACACCATACATTTCTTGTTGTCAAAACTATAGTTTAAGTCGGTTCGGACATCTACTTTGTGCATGACACAAGTAATTTTTTCCAACAATTGTTTACAGATTATTTCACTTTCACAATTCCAGTGGGTCAAGAAATGTACATACACTAAGTTGACTGTGCCTTTTAAACATCTTGGAAAATTCCAGAAAATTATCTCATGGCTTTAGAAGCTTCTGATAAGCTAATTGACATAATTTGAGTCAATTGGAGGTGTACCTGTGGATGTACTTCAGGGCCTACCTTCAAACTCAGTGCCTCTTTGCTTTTGACATCATGGGAAAATCTAAAGAAATCAGCCAAGACCTGAGTGAAAGAAAATGGTAGACCTCCAAGTCTGGTTTATCCTTGGGAGCAATTTCCAAACGCCTGAAGGTACCATGTTCATCTGTACAAACAATAGTGCACAAGTTTTAACACTGTGTTCTATCTCCTAGAGATGAACGTACTTTGGTGCAAAAAGTGCAAATCAATCCCAGAACAACAGCAAAGGACCCTGTGAAGATGCTGGAGGAAACAGGTACAAAAGTATCTTTATCCACAGTAAAACGAGTCCTATATCGACGTAACCTGAAAGGCCTCGCAGCAAGAAAGAAGCCACTGCTCCAAAACCGCCACAAAAAAGCCAGACTACGGTTTGCAACTGCACATGGGGACAAAAATCGTACTTTTTGGAGAAATGTCCTCTGTTCTGATGAAACAAATAGAACTGTTTGACCCTAATGACCATTATGTTTTGAGGAAGAAGGGGGAAGCTTGCAAGCCGAAGAACACCATCCCAACTGAAGCATGGGGGTGGCAGCATCATGTTGTGGGGGTGCTTTGCTGCAGGAGGGACTGGTGCACTTTACAAAATAGATGGCATCATGAGGCAGGACAATTATGTGGATATATTGAAGCGACATCAGTCAGGAAGTTAAAGCTTGGTCGCAAATGGGTTTTCCAAATGGACAATGATCCAAACATACTTCCAAAGTTGTGGCAAAATGGCTTAATCAGGACAAAGTCAAGCTATTGGAGTGACCATCACAAAGCCCTGATGTCAATCCTATAGAAAATGTGTGGGCAGAACTGAAAGTGTGTGAGCAAGGAGGCCTACAAATCTGACTCCGTTTCACCAGCTCTGTCAGGAGGAATTGGCCAAAATTCACCCAACTTATTGTGGGAAGCTTGTGGAAGACTATTCAAAATGTTTGATCCAAGCAATTTAAACAATTTAAAGGCAATGCTACCAAATACTAATTGAGTGTATGTAAACTTCTGCCCAACTGGGAATGTGATGAAATAAATAAAAGCTGAAAATAAATAATTATCTACTATTATTCCGACATTTCACATTCTTAAAATAATGTGGTGATCCTAACTGACCTAAGAAAGGGAATTTTCACTTGGATTAAATGTCAGGAACTGTGATACACCTTAGCCAAATACTTTTAACCTCAGTTTATGTCAACTTACGACTTCAACTGTACTTCAATTGAGTTGTTTCTGTCTAGACAGTGTACTTATAACCTGCAGCATTCAGATGAAAATAATAAAATATTTAGTGGCTGCTTTGTGCTTTTAACCTGCCTGTTGACGATTCCTTGTTAATATTGTGATCAACATCATAAGTAATGTAATAATAATAAAATGTGTTTTTCCCCCCTCTGCAGTAACAAAGAACAACCTGTCTGTACATGAGGATAAAAACAGGGTGCCCTACGTCAAGGTAAGTCTCTTATTTATGGTCAAGTGAACCAAACGCATCAACAATGCATTCGGAAAATATTCAGACCCCTGACTTTTTCCTCATTTTGTTACGTTACAGCCTTATTCTAAAAGGTATTAAATTGTTTTGTTCCCTCCTCAATCTACTCCCACACTATCCATAATGACAGAGCAAAAACAACAGGTATTTAGAATTCTTTGTACATTTACATAAGTTTTCAGACCCTTTGCTTAGTACTTTGTTCAAGCACATTTGGAAGCGATTTACCTGCCTCGAGTCTTCTTGGGTATGATGCTACAAGCTTGGCACACCTGTATTTGGGGAGTTTCTCCCATTCTTCTCTGCAGATCCTCTCAGGCTCTGTCAGGTTGGATGTGGAGCGTTGCCGTACAGCTATTTTCAGGCCTCTCCAGAGATGTTAGATCTGGTTCAAGTTCGTGCTCTGGCTGGCCCACTCGACATGTCCCGAAGCCACTCCTGCGGTGTCTCGGCTGTGTTCTTAGGGTCATTGTCTTGTTGGAAGGTCAACCTTTGCCCTTGTTTGAGGTCCTGAGCGCACTGGAGCAGGTTTTCGTCAAGGATCTCTCTGTACATTGCTTCATTCATCTTTGCTTCAACCTCAGTCTCCCAGTCCCTAACGCTGAAAAACATCCTCATAGCCTGATGCTGCCACAACCATGCTTCACCGTAGGGATAGTACCAGGTATCTTCCAGACGTGACTCTTGGCATTCAGGCAAAAGCCTTCAATCTTGGTTTCATTTGACCAGAGAATCTAGTTTCTTATGGTCTGAGAGTCTTTAGGTTACTTTTGGCAAACTCCAAGTGGGCTGTCATGTGCCTTTTTTTACTAAGGAGTGGCTTCCATCTGGCCACTCTACCATAAAGGCCTGATTTGGTGGAGTGCTGCAGAGATGGGAGAACCTTTCAGAAGGACAACCATCTCCACATAGGAAGTCTGGAGCTCTGTCAGAGTGACCATCGGGTTCTTGGTCACCTCCCTGACCAAGGCTCTTGTCCCGCGATTGCGCATTTTGGCCGGGCGGCCAGCTCTAGGAAAAGTCTTGGTGGTACTTATTTCCTTTAATAATGCGGAAGACCACTTGGGGACCTAAAGTAGAGCTTTACGGGCAATTCCTTCGAACCTTGTGTCTTGGTTTTTGCTCTATGAACTGGAACAATATCTAGATGTGTGTGCGTGCCTTTCCAAATCCAGTCCAATTAATTGAATTTACCACAGGTGGACTCCAATCAAGTTGTAGAAACATCTGAAGTAAAGTCAATGGAAACAGGATGCCCCGGAGCTCAATTTTGAGTCTCATAGCAAAGGGTCTGAATAGTTATGTAAATAAGGTATTTTTGTTTTTTATAGATTTGCAAAAATGTCTAAACATGTCACTTTGTTATTTTGGGGTATTGTGTGTAGATTGATGAGGATAAATTAATGTTATCCATTCTAGAATAAGGCTGTAACCTAATGTGGATAAATTCAAGGGGTCTGAATACTGTCCGAATGCACTGGTAAATGGTACCATATATGGATCCATGAAACGGTTGGTTGGTCAGGTGGATGAAATGGTAAGACATCTGTAGAATAGTGCGTCTCAAATGATACCCTTTTCCCTTTGTCGTGCACTACTTCTGGATTTGTGGACGCTGGTCAAAAGTAGTGCACTTATATAGGAAATAGTACTACTTCGGATGCATCCTATTTGTGGGTTGGAGAAAGTCAAAGCACTTTACAATACCGATATAACTTCCTGATTATCCGCGACTTTAATGTCAATGTTATCTAAGTTTTTCATCATAATCGTCTCTTTGTCTACCATGTTAAATCACAGTGGTTCCTTGGTTCCTTGTGTCCCCAGGGGTGTACCGAGCGCTTTGTTTGCAGCCCCGAGGAGGTCATGGATACTATTGACGAGGGCAAATCCAACCGACACGTGGCCGTCACAAGTGAGTCAGTCCAACACTGGGACCGTTTCAGTCCCGCCTGCTACTCATGGGTTCATTATGATCCTCAGCCTGCATCTCCTGATCTACCAAGCCACGTCCTAAATGACACCTTTCACTCTTTATAGTGATTATTTTTGACCAGGGTCCATAGGGGTGTGGTCAAAAGTAATCCACTATTTAGTGAACAGGGTGCCATTTAGGATGCAATTACACAGCCGTTACATAATTAGGACCAGGCTTTTTCCTGACCAGGAAACATGAATATCTGTAGACACAAGTTAATATACACAGTAGTACTTGAACTAAGCTAGTTTTCTCTAGAAAATAAAACATTACTGAGCAGTCCTTTCAACTGAAAGTGAAAGATTATGACAATGATGCTAGCAATGAAATATATTCTTAATGTAGACTTTTATAAATACACATTAATTCATTAGATTCCTCACAGAATCATGGCCATCAAATTCTTTGTTTCTGTTAGCAATATATTTGTTATATTGTGTTAACGTATGTGTGTTTTTATAGACATGAATGAGCACAGCTCCAGAAGTCACAGTATCTTCCAAATCAACGTGAAGCAGGAGAACACTGCTACAGAGCAGAAACTCAGCGGCAAGCTCTACCTTGTCGATCTGGCCGGTAGCGAAAAAGTATGTCTCCATCGTTTCTTTCTCTGTGCCTTTTCTGTGTCTGCGTTTTGATCATTCACCATTTTCCAGAAGTGTGCAATAACCCAATTCGGGCATGGATTTTTACAATGGTGGTAACTCAGTCCAGCCAGTGCTTATACCAATCTTTTTAAATTTAAATGCATGACGAGGAGAGTGCAGGTGCACACTTGTGGAAAATGGGGATGGAGCATTAGCCTTTTCTTCCTCCCTATACTTTTCCTCTGGTTCCTCCCTTTGTCTCCATCTTGGTGTTCAAGTTCAACACATTCACTTTTGCACAATGCCTGCTTTCTCCTACTGTAGATATGGCCTAGCAGGCAGCTATTGATCTGAACATTTGGTCATAACTAGCTATTCTGCCACAACTAGCTAGTATCTCAAGCTGCCTGCCTCACAGTACAGAAATAGGAGATAAGATCCTGTCCTATGAGCCGTTCTGGCTCGGAAACGGCTACTTTTGCCACATCTTTAGCATGAGGGTTGAATATTTTCCCGGTATTTTACAAATGTTCCATCTTGAAAATAAGTAGTTTTACTCCTGTTTTTTCCCGCCAAAACCGGAGAGTTTGGAAAGTATTCAGACCCCTTGACTTTATCCACATTTTGTTACTTTAAAGCCTTATTCTAAAATTGAATGAATTGTTTTTTCCCTCATCAATCTACACACTACCCCATAATGACAAAGCGAAAACATTTTTTGTTGTAAATTTATACTGAATGAAAAATGAAATACCTTTATTTATATAAGTATTCAGACCCTTTGCTATGACACTCGAAATTGATCTTTGGTGCATCCTGTTTCCATTGATCATTCTTGACGTTTCTACAACTTGATTGGAGACCACCTGTGGTAAATTCAATTGATTGGACAGGATTTGGAAAGGCACACACGTGTTTGTATATTTAAGGTTCCACAGTTGACAGTGCATGTCAGAGCTAAAAAACCAAGCCATGAGGTTGAAGGAATTGTTCCTAGAGCTCTGAGACAGGAGGCACAGATCTGGGGAAGGGTACCAACACACTTCTGCAGCGTTGAAGGTCCCCAAGAACAGTGGCTTCCATCGCCGAGCGGCCAGCTCTATGAAAACTGAGCAATCGGGGAGAAGGGCCTTGGTCAGGGAGGTGACCAAGAACCCAATGGTCACTCTGACAGAGCTCCAGAATTCCTCTGTGGAGATGGGAGAAACTTCCAGAAAGACAACAGTCTCTGCAGCACTCTACCAATCATGGCTTTATGGTATATCATCTAGACGGAATACACTCCTCAGTAAAAGGCACATGACAGCCTGCTTGAAATTTGCCAAAAGGCACCTAAAGGACTCTGACCATAAACAAGATTCTCTGGTCTGATGAAACAAAGATTGAACTCCTTGGCCTGAATACCAAGCGTCATGTCTGGAGAAGCGTGGTGGCAGCATCATGCTGTGGGGATGTTTTTCAGTGGCAGGGACTGGATGACTAGTCAGGATCGAAGGAAAGATGAACAGAGCAAAGTACAGAGATCCTTGATGAAAGCCTGCTCCAGAACGCTCAGGCCCTTAGACTGGGGAAGAATTTCACCATCCAACAGGACAACAATCCTAAGCACACAGCCAAGATAATGCAGGAGTATCTTCGGGACATGCCTCTGAATGTCCTTGATTGGCCCAGCCAGGTCCTGGACTTGAACCCCATCAAACATCTCTGGAGAGACTTGAAAATGGCTGTGCAGCGACGCTCCCCATCCAACCTGACAGAGCTTTAGAGGAATGGGAGAAACTCCCCGCATGAGCGTTGATTATTGATCATGCCGAGAGAAGACTGCAGAGAAGCAAGATTTAGTCATAGCATATCATTTAAGTTCCATTTCACATCATGCTGTTTATATACAGTAATATACAGATATATACAGTTATTATTTACGGGTGTCTCGCAGTTATTTGTCCCGGACAAGTGTGTTGAGCAGTAAATCTCGATAACCGGTTTCCCGCCATTCAACCCTATTTAGCACATATATGTTGTTACTCCTTACTCACACGACAACAGCAGTAATCTGATCATAATCCAAAGGATGGGACTAAACTCAAGCAAAGCCTTTCACATGCTTCGTTTCCCTTTTTCGTTATCTGTTTTTGTTTCAAATTAGTATCAATATTTCTAGTGTTCTGTATCATCTTTAAGATTTCTTTCTGAGTTAGATATGGAACACAACCAAATGGCTCCCTTTTTCCTATATAATGCACTACTTTTCATAAGAATAGTGCACTAAATCAAGAAAAGGGTGCCATTTGGGACAGATGCTGTTTCTTAGAATTTTGGGTGATGTAATGCCCTGTGATAGTCTTGTACCAGTGGTGTCATGAGGGCTTGTGTGTTGGATTGTGATCTCTTAAAAATTGTGTGTCTAGGTGGGTAAAACTGGAGCTGAGGGAGCGGTGCTGGAAGAAGCTAAAAACATCAACAAATCCCTGTCTGCGCTGGGCAACGTCATCTCTGCCCTTGCCGAAGGCTCGGTGAGATAACATAATACCACTCTGCTCCCTCTGGGCTGGGGAGAATGACTGTAAATTACACCCTATTCCCTAAATAGTCAACTTATTCTTAACCAAACTCTGGTCAAAAGTAGTACACAATATGGGGAATAGGGTGTCAACAAACAGCTGTTCTAACAAAAGGGAGAATATCAGCATATTTTTCTAATGAGGATATTTTCAAGTTAGGAACGAATGATAAAATATGGGAGGAATCAAAGGAGTGTCTCATGCACAAGTCATACACGCATGTCTAAACACTTGTAATCTAGGTTTTCAGTACCTGTACAATTTACTCTTGTATTACAGAGTTCAGCCCAGGTTTTCAGTATTATTCTCCGGAACAAAGTAATGAGTGTTTTTAGATTGAAGCTCAAGTCCCTCTCTCCTCCTTTCTCCAGACCTATGTCCCTTACAGAGACAGTAAGATGACCCGTATCCTGCAGGACTCTCTGGGTGGCAACTGTAGGACCACCATGGTCATCTGTGCCTCGCCCTCCGCCTACAACGAGGCTGAGACAAAGTCCACACTGATGTTCGGACAGCGGTACGTACAGGACACTCAGCCCCTGGACTGTAAACGACCCACAACCAGTCTCAGCCCCTGTACTTAACGATATATTTGTGGGTTTTCTCAACATGGGATCCCCAATCACATTTAGCTCTGTACCCCTTAACCGATTGCAACTACTAGACCTATGTTTAGCCAACATTTTATTCATCTTCCCAATAATCCTTTTCGAATAGTCCTCATACCCCCAGGGGTACTAGTAACCCCAGATTGAGAACCACTGCTGTATATGACCAAGAACCACCATTGGGTTGTAAGTTTTGTAAATGGCAATTGAATGTTGGTACATTGTTAGCAATGGCTGTTATGGTCAGAATATGCTACAGTCTACACAGTTTATGCTTTATATGAGGGTTGGTTGTTTTGGCAACAAAACCGATGCGTGTGCAACTATGGGGTAAAACAGATGGGGTTGGCTTGGATTGTTGAAATATAAACTATTTTGAAAACATAAATACATTGGCATAATGAGCACTTGTCTCTCAAATACATAATTACAGTGAATTTTAGCCATATTAGAGTAGATGTAACATCAGACATGGTTTCAAGAACGAGACACAACTAGCTGAAACAAGCCACCTACAATTCCCCACATGGCAGCATCTTGTCATTGTTGCTAGCTTTCTGGCCATCCAGAATCATAATACACGGACTTCTGCCCCATTTGAATTGCACGTATTGTTTTATTGATGTCAGCTAATCCGCTTTATGGGTGGTTGCCAGTGCCACACCAACTCTCAAAGGTGACACTTTGTTTTGTGACATCAGAAAGTTAACTGTTGTGTATATGTGTGTGACAGAGCTAAGACCATTAAGAACACAGTGTGTCTGAATGTGGAGCTGACGGCAGAACAGTGGAAGAAAAAGTATGAAAGAGAAAAGGCGAAGAACACAACCCTGAGGGGCACTGTCACCTGGCTGGAGAACGAACTCAACCGCTGGAGAAATGGTATGAGAGAAAAAAATATGGAAACCATAAATCGATATTTAGTTAATGTTCAAAGATGACTGATAATTCCATGAATCACGCTCATGTCTGCATTTTAGGATTGAACAGGGTTGTAATTCATTAGTGTACTGCACACCGTAGCAAAAGTTTTGCAATGTAAACCGTGTTTAGAGTAAACTGTTTCCGTTGCAAAATAGTTTGCTACGGTGTGCACTAATGACGACAAACCAGGAAATAGTCTACATGTTGCATAGATACCACAGAAGTTTACTTTTGTTTCTAACCCTGTCTGTCTCCATGGCTCCCTCCCTTGCTCTTTCCCTCCCTCTGTGCTGCCCCTATAGGTGAGAGTGTGCCGGTGGAGGAGCAGTTTGACAAGGAGAAGGCTAACGCTGAGGTCCAGGCTCTAGACAACGTGGTGAACAATGAGAAGATGGCCCCATCACCCAACATTCCAGGGGTTAAACTGACTGACGCAGAGAAGGAGAAGTGTGAGGCTGAGCTGTCTAAACTCTACAAGCAGCTGGATGATAAGGTGAGGTAGCAGAGCCACATGGCAACTTGCTAAATTCGATCTAGACAGTGACCTTGTACACTGAGGTGCCAGAAAGATTTCCATGAGGTAGTCATTTAAAGGTAGATTCAGTGCGATGACGTAGATGCACAATTTCCGCAGGAATTAAGAGCGTTGAAGTGCAAGGCTCAACTTCTCTTCTGTTTTGTTCCCGTAGCTACCACGTAGCAGCGATAAGCGAACCTGTGCACATGCGCAGATACTCTGTGTGAGAGCGAAGTCTTGCATCGTGCTCGTTGCAATATCGGTGGTCCCTGCTCGTGGCAACGCCATAATATGTTTTGCTGATGATTTGAGACGAGAACACTTTGGTATTAACACCCCCCCCTCTTCTCTCCATCAGGATGATGAGATCAACCAGCAGAGCCAGCTGGCAGAGAAACTAAAGCAGCAGATGCTGGACCAGGAAGAGGTGAGACCCCTTGCTACCACAAACGCATTTACGCACGCCGCGTCCCTCCAGCCCTCCTGCTCTGTTAACAATGCCATCAGTCTGCCTGTACAGGCCCGTCTGAAGACTGTTAGCTGACGGTTAGCCCGGACACAGCAGGGTTAAAGAGGCATCACTCAGCCTGGGTAGAATCTAACACTTTCATCTCAGCTTTCGGTAGGCTGGATTTTAATTACAGATTAATATTCTGAGTAGGGAATTAATAACATTAATAACATTAATAACAGTCTTGTTCAGTAGGGCACAAAATAGCATAATGTTCTGCATTTGAAAGTACCTCCCACCTGCCTGTTTCAAAAGTTTTCTCCCTACTGAATACAATCGCAGGTTAGCTTTTAACAAGCGAGAGCTTCACCTTTCCCCCCTCATTAGGCTTTTACAAAGCCAGAGAATAATCTGTATCAATCAATTACTTAGACAAAGTGGTGATATTTGATTATGTTTACATATTATTTACATACTACTGATTTTCCTTTAACCCTGACCTGATGCGCCCACTTTAGTTTTACGCTGGTGAAAGTTTAATGAACTTCCTCATCAAACTAAAGTGAGGCTGGGGTAAGTTGGTCAGCCTGTAGTTCTCTTCTTCAAAGGTACAGATTTAAATCAGATAGTGACTGTGTCCCAAATGGCACCCTATTCCCTTTATAGTGCACTACTTTTGACCAGAACCCATAGCACAGGAGGCTGCTGAGGGGAGGATGGCTCATATTAATGGCCAGAACAAATGGACTCAAACAAATCAAATATTATTTGTAACATGCGACGAATACAACAGGTGTAGACCTTGCAGTGAAATGCTTACTTGCAAGCCCTTAACCAAGAATGCACTTCAATAAATAAAGTTAAAATATTTACTAAGTAAACTAAAGTAAAAAATGTAATAAAATGTAACAAAATAAAATAAGGTTATATACCAGTACCAATTCAATGTTAGTCAAGGTATTATTAATTATTAATTGTTCAGCAGTCTTATGGCTTGGGTGTAGAAGTTGTTTTGGACCTAGACTTGGCGCTCCGGCACAGCTTGCCATGTGGTAGCAGAGACAACGGTCTATGACTTGGGTGACTGGAGTCTAAGACAATTTTTTGGGGCCTTCCTCTGACGCTCCCTAGTATATACAGTTGAAGTCGGAAGTTTACATACCTTAGCCAAATACATTTGAACTCAGTTTTTCACTATTCCTGACATTTAATCCTTGTAAAAATGTCCTGTCTTAGGTCAGTTAGGATCACTACTTTATTTTAAGAATGTGAAATGTCAGAATAATATAGTGATATATTTCAGCTTTTATTTCTTTCATCAAATTCCCAGTGGGTCAGAAGTTTACATACACTCAATTAGTATTTGGTAGCATTGCCTTTAAATTGTGTAATTTGGGTCAAACGTTTCCGGTAGCCTTCCACAAACTTCCCACAATAAGTTGGGTGAATTTTGGCCCATTCCTCCTGACAGAGCTGGTGTAACTGAGTCAGGTTTGTAGGCCTCCTTGCTTGCACACGATTTTTCAGTTCTGCCCACAGATTTTCCATAGGATTGACGTCAGGGCCTTGTGATGGCCACTGCAATACCTTGACTTTGTTGTCCTTAAGTCATTTTGTCATGCTTTGGGTCATTGTCCATTTGGAGGACCCATTTGCGACCAAGCTTTAACTTCCTGACTGATGTCTTGAGATATATCCACATAATGTTCCTACCTCCTACCTCAATTTTCCTACCATCTATTTTGTGAAGTGCACCAGTCCCTCCTGCAGCAAAGCATCCTCACAACATGATGCTGCCACTCCCATGCTTCACGGTTGGGATGGTGTTCTTCGGCTTTCAAGCCTCCCCCTTTTTCCTCCAAACATAACGATGATCGTTATGGCCAAACAGTTCTATTTTTGTTTCATCAGACCAGAGGACATTTCTCCATCCTCATGTGCAGTTGCAAACCGTAGTCTGGCTTTTTTATGGCGGTTTTGGAGCAGTGGTTACTTCCTTGCTGATGTCGATATAGGACTTGTTTTTACTGTGGCTATAGATACTTTTGTACCTGTTTCCTCCAGCACCTTTGCTGTTCTGGGATTGATTTGCACTTTTCACACAAGTATGTTCATCTCTAGGAGACAGAACGGGTCTCCTTCTGAGCAGTATGACGGCTGTGTGGTCCTATGGTGTTTATACTTGCATACTATTGTTTGTATAGATGAACGTGGTGCCATCAGGCATTTGGAAATTGCTCCCAAGGATGAACCAGACTTGTGGAGGTGTACCATTTTTTTTCCCGCTCAGGTCTTGGCTGATTTCTTTTGATTTTCCCATGATGCCAAGCGAAGACTCACTGAGTTTGAAGGTAGGCTTTGAAATACATCCACAGGTACACCTCCAATTGACTCAAATGATGTCAATTAGCCTATCAGAAGCTTCTATAGCCATGACATCATCTTCTGGAATATTCCAAGCTGTTTAAAGGCACAGTCAACTTAGTGTATGTAAACTTCTGACACACTGGAATTGTGATACAGTGAAATAATCTGTCTGTAAACAATTGTTGGAAAAATGACTTGTGTCATACACAAAGTAGAAGTCCTAACTGACTTGCTATAACTATAGTTTGTTAACAAGGAATTTGTGGAATGGTTGAAAACAAGTTTTAATGACCTAAGTGTATGTAAACTTCCGACATCAACTGTTGGTCCTGGATGGCAGGAAGCTTGGCCTCCGTCATGTACTACGCCGTACGCATTACCCTTTATAGTGCATTATGCTCTCATGCCGAGCAGTTGCCATAGCAGGCAGTGATACTACCGTTCAAGATGCCCTCGGTGGTGCAGCTGTAGAAGCTTTTGAGGATCTGAGGACCCATGCCAAATATTAGAGGGAAAAGGGTTTGCCCTGCCCTTTTCACAACTATCTTGATGTGTTTGGACCATGATAGTTTGTTGGTGATTTGGACACAGGGAACTTTAAAACTCTCGACCCGCTCCACTACATACCGTCAATATTAATGGGGGCCTGTTCGGCCCTCCTTTTCCTGTAGTCCACAATCAACTTCTTTGTCTTGCTCACACTGCCAGGTCTCATCGTTTTCGGTGATTAGGCCTACCACTGTTGTCGAGAGCAAACTTAATTATGGTTTTGAAGTTGTGCTTGGCCATGCAGTCGTGGGTGAACATAGAGTACAGGAGTGGACTGAGCACACACCCTTGAAGGGGCCCAGTGTTGAGGGTCAGCGTGGCAGATGTGGTGTTGCCTACCCTTACCACTTGGGGGCTGCCCATCAGGAAGTCCATGATCCAGTTGGAGAGGGATGTGTTTCGTCCCAGGGTCCTTAGCTTAGTGATAAGCTTTGTGGGCACTATGGTTTTGAACGCTGAGCCGTTGTCAACGTACAGCATTCTAACCAATGTGTTTGTCCAGGTGGGAAAGGGCAGTGTGGAGTGTGATTGCGTCATCTGTGGATCTGTTGGGGTGGTATGCGAATTAGTGGGTCTAGGGTTTCTGGGATAATGGTGTTGATGTGAGTCATGACCAGCATTTCAAGCACTTCATGGCTACCGACGTGAGTGCTACGAGGCGGTAAACATTTAAGCAAGTTACCTTCGCTTTCTTGGGCACAGACTATGGTGGTCTGCTTGAAACATGGAGGTGTTACACACTCAATCAGGGAGAGGTTGAGAATGTCACCGACCACACTTGCCAGTTGGTCCGCGTTTGTTCGGATGACACGTCCTGGTAATTCGTCTGGCCTTGTGAAGGTTGACCTGTTTAAAGGGCTTGCTCACGTTGTCTACGGCGAGCATGATCACACAGTTGTCCGGAAACCATTTGTTTGGCGTATTTGATATTGATATTCCACCCATTCTGCTCCAACCATTACCATGAGCCTGTCCTCCCTGATTAAGGTGCCACCTACCTCCTGTGGCCCATAGGGCTCATAGGTCCGAAGTAGTGCATTATTTAGGGAATAGGGTACCATTTAGGACTCATCCACTGTGACGTTGTGATTCAGATCCTTAGACTAGTATGAGGTTCATCGCCAACACTCAGGGTTTTGGCTCTAGCTAGCTCACAGATTAGATCGAGATGAGAGAAGAGGTGTCCTGGGATAGCTGCGATACATTTAATTTTAAAGCAGCAATCTGCAGTTGCTACATCTGTTTTTGGAATTTAAATGTAATGATATATATAGCCATTCAATCTTGAAAAATATAATTTATACATGCTTAGTTTGACTCTTACCCCATCAGAACCCAAACTAAGTTTTTTATTCCTTTGTTTATAAACAATGTGAAGATGAATAATTACGTTGTTAGAACTATACATATTCTTGAATGGTCAGTCCTTGTATCCATAGCTCTGTCTTTGAATTTGTGTTCCTTCTCCAGCTGCTGGCCTCGTCACGTCGCGACCACGACAACCTGCAGGTAGAGCTGAACCGTCTGCAGTCCGAAAATGAGGCGTCTAAGGAGGAGGTGAAGGAGGTGCTGCAGGCCCTGGAGGAGCTGGCTGTTAACTATGACCAGAAGAGCCAGGAGGTTGAGGACAAGACTAAGGAGTTTGAGGCTCTCAGCGAGGAGCTTAACCAGAAATCGGTGAGAAGGAAGCCATTTTCCAATAGGTCTACCTTTTTTTAAATGTCTTTCCTTCCTCTCTACCTTCAACCAGAAATTGGTGAGAGGAGAACAAGTCATTCATAATCTAAACTCACCAAGAGATTTTAGGAATGTGAAATGTACTTATGTGTACTTATGTCGTATGCCAACTACTGACATTAGGTAAGAAAGCCTGCTGGTTTTCACTGATTTGCTGTTCACTCAGCTAGTGTTCCAGGTGTAATTCAGTCCAGGATTAGAAAGGGAGGATGAAACTTAACTTCTCCTTTGTTGTCGTCCTCAGAGTATCCTGGTGTCCATCGACTCTGAGCTGCAGAAGCTGAAGGAGATGACCAACCACCAGAAGAAGAGGGTCACTGAGATGATGTCATCGCTGCTCAAAGATCTGGCTGAGATCGGCATCGCTGTAGGCAGCAATGACATCAAGGTAGCATCATCATTCCTCGCCATGCCAGCCAATCGTGGAAGGGAAGCCCAGTATTGGGGTACTTTTTGGGGAATCCTGAAGAGTGGAAGTTTGACTCGTGTACTGTATATGCCAATTAACCTCATCCCAAACATTAGTAACTTCATCCTTAACTATGCTTTGGGTACACTATATCTGATGCATGTTTTTTGCGCAATGACATTAGTCTTACATTTGTGCCTTTAAACCCCCCCCCCTTCTCCAGCAACAAGAGGGCAGTGGTCTGATAGACGAGGAGTTCACGGTGGCACGTCTGTACATCAGTAAGATGAAGTCTGAGGTGAAGACCATGGTGAAACGCAGCAAGCAGCTGGAGAGCACTCAGGCCGAGAGTAACGAGAAGATGGACGAGAACGAGAAGGAGCTGGCCTCCTGTCAGCTACGCATCTCGCAGGTAAGCATCGTCACCTGGGATAGAGGGCTTGAGAGAAGGTGTCATGGGGTGACTGTCGTTCAAATCAAAATGTAGTCACTTCTCTTGGTCGATTTTTATTTCAATTCAGTGAATTAAAAGCAATGAGGAACATTGGGATCCGGATTACAGTTTACTACTTGAATTAAATGGAATCGACTCCAACCCTGGTTCAATGCATTGCTCCATTTTAATTCCCCCTCAGCACGAGGCTAAGATCAAGTCCCTGACAGAGTACCTTCAGAACGTGGAGCAGAAGAAAAGACAGCTGGAGGAGAACGTAGACTCTTTGAATGAGGAACTAGTCAAGATCAGCGCTCAGGGTGACTACAACATTTTTTATTTATCCTATTCAAACAAGAAGATCCCATCCCTCTTTTGCTTCAAAGACCTTTCCCCAACAAGGCACATCACACATTCCTTATTGAAATGTGTATTTTGATATGTTATTTCTACTAAACCATGGACACATTTGACACCTAGCTTTACAACAGTCTTCCACCATCTACTGGTGAAAAGGTTGCTGACACCCATCTCATGTTTCTCCCCTTGCAGAGAAAGTTCAGGCTATGGAGAAGGAAAATGAGGTCCAAACTGCCACCGAAGTCAAGGTATGACCAACAGTGGATTTCTCCGGACAGGCTATTCTTTCAAATCTTCATAACCGATAATTTTGATTATGTAAACTTTTTGTGTTGGTGATTATTTGTGTAAAATATTCTCCATTATTGTATGTTTGATTCCTGTATGTGCCAAATACACTCAATATATATCTTTGTTAACGTTGACATCTATAAAAGTTTCTGCTTAAAATACCATATTTTGTGTTGGTACTCCTTTCTAATGTATTTGTTGGTAACTCGTTGTATGTGTTTGTTTGCTAGGAGGCGGTTGAGCATCAGATCCAGTCTCACCGCGAGGCCCATCAGAAACAGATCAGCAGCCTGAGAGATGAGCTGGACAACAAGGAGAAACTCATCACTGAGCTCCAGGAGTATGGGAACACATAACACACACACACACACTCGGCGCACGCATGCGCAGACACAGACACAATTCCATGAGGCCCATCACACGCACGACATATGCAACAACTATTTGTTAGTGAGACAGAGCCAGCAACTAACTATCTCTATTTGTCTCTCTCTCTCTCTCTCTCCAGTCTGAACCAGAAGATCATGCTGGAACAGGAGCGTCTGCGGGTGGAGCACGAGAAACTCAAATCCACCGACCAGGACAAGAGCCGCAAGCTGCACGAGCTCACGTACGTAACCACCCATCCAGATGCCTTACCCAGTTGCCATCGTACATACACCATCTATATTCACACACTATCATTTGTTCTTAAATGATTAGCCCGGATAAATTAGAATAAACTAATCACCAATGTCCGCATGCATATGAAAAGCTGTGATGTGGCAATGCAGAATCACTGATCTGGTTGTGTGTGTGTTTTACAGGGTGATGCAGGACAGGAGAGAGCAGGCCAGACAAGACCTGAAGGGACTGGAGGAGACTGTGGCTAAGGAGCTCCAGACTCTCCACAACCTCAGAAAACTGTTTGTTCAGGACCTGGCTACCAGAGTCAAGAAGGTACAACTCAGTGTTTGCTTTTTACAAGCTTTTAACTTTAAGAGCGAGAGCTGCATCCCCCTCCCAGTGAACAACCACAGTATAGCCTCCACATGGTTAGAAGTATAATTTTGATATCATGGATGGTCAGTCCTTTTATCCATAGCGTGTTCTATTAATTTGAAAGTGGTTCCATTTCTCCAGCCCTATCCTTAGCTTTTTAACAAAACAGTGGCAGGGTATGCTTTTATTGTTTGAAATGCATATTTCTCCTTTAAGTCATACCCAGTCTCTTATCAGCTCTGTTGCATCACAAATATGATTTTTTTTCTTCTACGCTTGTTGTTTTCATACCACAAGTCCGCATTAAAAGTGTATGGGTCCTTGAAAAGCACAATTTGGTATGTTAATTACTGTTTCTCAATGGTTATTTAAAACTCAAACTTGGCTTTAATGGTGCCTTTCACTGAAAATTTGAGTGTTTGTGTGTGTTGTAAAAGCAGAGCGAATGACAAGTGTAATAAAAGTAAATGTTCTGTAATAATGTATGTGTTCTGCAGAGCGCTGAGATGGACTCGGATGATACAGGGGGCAGTGCTGCTCAGAAACAGAAGATATCCTTTCTGGAGAACAACCTGGAACAGCTTACAAAGGTCCACAAACAGGTAAACAAACACCTTAATACATATGTTGTTAGTGCTCCCATGGCAGAGAAGTATCCTGCTGTGATTGAATGGTGTGGTTTACTAAAGTCAGTAAGCCAGTACAGACCACAGCCCATTAATGTAATGGAAGACACAGACATGCCAAATTATTCCCAAGATACATGTACTCTTCTGTCAATACAAATATTCTTCACAAATTGAAAAGATACAACTAATGTGACTGAAAGAATGAATTAGTTACGGCATCTCTCTCTCTCTCCTCTTGTTCTTCTTCCTCTAGCTGGTGCGTGATAATGCAGACCTGCGCTGTGAGCTTCCTAAACTGGAGAAGCGTCTGCGTGCTACGGCTGAGCGGGTCAAGGCCTTGGAGTCGGCCCTGAAGGAGGCCAAAGAGAACGCCGCACGCGACCGCAAACGCTACCAGCAGGAGGTGGACCGCATCAAAGAGGCCGTCAGGGCCAAGAACATGGCCAGGAGGGGCCACTCTGCTCAGATCGGTGAGGAACACACACATATGCATGCATAAAATCACACACATGAATTCGACTATACAACTATATATACAAAAGTATGTGGCCACCCATTCAAATTAGTGTATTCGGCTATTTACGGTAAAATACACTAATTTGAAGTGTTGGCCACATACTTTTGTGTATATATAGTGTGTGTGTGAATTCATGCGTGTGATTGTGTGCATAGTTACGAGATGACGTAACTGATTAATTGTTTCCGTCACATTAGTGTTTCACTCTGTAAAACACACACACAACCAGATCAGTGATTCCCCGTTGCGGGTGTATAAAATTGAGTACACAGCCATGCAATCTCCATAGACAAACATTGACAGTAGAATGGCCTTACTGAAGCGCTGTGACTTTTTAAACGTGGCACCTTCATTGGATGCCATCTTTCCAACAAGTCAGTTTGTCAAATTTCTGCCCTACTAGAGCCGTCCCAGTCAACTAGAAGTACTGTTATTGTGAAGTGGAAATGTCTTGGGACAACAACGGCTCATCCATGAAGTGGTAGACCACACAAGCTCACAGAACGGGAACGCAGAGTGCTGGAGCGCATAGCGCTTAGTAATCGTCTGTCCTAGGTTGCAACACTCTCTACCGAGATCCAAACTGCCTCTGGAAACAACATCAGCACAATAACTGTTTGTCGGGACATGGGTTTCCATGTCCGAGCAGCCGCACAAGCCTAACATCACCATGCGCAATGCCAAGCGTCGGCTGGAGTGGTGTAAAGCTTGCCGCCATTAGACTCTGGAACAGTGTAAACACGTTCTCTGGAGTGATGAATCACGGTTCCTCATCTGGCAGTCTGACGGACAAATCTGGGTTTGGCGGATGCCAGGAGAATGCCCCACGCGCCCCAATGCATAATGCCAACTGTGAAGTTAGGTGGAGGAGGAATAATAGTCTGGGGCTGTTTTTCATGGTTGGGGTGAATGGACATCTTTTCAGTGAATGGACATCTTAACTCTACAGCATACAATGACATTCTAGGCGATTCTGTAACGCCGACTGCGAGCAAGGCCTAATCGCCCAACATCAGTTCCCGACCTCACTAATGCTCTTGTGGTTTGAATGGAAGCAAGTCCCCTCAGCAATGTTCCAACATCTCGTGGAAAGCCTTCCCAGAAGAGTGGAGACTGT
The DNA here is from genome assembly GCF_023373465.1 of Oncorhynchus keta. Classification (NCBI taxonomy): domain Eukaryota; kingdom Metazoa; phylum Chordata; class Actinopteri; order Salmoniformes; family Salmonidae; genus Oncorhynchus; species Oncorhynchus keta. The sequence goes on from NC_068424.1 coordinate 38,498,871, forward strand.
TATAGCAGCAAAGGGGCGACAAACTCCATATTTAATGGCCATGATTTTGGAATGAGCTGTTTGTCGAGCTGGTGTCCATACTTCTAGTCATGTAGTGTACATATTCACACACTGTTTTAAAGGTTAAATGCTAGCTTTTTATTCAGAGAAATCTGTCCTCTGTTTTGCCTGATATAATCTAGGACTGATTATTTTATTGGTCTGTAATACTGGTACATGTAAATGCATAACATTTGTACATTTGGTAATTTAGCAGACGCTAAATAATGACGCCATTAGTGTTCCTTTGATGCTATGTAACCAGTACTGTGCCTCTGACCTCCCCAGCCAAACCCATTCGGCCTGGCCAGCCCCCTGTGGCATCTCCCACCCACCCCAATGTCAACCGGACAGGGTTCTTCAACAGCCAGCCCACCGGCATCAGAGGAGGAGGGGCCAAGCAATGAGTGGATAAGAAGTAAGTCTAGGGCCTTTTCTCAATTGCATACTCCTCTCGCCTCCATCTCAAAGCCCATTGGAAGAGAAGGTCAAAGGCGAGGGACCACTGGCTTTCTCATCCAATAGGTTTTGAAAAGGAGGCAAGGAGAGAGGACGCGAAGAGTTTTCAATTGAGATTCTTCCAAGGCCTCTGTGTACTGAGCCAACCTAATGCATTTCAGGGAGTTCTGTTCGGATTGGAGAAAACATTTTGAAACCGGAAGGCACTGTCTGAATTTGTCCAATAAGGACACAGATATCAATGTTCTGTTGCAAAATGTTTTTACTTCTGTGTGCCCTACTGAACATGACCTTGTTTTATAGACAAGCCGGAGATGGCAGCAGAGCTCACATTTAGTAATGATTTTTCTCCACTTATTTTGTCTTCTGTCTCTTTCCGTCAGCTTCTGAAGAAGATAAACATAATCACAGAGATGAAGATACAAAGATCACCCACAGGAGCTGGCATTCCACTTGACAGAACTGTCACATGGGACAATTCTTCCAGTATCAACGTTTATTTATATATGTATAAGATATATATATATATATGTAAGAAATAGACACAGGCTGTACAGTTCTTTTTCATTTTTGTTTTCATGTATGAATGAAATTGGTTTCCTTACAAAACAAAAGAGAACACGGACAGAGAACAAACAAAATAAAATAAATGGTGCATTCTTGGCGCCTGGCGAAATGAACATGTAATTAATAATGCGTAGCTCTTCCTTTTGATCTATCGCACAGCAGTTTGTCCATTAATGTCCTAAAAGATTTGAGTCTGCATTGTGCCAAGTTTAAATGTATGTCGTCGCAGGTTCTCTAAAAACAAATGACACACTAAAAGGTTGGAATCCGTTGAGAAGCATCCTAGCCTGATTTTTATGTACAGTATATCATCAAAGTATCCCTCCTGTCTAGATCAATACACTTATTTTAAAGTTTAAAGGTGTAAAAACACACTACTGGCCACTATTGTACAGTTAGAATTAGCACTGAACTGTTTTCTCTTCACTTGGACATTTGTTTCTTTTGGGGCTAAAATGCTGCAGTAGAGCACATCTTCAGGACCATGCACCAGATTGACAAAAAAGTGTCACCTTATTCCCTTTTATAGTAAACTAGTTTTGACCAGAGTCTAGTCAATGGTAGTGCACTAAATGGCGAATAGGGTGCAATGTGAGTCGTCCAGTTTTTAAAGAACTGTGAACAATGGCAGACAAATGCAAAAAAATGTCAATTTTGTCATGTATTAGAAAATTAAGCTGCTTCAATATCATACCTATGTCCAAGATATCCAGTCAATGTTGATATACTGTATGATGAAATTATAATGGTCGACCTGCTAGGTTCCTTAGCTATGTATATCAATATTAGCATATGCAAGTGACTTGTATGCCATTTGGGAAAAACTGAGAAAATGCCACACCCATGTGTCCTATCAATGAAGAGAAAAGAATATCAGTGGAAGGGTTGCTTCTTGGACCACATAAATATGATTCTAAATGGTTGACTGATTAGGTCTGATCATGAGTTCCTGATGCATTTCACAAGTTGATTTTTTTGGCACTGTGCCAGCTATCCCTCCACTGTATCTATTAAATGAAAATGCTCTATCTGGAAGATGACGTTTACACAAATGTCCTGCAACGAAATTAAAGAAATGGGATGACTTGATTTTCCATTGGTCTTTGGAATAGTTTGAGAGACAAGGGGCCATGAAATATTTACCTCCACACTTGAGTTCGACCAATCATGAGTTTATTGTTTATTTTGATGTGTGCAAATTTTGTTTATGTGCCTACTGCCTATGCATAGTTGATAGTTTGTGCATACATTGGATGGATTTTCTGTTTTTCCTTTATTTTTAAACTTTTTTTATTTTGTCTTTGTGCCCAAATCTGTCAACATGAGTCACCGACTATTCAACAACCCAACTTTTTCATATTCTGACAACACTGCACAGGCTGACGAGGCCAGGCTTGCTTGGGGTGGTGAATTCGGATATGCGGCTACACTCCAATGTCCAAAATACACTGCATTGCTTCATTCTAAGTAACCTTGTCTCCTCCTAATTTCGCATTGGGAGGAAGTGTCTAGTGAATGAGATTACATTCTAAGTGGTATGCTTAATGCAGATATAGGAACAGAGCCTGTGTCTTATCCAAGTAGTCAGTATTCATAACACCATCCTTCCTGTACTACAGTAGATGGATGCCACCTGAGTTATTTACTGCTGTGCTGGCTGTAGGAAGGGTATGAGGATTTAGACTATTTGTTTTTTACTTCCTAAATTATGTTTTTTGGTTTGTCATTTATCATTATCAGGATGTAATCTTTGAAGTTGAGATTGAACCTAAAGCACTTTTTAAATGTATCCTGGATTATAACTGTAACCTTCCCTTAAGGAGCTATTAAATGCCATTTCTGTTCCTTTTCTGCAACAAAAATAATAAAACAAGTGAAGCATCGCTGGAGTTCTGTCTTTGGGTTGTAAATCAAATGATTGTCTGAACTCAATGGAGTTGAGTTAGAATGGTTGGCGTTGTCTTTATGATAAATGGTGTGCATTATATATATATATATATATATCCCTAGGGAAATTGAAGCATTGCAGTGTACCATAGCATTATCAAGTGTTTTCTGTAGCCTTGGTTCCCAAGTTTTTACCCTGGAGATGAAACCAATAGTCTCAGAGAGAAGTGCATTGCTTACTCATTTATTATGGTCAACGTTTTTCATCAGGAAAGGGAAGGTAAACTCTCCAAGGTGCAATAATTGAGAACTGAAGTGAACAGGAAATTCCGCAAATCTTACAGGCTGACTACACCGCTCGCATCGCGTGCGCGAGCATTGCAAAATACATTTTGATATCTATATAAAATTATTGCGACAACGTGCATCTGCGTTGTCAAGGGCTAAAATAGAAGTCAGTTCTATTTCTGTTACAGGCTGACTACACCACTCCATTGTGTGCGCAAGCGTTGCAAAAATAAATTTAGAAATCTGTTATTCAATTATTGCACCCACACTGCTCGCTCGCACCAACGAGCGAATTGCGTTGGGGCAAGTCAGTAGAAGGGCTAGAATATAAATCAGTTCTATTTGTGAAGCAGATCCCTCTGCAAGACCTGCGCCTCCCATCTCCTCATTGGTTTATAGAAGCAGGTACCCACGTGCCATCTCATTGGTTATACCCACGTGGGTAACTGATAGACGGTCAAGGTCAGTGGCGGTAATGCACCTAATTTATGAAAGTTGCCAATCGCAATATAAAGTTAAGAGAAGAAAAAGCCTGGAAATAGGAGAGAAGACTAGAAACAATTCGGTTGACTGTTTTATGTTTGGATTAATTGGCGGAGTGTAGGACCTTGTGCATTTCAGGTAAAATAACAAATGAATGTAATTGGTTCAGAGTTTGTTTTGATATTTTAACCTTCGTGTTGTGATCGCGTTTGGTGTGGGGGGACAAAATACATTTATGCACGCACCTGGTTTGGGTTCCGTTAGAGAACAGTGTCAAGTTGATTCACCTTACTGTTAAAAATGAGCGTTCCCCTTTGTGGTTGGAGTTTTAACTCGCATATGGGATCCATATCTCATATGAGTCACTGCACCTTTGATAAAACAGTATATGTGAGAGAATTTTTTTTATTGGCCATTCCTACCAGTAGGTTACTTTCATTCAATGGGCTGTTGGATGCACTGGCCCATTCATACCAGCAGAGCACGCTTTGGTACTGTCACTATTTTATTTAACGAGGCAAGTTAGTAGTTTACAATGACGGCCTAACACGGTCAAATCCTCCCCTAACCCGGACGACGCTGGGCCAATTGTGCGCCGCTCTTCGGAACTCCCGATCACGGCCGGTTGTGATATAGCCCGGCATCGAACCAGGGTTTGTAGCGACGCCTCTAGCACTGAGATTCAGTGCTTTTAGACCTCTGCGCCACTCGGAAGCCTTCTGACGAGTGAAATTCAAATTATTGTACATTTTGGTCTTGTGTTTTCAGTATTTGTTTTACTCGGTCAGCTGTACCAGGACTAAGAAAGAAATGCATTTTAATATTGCAAATCCTAAATCCCCCATAAATCTATTATTCAATCATTAGATATTTGTGGGGGCATTCTTGAAATGTCTGTCACAGATTTGGACAGTAACAGATGGTGGGTGACTCAAGAAACTGAGATGGTAAATTATTCATTAATATGAGCTCTTTTATAGAGCTCAGTCTTGAAGATCACCAGACAATTATATTTGCCATTACAACTTACATGTATCATAGATATCAACCCCAGCACTTTAAACGGGATATAGTAGCCTATAGGCTAAACCAAGAAACCACATTGGTTACAAATGAAACAGTAATTTGGAACAAATAACCTTTTTTTGCACAATTTATTGAATTTCTTAAAAAATAAATCCAGTGGCTGCCAAATTGAAACCGGTGCAGCAGCACTGCAACTGAGAACGGTGAGACTATGGACCACGAGAGGGCAAACTAGGCGTATCATCCATCATACTTGGCAGACAGACAGACAGGCGGATGGAAGAAGAATAGACCAACGCAGCGCTCACAAGCGATAGCACCACAACTGGGTGGAAACGAGGCAGAGGATGGATGGTATGGTTGAATATCGAATGCCAGCCTACTATATATTTAGCAGTTTAGAACACTGAAATATCTGGAGGAAAAGTTCCGCCGAAAACAACCGCCGTTGACTAGCTTATCCTTTGGAGATAAAGAAGAAACCATTCACAAGGTGTGTAGGCTACATATAATTTGTCTGGCTATCCGATATTTTAAAACGCAAAACCGCAGATACTAGCTATTGGCTACTTCCAAAGTTACTTTGTTGAAGTACGTTGTGGCGAAACAACTGGCTATTTTCTTAGTTTCTTCGACCTCGAATTTCATAACGGAGGAGAGTGCATTTAAACCTATGCTGCTGTTATGGTGTAATTGAACTATTTCTATAAACGTGCGGAATTCTATTTGATATTTGGACGACAACGAACTCGTGGCATAGGAGAGTGCTAATATTGTTTTGGTTGTCCATCCTTTGGTTTTCACGTGATAAGCATATTGGCTTCATTTCTGTGCTTCACGATGCTTTCTTAGCATAGATCATTGTTATGATAATTATTCCTAACAGGTAGCCTATAAATACTGTGATTTTACATCTTCGTGGTTCGGGAATTTTTTATTTCACCTCCATTTAACCAGAAAGGCAAGTTGAGAACAAGCTCTCATTTACAATTGCAACCCGGCCAAGATAAAGCAAAGCAGTGCGACACATACAACAACACAGAGTTACACATGGAGTAAAACAAACATGCAGTCAATAATACAGTAGAAAAATAAGTATATATACATTGTGAGCAAATGAGCCTTTCTTGTCTCGTTGGGATCTTTTGATGAAACTGAATATGGATTCAAGTCTTGGAACTCCTTTGGCGGAGGGACTCCCTCGGGGACCCCCCCCCCTACACACAGATTTCCCCTATAAGGCAACAAAACCCTAGGCAACCATGGTTTGGTAATTAACTTAACAGGTTAGAATAATTACTTTAAGGTTAGGAAAATAGTTAGGTTAGCTACTAGTTAACAGTCGTGGCGACATCTGTTTCGAATAGAACCACACTGGGACAAAGGCATGTAGAATCTCACGGTATTTTAATGCTTGTGTGGCCAACAAAGCACAGATGATATAATAGTAATCCATCCTTCTTCCCCGGACCGTATGACAGGTCACCCAGTATGTGTAATTAGTTATTCTTTATAATAATAATAATAATAATAATAATAAATATTGCACTACATAGCAATCCATTTATTGTGTGTTTAGCTGTGGATGAAGAGTGCATCACAATAAGCAGATACTTTAGATCTTGTTGGTGCATAGCATATGGGTGAACTGAACATCAAGGTAAGCATGAAGAATTCCCTATTGTAGGCTGTATGAGAGAGGGCAATCAAAATAAATCACCAAATCAAATGTTATTAATCACATGCTTCATACACAACAGGTGTGGACTAACAGTAAATGCTAACTTTTGGGCCTTTCCCAACAGTGCAGAGAGAAAGAAAATGGATAAATAATAGAAAAGTAAAACATGTAATGATGGATAACTTGGTTATATACAAGGGGTACTAGTACAGAGTCGATGTGCAGGGGTATGAGGTCATTGAGGTAGAGGTGTACAAATACTGTAACTAGGAATAAAGTGACAGATAGCAAACAGTAGCAGCAGTTTATGTGATGTGTCAATTCATATAGTCCAGGTAGCTCTTTGGTTAACTATTTAACTAACTATTTAGCAGTCATGGCTTGGGGGTAGAAGCTGTTCAGGGTCCTGTTGGTACCAGACTTGATACATCGGCATCGCTTGCCACGTAGTAGCAGAGAGAACAGTCTGTGACTTGGTTGGCTGAAGTCTTTGACCATTTTTAAGGCCTTCATCTCACACCACCTGGTATATAGGTCCTGGATGGCAGGGATACCAAGCAGTGATGCTGCCAGTCAAGATGCTCTCATAAATCATAGCCATCACTCACAATTCTGTGGTATAGCCTAGTCTCTGTCACTCACACTCACTCTCAGATTTACTATAACTACCTCTATTATTGATGCAAGTCTGTTGTTCACTCTTCAGCAGTGGCTAAATCTGTGTGTTTATGAATCTGTAGATGAGAGGGACATCCTTCTTATAGATACAGGCATATAGTCATGCCTCGGAAAAGCACCTGCTTTCTCCTGCCCGTGTTTCAGGATGTCAGATTGCAGTGGAGGCAGTCTGACAGGCTGTGTGTGTGGGTGGGGGTCAGGCTGTCCTCACCTGTGTTCCTGTGAGGTTGGATAATCGTGTTAACACTGGATTTCCTATCCAGTCATATACTGTTTCTGATCCTGTGGACTTAGTTGTTTTTGAAATGGAATTGTTCCTGGAAGATCCTCATTTACTGACATGTCTGGAAATAGCTTGTGACATCATGCTAGGGAAAGGGGGATACCTAGTCAGTTGTACACGGAATGCATTCAACTGAAATGTGCCTTCCACATTTAACACAAACCCCTCTGAATCAGAGAGGTGCAGAGGGCTGCCTTAATCAATATTTTGGCACCTGGGGAACAGTGGGTTAACTGCCTTTCTCAGGGGCAGAACGACAGATTTTTACCTTGGGGATTTGATCCATCAACCTTTTGGTTACTGGTCCAACACTCCTACCCACCTGGCTACCTGCCAACCCTAGTGTTGTCTGTTGAAAGAAACTTGTAATGAAGCAGAATTTAAAAGCAGGTGTTGGTGTGGTGAGTAGTAGTGTATGTTTGTGTGTAATTGCCATTCAGACAGAGGGCTGTATACTGTATTTTTGCAAGTTTCAGGTTTGTCTGAATGGGATGAAGGTAGAAATTAATGCCTTGGTCTGTGTTGAAAGAAGGTACCATTACGCTCAAACTTAAACAAAAATAACCTTTGGTGGTAGGCAAATATAACCAACAAATAATGCAGTCAAATGCTTAAAAACCTTAAAAACCTAACTGAAACCTTTCCCTATTCCCTCTCTCTTCCTGAAGTCTAGGGGAGCCCAGTGAGAGATGTCGGTCCCCCCCAACCTTCTGATTCTGAACACCACCTAAAGGTCAGAGGTTGAAGGGTCAGCGGTCAGGGGTGGTCAACACCATCATGGCTGACAGTGAAGGGCTTGGCAGCGGTGGGGTTGATCTGCCCATCCTCGCACCGGGCCAGGTGTACGTGGAGGTGGAGTACGACTATGAGTACAAGGCCAAAGATAAGATGATCTCCATCAGGCAGGGGGAGTGCTATATGCTGGTCAGGAAGACCAATGAGGACTGGTGGCAGGTACGGAAGGAAGAGGGGATGAAAGCCTTCTATGTCCCAGCGCAGTACGTCAGGGAGGTGCGCCGGGCGCTCATGCCCCCACCAAAGACCCTCGTGTCGGACGGGATGGGTGGGACGATCCGGGTAAAGCCTACAGTTCTGGATATCTGTAGCACGTCCAACGAGAACCTCAACAACAGGCTACCTCAGGAGATGTCTAGTTTTGGGAGTCCGTCGCCCACCTCCACACCCTCGCCCTCTTGGGGGCACGTCACACCACCTTCTCTGCCCAAGGATGCCAACCAGAACCCAGAAAGCCTACGGCACAGCAAGCCCCCTGGCGTAGCCGATCTGGTGCTCCTACACAACAACAAGAACCATCACCACAGCAACAGCTCCAAGTTACCGCATATGCGGGCGGAATCTCCGCCTCCCAGGGCCCCCAACAACCACCATATAAACCACAACAAGAGCCATGACTCGGACCGGACTCTCTCCTCTCCTGGGGACTCCCCGGGGGAGGGGTCAGAGAAGCTCCAGAACGACTCAGAATCTGGAGATGACCTGAGCAGCAGCTCTACTGAACAGGTAAGAGACAGTATGATGCTGCTGTTCTTAAATGGGAAGTGATTATTACAACCCTTTCTCTATCATCATCCTTTAAAAAAAAAAATTCCCTGGCTCGCAGGAAGACACTGTCGTGTGAGTGTCCTTCCCATCTCTCTCTCTCCCTCCTGTCAGAGTAAATGTTGAGTGATGGAACATCTGTCTTCCACGGTCTCCTGCAGAGCTGCCTTCATTCATCACCCCCCCCCCCCCGTGGAGAATGTGGCTTTATTCCACCCCATTGCATTGAATACTTTTTGCCAGATTTGACAAGAGCAGCAACATTTGCTGCAGGTGCTTATTATAAATAAAAAAACACCATTACCCTTGGATCTAGGGAATCGGTTTCTGTTCTGTTCAGCAAGCGTTGGTACAGATTTGTTTTTTGGGAGGGTGGATGTTTCTCCTCTGTATGTGTTGAGGTTGTTCATAGCACCGCTGGTAAAATGTAGGGTCTTCTAATTGAGTGTGATTTGTAGGACAGGGAGATATACTGGAGAGACATGTTGGTCAATCAGGCAGGTTTTGGATGTGGTTGCTGATAAGGTCAGTTTCGAGGGGCCAACTTCAACTGTGAAATAGAGCTTCGGATGACTCGCTGTCAATGGCTCTTTGAGCCTTCAAGTTTAGAGCAGAGGACTACGTGAGTCAAGTGTCATCCTCAGCAACAGCATGTATGTTACTCAGTGGTGAAAAAAGTGAAAGATAGAAAATTACTCAAGTGAAAGTCACCCAATAAAATAGTACTTCAGTATGTCTAAAAGTATTTGGTTTTAAATATACTTAATTATCAAAAGTGAATATAATTGCTAAAATATACTTAAATGTAAATCATTTCAAATTCCTTATATTAAGCAAACCAGATGGTACAATGTTATTTTTTCTTTCTTCCAGATAGCCAGAGGCACACCCCAGCAGACATAATTTACAAACCAAGCATGTACACTACATTACCAAATGTATGTGGACACCTGCTCATCAAACATCTCATTTATTTTTTTAACCAGGCAAGTCAGTTAAGAACAAATTCTTATTTTCAATGACGGCCTAGGAACAGTGGGTTAACTGCCTGTTCAGGGGCAGGACGACAGATTTGTACCTTGTCAGCTCAGGGATTTGAACTTGCAACCTTCCAGTTACTAGTCCAATGCTCTAACCACTAGGCTACCCTGCCGCCCCTCATTCCAAAATCATGTGCATTAATATGTTATAACAGCAAAAGGGGGACCAACTCCATATTAATGCACTACATGTTGGAACATTACTACAGGGACTTGCTTCCATTCAGCCACCAGAGCATTAGTGAGGTTGGTTCACTGATGTTGGGCTCGCAGTCGACATTCCAATTAATCCCAAAAGTGTTTTGATGGGGTTGAGGTCAGGGCTCTGTGAAGGCCAGTCAAGTTCTTCCACACCTATCTCGACAAACCAAACTCAGTTTCGTCCGTCGGACTGCCAGATGGTGAAGCGTGAATCATCACTCCAGAGAATGTGTTTCCACTTCGCTCCTGTGAAGGAGGTGGTGTTCTGTACTATCGCACAGCTAGTAGTATATACACAGAGAGCTAGTATTAATAATATGCATGTCAATCTCTCTCAGCTGATGGTTGGGATTGCACGTGGTGATCTTAGGCTTGTGCGTGGCTGCTCAGCTATGGAAACTTATTTCAAGAAGCTCCCAACAAACAGTTATTGTGCTGACATTGCTTCCAGAGCTAGTGAGTGTTGCAACCGAGGAAAGACAACTTTTATGCACAACACTCGGCGGTCCCGTTTTGTGAGCTTGTGTGGCCTACCACTTTGCAGCTGAGTTGTTGTTGCTCCTAGACGTTACCACTTCACGATAACAGCACTTACAGTTGACCAGAGCAGAAATTTGATAACCCGTTGTTGGAAAGATGGCATCCTATGATTATGCCACGTTGAAAGTCACTGAGCTCTTCAGTAAGGCCATTCTACTGCCAATGTTTGTTTATGGAGATTGCATGGCTGTGTGTTTGATTTTTATACACTTGTCAGTGGCTGAAATAGCTGAATCCACTCATTTGACGGGGTGTCCACATACTTTTGTGTATTTATAGTGTATGTTTAGTGAGTCAGCCAGATCAGAGGCAGTAGGGATGACCATGAATATTCTCTTTATGTGTGGGAATTTTCTCTTTATGTGTGGGAATTTTCCTGTCCTGCTAAGCATTCAAAATGTAACCAGTACTTTTGGGTGTCAGGGAAAATGTATGGAGTAAAGAGTACATTATTTGTACTTATATATATTTAAATGTAATTATTTTCTTTAGGAATGTAGTGAAGTGAAAGTTGTCAAAAATATAAAAGTAAAGTACACATACCCAAAATAACTACTTAAGTAGTACTTTTTAAAGTATTTTTACTTACATATTTTACACCACGCTGTAAAGACCTCACAGCACTGAAACCCTAATTTCCTTCCCCTCTTGAGATTAATCATCTAGCACTCCTCCTCCCACCCTTATGACTCATCATCAGGAGTGGCCTATCCTCCCGTCTGAGGTGAAAATGAATGACCCTGTGAATAAAATGTCAAGACGAGTCGCTCCTGTGATGGAGGTGGTGTTCTACGCTCTACAGAAAGGAATGGCGATGCTCTGCCTTCTTCACAACACTATCAACAAGACGGGTCCTACAGACCCTAGTTTTATGGCACCTTGATTACTGTTCAGTCGTGTGGTCAGGTGCCACAATAAAGGACTTAAGGAAAATGGCAATTAGCTCAGAACAGGGCAGCACGGCTGGCCCTTGGATGTACACAGAGAGCTAGTATTAATAATATGCATATCAATCTCTCCTGGTTGAAAGTGGAGGAGAAATTGACTTCATCACTACTTGTATTTTTGAGAGGTATTGACACGTCGAATGCACCGAGCTATCTGTCTAAACTACTGGCACACAGCTACGATGTTAACGCCAATACCGATTATTGGAGGACCAAAAAAAGCCGATACAGATTAATCTGCCGTTTTTTTTATTTGTTTTTTATTTTTATTTTTTTGGCTTTTTTTAAATATATTTTTTATTTATTTGTAATAATGACAATTACAACAATACTGAATTAACACTTATTTTAACTTAATATAATACATCAATAAAATCAATTTAGCCTCAAATAAATAATGAAACATGTTCAATTTGGTTTAAATAATGCAAAAACAAAGTGTTGGAGAAGAAAGTAAAAGTGCAATATGTGCCATGTAAGAAAGCTAACGTTTCAGTTCCTTGCTCAGAACATGAGAACATGTGAAAGCTGGTGGTTCCTTTTAACATGAGTCTTCAATATTCCCAGGTAAGAAGTTTTAGGTTGTAGTTATTATAGGACTATTTCTCTCTATACGATTTGTATTTCATATACCTTTTGACTATTGGATGTTCTTATAGGCACTTTAGTATTGCCAGTGTAACAGTATAGCTTCCATCCGTCTCCTCGCCGCTACCTGGGCTCGAACCAGGAACACATCGACAACAGCCACCCTCGAAGCAGCGTTACCCATGCAGAGCAAGGGGAACAACTACTCCAAGTCTCAGAGTGAGTGACGTTTGAAACGCTATTAGCGCGCACCCCGCTAACTAGCTAGCCATTTCACATCGGTTACACCAGCCTAATATTGAGAGTTGATAGGCTTGAAGTCATAAACAGCGCAATGATGGAAGAATTGCGAAGAGCTGCTGGCAAAATGCACGAAAGTGCTGTTTGAATGAATGCTTACGAGCCTGCTGCTGCCTACCACCGCTCAGTCAGACTGCTCTCATATCAATATCAAATCAAATATCAAATCATAGACTTAATTATAACATAATAACATGCAGAAATATGAGCCTTAGGTCATTAATATGGTAGAATCTGGAAACTAATTTTGAAAATAAAACGTTTAATCTTTCAGTGACATACGGAACCATTCCGTATTTTATCTAACGGGTGCCATCCATAAGTCTAAATATTGCTGTTACATTGCACAACCTACAATGTTTACTCATAATTACGTAAAATGATGGCAAATTAGGTGGCCCAAAATGTTGCATATACACTGACTCTGCGTGCAACGAACGCAAGAGAAGTAACACAATTTCACCTGGTTAATATTGCCTGCTAACCTGGATTTCTTTTAGCTAAATATGGAGGTTTAAAAATATATACTTCTGTGTATTGATTTTAAGAAAGGCATTGATGTTTATGGTTAGGTACACGTTAGAGCAACAACAGTCCTTTTTCGCGAATGCGCACCGCATCGATTATATGCAACGCAGGATATGCTAGATAAAATAGTGATATTATCAAATGTATTTATATAGCCCTTCGTACATCAGCTGATATCTCAAAAACCCAGCCTAAAACCCCAAACACCAAGCAATGCATGTGTAGAAGCACGATGACTCCCTAGAAAGGCCAAAACCTAGGAAGAAACATAGAAAGGAACCAGGCTGTGAGGGGTGGCCAGTCCTTCTGGCTGTGCCGGGTGGAGATTCAGAACATGGCCAAGATGTTCATAAATGACCAGCATGGTCAGATAATATGGTCTGGGACAGGTAGCACGTCCGGTGAACAGGTCAGGATTCCAGCACGGCCAGGTGGACTGGGGACAGCAAGGTAGTCCTGAGGCTCAGGTCCTCCGAGAAAGAGAGAGCAAACTTTTTTTGTTTTAATTTTACCCCTTTTTCTCCCCAATTTCATGGTAGCTACTATCTTGTCTCATCGCTACAACTCCCGTACGGGCTCGGGAGAGACGAAGGTTGAAAGTCATGCGTCCTCCGATACACAACCCAACGCACTGCTTCTTAACACAGCGCCATCCAACCCGGAAGCCAGCCGCACCAACATGTCGGAGGAAACACCGCGCACCTGGCAACCTTGGTTAGCGCGCACTGCAACCGGCGCGCCACAGGAGTCGCTGGTGCGCGATGAGACAAGGATTTCCCTACCGGCCAAACCCTCGCTAACCCGGACAATGCATCGCCCCACAGACCTCCCGGTCGCGGCCGGTTACGACAGAACCTGGGCACGAACCCAGAGTCTCTGGTGGCACAGCTGGCGCTGCAGTACAGTGCCCTTAACCACTGCGCCACCCGGGAGGCAGAGAGAGTATACTTAAATTCACACAGGACACTGGATAAGACAGGAGAAGTACTCTAGATATAACAAACTGACCCTAGCCCCGACACAAACTACTGCAGCATAAATACTGGAGGCTGAGACAGGAGGGGTCAGGAGACAACCATGTGTAGTTATAACTAGTGATTATGATTGATTGATTTTTTATAAGATAAGTTTAATGCTAGCTAGCAACTTACCTTGGCTTCTTACTGCATTCGCGTAACAGGCATGCTCCTCGTGAGGCAGGTGGTTAGAGCCTTAACCATAATGTTGCAAGATTGAATCCCTGAGCTGACAAGGTAAAAATCGGTCATTCTGCCCCTGAACAAGGCAGTTAACCCACCGTTCCTAGGCCGTCATTGAAAATAAGAATGTCTTCTTAACTGACTTGCCTAGTTAAATAAAGGCCCCCAAAAATTCCGATTTATGATTGTTATGAAAACTTGAAATCGGCCCCAATGAATCGTCCATTCCGATTAATCGGTCGACCTCTAGTCTCTTCACAGTCCCCAAGTCCAGAACAGTCTATGGGAGGTACATATTACTACATAGAGCCATGACTACATGGAACTCTATTCCACATCAAGTAACTGATGCAAGCAGCACGATTAAGATTTTAAAAAATATATAAAAAGACACCTTATGGGACATAGGGGACTGTGAAGCAACACAAACATTAGCACACACATACGCACTATACATACACATGGATTTAGTACTGTAGATATGTGGTATTGGTGGAGTAGGGCCTGAGGGCATACAGTGTGTTGTGAATGTATTTTAATGTTTTTAAAATTGTATAACCTGCCTTAATTTATCTTAATTAGCTGCTACTTTAGCATCAGCTAATGAGGATCCATAATAAATACAACTGGATATTGTTTTTTTTCCTCAATTCAGGATTGTGAAGGCTCTTTGTGGAGCAGGAGGCAGCTGAGGGACTGGGCTTGAATAGAAACTAGGTCATATCAGCTGAGTCTGCTCTGCTCTGTCGCCCCACTGGCCGCGGGACCTGTGTTTGTGTGAGGACGAGTGTGAGAATGGTGTGTGTGAGAGAGAGTCATGTGTTTGGGCTGGAAAAGAGGGAGAATGGAACTTATGGTGGAACATGGTCGGTGATGTTGGACCATGGCGGGGCGGACCGTGGTTAAAATTAGAATGGTATGATTATGCATCCTGTTGAACAAAAACATGCTAAATTATCTTCTGTGTGTCACTCACCAGAATTAACTTTATGCTTGTCAAATTGGCGACCATAATCGTACACATTCGCTCATGTCATTTTCATGTGCATCAAAGGGTTTTAGTTGAATGTTTCTGACAGACTGTAGCGCCAACGGAGCGTATGAATAGCCCACCGAAGGTTGGCTCTTCCAGTGAACCTGCAGAGATTGTTCACTGTCTGGTCAGGTGAAACCTGCTCTTTTTCACTTTGTGGTCTTTAGTCTTTCCTATCTGGCCAGTTGCTATGCATGTGATTGGCCCTGCAGTGCAGCCAACCAACCAACACTTCGATTTCCTGTGTCATTGCAGGGTTACAGAAAAAGATCTGTGTATATGTGCTAAACAAAGCACTTTCAGTATGAGCCGAGACAGTAAGTTATTAGAAGGCTCTTTTTCTCTGTTCTCCACTTCTCCTTTTTCTACCAATCCCATCTAACCTCCCCTTGCCTGTATCCTTCTCGGTCCATAAGAGAGAGAATCAGTGTGTGTGTGTGTGTGTGTGTGTGTGGGGAGGGGGATTTGTCAGTGACAAGCCTGTAGTCTGGTGCCAGTTGGTCTCCCTAGCCTAGCTACATTGATTTGAGCTGTACAGTGAATGATGGTAAACCTCTGTGTTACCATATTCTCCCTGCCTGTTTAATTCCTTTCTCTGTAGGGCTCTGTCTGGCTAGTAGCTATAGGATGGAGTGGCCTACATTTCTCTGGCTGATACACAACTTTGGTTCATTGTCAATGTGACCTCTGAATCCCACGTAGATACACCCCCCTTCTAAAAGCACAGCCCCTATGCTCTTATTAAAAGATTGGCCAAATAAGACCATAACCTTACTTCTCAAGACCCTGGCCTGGCATCTGTATGGACTGGTATTTCAGTTTTTTGACACCATGTGGGCCACCCTCATGTTCTTGTTCGCACGCTCTACTACGAGATATGAAGGAGATTCTGAAGCGGAGTGGCTTAAGACATTTACATTTTTCAATTCACATTATGGCCTTAACTTTCATTGTGACTGGCAACACAACATTCTTGTTCCGCAGCTCAATTTGACCGCAAATATCACAGCAGTCACAGTAAGCACAAACTATTCTAACCAGATTTCCATCCAACCTTTTTTTATGTGAGTAAAGTACATGTTGAATTAAACATGTCATGACAGGCCAATATGGAAACACATTTTTTTTTCCAGTAAATTTTCCAAATGTCGTCAACACAAAATACACGAGACAAGGTGAGAGATGTTTGTGTGGGTAAAATGAATTATGCGAATAATGTCGTTGGAAGCGCTTTAATGCGCAAATATTGATATAATGACCATCATATCGAAGTACACTAGGAATCACGTGATGGAACGTTGTGTGGTCTTCCCACTACGACTCGTCGGGAAAGCATGCAGTTTGTTGACATATAAATGTTGATGAATTTCACAGGGTGGGTGAAAGTGCAAGGTGATGAGCTTTCCAATAAATATCTAGGGTCTTATTCTGGTGACATGATAGTTGAAATATAAATAGTTTTGCTCTTTTGTTCATAAAATCTCATGATGTGGACTATGCGTGCGCTCTTAGAGTGCCTTTGCCAATACCAGAGTGGGAACAATCGCTATATAATGGACAAAAAACGGAGAAAACGACTCGGTAGAGTTGAAAATGCCAAGGAAACCCATTCATCTTGTATGTTTTATTAGGTTCATGGTAATTTAACTGCAAAATGTATTTGTATGTGCACTATGTTATCATGCACAGCCTTATCTGAAACAAGTACATTTGATGGAAACACATCACAGTGGGAAAATGTGCATATTGTTTTTGTCGCTTTTTGAATATTCGTATGAAAATCTGTTGCCAGTTGGATGGCAACCTAGCTACTAACAAACTGTTTTATTTTAAAACATATTATACTATAGAACAGGGCCTGGACGATACCATTATCGAAATATTTATTTCCCTTGGGGAAAAAATGAAAACACAATGCAGCTGAAACACTTCGGTCCTTTAAAAAAAAACCTGCTTTATGTAAAATATTGTGTGCTATAGCTTGGAAAATATATACATGTAACTATATATGACAACATAATGATGTTTGTTTCCAACATTAGGGCTGTTTTCCTAAAGAAATTTAATCCGTCTCCTGTTTTGTTTCCTTGCTACGATACTAACGAGCATCGTGATGTAGTCCCGGTCCTACTATTGAATAATGCAACCAAACCATATTACACTCTTGAATAATGCAACGATTTACAAGCATGTGCAGACAATTAATGGGTTTATTTTCTCTTCTGTAGGCTACACTGTTTAGCTTCAAGACAAAAGCACAGAGTTGCTAACATGTCGGCAGGGTAGCCTAGTGGTTAGAGCGTTGGACTAGTAACCGGAAGCTGACAAGGTACAAATCTGTCTTTCTGCCCCCTGAACAAGGCAGTTAAACCACTTTCCTAGGCCGCCATTGAAAATAAGAATTTGTTCTTAACTGACTTGCCTGGTTAAATAAAGGTAAAATAAAATGTCTTCATTAAGTAATGTTAGCCTATGCATCATTACAACAAAACAGGCTTCACATTTATCCATGTCATGCAAATCATTACATGTGGTAAAAGAAAATTGCGACGGAACTTGGGTCTAAGTGAATTCACTGCGGAGTTGCGGCATGCTGTTTTTTTATTTTTATGGGAGCCCATACCCGCTGCAAAAAAAATGCCTCTGTGATTGTCAGATCAACTGTAGCCTACTGAAAAATAACCACAGCTGCTGGTAGACTTGAAAAACCTATGTGCTCTGTTTACATCTGGGCCAGGGGAAGTGTAATAGCATGTTTTTATAGCCTAAGCTATACATGTATAGTCTAAAATAAACCCATTTGTTTGTGTTCTGAGAAAATGTGATACAATTTTGTTTCTATTCAAACTTCGGGTGGCTAGGCTATATAGACTTTTTTTAATCCAAAATGATTGACTGGAATTAATCAATCAACACTAGTGATGACATACTCATAAGGTATCTTTTTAATTACAGATGCAAAGGCCTACATGATGCAACCGTGTCTACAGCAATCTCAACCCTGTTAGTTTTTGTCCAATCGCAGTTATCTCTTTGTCTGTGTAAAGGGTTTTAATATTTTCATCCTCCCTAAATTCAGGAGTTTTTTTTATTTTTTTTAATAAAAATTATATGGCTGATGTACTTTTTATTTTTTTATTTTACAGCTGATTTATTTCTGTCATACTAAGGTCCAGAGTTGGTTAGATTAGCCTACTAGCAGATCAGGAAAAACTCAGGGGCACAGGAAAATAATTCCCCCACCACTCTGGGACCTGTGGTGCCACATCCATAGTTTTACGTGGCTCAGTGCAGCCGGCAGCTACTGCGACAATTTCAGAATATAATAGGCTATTACTGCAATTTCAGTTACACTCAATAAAACAAGTCTCAAATATTAGGAAAATGTCTGTACATTTCAGCTGTTTCAAAAACATTGCTCTGCTATTACAATTTTATACTGTAGGAGTGTTGGCTCAATGAGACAATTTATTTTAAACTGCCCTGCTTCAAGGACGAGTGTCGTGCGCTACCTCTGGATAAGACATAGCAAGTTTACATTTGAGTAATATGTGTAGCAGATGGTAATTCTAACTCAAAGTTTAAAGTAAAAAAAAATAGTGTAAGTGTGAAGAGGCTCGCTCTCTTTCTCTCTGACCGTTTTCACATTGAGGATAGCAAAGGGACATTTTCAAGAGGTTCTCAAGAGGTATCGGTTCTTGAGAGACAATGCAATGCTTTTGAATGAACTTGATAAATGATCACATTTCGAGCAGGGCAGTGTAAACATAATTATCTTGTTGAGCTCAATACTCTGACAGGCTGACTACACCGTTCGCGTCATGTGCGCGAGCGTTGCAAAATAAATGTAGAAATCTATATTATTCAATTATTGCATCCACACTGCTCGTGCGCGCCAATGAGCATCTGCGTTGCCATGGGCTAAAATAGAAGTCAGTTGTATTTGTGACGCAGATCATGCTGCAAGTCCTGCCTCTCCCATCTCCTCATTGGTTTATAGAAGCAGGTACCCACGTGCCATCTCCTCATTGGTTATACCCACGTGGGTGACTGAAAGACAAATGAGGTCAGTGGCGGTAATGCACCAAATTAATATAATTACATTTACATTACATTTAAGTCATTTAGCAGACGCTCTTATCCAGAGCGACTTACAAATTGGTGCATTCACCTTATGACATACAGTGGAACAGTCACTTTACAATAGTGCATCTAAATCTTAAAGGGGGGTGAGAAGGATTACTTATCCTATCCTAGGTATTCCTTAAAGAGGTGGGGTTTCAGGTGCCCCCCGGAAGGTGGTGATTGACTCCGCTGTCCTGGCGTCGTGAGGGTGTTTGTTCCACCATTGGGGGCCAGAGCAGCGAACAGTTTTGACTGGGCTGAGCGGGAACTGTACTTCCTCAGTGGTAGGGAGGCGAGCAGGCCAGAGGTGGATGAACGCAGTGCCCTTGTTTGGGTGTAGGGCCTGATCAGAGCCTGGAGGTACTGAGGTGCCGTTCCCCTCACAGCTCCGTAGGCAAGCACCATGGTCTTGTAGCGGATGCGAGCTTCAACTGGAAGCCTGTGGAGAGAGCGGAGGAGCGGGGTGACGTGAGAGAACTTGGGAAGGTTGAACACCAGACGGGCTGCGGCGTTCTGGATGAGTTGTAGGGGTTTAATGGCACAGGCAGGGAGCCCAGCCAACAGCGAGTTGCAGTAATCCAGACGGGAGATGACAAGTGCCTGGATTAGGACCTGCGCCGCTTCCTGTGTGAGGCAGGGTCGTACTCTGCGGATGTTGTAGAGCATGAACCTACAGGAACGGGCCACCGCCTTGATGTTAGTTGAGAACGACAGGGTGTTGTCCAGGATCACGCCAAGGTTCTTAGCGCTCTGGGAGGAGGACACAATGGAGTTGTCAACCGTGATGGCGAGATCATGGAACGGGCAGTCCTTCCCGGGAGGAAGAGCAGCTCCGTCTTGCCGAGGTTCAGCTTGAGGTGGTGATCCGTCATCCACACTGATATGTCTGCCAGACATGCAGAGATGCGATTCGCCACCTGGTCATCAGAAGGGGGAAAGGAGAAGATTAATTGTGTGTCGTCTGCATAGCAATGATAGGAGAGACCATGTGAGGTTATGACAGAGCCAAGTGACTTGGTGTATAGCGAGAATAGGAGAGGGCCTAGAACAGAGCCCTGGGGGACACCAGTGGTGAGAGCGCGTGGTGAGGAGACAGATTCTCGCCACGCCACCTGGTAGGAGCGACCTGTCAGGTAGGACGCAATCCAAGCGTGGGCCGCGCCGGAGATGCCCAACTCGGAGAGGGTGGAGAGGAGGATCTGATGGTTCACAGTATCGAAGGCAGCCGATAGGTCTAGAAGGATGAGAGCAGAGGAGAGAGAGTTAGCTTTAGCGGTGCGGAGCGCCTCCGTGATACAGAGAAGAGCAGTCTCAGTTGAATGACTAGTCTTGAAACCTGACTGATTTGGATCAAGAAGGTCATTCTGAGAGAGATAGCGGGAGAGCTGGCCAAGGACGGCACGTTCAAGAGTTTTGGAGAGAAAAGAAAGAAGGGATACTGGTCTGTAGTTGTTGACATCGGAGGGATCGAGTGTAGGTTATAAGGGGTGCAACTCTCGCTCTCTTGAAGAAGGAAGGGACGTAGCCAGCGGTCAGGGATGAGTTGATGAGCGAGGTGAGGTGAGGTAAGGGAGAAGGTCTCCGGAAATGGTCTGGAGAAGAGAGGGGATAGGGTCAAGCGGGCAGGTTGTTGGGCGGCCGGCCGTCACAAGACGCGAGATTTCATCTGGAGAGAGAGGGAGAAAGAGGTCAGAGCACAGGGTAGGGCAATGTGAGCAGAACCAGCGGTGTCGTTTGACTTAGCAAACGAGGATCGGATGTCGTCGACCTTCTTTTCAAAATGGTTGACGAAGTCATCTGCAGAGAGGGAGGAGGGGGGAGGATTCAGGAGGGAGGAGAAGGTGGCAAAGAGCTTCCTAGGGTTAGAGGCAGAAAATTGGTTTGTTTTGATATTTTAACCTGCGTGCTGTGATCACGTTTGGTGTGGAGGGACAAAATACATTTATGCACAATGGGAGATGGGCAGTAGAGAAAATATTGCAGTTTTAAAGCTTTCAGCAATTTTGCTCATTTTGCCATAGGGAAGAGATTTGTTTTACAGCTAATTTCCTGCAATTCTACACATTTTAAAATGACTTGTGCCATGTTTTTTTATATGTTTATTTTCCAATAAAAAATCAATTGACATTCATTGTACTTTTGAATGGGATGGCCAATTTAGAGGACAAAACTTCCCCCACTTACACAAAATAAAACAATATCCAGTATAATATCCAGTATAATAAGACAGCATATACTGTACTTTTGAATGGGATGGCCAATTTAGAGGACAAAACTTCCCCCACTTACACAAAATAAAACAATATCCAGTATAATATCCAGTATAATAAGAAGACAGCATATACTGTATTTTTTGTTAAAAATTATTCCCCAATTAGTGCAGCCGGCAGCTACAAATTAGTAGCTACTATATTGTCTCATCGCTACAACTCTCGTACGGGCACGGGAGAGACAAAGGTTGAAAGTCATGCGTCCTCCGATACTGCTTCTTAACACAGCGCGCATCCAACCCGGGAAGCCAGCCGAACCAATGTGTCGTGCAACCTTGGTTAGCGCGCACTGCGCCCGACCCGCCACGGGTATGGCTGGTGCGCGATGAGACAAGGACATCCCTACCGACGAAGCCCTCCCTAA
This sequence comes from Oncorhynchus keta, assembly GCF_023373465.1. Taxonomy (NCBI): domain Eukaryota; kingdom Metazoa; phylum Chordata; class Actinopteri; order Salmoniformes; family Salmonidae; genus Oncorhynchus; species Oncorhynchus keta. The sequence goes on from NC_068424.1 coordinate 38,520,957, forward strand.
CCCGGATGACACTAGGCCAATTGTGCATCGCCCCACGGACCTCCCGGTTACGACAGAGCCTGGGCGTGAACCCAGGGACTCTGTTGGCACAGCTGGCGCTGCAGTACAGCGCCCTTAACCACTGCGCCACCCGGGAGGCCCACAAGCAGTCAAGTCAAGTTAAGTCAAAAATAAATATTGAGTGGAGTACAGCACAGCGTAGCAGCAGATCATCAACGCAGTTATTAAGCGGGACTAGATCATTTATCCAGTATTGGCTGCCATATTTTGTAAAGCATTGGACTTCTATTGGAGGTATTGTATCGACTCTTTTCCATATGTATTACATTCCCTAAATCCCATAACCACATTTTCAAAGGTAGGAACACTCTCCAATTTTCAAAATTGCAAAATGAGCCTTTAGGCTAATGGAGTACAAAGAGAGACAGCCTTCCCGAAAATGAGAGGCCAGTAAGCATGTAATTTAGGACATGTCCAAAATAAGTGGGTCAACGTCCCCTCATCCTGCTTGCACCTCTCTCTCACTGGTGAGGTGTCCGTGAATATTTTATTCAGTTTTACTTTTGAGTAATGTAACCTGTGTATCACCTTAAACTGTACAAGATTGTGTCTGGCATTCACTGAACTGCGGTTTATATTCCTGAGAGCTTCTACCCAGTCCTCATCTAAGATTTCTGAAGCAAGTTCTTGTTCCCAACCCCTTTTTAATAGTGTCTGTGGATACCTCTATGTGGGCCTGTAGCACATCATACAGTCTAGAGACTTGAATGGGGTTTGACAAGGATCAGGCTATTTGGCTTAATGCCACACTGTGGGATTTGTGTCCATAAGACATTTCTGATTTGGAGGTATCTGAAAAAATGTGAAAAAATGTGTTGTTGGCATGTTTAACTTACCCTGTAATTGTTGAAATGAAGATAACTGACCAATGTATAAATTAGCAATTGTTGTGAGCCCCTTCTCCCGGATAGGGGGCAGTATTTGGAAGTTTGGATGACTGAGATGCCCAAAGTAAACTACCTGTTACTAAGGCCCAGAAGCTAGGATATGCATATAATTGGTAGATTTGGATAGAAAACACTAACGTTTCCGAAACTGTTAAAATAATGTCTGTAAGTATAACAGAACTGATATGGCAGGTGAAAATCTGAGGAAAATCCATCCAGGAAGTGGGATATTTTTGATGTGTGTGGTTTTCAATTGAATGCCAATACAGTTTATATTGGGTTAGGACCCAGATTGCAATTCCTATGGCTTCCACTAGATGTCAAGTCTTTAGACTGTTTCAGGCTTGTATTCTGAAAAATGAGGAAGAATGAGACTATTTTATAAGTTAACTGTAGTAAAAACTACAGTTTTGGAGGACAAAGAATACTGCGTTGCATCCAAAGAACACCATACCTACTGTGAAGCATGGGGGTGGAAACATCATGCTTTGGGGCTGTTTTTCTGCAAAAGGACCAGGACGACTGATCCGTGTAAAGGAAAGAATGAATGGGGCCATGTATCGTGAGATTTTGAGTGAAAACCTCCTTCCATCAGCAAGGGCATTGAAGATGAAATGTGACTGGGTCTTTCAGCATGACAATGATCCCAAACACACCGCCCGGGCAACGAAGGAGTGGCTTCGTAAGAAGTATTTCAAGGTCCTGGAGTGGCCTAGACAGTCTCCAGATCTCAACCCCATAGAAAATCTTTGGAGCGAGTTGAAAGTCCGTGTTGCCCAGCAATAGCCCCAAAACATCACTGCTCCAGAGGAGATCTGCATGGAGGAATGGGCCAAAATACCAGCAACAGTGTGTGAAAACCTTTGAAGACTTACAGAAAACGTTTGATCTCTGTCATTGCCAACAAAGGGTATATAACAAAGTATTGAGAAACTTTTGTTATTGACCAAATACTTATTTTCCACCATAATTTGCAAATAAATTCATAAAAATCCTACAATGTGATTTTCTGGATTTTTTTCTTTCTCATTTTGTCTGTCATAGTTGAAGTGTACCTATGATGAAAATTACAGACCTCATCTTTTTAAGTGGGAAAACTTGAACAATTGGTGGCTGACTAAATACTTTTTTGCCCCACTCTATATCGACATAACCTGAAAGGCCACTCAGCAAGGAAGAAGCCACTGCTCCAAACCCGCCATAAAAGAGACATACTACGGTTTGCAACTGCACATGGGGACCAAGATCGTACATTTTGGAGAATTCACCTCTGGTCTGATGAAACAAAAATAGAACTGTTTGGCCATAATGATGATGTTATGTTTGGAGGAAAAGGGGAGGCTTGCAAGCCGTTGAACACCATCCCAACCGTGAAGCATGGGGGTGGCAGCATCATGCTGTGGGGGTGCTTTGCTGCAGGAGGGTCTCGTGCACTTCATAAAGTATATATATCATCATGTGGAATGAAAGTGATGTGGATATATTGAAGCAACATCTCAAGACATCAGTCAAAGTTAAAGCTTGGTCGCAAATGGGTCTTCCAAATGGTCAATGACACCAAGCATACTTCCAAAGTTGTGGCAAAATGCCCTATGGACAACAAAGTCAAGGCATTGGAGTGGCCATCACAAAGCCCTGTCCTCAATCCTATGGAATTGTTTTGGGCAAAACTGAAAAAGCGGATGCGAGCAAGGAGCCCTACAAACCTGACTCGGTTACATCAGCTCTGTCAGGAGGAATGGGCCAAAATTCACCCAACTTATTGTAGGAGGCTTGTTGAAGGCTATCTGACACGTTTGACCCAAGTTAAACAATTTAAAGGCAATACTACCAAATATAATTGAGCGTATGTGAACTTCTGACCCCCTGGGAATGTGATGATAGAAATGAAAGCTTAAATAATTCATTCTCTACTAACATTTCACATTCTTAAAATAAAGTGGTGATCATAACTGACCTAAAACAGGGACTTTTTACTAGGATTAAATGTCAGGAATTTTTAAATGTGAATGTAAATGTATTTGGCAAAGGTGTATGTAGACTTCTGACTTCAACTGTATGTGTGAGATCTATATATATTTTATTTTTGGGTGGTGGGAATAGGCTTTCATATAGTACATCTCAACTCCCCAGTGAATAATACCCACGGTTTCAGTCATACTTTGCTTTTACCAATTTACTTTTACTAATGATTTGCATGATATAAATACAAATTAAGCATGGTTTGTTGTAAGGTAGGCCTACTGTACTTTTAAATTCTAATTAGAGGGGTAATCGTATATTTTTGATAGGCTAACGTTACTTGATGACGACGTTGTTAGCTTTAGCTAGCACTAACTATGTGCTTTTCTCTTGAAGCTAAAATGTAATGAGTGTATAGATGGAAAACATTCACAAACTTAAATGGGAGGCAACAGTCATAATATAATGGGCTTAACAGCCAATGTGCATTATTTAACATTTACTATTAAAATTGTACTCACTTGTTGGAATTGTTTACAAGTTGCTAGCTATCCCATAAAGCCTTCAATATTTTCATTTTCTGTGGTTTGGTAACTTCCTATTGATGGACTCTGGCTGGACTAAAGTCCAGTCAAAGTATGAGGGGTTCGTCTTGCAACGGAGCTTTCAACCGCAAGGGGGCATTGCATTTCCACTCCATTGTGGACGTCCCTATTGAAATTACATGACATTCGGTTTAACATAACGGGGTACTTGTGGGTAATGTGAACAAGGCATGAGAGGTGTGAGCTGTACAATGGCTAAACGTGACCACTATCTTAGTCTTACTTTTATGATTGGACTATTCTGCTAGATGCTCTAATGTAGGGGTTCTCAAGCTTTTTGTGGCCGGGGACCCCTTTTATGACAGCAAATTCATCGCTGACCTTATGATCAGAACACAGCTCGAGTTTGATTTTTTAAAATACCATACGTGGAGTTTTACTATGACTTCGGCAGTGCATGGCCGGACCAATCAATTCTTTAGCCCTGGGAAAGAACAGAAACCACCTCTTGGCATCGGAGAAAAATAAATCAATTTTTATGCTATTTTCCTGCAATTCTACACATTTTGTCATGGGGCAGAGAGAACTTTACAGTTTTAAAGCTTAAATACAGTGCATTTATGTTCATTATTGAGATTAAAAATATCCCTGTGAGCCTCCCAGACCATGCATAGCCCGGTGCGTTTACATCGCAGTGCCTCGTATCGGTTGGGCTAGAGTGGGCATCGAGCCAGGTGCCATGAAGCCGGCTCAGCGCATCTGGTCTCCAATGCGTCTCCTCGGGCCGGGGTACATGGCACCAGCCCTATGCATGGTGTCCCCGGTTCGCCAGCACAGCCCAGTGCGGTCTACCACCTCGCCGCACTGGCCTGGCTACGGGGAGTATCCAGCCAGGTAGGGTTGTGCAGGCTCGGTGCTCGAGACCTCCAGTGCGCCTCCACGGTTCGGTCTATCCGGTGCCTCCTCCACGCACCAGGCCTCCGGTGGCAGCCCCCCGCACCAGGCTGTCTCTCAATCTCCTTCCTGCAGGTGCTCCGGCCTGTCCCGAGCTGCCGGAGTCTCCCGTCTGTCCCGAGCTGCCGGAGTCTCCCGTCTGTCCCGAGCTGCCGGAGTCTGCCGTCTGTCCATTCGGGACCCATTGCTAGGGTCCCCAGTCCGAGGTCGGCGGCGATGGTCGCCGCTCGAAAGGCACCACGGAGGCGGGTTAAGAGGCGGAGAAAGACTGGTGGCGTGGGGTCCACGTCCCGCGCCAGACCCGCCACCGTGAGACCCTCCCCTATAGGTTCAGATTTTGCGGCCGGAGTCCGCACCTTTGGGAGGGGGGGTACTTGTCACGTTCTGACCTTAGTTTTTTGTTAGGTCTTTTATTTTAGTTGGTCAGGGCGTGAGTTGGGGTGGGCATTCTGTTGTTTTCTATGTTCTGTTGTTATATTTCTATGTGTTTGGCCTCGTATGGTTCTCAATCAGAGGCAGGTGTCAGTTGTTGTCTCTGATTGGGAGCCATATTTCGGTAGCCTGTTTTCTATTGTGTTTTGTGGGTGGTTGGATCCTGTGTTAGTGTTATCACCATACGGGACTGTTTCGGTTGTTTGTTTGTACTTTTGTTATTTTGTTCAGTGTTCTGTTGATTTTATTAAATATATCATTATGGACACTTACCACGCTGCACATTGGTCTGATCCTTGCTACTCATCCTCTGATGAAGAGGAATTCCGTTACAGCAAGTCATTACTCTAATCTTTAGAATTGCATTGTATTCATTACATTCATTTTTGTTTCTAAATGAAGTCATTTTGAGAATAAATAAATAATTCTACATCTCAAAATAGGACGCTGCCCCTAGACGTTCTTCGTTCCAAACAAGATATCGAACTGGCTGGTATGGGCTTGTCAAGACAAATGTTGGTTGTCTTTTTGTAGCTTTCTTTTAGCAGACTCAACAGTAACCAGCATATTGCTAGTATTTTCACTATTGAAGGATCCTATCCATAAAATATATAAGCTCAGTGAGCGAATAGACTATTTTCGCTCTAGACAGTTTTACAGTTTGTGTGTGCTGTGTGAAGGCATCAACTCATGTACTGCTTGAGAAATTGTGGCTCGTAGGAACGTGGTGGTGCTTGAATGAATGGCCAATCATATGCTTAAATACAAATAGCATATGACTTTTCTGCATGTCGTCTTCTATGGTTTTCAATACTAGACTATGACCGGGAATCTAAATGTTGAACTGGATCGCAAGCATTTACTGAAGTTACTGGGCTGGTTGGGCCAGTGACTGGAGAGATCTACTGGCCCTACTGATTTCCTGGCCCCGGACCAGCAGGCCATCGCATCGGACCCTGATTACGCTGTAAATATACCCTCTAAACTTATTCCATGGAACCCGTGGCCAAAATTTTGTTTAATATGTTATTAGAAATATTCATAAAACACAAAAGCTTAAGATCACCATGCAGCAATGCCAAGCGTCGTCTGCAGTAGCGTAAAGCTCGCCGCCATTGGACTCTGGAGCAGTGGAAACACGTTCTCTGGAGTAATGAATCACGCTTCACCATCTGGCAGTCCGACGGACTAATCTGGGTTTTGCGAATGCCAGGAGAACACTACCTGCCGGATGCATAGTGCCAACTGTAAAGTTTGGTAGAGGAGGGATAATGGTCTGGGGCTGTTTTTCATGGTTAGGGCTAGTCCCCTTAGTTCCAGTGAAGGGAAATCTTAACGCTACAGCATACAATGGCATTCTAGATGATTCTGTGCTTCCAACTTTGTGGCACCAGTTTGGGGAAGGCCCTTTCCTGTTTCAGCATGACAATGACCCCGTGCACAAAGCGATGTCCATAAAGAAATGTTTTGTTGAGATCGGTGTGGAAGAACTTGACTGATCTGCACAGAGCCCCGACCTCAACCCCAATCAAACACCTTTAGGATCAATTGGAACACCGAGCCAGGCCTAATCGCCCAACATCAGTGCCAGATCTCACTAATGCTCTTGTGGCTGAATGGAAGGACGTCCCAAGTCCTCTCAGCAATGTTTCAACAGCTAGTTTAAAGCCTTCACAGAAGAGTGGAGGCTATTATAGCAGCAGAGGGGTGAAACATTAATGCCCATGATTTTGGAATGAGATGTTCGTCTAGCAGGTGTCCACATACTTTTGGTCATGTAGTGTATATACACTGATGAAAAATATAAACGCAACATGCAAAGTGTTGGTCCCATGCTTCATGAGCTGAAATAAAAGATCCCAGAAATGTTCTATGTGCCCAAAAAGTGTATTTCTCTCATTGTGTGTGTAACAGATGTTAATCATACTCTCCTTGTGTTGTGTTAAGGTCAAATAAATCACCCCAGCCAGTGGTCCCAGTTGAGCATTATTTATTATCTGTGATTAAATAGGAAACATTACGCTAGTTGTGCAGGGCTTAATGATGTTGATGGTAAAATCCCTTGCATCACATTTTCATACTGGGCATAAATAATATACAAAATATGTGTAAATACCTGTGATTAAATAGGAAACAGTAGGTTAGTTGTGCAGGGCTTAATGATGTTGATGGCTGTCGACAGTGAAATCTGTATGCATGAAAACAATGTGTTAGCAGTGAGCTTATGTGACCATTTCATCGGTGCATGCTAGCTAAAACACTTATATACAGCAATCATATACCAAGCACATTCCAGAAAGCCCCTCATTCCCTAACAGGTAACATATACCCACACATGTATAAATCAGGTATGTTTAGAAAACTTGTACACATTGTGAAATATAAAACAGAATACAGTATTCGGAACGTGACCTACACCTTGCATTATATTTTCATACTGGGGAGACCTGCCGCCATCACCTCATGTTTCAGTATGGCCCCATCTTGCAAGGAACTGTACACAATTCCTGAAAGCTGAAAATGTCCCTGTTCTTCCATAGCCTGCATACTCACCAGACCCGTCTCCCATTGAGCATGTTTGGGATGCGCTGCATTAATGTGTACGACAGTGTGTTCCAATATCCAGCAACTTCGCACAGCCATTGAAGAGGGGAGGGACAACATTCCACAGGCCACAATCAACAGACTGATTTCCTTATATGAACTGTAAAACTCAGTAAAATAGTTGAAATTGCTACATGTTGCATTATATCTTTGTTCTGGCCACAGACCCCCGCAGTACCTCCGGACCCTGCCAGGTGCACCACCATGTGTATCTAATATTGGGATAGTAAAGGGACCATATTTAGAAGCATGTATATCACCCCTGAAAATACCCCCATATTGCATGTCTTTATGACGGCACCTCCCAATAGAAAGAGGCAACACCACTTCTATCGTATAGCCTCGGCTTCACTCAGGACCACAAATAGTGTACATGACATAACTGGTATGAAACTGTATACAGGAGTAAATCCGTGGAAAAGGAACAGCTGGTCTGAGCTGACCCAAGGTCAGATCTATGAATTCCCATGTCTACCATTATGTATGCTGTGTTAATCTGGTAGCTGCGCTCTCATCTGATATCGAGCCCCAAATGGCACCCTATTCTCTTTTAAGTGCACTACTTTTGACCGGAGCCCTATGGGATGTAAGTGCTATGAAGAGTGAACTTTGGTTGCATCTCAAATGGCCCTAGTGAACCCAGGCAGAGACAGAAGGCCGGACGGATATAGACATGGTTGTTTTTTCCTGTTTTGGTGAATCTGATTAGTGGGTCTGTGAACTAGCTGTGAACCAATTACTTATTTACTGGCCATCTATGAATGACTGGAAAGAGAAACATTACAGCGACGTCATGTGAGGGTAAGGAAGACCGCTAGCTAGCGCTGTGCTGTCTGAGTCTTTCTCTTATCTCACTTTTGTGCGCAATGCCCTTTTGAGTTAGTTGGGCCTACACGTTTACCTCAGTCAGTTAGGCATTTGTTTACAAGTTTGTGCAAGAAGAGAGCTGGAGCAAAGGTTGGGAATCTGTAACGGGCTGACAGACACAGACACAGCTCACGTTTTGGCTGGCTTTGCGTAACACTAAACAGACTGTTCGTGTTTCATATTCACAGTTGATCGTTTTCTACAGTCAGAAGAAGCAAAAAATATAGTAATTACTGTTGTGATGATCTGGCTGAAAGCAGGCTGCGTTTTCATGGTGTTTTATAGTGGAAGGCTCTTATACTTTGCTCTCTAGTCTGTTAGCTGAATTGTGCTGAGAGTCTTAACCACTTCCCAGACGAAGTAGGCCGTTGCTTGTTTTCCAGTGCATACTTGTCATTCCTGCCACAGTACACACACAAACGTACACATACAGTACAGGCCTGGTGGTGGGTCCAGTGCATGGGTAATTCAATGAAGCCCTGCTCATCCCTCTGAAGTGAAGCAGCAGAGCTCACTCTAATCCAATATTTAACCTGGGCAAATAGTACATCAAAGTCTAGAGCTCTCTCTCTTGGCTTCTCTTTCTCTCTCTGCTTCTCTCTTCATCTCTACCAACCCCTCTTTTTCTCTCTCTGGTGATGATGAGTGATATCGATAGAATGTTGTCAGAGTTACTCTATGCGAAGGACATGTTAATATTTTCAGAGTGGAGAACCATTTAACATCAAGTTGTAAAATAGTGAACTACTCCTTTAAGTATTTGATGGATCTTGGCCCAGGATAAATTTGAAAGGTAATTCAGATGCACAATATGTCGCACACTCCGCCACTTATTTCTCTACCCTGAACATGGTGTCTCTATTTCAGGCAGAATAGCGTTGATCACTCCTGTTCCTATGCAGTTGGTCAGACCTGTTCTGTACCTATGCAGTGAGAGTGAGCTGGTAAACAGTTAAGGAGACCCTGTCTGTCACGTAGGAAACGTCAGTCATGCTCGAGACCCTGGGTCTCGACCCCGCCCTGTGCAACTGGGTACTGGACTTCCTGACGGGCCGCCCCCAGGTGGTGAGGGTAGGCAACAACATCTCCTCCCCGCTGATCCTCAACACGGGGGCCCCACAAGGGTGCGTTCTGAGCCCTCTCCTGTACTCCCTGTTCACCCACGACTGCGTGGCCACGCACGCCTCCAACTCAATCATCAAGTTTGCGGACGACACAACAGTGGTAGGCTTGATTACCAACAACGACGAGACGGCCTACAGGGAGGAGGTGAGGGCCCTCGGAGTGTGGTGTCAGGAAAATAACCTCACACTCAACGTCAACAAAACTAAGGAGATGATTGTGGACTTCAGGAAACAGCAGAGGGAACACCCCCTATCCACATCGATGGAACAGTAGTGGAGAGGGTAGCTAGTTTTAAGTTCCTCGGCATACACATCACAGACAAACTGAATTGGTCCACTCACACTGACAGCGTCGTGAAGAAGGCGCAGCAGCGCCTATTCAACCTCAGGAGGCTGAAGAAATTCGGCTTGTCACCAAAAGCACTCACAAACTTCTACAGATGCACAATCGAGAGCATCCTGGCGGGCTGTATCACCGCCTGGTACGGCAACTGCTCCGCCCTCAACCGTAAGGCTCTCCAGAGGGTAGTGAGGACTGCACAACGCATCACCGGGGCAAACTACCTGCCCTCCAGGACACCTACACCACCCGTTGTTACAGGAAGGCCATAAAGATCATCAAGGACATCAACCACCCGAACCACTGCCTGTTCACCCCGCTATCATCCAGAAGGCGAGGTCAGTACAGGTGCATCAAAGCTGGGACCGAGAGACTGAAAAACAGCTTCTATCTCAAGGCCATCAGACTGTTAAACAGCCACCACTAACAGTGAGTGGCTGCTGCCAACACACTGTCATTGACACTGACCCAACTCCAGCCATTTTAATAATGGGAATTGATGGGAATTATGTAAATATATCACTAGCCACTTTAAACAATGCTACCTTATATAATGTTACTTACCCTACATTATTCATCTCATATGCATATGTATATACTGTACTCTACATCATCGACTGCATCCTTATGTAACACATGTATCACTAGCCACTTTAACTATGCCACTTTGTTTACTTTGTCTACACACTCATCTCATATGTATATACTGTACTCGATACCATCTACTGTATGCTGCTCTGTACCATCACTCATTCATATATCCTTATGTACATGTTCCTTATCCCCTTACACTGTGTATAAGACAGTAGTTTTGGAATTGTTAGTTAGATTACTTGTTGGTTATTACTGCATTGTCGGAACTAGAAGCACAAGCATTTCGCTACACTCGCATTTAACATCTGCTAACCATGTGTATGTGACAAATAAAATTTGATTTGATTTGATTTTGCCATTAGAGTCCAACAGAAGGTTAATGCTATGATTCACCCATCACTCTCTCCCTCTCTTTTTCTCGCATTTTCTCTCTCTCTCTCGTGCTCACTTGCTCGCTCTCGCGCTGGCGCTGGGCTGGGCTGACTAGTGTTGTTCATACTCTCTGGGACATCATGTACCATGTAAGGCAAGCAGCATCAGAACGAGGGAATGAGTGAAAGTCATCCCTGCTTTTGTCTCTAATCGCTTTTCCTCTTCCCTCTTTCCCTCCTGCCTTCCTTCCCTTCCTCTACCTCCCACACACCTGATTAAACTAGCTGAGACTATTGTGTGTAAACTAGCTAGCGGTCAAAGTCAACCACTGCCTTGCCTTGGTATCGCTGCTGAAACCTTGCTTGCTGCTTCTGTTGTTGTGGCGTTAGGAAAGCATCACGAAGTGAGACTAGAGTATCACTTATCTGTGAAGATTTGACAGCCACTGGTCCATTTTTAGTGTGTGTTTACTCTTTAGGGATGGTGTGAGAAACCGACCCGCTCTTTGGCGGTGGTCTGGAGCGGAGGGTAGTTGGTGTGTAACTGTGTATGAGAGTGGATGCTTCAGGCTCCCGTCTCTCAGGACCCAGTTGCATAACCTAGACTGTCTGGAACCATTTGAACAGCTGTTAGTAGTTTTTCTCTTGGAGACCCACTGTACTGGATCATTGGACATGCTACTGGTAGACTCGATGCTGCCTGGAGGAGGCTTTATGTTAAAGGGATATTGGTCCCAACAAATAGGCTACAAGTGGGTCGGGAATTAAAAAACAGACAGCAAAAATACACATTTCTGTTGCAATGGACAATCAAGTTGTTTATAAGTAAAAACAATGTATTATTCTTTTTACGGGAGTGCACCAGTACCAGCATATTATATTGATGTCAGGATTTAGGAGAGTCATTCAGAGATTGGGTTCCTGTCCTGGCCGGCCGGGGATAAAATGTCTTGTCAGCTATTGTGTGGCAAGTGAGAGGTGCTGTGGTATTGCTGGCCATGTTTTCTGATTTCTCACATTACAGCCCCATTTTATTCCGTGAGAATAAGCTCGCTCTCTGTCTCGCTCTGTCTGTCTGCGCATTTCTATCTAAAAGGACCAAGAAATGTAAGGCCATTGTTCAACCATTTTCCATCCTAAAAATTAGGAATAACTGGTCAAACAGATGGAACATCTACCAGAAAATGTATTAAAAAAGGTATTAGAAATGCATCAAAACATGTTAAGGTGAAGACCGTTGCCAACTAACATCAACACTTATGTTGAGTTTTGGAGAAATGATTTGCCTTCCATAAGTTTAAGAAACATTGCCTTGTGCCTTGTAATTCCCTTGTGGTCCTTCTGTAGCTCAGTTGGTAGAGCATGGCGCTTGTAACGCCAGGGTAGTGGGTTTGATTCCCGGGACCACCCATACGTAGAATGTATGCACACATGACTGTAAGTCGCTTTGGATAAAAGTGTCTGCTAAATGGCATATTACTTTTATTACTTTACCAAAAACGCACATATCTTTAAGATATTTCACGTAGTGTTTTTATTGATATCAAGTTTGTTTATGAATTATTAAGTGATTAAAACTCGTTAATCTGTTACCAAATCAGTAACGTAATTCCTGCAATTGAATTGGCTACAATGGGATATCATAGTAGTCATAAACCCCACAGTTGGGTCACCTGCTACTGTCCTCCCTTCCACTGGCATACTGTTATGTTCAGCTCATAGCTGTTTTTCCCCCCTCTTTCTGTAAAAACAGTCGGGACAATCTCTTTCTGTATTTCAAATCTGAACCTATCACAGACATCTTTGTTTCACAAGTTTGGACAGCACAGTATGGTAGAGTACAGGAGCTGAGTTCATTACAATAAAGCACACTAGAGTACAGTATAATGTATTGTACTGTACCCTAATGTACTGAACATATCTACTGAACTCTACTGTGCTGCGTTGTACTGCACAATACTGTGCTTTACTGGGCTGTCAAGTCCAAACTTGTGAAACATAGACATTTATGATTGTTTCAGATTTGGTCTGGTCCGGAACAACCAAATCTGGTCTTGTTTGGGCCGAAACTCATTACAATAATAGCCAGTGTGTAGAATAATACCCAAATATGCTAAATAAGGATATTAGATAGTTCTACATTTGTGTACCTATTCAGGATGCATCTCCAGGAAGAGAAATGTATTCATATCCATAATTATGCATTTCTGTAAAGTACAGATCAGGGAACCATGAGGTAATTTCATTACCATAATTCTGCTCCCGGGTGTAAATCCACTTCACATACTGTAATTAAATAACAAAATAGATTTTATTTCTAACTCGAGGTGTCATGTCATAGCTGACACCCCATTCTTTCTGCAGGCATCTTTGAAGCTTAATATTTTCGGGAAGCGTGGTTGCATAAAAGAGGGAAATTTTACCGTAATTTACCAAACTTGCATCACCCCAGGCCATGGATAATGTGAATTTTATCAGGTGATTAACTAAGGATGTGTCCCAAATTGCACCCAATTCCCTATGGGCCCTAGTCAAAAGTATTGTACTACATAAAGACTAGGGTGCCATTTGTTACACAGATTATTAGTGTTGCACAATACACCGAAACTTTGCTACTTTTTCCGATACAAGATCATGAAAACGGTTCGGTATTAGAATGTTTTACTTTCGGTACTTCTGTCAAATGTCTCATAGTCTGCTGATTGTCCCCTTATAGCACGAGTGCACCGTACCTGCTTCTTGCCTGCTTCACTTACTCATTGCTAGCTATAGCCAGTCCTGAGGACTCACTGGGGGTCTGGGCTGCATCACCACTTATGCTGCACAGAGGTTAACACTTGAATAATGACACACGGCATGTAGAAATGTTGAAACTGTTAATTACTGTTCGCAAAACAATGTCCATTACTATAACACTTTACAATGCAAGAAGATACTGGTATCTTCCAGATTTTTAGGCTAACTTTGCTTGCTAGTTTACAGCTGAAGCTAACATAAATTCCCTACCCTAGTACCTTTTTTGTGATAATATGCTAAACATAACACAAAATATTGCTGATTTCAGAGCTGATTGTTACCAAAAACTGTATTAATTCACTTGGTCTCCCCCATATCACTTCTCTCCCAGTAAAGATCATCTTTGCTCGAACCTCAAACTGACGGTGTGTGAGTAACCAAATATGATATGTAAATGTAGGTAGAGGTAAAGCGACTAGGCAACAAGATAGATGATAAGCAGTAGCAGCAGTGTTTGTGATGAGTCAAGCTCCTATTAGTTCCAGACTTGGTGAATCGGCACTACTTGCCGTGCAGTAGCAGAGAGAACAGTATATAAGCTTGGGTGGCTGGAGTCTTTGACAATTAAGGCCTTCTTCTGACACCTCCTGGTATAGAGGCACTGGATTGCAGGGAGCTTGGCCCCAGTGATGTACTGGGCAATATGCACTACCCTCTGTAGCGCCTTGCGTTCGGATGTCAAGCAGTTGTCATACCAAGAGGTGATGCAGCCAGTCAAGATGCTCTCAATGGTGCAGCTGTGGAGCTTTTTAAGGGTCTGAGGGCCCATCCCAAATCTCTTCAACCTCTTTACAGGGACAGGCATTGTCGTGCCTTCTTCACGAATATGTTGGTGCGTTCAGACCATGTTAATTCCTGAGTGATGTGGACACCCCTCTATAGGCCTACACTACAGAATAGGCCTGCTTATAGGCTACATCTTGATTTACCTAGTTTATCAATAGAGATTTACCATTCAAATAAATCATTACCATTATGTTATGTAGTTAGACTAGTAAAAACAAGTCAAATTGATTGTATGATTGTATAATTGATTCATTAATGAAAAAAAGATTGAAAGTAATGATGTTGAACTCAAAATATCTGGCTGGATCAAGTGCCATTCTACAATACACTGCTATGCAAAGGTGTTAAGGTTCAAGGTGCGGGTGAACCATGGTCTCTGTTCGACCTATAGTATTTGATTTTCTTTCATGTTTATGTTCTGTGGACCTGTCATAAAGCCTGTATGTGCTGTACCTGTCATGTGTTTAGACTGGGAGGTGTCTGTGGGTCTGCTGCTCAGCGGCTCTTTGGTCTCGTGACAGGCGATGGGCGCTCCGCTCTGCTGGTGATGTGAATTTCCAGAGACTCAGTCCTTTGTTCCTAGAACTTTCCACAACAAGCCACTGTACTGTTGCTGAAGAGAGAGAGAGAGAGAGAGATGTTGCATTGCATGAACAAAAGGCTCGTAGGGTCACAGTCAAATATTTCAGTACCTTCTTTTAGTTGCGCTGTGTACCAACAAGCTTTCAAACAGCACCTAGCTGGCTCAACAATCCAAATGTCGGCTAACAGAACAGTACCACATCTAAATAACTTTTACCAAATGGGGCTGGTGCTGAGCAGGGGAGGGGGGACAAAAACTAACTTGTGCATGCTCACGCAGGCACTCCGATGCACGCACGCACACACACACACACATTCCCTCACACACCGCTGTGCCCTTTGGGAATGCTCTGTCAATAAACCTTGGGGAACCTTGGAGGCTTCAGAGTAACTCCCAGAACAACTTGTCAATACAGTGCGTCCCAAATAGCACCTATTCCCTATGTGGTGCACTTATTTTGACCATGAAATGCAAGGCAACAGGCTTCCAGTGTCCTTGTCTTTGATTGGAGGAGAGTCACCCCCCTCCTGCCCTGGCTCCCTGCAAGTGGCCATTAATGAAATGGATATTCCCGTGGTAACGGATGTCAGACGGATTAAAGAGGTTTAATCATAACGGCCAGACGAACAGCTGTCTACTCATGCACTACTAGTAATGGTAGGTGGCTGCTTATGCACTACTAGTAATGGTAGGTGGCTGCTTATGCACTACTAGTAATGGTAGGTGGCTGCTTATGCACTACTAGTAATGGTAGGTGGCTGCTTATGCATTACTAGTAATGGTAGGTGGCTGCTTATGCACTACTAGTAATGGTAGGTGGCTGCTTATGCACTACTAGTAATGGTAGGTGGCTGCTTATGCACTACTAGTAATGGTAGGTGGCTGCTTATGCACTACTAGTAATGGTAGGAGCCTCCTTATGCACTACTATTAATGGTAGGTGGCTGCTTATGCACTACTAGCTTTGTATTGTATGTTGATGAAACATCCATAATGCTTTATGATGTGTGTAGGTGGCTGCTTATGCACTACGAGTGATGGTAGGGGGCTGCTTATGCACTACTAGTATTAGTAGGAGCCTTCATTATGCACTACTAGCTTTGTATTGTATGTTGATGAAACATCCATAATGCTGTGTGATGTGTTTGTACGCTACGCTGATGTTAGATGGGTTTAAGAATGTGCTATTGTTTGTGTGTGTGATGAAAGCTTCACAGAGTCTGTTATGAGTATTGAAATTGTAAACAATCCAAGGTCCTTCCTTTAGGCTGGTGTGTTGGTGCGATTCACACACTCACACACACACTCTCTCTTGCTGTGCATGGGCCTTGCACAAGGCCATTATTTATCAGGTCAGTTTGGTCTGTGCTGAAGGACAGAGAAAACATACACTCTGAGTGTGCTTCCTCTTTCTATTGGCTGACTGGCACTTTCATTATTACTTAGAGAGTTAAGCCCTGGGCTTGTCAAGAATTTAATTTAGTTTGTCAGTGATTTTCTACAGCACTAAAACGCTTATTAGAAAAGTCAACTTTATTTTCAACCATTGGATAAATAGGCTACTATACACATATACACACACATATATATATGTATGTGTGTGTGTGTATATATATGTATATATACATACATATATATATATATACACATATTATTTTCAACAGCACTAAAACGCTTATTAGAAAAGTCAACTTTATTTTCAACCATTGGATAAATAGGCTACTATACACATATACACACACATATATATATGTATGTGTGTGTGTGTATATATATGTATATATACATACATATATATATATATATATACACATATACACACACATACATATATATATACACATGTATATACACATATATATATATATATATACATATATACATACATATATATATATTTTTTTTTCATACATATGTATGTATGTATGTATGTATGTATGTATGTATGTATATACGTATGTATGTATATACGTATGTATGTATATATGTATGTATGTATGTATGTACATGTATGTATGTATATATATATATATGTATGTACATACATACATACATACATGTATACATATGTATACATATGTACACACACACATACACACATATGTATATGTATGTATATATATGTATATACATACATACATACATACATACATACATACATATGTATAATTTTGCACGCCCAATTTTCAGTTTTTGATTTGTTAAAAAAGTTTGAAATATCCAATAAATGTCGTTCCACTTCATGATTGTGTCCCACTTGTTGATTCTTCACAAAAAAATACAGTTTTATTTTAGCCTGAAATGTGGCAAAAGGTCGCAAAGTTCAAGGGGGCCGAATACTTTCGCAAGGCACTGTATATATATAGTTTACATACACTATGTTGACTGTGCCTTTTAAACAGCTTGGACAATTCCAGAAAAGGATGTCATGGCATTAGAAGCTTCTGTTAGGCTAATTGACATCATTTGAGTCAATTGGAGGTGTAGCTGTGGATGTATTTCAAGGCCTACCTTCAAACTCAGTGCCTCTTCACTTGACATCATGGGAAAATCAAAAGAAATCCGGCAAGACCTCAGAAAAAAGTTGTAGACCTCCACAAGTCTGGTTCATCCTTGGGAGCAATTTCCAAACGCCTGAAGGTACCACGTTCATCTGTACAAACAATAGTACGCAAGTATAAACACCATGGGGCCATGCAGCCGTGAGACCGCTTAGGAAGGAGACGTGTTCTGTCTTCTAGAGATGAATGTACTTTGGTGCGAAAAGTGCAAATCAATCCCAGAACAACAGCAAAGGACCTTGTGAAGATGTTGGAGGAAACCAGTACAAAACTGTCTATATCCACAATAAAACAAGTCCTATATTGACATAACCTGAAAGGCCGCTCAGCAAGAAAGAAGCTACTGCTCCAAAACCGGCATGAAAAAGCCAGACTATGGTTTGAAACTGCACATGGGACAAAGATTGTACTTTTTGGAGAAATGTCCTCTGGTCTGATGAAACAAAAATAGAACTGTTTGGCCATAATGACCATTGTTATGTTTGTGGAAAAAGGGGAAGTTTTAATGACTCCAACCTAAGTGTATGTAAACTTCCGACTTAAACTGTGTGTGTGTGTGTGTATGTATGCATGTTTGTATATTTGTGTGTGTTTTTTTTACGCACATTTTCTCGTCTCCTCCGCTAATGACTGCATGTGCTGCCGTAGAAATAGAATGAATAGAACGGGCGTCCCCATTCAAGTCAATGATGTCGTAATGGGGGGACTGCCAGCCATTGCGAGGAGCAAAGCAGAAAGTTGGAAGTGTACCCATCAATATGTGCTGTGATTTGTTGATTCTACTGACATTAGCCACATCAGTTATCATCATTTAAATGAACATAATTATTATCATTAATGGCATGATTAAAACATAATTGCCTCAGTCTCTCATTGTTCTCATTGTAGTGTAACAGCCATTGTTGGTGGAAGAAGAGGAGGACCAAGGTGCAGCGTGCTATGTGTCCATATTTATGAAATGAACACGGAAATAACAAAAATAACAAAGAGAAACGACCGAAAACAGTTCTGGCTGGTGCAGACACACAATAGAAAACAGGCTCCCTAAATATGGTTCTCAATCAGGGACAACGATTGACAGCTGCCTCTGATTGAGAACCATACCAGGCCAAACACAGAAATAGCAAATCATAGAAAAACTAACATAGACAACCCACCCAACTCACGCCCTGACCAACTAAAACAAAGACATAACAAAAGAACAAAGGTCAGAATGTCACACGTAGGCTGTTGCCGGTCTCTCTCTCTTTCGCTCTCGTTCTCACTCTTGTTCTCTTTCTCAGTCTCTCCATCTCTCCCTCTGCTCATCACAATAAATATTTGAAGGAATCTGTGGGTGCCTTGTCCTCATTATTGCAGTAGCCTAAATCTTTCAGAGATTACACTGTCCTCACTTATTTTCTCTGATTAGACTATTTGATTGATTCCTCATAAGAGCAGTTCTGTGTTTGTGTGTGTGTGTGTGTGACAGAGTCCTCTGTGTGTATGTGTTACTGGTTGGGGACTCAGGTCTGGGGGCTTTGTTTGTGTGGATTAGGGCTGGTGAGACTAGGGAGGGAGTGTTGTAATCTACTAAAGAGTGTATTACTGGGTGGTGAGGTTCAGGCAACAGGGGCTTACATGTCTGCTGCACTGTGCTAGGACCTAGCCCAGACAGACACCCCAACCACCACACCCGTCCCTGTACCCTGGATCCAATATTCTTACATCTCTAACAGTGGGTACATAGATGCACCAGAGCTGGATTAATCGGTAGGGTTGTGTAGCTCCCTGCCTCCCCCAAGCCCCTCCTCTCGCCTCTCTTTTAGTCCCCTTCAGTAAATTCCCATGAGTTTATAGACACGTTTTAATATTCCTCATCTCATCAGACAATGCCTGTGTACCAAATTGCACCTTATCCCAAATGGCGCTAAATAGGGAAATGGTGCCTGACCCCCACCATCCACCTCTCTTTGTCTCCTCCAGTCCATCTCCTTTTGAGTTTTTGAATCATGTTTTAGTATTTCTCATCTCGACAATGTCTGTGATTTCAGATTTGTTTGCTCCATAATAATATAATATATACATTTCTCCGCTCTTCTTTCTGTACATTCACCTCTTCCCTCTCTTCTCCAAAGCCCCCAGTCTTTCGCATGCCAGAAACTTGCCCATCTGTAAATGTTTATTTTAGTCAGATAGAAGGCATTAGAGGTCTCCTGGCTACATATCAGTCTTCCTGACTTCCATGTCGTCATTGAATTACTTCACTCACACGTACATCACTATTTTATTAATTTTCTTCCTTCCTCCTTCCTCTCCCTCTCTTGTCTCTTCACTCAAACCCCTGACTTTAATTGAAAGGCGGTTAATCACTCTTTTTCTTGGCCGGGGGGTGGTAGCCAATAGAGAAGCTCACTGGCCAGCCAGTGAATTCCTAGGGTATTAAGAGCCCCCATTGATGTGAATGCGTGGGAGCTGAACCCATGACTACATATTCAGATGAGACAGAGTGGGGACAGGAAATTGTTTGTTTGTGGCACGTTACAATATTTAGCATGTTCCTTTAAAGACATTTGACGCATTCTCTCAAAGGGTGTGAACCCTGAAATGGAACAACTGAAAAAAACGGTCTTGCTAAATGGGAAACACAGGCTGACTTCAGTTGGTTATCATTCTGCCAAGCTACAGTTGAGAATAGTGGAACTCTAATGGCTGGTGGCATTCCACCCAGCTAGCCCTTGTCCTTTGCCAACCCCTCCCTACAGTGGAGAAACAGTGGAACTATGCTGGCTAGCTGCTTCTCAGACCTTGGTCCTAGACAGGAAATATCTCAGATTTACTGTCACTACGTCTCTAAAGTCATCTCTCTCTACACTTCCCTGGAGGTCTCTGGTCCAAGATGACAAGTAGGCAGGTGGCCTAGTACCTACCCCATCGGGCACCAAGTCTGTATCCCAAATGGTACCCTATTCCCTATACCAGGGATCATCAAATGGATTCAGCCGTGGACTGAATATCTTTCTTGAGCGGATGGTCACAGGGCCGGAACATAATTACAAAGAATTTGTTGACTGCAAATTGACCGCAAGAAGCCCAAAAATATATAATATTTGACTAAAACAATAATTTCAAACCTTGCTTACATTTGTGTACAGTCACATATACCTCTCTATTATGCGTCGGAAAACTTTGGAACCAAGTCAAAAATAAAATAATTTGAAGCTGATTTGCGGGTGTTTTTAGTCGTTTATCTCCCCCCACAAAAATTTGCTCAGCAAACTTGGGGTGCTAACTAAAATCAACCACAGTCAAAATTTGGCCCACGGACTGCCAGTTTGGGAACCCTGCCCTATATACTACTTTTGACCAGAGCCCTATGGGCCCTAAATAGGGGATATCTTTCCATTTGGAAAAGCACTGACTGCTTCCCAGTGTATTGTGGGATGGTACTTGGCCCAGAGATTTGGATCTGTCTGAACGTGCCGCGGTATTGGGCCGATTCGGACAAAAGGAGCCATTCTAGCTGATGTGGCAGGACATGCCCGCCCGGCCAGTGGACATTTAATTGGTCCATACAGAAAGGCTCTCTGTGTTGATCAATTATCCACCCAGGACCACTCACACACAGGTCACTTAGAGGACGAGAGAGGGAGAGTGAGAGATGCTTGGAGGAGAAGTGTGAGCGAAAAGCGTCTGTGAGGTGGAATAAGTGTTTGTGTGGGTACGTGCTCACGTGTGTGTGTGTGTGTGTGTGTGTGTGTGTGTGTGTGTGTGTGTACTGTATGTCAGATAGTTGAAGAATGGTTGTGTGTTTGTCTATCAGTTTAGAAAGGTTACAGGAAATAAATAACCTCTTGTGTACCTTTTCTATAAACGTCCTGGCTATGTCCATCTAGATCTAAATGTTTGAATGTCCAAAATGTGATCAGTGTATTGATCTGTGCATGAGCTTTGTGTCACTGGATGTGCCCCAAATGGCACAAAATTCCCTTTATAGTGCGCACTATAACGGGAATGTGGTGCCATTGGAGATGCATCCACTAAGTGCTTGTGAGGAGTGAGGCTATGGATGGAGAGTAGAGTAACAGTAGAGGGTCTTATCAAGGCTACGGGGTTCAGCATGTGGTCATGTTATTGTTTGTTTTCTGTGTGACAGGCATGGTGTATGTGCAGCACAGTACTATAGACGACAGGGCAACACTGCTCTGGCCTGGCCCGGGACTTCACACAGCAGAACAATGGCCTTACAGTGGTGGGCTTATACTGGAACTCTCTCTCTCTCTCTCTCTCCTCTCGCTCTGCGTGGAGGGATGGATGGCTGGAAGGAGGGAGGAAACGATGGATAGAGGATTGGTGGCGGCTGGGCCGTGGGACAACTGTATGGCCCAGATGAGCAAGACAATGTGCCTCCCTCCATTACCACAATGCACATCCCTGTCTCACACACAGCCACCCTGGGTCATGTTAGGGACCGCTAACGTTGTAGCAGCCAGGGACAGACTGGAACAGATCAAAGTCTGGCAGGGTAGGGAGTAGAGGTGGACCGATTATGATTTTTCAACGCCGATACCAATTATTGAAGGACCAAAAAAAGCCGATACCGATTAATCGGCACATTTTTTTAATGTATTTGTAATTTATTTGTAATAATGACAATTACAACATTACTGAATGAACACTTATTTTAACTTAATATAATACTTCAATAAAATCAATTTAGCCTCAAATAAATAATGAAACATGTTCAATTTGGTTTAAATAATGCAAAAACAAAGTGTTGGAGAAGAATGTGAAAGTGCAATATGTGCCATGTAAGAAAGCTAATGTTTAAGTTCCTTGCTCAGAACATGAGAACATATGAAAGGTATTGGTTTCTTTTAACATGAGTCTTCAATATTCCCAGGTAAGAAGTTTTAGGTTGTAGTTATTATAAGAATTAAAGGACTATTTCTCTCTATACGATTTGTATTTCATATACCTTTTGATTATTGAATGTTATTATAGGCACTTTAGTATTGCCAGTGCAACAGTATAGCTTCCATCCCTCTCCTCGCCCCTGCCTGGGCTCGAACCAGGAACACATCGACAACAGCCAACCTCGAAGCAGCGTTACCCATGCAGAGCAAGGGGAACAACCACTCCAAGTCTCAGAGCGAGTGACGTTTGAAACGCTATTAGCGTGCACCCCGCCAACTAGCTAGCCATTTCACATCGGTTACACCAGCCTAATCTTGGGAGTTGATAGACTTGAAGTCATAAACAGCTCAATGCTTGAAGCACAGCGAAGAGCTGTTGGCAAAAGGCACGAAAGTGCTGTTTGAATGAATGCTTACGAGCCTGCTGCTGCCTACCATCGCTCAGTCAGACTGCTCTATCAAATCATAGACTTTAATTAGAACATAACACACAGAAATATGAGCCTTTGGTCATTAAAATGGTAGAATCTGGAAACTACCATTTTGAAAACAAAACGTTTATTATTTCAGTGAAATACGAAACCGTTCCGTATTTCATCTAACGGATGGCATCCCTAAGTCTAAATATTTGTTAGGAATAAATGGACTTCACACGGTTCGCAATGAGCCAGGCGGCCCAAACTGCTGCATATACCCTGACTGCTTGCACGTAATCCAAGAGAAATGACACAATTTCCCTTGTTATAAGAAATTAATGTTCGCAGGCAATATTAACTAAATATGCAGGTTTAAAAATATATACTTGTGTATCGATTTTAGAGAAAGGCTTTGATGTTTATGGTTAGGTACATTGGTGCAACGACAGTGCTTTTTTTGCAAATGCGCTTGTTAAATCATCACCCGTTTGTCGAAGCAGGCTGTGATTCAGTGAGAAATTAACAGGCAACACATCGATTATATGCAACGCAGGACACGCTAGATAAACTAGTAATATCATCAACCATGTGTAGTTAACTAGTGATTATGTTAACATTGATTGTTTTTTATAAGATAAGTTTAATGCTAGCTAACAACTTACCTTGGCTTCTTGCTGCCCTCGTGTAACAGGTTGTCAGCCTGCCATGCAGGCTCCTCGTGGAGTGCAATGTAAGGCAGGTGGTTAGAGCGTTGGACTAATAACCGGAAGGTTGCAAAAACGAATCCCCGAACTGACAAGGTACAAATCTGTCGTTCTTCCCCTGAAAAAGGCAGTTAACCCACCGTTCCTAGGCCGTTATTGAAAATAAGAATGTGTTCTTAACTGACTTTCCTAGTTAAATAAAGGTGTAAAAAATAATATATATATATTTTTTATTACCGATTTTTATGAAAACTTGAAATCGTCCCTAATTAATCGTCCATTCCGATTAATCGGTCGACCTCTAATAGGGAGTCCATTCTCCCTCAAGGCTTATTCCTATGCCTCTCACCATGACGTAGAATCCCTAGAACTATAGGCAAAGCTACAATGTTTCATAAAGCATCATGTTTCTGTTGAGAAACCATTATCAAGGAACATCCATCAGTTTTCAGTTAGTACACCTCATGTACATCGTGTTGTGTTAGTAGACTATTTTCACATTTCTATTATATCAATTCCACCAAAGATGACAGGATGGAATTAGATTGGGTTCTGTTATCGTACAGAGTTGTTTTTGTACTTTTCGGTTTCCTGAAATTCTCATTTGTACAGCCTGAAGGGAGATAGTAGAAATGAGAGATCCTAAACCCTGCTGTGTCTTGGATTCACACTGGCACATCCTTCCATCACTCCCTATCCCTCTCACCCTCCATCCCTCCACCATGTTAATTCAATTATCAACTGCTCCAAAAGCAGATACGTGGCTTTAGTTCTACTGTTACACTGTCTCTCTGTCGTCTCCCAATCCGCACTCTGTCTATCAATCCTCTCCCCTATCCTCATTCCCTTCTCGCTATTTCAGGCCTCCATCTCTCCATCCGAGCCGACAATGTAAAAATCTGTCGTTCTGCCCCTGAATAAGGCAGTTAACCCACTGTTCCAAGGCCTTCATTGAAAATAAGAATTTGTTCTTAACTGACTTGCCTAGTTAAATAAAGGTCAAATAAAAAATAAAAATCCTTCCCCATTCACAGACAAGTGATATTTAGTCTAAATGCCATTGCCCTGGCTTGTGAATGTTGTAAAATAACCTTTTCAAGGCCATTATGTTATCCAATTTTCCTGCTCGGCTGTTTGATAGTTTGTTCATGTCAGTGTTGAACTGGTAAAGTGGAAGGACAGTGCTTTTTTAACACCCTGTTGGTTGTGTAACATCACTTACAGTGGGGCAAAACAGTATTTAGTCAGCCACCAATTGTGCAAGTTCTCCCACTTAAAAAGATGAGCGAGGCCTGTAATTTTCATCATAGGTACACTTCAACTATGACATACAAAATGGAAAAAAAATCCAGAAAATCACATTGTAGGATTTTTTTATGAATTTATTTGCAAATTATGGTGGAAAATAAGTATTTGGTCAATAACAAAAGTTTCTCAATACTTTGTCATTGCCAACAAAGGGTATATAACAGAGGTCAAACGTTTTCTGTAAGTCTTCAGAAGGTTTTCACACACTGTTGCTGGTATTTTGGCCCATTCCTCCATGCAGATCTCCTCTAGAGCAGTGATGTTTTGGAGCTGTTGCTTGGCAACACGGACTTTCAACTCCCTCCAAAGATTTTCTATGGGGTTGAGATCTGGAGACTGGCTAGGCCACTCCAGGACCTTGAAATGCTTCTTACGAAGCCACTCCTTCGTTGCCCGGGCTGTGTGTTTGGGATCATTGTCATGCTGAAAGACCAAGCCACGTTTCATCTTCAATGCCCTTGCTGATGGAAGGAGGTTTTCACTCAAAATCTCACAATACATGGCCCCATTCATTCTTTCCTTTACATGGATCAGTTGTCCTGGTCCCTTTGCAGAAAAAAAGCCCCAAAGCATGAGAAACATCATGCTTTGGGGCTTGAAACATCATGCTTTGGGGCTTTTTTTCTGCAAAAGGCTTCACAGTAGGTATGGTGTTCTTTGGATGCAACTCAGCATTCTTTGTCCTCCAAACACGACGAGTTGAGTTTTTACCAAAAAGTTCTATTTTGGTTTCATCTCTCACCATATGACATTCTCCCAATCTTCTTCTGGATCATCCAAATGCGCTCCAGAAAACTTCAGAGGGGCCTGGACATGTACTGGCTTAAGCAGGGGGACACGTCTGGCACTGCAGGATTTGAGTCCCTGGCGGCGTAGTGTGTTACTGATGGTAGGCTTTCTTACTTTGGTCCCAGCTCTCTGCAGGTCATTCACTAGCCCCCCCCCCGTGTGGTTCTGGGATTTTTGCTCACCGTTCTTGTGATCATTTTGACCCCACGGGGTGAGATCTTGCGTGGAGCACCAGATCGAGGGAGATTATCAGTGGACTTGTATGTCTTCCATTTCCTAATAATTGCTCCCACAGTTGATTTCTTCAAACCAAGCTGCTTACCTATTGCAGATTCAGTCTTCCCAGCCTGGTGCAGGTCTACAATTTTGTTTCTGGTGTCCTTTGACAGCTCTTTGGTCTTGGCCATAGTGGAGTTTGGAGTGTGACTGTTTGAGGTTGTGGACAGGTGTCTTTTATACTGATAACAAGTTCAAACAGGTGCCATTAATACAGGTAACGAGTGGAGGACAGAGGAGCTCTTAAAGAAGAAGTTACAGGTCTGTGAGAGCCAGAAGTCTTGCTTGTTTGTAGGTGACCAAATACTTATTTTCCACCATAATTTGCAAATAAATTCATTAAAAATCCTACAATGTGATTTTCTGGATTTTTTCCCCCTCATTTTGTCTGTCATAGTTGAAGTGTACCTATGATGAAAATTACAGGCCTCATCTTTTTAAGTGGGAGAACTTGCACAATTGGTGGCTGACTAATTACTTTTTTTGCCCCACTGTATCAGAATAAGTTTCTCTCTGCCATTCCTGCTTTTTTGCTTGTCTTCTTTTTTAGAACTACATATGCTAACTAACCCATGTTACAGAAAACAGCTTTAACCAGAGCGCCTCTACACAATTCTAGACATCAATTCTGTTTCACTTCCTGAGTGTGTCTGGTTGAAAGAAGACTGTGCCCACACTAGCGGTTTGGGGTTTCGGATGTTGCTATGTCCCTTCGTGGCGTCTCTCTCATGTTAAAAATAACCCAGGCTTAGCCTAGTCCCAATACTGTCAACAAAACAACGACAGGAGAGTTGGCTACAGCATAGACAGTATGGAACCAGGCCAGCCCAGGTCTTACTGGGCGCCTATATACCCTCCGTTGTCTCTCAAAGTATGAACCCCATAGGAAAGTCATTGGCTCAATCAATCATTGCATTTTTTCTTCAGATACTAAAACTCAGTGTGGCCAAGTCCCAACTCCAATGGGGATCCAGCCTGCACTGTGGGGATGTACTCGGAGGGGGTAACTACCAACCAGAGAGCTGTGAATTATTCAGTCAGTTTGGAGGAGCCGTTGCCATACATACCCTTCCTGAGGGATCCTATAGCACTATGAGGAGGGTGTGTGGGGGTGTTTGTAAATTTGCCACTTCAAAACTGAATGCATGTAGGTCTACTCACTTCTACTCCGACACTTTGCTTGATGTTGGCCAGTATTGACATATCCTCAGCCTAACACTGGGTCAACATAGAGGTGTGGCTGCTGGTATACTGACAGAGACGCACCCTGCCTGGTGGGTAAGGAGGAGGAGAGGAGTATAACCCTTTGTGAATTAAGCCTTGTCCTGCCCTGTTCAACAGAGGGTGTGGGGTGGGCATCGCCCTGGCCTGGTATTCAGACATCTCCTGAGAGCAGATATGTGTTTTAATAGGACTCCCCCCCCAACCTGACAACCTGAATCAGACATAATGACTATATTATTACCTTTTTAGCACTCTTATAATGGCTTTCATTTTTGCTGTACTGTATTGATGTTTCAATAGCTTTGATGTGGGTGTCATGGAAGCCTGGGTGAATCCCCCACTGGATTGAAACACAATATGCTGTCTGTCAAACATGAACTCTAGCTGTCAAATCACATTATGTTCTGGTTAAAAGGTTGACTGGTGGTTTGGTGTGTTCTTTTTTATAAATTAGGGGGTTCGAGTCCTGAATGCTGATTTGGCTGACAGCCGTGGTATGTCAGACCCGTATACCACGGGTATGACAAAACATGTATTTTTACTGCTCTAATTACACTTTGAACCAGTTTATAATAGTAATAAGGCACCTTGGGGGTTTGTGGTATATGGCCAATATATTACGGCTAAGGGCTGTATCCATTCACTCCGCGATGCGTAGTGCATAAGAACAGCCATTAGTCGTGGTATATTGGCTAAGGCTAGATGAAGTGTGTGTGTGTGTGTGTGTGTGTGTGTGTGTGTGTGTGTGTGTGTGTGTGTGTGTGTGTGTGTGTGTGTGTGTGTGTGTGTGTGTGTGTGTGTGTGTGTGTGTGTGTGTGTGTGTGTGTGTGTGTGTGTGTAAAGGCGGTCTCAATGTCTGCACCTCTCCGGAACGCGGGAATATCCGGTTTCCCACCTCTATGGAATGTGACCAACATTCCAGAGATGGACAGGGATAGGATTTGGGAATGGCAAGTGTTACAGTCGGGAAGTTGACTGACTGATGTTGGTGTTTTTTCTGGACAGATAATCTATTTAAATGGGCGTCAAAGCTCAGCCACTTGCTTTTGTCTTCAAGGCTGGTGCACAGCTGTCAGTGCACAGCTGTCAATTCCAATGCTGTTCTTGATAAGCTTCATCCACATAAAACCACTATGGATTTCCAGCCAAATTTGATAATTGCCGTTTCTGGATGTTATTTGTCAGAAAGGGATAGAAAAGGAGTGCAATTAATAACTTATTTTTGTGATGTCTATTTTTTTATGATTGTGGACACACCCAATGGTGCATTTTGAGAGAGCTGTAAATGGTTTATCAAAGTTGTTCACCAAACGCTGAATTGACAAGATTATAAGAGACCAGCGTAACATTAGCAGCATGTACGACAACACCCTGAGATTAGGCCTTTTGGAGTTAGATTAGGAGGAGCATGTGGTTGTGTACAGGTGATAAAATGTCTGTCTGTGTAACTGGAGCGTGTGAACCAGTAACTTTGACCACTCAGGGGTCATAACCTCTGACCTTTTGTGGTCTTCTGGCTGACCGCACAGTATGGCCACCCGTTCAGTCTCTCGGTCTCTCTCTCTCTTTCTCGCTCTTTCTCAACTCCCTTCTCTGATTCTCTTTCTCTTTCTTACATAACACCCTGTGGTGACTGAGGTCATTCTGCTAATGAGAGCTCCTATTTAAAGAGAACACCGTGGCTCTAAATCGAAATCTTAAGATCCTTTAATCAGTGGCCGACAGAGGCCCCATCATTCTCTGGAACAGTACAACACGCTGGTAGCATGCAGGACTGACCGGGACTGGACTACTGTTACTGGACTGTACTAAACAGAGCCGCTGCCTTGGACATAGACCCGGTACAGGCCCGGTTACCTGTTCGGAACCATGTTCTCCTACCTGAGGACTCCACATTACATTGTGAGTACCTACTCTATGCATTCAGCTGTACCTCTGTATGCAATGTACACATTTCTCCTCCATTGGGGCTTAGTTGGTCGAGGTGAACGAGCGATAATTACCTGATTGTTCTTGCCATGGTGGACTTTGGCCATGTTGAAGAATCTTTACCAGCCTGCCTATAGGGCTACAGGGCTAGCCATTGCACACCTATAGGGTTGTGTTGTGTTGTTCAGTGACGGGTGTAGTATGTTTCCGTTTTGTAGTTGAGTCCATTTGGATCATTCTGGATTTTCTGAGGATATGCTAGCTCTTGTTCTGGTGCGCTCACGAATAAGACTGTGTCATGCCATGGCTGTATTATTTAACCAGTCCTAGGATATCTGAGGTGGGACTGTGGGTGGGGGGGTGGGGGGTAGCTGTATAGTGTGATGTATTGTCGTGATCCTTCTCAACTTCTAAAGGAATCCGTGGATGATACAAAGATAGTGGAAGAGAACAATGACCTTCACTTTACCTGGGGGCACAATGTACTTCCATTAGCTAACTGACATACATGTTGTTGCGTAATGTGAAATGACTATGGCTCGCGGTGGTGCGTCTGTGCTCATTCATAAGACTCTTGTTTTGAATATGTATTTATTCCCATTTTATCTATATTAATGGTGTAGTGTTTTTGAGTGTTTTTCCCTCACAGAGTTTCCATTTCCTATCCTCCACACTGACACACCTGCTATGGGAATTCAATTAGATTAAATTATCTGTAGATGCGTCTCCATACAAAAGGCATGTTGTCTTTGCCCCCTGGTCCTAGTAGCTGTCAATGAAAACTGGTAGATGACCTACTGTGGCTGAGTCATACTGACCTCACCCCTGCCCAGCCCCTCTATTTTCTCCAATTAGGAACAGAATGACTGAATGGATGTGTGACACTTTCTCCTGACACATCTCCTGTAACAATACCCCTCCACCTCCCTCAGTATCTCCCCTCCATCTCTCTCCTCTCTCTTGTAATGGTCAGCTGTTCCTCTAGGCCTGGTGGTAAAGGCTGAATGGCCATAGTCTCCTCTGTACCAAGAGCCCTTGTTCTCCGGACCGTAGTTGATGTGCCACACGAATAAATAGACCTCTGCCCTATTGCCACACTGCCACCGTTCCCTCATCACTCCCTCAGTGTCTACTCTGACTGCACCCCTGGTCCCCTGCCATCCAGCTTCACAGCACCCCTTTTGATCTGTCAAAACTCAGGCCCAGCATTTTGGGAATAATACTCAGAGCAACTCTCATCAGATGACTCCGTTGAATAAAGAATCGCCATTCTTTAGCAGCAACTAGTAGGGACAGTACTAGCAGAATCTCTGTGAAAGAATGGTCCATTTACCCAGCATTTACCACTTTGCCTCTTTTGAGTGTTTGTTTACATGGTATGAATCATGGCTGGATGTAGACCTGTAATGAGTAGAGTGTAGGTTCGGTTGCCCTGGTTGGGTGATTGACCACGCTGGCGGTGGAAGCTGTTTTAGAAACCGGATCTGTGTTTTGTTTGGGAAACCACATCTGACACTGAAACAGTACAGGGAGAGTCATTGAGTTAGGCCTCAAGGGTATGCTACACATCCTCAGGGTACAGTTTGGCTACTGCCTCAACCAAGCCGACAACAATAAACATGGGGAGTCATGGGGGCAGTAATATCAGAACTCAATGTTGTGCTACACAGAGGCAAATCTCTCAATGCAGAGAGTTCACGGTATACAGCGTAATTGATACATACAACAAGAGACACCGGCACAACCAAATTCCTGCAATTTGTTGAGACATGCTTGATGTTTAACTGAAAATAATCTGAGCTTTATCTCATAGTACAATTTGTCCAAACAGATACACACAATGTAATGATCTTGGCTCAGGTGTAATCTCTTGGATCGCTGTTTGGCTCGGTCAAAGACAGGAATTCTGTTGTAGTGTAACAGATGTAAATCATACTCTCCTTGCATTGTGTTTTGTCCAAATAAATCACATCAGCCAGTGGTCCCAGCTGAGCATCATTTATTTCTGTTGCTGTTGTTAAATAGGAAACAGCACGTTAGTTGTACAGGGCTTAACGATATTGATGGCTGTCGATGACAAAATCTGTAGCATGAAGACAACTGTGTTAGCAGTGGGCTTATGTGACCATTACATGGATGCATGCTAGCTAACACACGTATTTACAGCAATCATATACTGAGCACATTCCAGAAAGCCTCTCTTCCCTAACAGGTACCATATACCCACACATGTATAAATCAGTAATGTGCAGCAAACTTGTACACATTGTAAAATAGAAAACAGTATTCAGAACGTGACCTACCCCTTGCATCACATTTTCATATTGGGAAGACCTGACGTTCGCGATCTCTCCCTATCTGCTAGTGGTGCCAATCACAACACGCCTTATTGTCATCAGAGTTGAACCAAGCAATAAGAATGCTAGAACATTAAATGCACATTTCTTGAGAGGCCATAACCTACCCTGTTACAGTAGCATGTCATATGTTTGTATTTGTTTCATGGATAACACTTTAGTCAGAGGACTGAACGTTCAGACCATTCTGATGAGAAGCATTAGTTGCCATCTGAATCCCCCCCACTCATTCTTGGCCTTAAACCTGATGTATTATAGGGGCTAAGGGTTTCAGCATATTGGGAATCATCACACTGTTGACTGTCGTCAAGCATCTAAATGAAACGTATTCACACTATGCATGGACGAGGTCTAGGGATACCTTCACAGATAGACAATAATAAATTGTCGGTGGCTGTGTTTTGTATATTACCGTGCACTGGGAAGTGTGTGGAAGATATGTGGACCCGCCTGGATTCCCTCCGCTCCGTCCTGTATGTATGTGCTGAACTGACTAGGGCCACAGGACCGATTTTTAGGATGAACCGGATCGGTAGCACATTGTTACATTTAAAGACTTGTCTAACTGTGCCAGAAAATGGAAAGGATGCTTGAGTTAGGGGGCTGTGGTTAACGTCTGGATTAGCAGGCTATAGTTAACTAGGGGCTACAGTAGCTCTTCTGAATCATACATTTTTTGTGACTTGAGGATGGATACATGATACATATTATTATTAATTTTTTTTTGGGGGGCTTGCTGGCCAGCTTAAGCAAATTCTATTTAAATATTTTTCAATTAACTTCAAAGATGGCAAGTTTTGTTCTATAATGAACCACAATGTTCTATGTTCCATTAGCCGTTATTTTGACTGAGAGATGCTGTCAGACATCATTAGGGTTTTGGTGGTGTGTTCTTAGGGAGGAGTTGGGAAAATAGGGCTCTTCACCTGCCTCACTCTTCTCTCTCAAACCCCTTCGGAGTGTCTTTCCTCTCTGTGGGTCTCCATAAACAGGCTAGATTACCACAGAAGATTGTGTGTACTGTATGTGTGTGTCCATAAACAGGCTCGATTAAGAGAGAAGATGAGTGAGGATATTTATAACAGAGTAAACCAGGGTCAGATGCCAGCAGCAGATATCGTTAATAATAATACAGCCAGGCTGGAACTGTGGCTGTTCATATGTTGTTCTGTCCTTTTACATGGGGAGGACGGCTCAAAATAATGGCTGGAACGGAGTAAATGGAAACCATGTGTTTGATGTATTTGATACCGTTCCACTGATTCCGCTTCGGCCATTACCAAGAGCCCATCCTCCCCAATTAAGGTGCCACCAGCCTCCTGTGATGTGCATTGAACGTGTGTGGTGGATCCTTTCCTTTACCAAAGTGTTCTTTAGACTCCAGTCTACTAGGTCTGAAAAATGTATTCACTCTGGGTGAAAGTTGGATGATGGCTCGCTGACCACCCCAACTTTTTGTCTCTTCAGGGCCGGGTACCATGGTCCAGCATGCCTGCCTAGGCCCTCAAAGCAACATTGAGGAGTGGGGTAGTAGAGAACACTGATTTAACAGAAGTAGTAGTAGAAGAAGAAGGGGAATCTCTAGCCACCATGGAGACTTTTGACCAATGGGGGATCTGATACCTTTACATAAACGTGAACAAGCCATGTCACTCCAAACCCACCAGATTGGCCTGACTCAAACCGTGTCATTATCCTGAACCAATCACAGCAAAGGCATTAAGTGTAGATTACCCATTAGCTAGTGGCTTAGCTGTCAGCTGTCTGCCTGCCCTGACTGGGAGGAATGCTGGTAATTCCAGCTGAAGGCTTTCCTCCTCCATGTTGTTAAATAAAAAATAAAGAGCGACGGGAGAAATTTCAAGGCTTAAAGAATTCGGTGGCACTAGCTATATCTGGACTGAGTGGGTAGGATTACTGTGTTCTGTTGGCACACAGGCTGTTCCCTACATAGTGCACTACTTTTGACCAGAGCTCTATGGGCCCTGGTCAAAAGTAGTGCACTATATAGGGAATAGGCTGCCATTTGGGACAATGACCTAATAACGTCTTGTATGGGCCATCCTGAGTTCAGATTCTCGTTCTGAATGTTTACATGTGGCCTAGGTGTAAATTCCTCAGCGTTAGCTTCTCCAATCTGGTTCTGAGTGTAATGTGCCGATTGAACCGCAGACCTACTACTCTGTACAAAGATACTTGAGATGCAGGGAAAGCGATCTTAAGAGGAGGAACACTTTGGCTACTAACTAACTCCATTAAATAAATGGTATTATTTGTCCCTGTAACGTCAGTTCCCATTGTTCTCTCCTCTTATCAGAAACAAAGAAGCCAGTGTCACCGCTGCTGGAATTGCAAAATCAAAACAAATTGATCCTGTTATGGTTTTGGCAGGTCATCCAACTCTTTGAGCCAGCAGCTATTTATTAGCCTGTCCCTTCTGTCCCTTTCAGGAATTTAACCTTAATCTATCACATATTCCTGATAGCTTAGTTGGTGTCTGTGCCTGAGTAACAGATACTGGTGCGTGTATCTCTGTACTGTATGTATCTGTTGGTGTCACGCCCTGACCTTAGAGATCCTTTTTATGACTCTATTTTGGTTTGGTCAGGGTGCGAGTTGTGGTGGACATTCTATGTTTTGTGTTTCTATGATTTTCTATTTCTATGTTTTGGCCAGGTATGGTTCTCAATCAGGGACAGCTGTCTATCATTGTCTCTGATTGGGAACCATACTTAGGTACCCTTTTTCCCACCTGTGTTTGTGGGAAGTTAACTTTGTTTGATGGCACATAGCCTGAAGCTTTACGGTTTGTATTGTTTATTGTTTTGTCGGCGTTATTTCAAACAAAAGAGAAAATGTACGCTTACCACGCTGCACCGTGGTCCAGTTCTTTTAATGGCCGTGACAGTTGGTCTGTCTGACAGGCCTAATATTAGTTTTCTGTTGCAAAAAGTTTTGCTACGTTGTTCCCAAATGAATACAACCCTGGTTCAGAGAGTATTGAAGGAGGGGTGGGAGAGCAGATCCTGGAGAGAGTACAGGGTCCTGGGGGTCAGGGGTCAGGGTAGTAGTATGGCCCCAGCTGGGGATGGATACATACCCTTTGACCTCAGCCACACACACACTGATATCCCACTCTCACTTGGCTCCCCAATCTAACCAGACAGCTGCTCCTTCAGTCCTCCAGGCCTCCAAGGCCTTGTCCACCAACCTAAGAGACACTGAGACGCACCCAGACTCTCAAATGGCACCCTATTCCCTTCTGTAGCGCAATGCTTTTGACCAGCACCCTTACGGAACAACCACATGATTTCACATGTGGAAAATCACATGATTTTGGAACAAAAATAAGTCGTCATAATAAACAGTCCTTTTAATGTACATGACTAAATTGTTTATTTATACAGTAATTATTATTCACCTGGGATTTGAACTCACAACCTCTTGGTTCATGGAATTCCGATCTTTCTGCTATGTCACCACGCCTGTGTTAATAACCGATTTCACCTGTATTCTTACACTTTGGACTTCAAAGGGAATCTCAGCTTTGTCAAAAATAAACTCAAGAAAAACAATTCTGTATCAAAGTGATTCAGGAGTCACATTGAAACAGAATAATATTCACAACCAACATTAGACAACTATACAGAAAACCCTCAAATAAGTAAATTAAATCAGTGG
Organism: Oncorhynchus keta; assembly: GCF_023373465.1. Taxonomy (NCBI): domain Eukaryota; kingdom Metazoa; phylum Chordata; class Actinopteri; order Salmoniformes; family Salmonidae; genus Oncorhynchus; species Oncorhynchus keta. The sequence goes on from NC_068424.1 coordinate 38,556,002, forward strand.
TGAAATAATTGTCAGAATAACTAAAATAGCAGTGCAGATGGCACTCTTTTTTTTGCTAAGTGCAGAGATGCGTTATAGGTAATGAATGTGTATGGGAATGCCACAATGTGAAATGTTCCAAAAACATGTTTTCACATGTGAAGTGTTCCAAAAGAAAGTTTTCAAATCATGTGGTTTTTCCATAAGGGGGATGACAGCATCTGAATTTCCTGCGATGCCATCAGGTCTGTGGCCATGACCGAGATCGTCCACAGATTTATTGGCAAGAATACATTTCTGCACTGCTTAAAGTTACCCATAATCATGTCAATAATTGTGCGATTTTTCTGAAAACACCTTGCAGTGCTCAGGGACACTTGACATTAATGATCTCTGGATTTGAACTTGCAACCTTTTGGTCTGGAGTGCATTCATGTCTCAGCAGTGCCACCAGATACTTATTTGTTACCAACAACACACACTGAGTGTACAAAACATTAGGAACACCTGCTCTTTCCATGACCTAGATTGACCAGGTGAATCCAGGTGAAAGCTATGATCCCTTGTTGATGTCACCTGTTATAACCACTTCAATCAGTGTAGATGAAGGGGAGGGGACGGGTTAAAGAATGTTTTTTTAAGCCTTGAGACAATTGAGACATGGATTGTGTATGAGTGCCGTTCAAAGGGTGAATGGGCAAGACAAAATATGTAAGTGCCTTTGAGAGGGGTATGGTAGTAGGTGCCAGGTGCATCGGTTTGAGTGTGTCAATTCAAGTCCCAAGTGTGGTCCCAGTACAAAATAGTACAAGATTTGTTTCAGATGAACTGAATACAGAATACAGCAGCACACAGTCATTTTATAACACCAAGTTGTTCTGTATACTTTAGGCAAAGTGCAAAAATGTATTCTTGGCAAGATACAGAATGTATAGCCTCCATTAGGGCCACATACCTGGTGGTGCAGCAGGAACTTCACATACCTAGCAACCAAGATTTTGTGAATTTCAAATCTCAAGAGAGGTTTAGTCCCAAGTAATTCAGGGGACCATGACACAATGCCCAAAAGCATTCCTGGGGATGTTCCTGGAACAAACCAGGAACTAGATCAAACCTGCAGGATACCTGACTGTTTAAGTTGAAGTAATGCCAATTATGCTTTTTAAGGTCAAATATTCTCAATGACATTTGACACGTGGGTTTTCACATGTGCTCAAATGTTGTCACGTGCAGTTTTATGGTATCACATGTTGAAATGTTGCATCCCATGTTACAGTTATTTCACATGAGATCATGTTATCACATGAGATCATGTGAAATTCATGTGTTTTTTCCAGCGAGTTGGGTCCCATACGTGTGTGTGTGTGTGTGTGTGTGTGTGTGTGTGTGTGTGTGTGTGTGTGTGTGTGTGTGTGTGTGTGTGTGTGTGTGTGTGTGTGTGTGTGTGTGTGTGTGTGTGAGAAAGAGAGAAAGAGACTTTTTATTTGTCAATTCTCTCTGCTCATCCATCAAGGGCGGCAAGGTGGCCTAGTGGTTAGAGCGTTGGACTAGTAACCGGAGGGTTGCGAGTTCAAACCCCCGAGCTGACAAGGTACAAATCTGTCGTTCTGCCCCTGAACAGGCAGTTAACCCACTGTTCCCAGGCTGTCATTGAAAATAAGAATGTGTTTTTAACTGACTTGCTTGGTTAAATAAAGGAAAAATTAAATTAAAAGTGTTTGCTTTCACAACTCATGCCAAATATAAACTGTTCCATTTTGTGTGTATAAACTAGCATGGGCGGGTTGTCCCAGATACGAGTCTGACCAGTCTGATCCCCTGCTCTAGGTAAGTAAAAATTTCACTGTAAGGCCTGTTGTATTTGGCGCATGTGACAAATAAAATTTTGATTTGAGTTAATCCTCTCGCTAGCAGCCCAATGTTCCCAATGAACATGAGCACAGATCAGCAAGGACAGAATGGGGGGGATACCACTCCAGGCGTTCCTCCAGCCTTCTTCCTCTCCTCCTTCCTCACCACATGTTGGTTCCCTTCATTCCTCCCTCCAACCTTCATTAATGTTGTACTGCATGATTTTTGAGAAGTGAAGTAAAACAATAATGATACAAATAAAATAAAAAACAATTGAAAGATAAACCCAATGATCGGACAGACAGAGTGCGGTTTAGACCCCATGGTGAAATGGATCAGTAGGCTACAATCCCAAATCACAGCCTAATCCCTACACAGTGCACTACTTTTGACCTGGGTAGACATAGGGAGGGAGTAAGACATCAAGGGAGGGGGGGGGATGCCCTGATGAATTGAAGCTGTTCTGAGGACAAAAGGGGGTGCTACTCAATATTAGAAAGGTGTTCCTATTGTTTTTTACACCATTTATAGTCACACATTCTCAAAAATAAGAGTATGGTTACGGTACTGTGTTGTATTCTCGTTTACAAAAAGGTCAGAAGGTACACATAAGGTACCTTCAGAGGTACACACACACAGGAGTTCACTGTTGCTATGGAAAAAGGGGGAAAGCTGTCTGTGTGTGTGTGTGTGTGGGGGGGGGGGATTCAAAGAGAGAGCTGGAGATTGAGGAGGAGGCGTTGGGAATGTCATGCGAAATGTCACAGATGTGATGATGGGGTTGATGAGTGAATGTGGTCTGACTGATACGCAGTGAGGTGGAAATGTAGGTTAATCTGGTCATATGGCACCATACCGCCCTCCAGGCCTCCCTTTAGTCGTGTGTGTGTGTGTGTGTGTGTGTGTGTGTGTGTGTGTGTGCGCGTGTGTGTGCGTGTGTGTGTGTGTGTGTGTGTGTGTGTGTGTGTGTGTGTGTGTGTGTGTGTGTGTGTGTGTGTGTGTGTGTGTGTGTGTGTGTGTGTGTGTGTCCAGCAGCATGGGAAAAGGTGCAGAACAGAGGGGCGTTGGCTGATCCTTTTATGGATGGATGGAATGGGGGAAAAAAGAGCTGATGGAGGCGAAGGAAGCAACGAGAGAGGGAGTGGATTGATGTGCAATTAGCAGAGAGAAGATTGGATCAATGTGTAGAGAGGACGAGGTGCAGAAGGAGAGAGAGGGGTCGCACCCTCCTCTGCATCATCCATCAAACCATGCTCTACTCATCCATGTGATTTACTACTAGTTGTGTGTGTGTGTGTGTGTGTGTGTGTGTGTGTGTGTGTGTGTGTGTGTGTGTGTGTGTGTGTGTGTGTGTGTGTGTGTGTGTGTGTGTGTGTGTGTGTGTGTGTGTGTGTGTGTGTGTGTGTCGTCATGGCCACAAAGCGAGGAGCAAGTCAGCAGCCCCCTTCTCTCAACCCTCCATCCCTCAACCTCAGTGACTCAGGGATAGTTCACCTTACCCTGTAAGCAGTCTGTAGACAAGGTATGACCAGCAGTCCATGCTTTGGTTTAGTTTCCCTGGCACTGTTTCAAAATGCATTTATGGCACAATTCCCATTTAGCTTCTTGTGGCACAAATCCCATTAATGTCATAGGATCGATATTAGCATTTTTTTTCACATCTTGCACAAATCGTGACATCGTTGAGCGTCACAATCCGTTTTAGATACTTTCGAAATACGTGCACAAAACCAAAGCATGTATTGCTGTCATACCTTGTCCATAGACTGCTTACAGGGTAAAAAAAACAATGGGTCATTTTGTGGTTTGAGCGAACTATTCCTTTAACTCTTGTGTAACCTGGTCACAGTAAGACAACATGCTGAGCTGGCCCTGCATTACATTAGCTGTACCTGTGCGACTGACTTCAGTACACACTGAACATCCAATGTGGCTTATGGGGTTGCACCATAAACACTAAAACAGTGATATTCATTGATACACTCCATCCCTAAGAGAAAGTATCTGGATATCCAAATGGAATGGACTCTTTGTTGATCGGTGTGTGTGTGTGTGTCTGTGTGTCCAGGTCATGTTTGTTTCTGTGAGTAGACATCTATATGGGGTGACTGGAGTGTTATGTTGAGGGATGGGAGCTTGGGGGGATGCAGCCCGGAAGCAGTGCAGTGGTGGTGTTGATGGATGATGTGCAACAGAGAGGAAGGAATGTGTTAGAGTGGGATGCCATGTGTTCAGCCTGCCAGTGATAGAACCCCCCCCCCCCACCCTGTGGCCTGAGGGAGACACCTAGTGGTCACAGAGAAACTGCAAGATGGTCTCTTACTGCTCTCTACCCTTCCACCCACACGACATGCCAGTGAGATTTACAGCTTACATAGCACACAGTTTCTGCTGTAAAGGACGGGGAGAACAGTGAGGGAGAAAAAGAGATATGGCAAGAGAGGGAGGGAGAAAGGAAATGGATAGAGTAAGTAGACTGACATCATGCTCTACCTCATCAAAAATCACAGTTGTCTTCATTAGGCAGATATCGCCCCTAACTACATATAGGCTACCATATCGCAACTCCATATACAGGTGTATAAAATCGAGCACACAGCAATGCAATCTCCATAGACATACATTGACAGTAGAATGGCCTTACTGAATGGCTTAGTGACTTTCAACGTGGCGCTGTCATAGGATGCCACCTTCCCAACAAGTCAGTTTGTCATATTTCTGCCCTGCTAGAGCTGCCCTGGTCAACTGTAAGTGCTGTTATTGTGAAGTAGAAACATCTAGGAACAATAACGGCTCAGCCAGAAAGTGGTAGGCCACACAAGCTCACAGAACGGGACTGTCGAGTGCTAAAGCATGTAAAAATCATCTCTCCTCAGTTGCAACACTGCCTCTGGAAGCAATGTCAGAACAAGAACTGTTCGTCGGGAGCTTCGTGAAATGGGTTTCCATGGCTGAGCGGCCGCCTAGCATCACCATACGTTGGCTGGAGTGGTGTAAAGCTCGCCGCTATTGGACTCTGGAGCAGTGGAAACACCTTCTCTGGGATGATGGATCACGCTTTCACAATCTGGCAGTCCGACGGACTAATCTGGGTTTGGCGGATGCCTGGAGAATGCTAACTGCCCGAATGCATAGTGGCAACTGTAATGTTTGGTGGAGGAGGAATAATGGTCTGGGGCTGTTTTTCATGTTTCGGGCTAGGCCCCTTAGTTCCAGTGAAGGGAAATCTTAACTCTATAGCATACAATGAGGTTCTAGACGATTCTGTGCTTCCAACTTCGTAGCAAAAGTTTGGGGAAGGCCCTTTCCTGTTTCAGTATGACAATGCCCTCATGCACAAAGTGCGGTCTATACAGAAATGGTTTGCCGAGATCGGTGTGGAAGAACTTGACTGGTCTGCACAGAGCCCTTACGGCAATCCCATCGAACACCTTTTGGGATTAGGCCTAATCAGTGCCCAACCTCAGTAATGCTTTTGTGGCTGAATAGAAGCAAGTCCTTGCAGCAATGTTCCAACATCTAGTGGAAAGCCTTCCCAGAAGAGTGGAGGCTGTTATGGCAGCAGAGGGGGGACCAACTCAATATTAATATCCATGATTTTGGAATGCGGTGTTTGACGAGCAGGTGTCCACATACTTTTAGTCGTGTAGTGTACCATATTGCAACATGCAAGGCAATGAACCTATGTTTAACCTCTGCCAAATTCTCAATTAACCCCCTAACTAAGAATTATTTAATTATCCCTGTATCTCCTTGCAGGTGCACCTAGCTAAAGTCACAAATGGGTATTCCCTACATAGTGCACTAAAGTCACAAATGGATATTCCCTACACTACTTTTGACCAGAGCACCAAAGGACCTGCTCAAAAGTTGTGCATTGTAAAAGGAATAGGGTACCATTTGGAATGCAACCACAGTCTGCTACAGGGATGCGTAATGCATTCTAATCTGCTTCTGGGCCGTTACTGTTACTCACCCTGAGTGGAGAACTCATTAATCAGGGTCTGCCTGGGATGGTGGACAGACAAGGCAAGAACACTCTGCATTCAATAGCTCAACTCTCCAACAGTCAACCCACCGTTCCAGTTTATAGTATCCCCCCCAACCAGGTCCTTCTCTCTGCATTCCAACTCATCCCAAACCATCTCAATTGGGTTGAGGTCGGGGGATTGTGGAGGCCAGGTCATCTGACGCAGCACCGTCACTCTCCTTAGTCAAATAGCCCTTACGCAGCCTGGAGGTGTATTGGGTCATTGTCCTGTTGAAAAAAAAATGATAGTCCCCAAGTCCAAACCAGATGGGATGGCGTGTCACTGCAGAATGCAGTGGTTGCCGTGATGGTTAAGTGTGCCTTGTATTCTAAATAAGAGCAGAGGCAATTCTGGGTCTTCCATTCCTGCGGCGGTCCTCATGAGGGCCAGTTTCATCATAGCTCTTGATGGTTTCTGCGACTGCGCTTGAAGGAACTTTCAAAGTTATTGAAATTTTTCGCATTTGACTGACCTTCATTTCTTAAAGTGATGATGGACTTTCATTTCTCCTTCCTTATTTGAGCTGTTCTTGCCATAATATGCACTTAGTCTTTTACCAAATAGGGCTATCTTCTGTATACTACCCCTACCCTGTCTCAACACAACTGATTGACTCAAATGCATTAACAAGGAAAGAAATTCCACAAATTAACATTTAACAAGGCACACCTTAATTGAAGCTGGTTGAGAGAATTCCAAGAGTGTGCAAAGCTGTCAAGGCAAAGGGTGGCTATTTGAAGAATCTCACATATAAAATATATTTTGATTAGTTTAACACTATTTTGTTTACTACATGATTCAATATGTGTTATTTCAGAGTTTTGATGTCTTCACTATTATTCTACAATATAGAGCATTGTAAAAAAAAAAAACATTTAAATTAAAAAAAATAAGCAAAACCCTTGAATGAGTAGGTGTTCTAAAACTTTGACTGGTAGTCCACATGCAGAACACAACAGTGACACTTGAATGTGGTTCTTAAGGAAGTTAGTGGATTGTCTTCCTCATATATGATAGAGATTCTGATGTTTGGTGGTGTTCATCAATTATTGTAGTTACCTTGATCCCATCACTAGGGGGCATAATCTTACTAAACACCAGGGACTGAACAGTTCGGCTACTTCAGGTAAACTGACTGAACTTTGTCAAGTTTCTCTCATAATGGGCTGAACTACTAGTAGTAGCTCTATAGAGGAGATAATGCTGGGATAACTGGGCAATAGCAGCTCTATGGATGGTGATCGGTGTCTTGATCTCACTGCTGCACATGTTGTTTCTATTACTGTTTTGTGAATGTATAGAGCAGTATAAATATAGGATCTATGCATGGCTCACACCCCCGTCTGTCCTTAGCACTCCCCTTATGGCTAGTTCATCTGTCAACACTCAACATTGTGACTGCTCTGGGCTCATTGTGACCCAACGTCAGGGTATAGAGACCCTGTTTGACTTTACACAGAAACACCATGCACATGCGGTCAGGGTCACACGCAGATACACACACACACACACACACACACACACACACACACACACACACACACACACACACACACACACACACACACACACACACACAGGCGCACCCATACACAAAGACAGAGGAGGAAGCATGCATGCACACACACACACACACACAGAGGCACACACACAGGCATACACATGCGTGTGTGCGTACAGACACACACAAACACAATCGCTGTCTGTGACAGAGAAAACCCTGGGGGAGGGAACTCTCACTACCACTTCCTGGTGTGTGTGTGTGTGTGTGTGCGCGCGTGCGTGCGATCATGTATATTCGTATGGCAGGGGGAGTGATATCTTATTTCCTCTGGCTCTCTGACCCATAGCCAGTATCTCAAGTTTCTCTCTACCTTTCGGAATAGACTGATAGAGAGAGACTGAAATAGAGAAAGAGTGGGATAGGGACCGACAGATAAGAAGAGAGGAGTAGTCCAGGAAAAGAGAGGGATAGCCCAGGGGATCACTTTTTTGGGATATCTAACGCTGCAGTCCATCAACCATGAGCCGCTTCAGTACGTTTAAAGGCTACAGCAGGACAGAGGAAGAGGAGGATGATGAGGTGTTTGTCTGCAGCCCGGGATATAAGGTGACGGACTGAAGCTATCTGAAGCTATCTATATAGCTATCTGACAATGTGGGAGGTCTTTAGTTTGACTTAGTAGTGACATAGTAGGTGATACTTGTACTTGATATATATACTTTCAGCTCATTCTTTAAAATGTATGTTGAAAATGTTTGCCTGTTTATAAGTAAACTAAATAGGCTGTTGCTTCGTAAAGTGTCTTCTTGACTTTGTCTTAAATGGCATTTGTCAGCACTGTGTAGGGGACCTTCTATGAGCTAAAAACGTCAAAGCAACACTTTGTTTAACTCTTATTTCATACAGTCCATCCCATTTAGCAAATGAGGGCACCTCGTTTCTCTTGGCTCTCACTGTAGTCAGTTCATTTCTGAGTTTACTGCTAAGCTTTAAGGCACTAGAAAGAAACCTCTTCTCAGTGTGTGTGTACTGTTAAGTACATTTCTGGAGTCATTCCCTGCTGATGTGGACTGGATCATATGAACTCAAAATGTTGAGGAGGAGAGCAATACACTGCTTATAGAAATCACAATGATATGATAGATGCCAGTGAGCACTAAAACAATTGCCTTCTCAGGAAACACTACAGTTTGTATTGCCATTCATTTTGACCGTCTAACCTTTCCTTTGAGCATATCACTTTTGTCAGATTTACATACGCTCTTCTTATAATTTATAACAGATCACGCCAATTCTCATTCTAATTCTCAGTTCCTCTGCTGAGTTTGGCCATTGACAGCTGAGCTTCCATGTAAAAGTTGCCTTACTATTATCTGAACCTTAGGGCTCTGTGATTGACACCCAGCTGTAGAAAATATAGTAGGTCTCTACACAAAAGATTCATTTTTCAATTTGTAAATGATTTTCACCGTACTTCACTAGAATCATACACAGACATTTTGCCTAAAGAGCCGCCTTCAGTGTATTCACTCCCAGCTGCCCATGTCTTTTACAAAAGCCACAGTAAGAACACTTGATAACAATAGATAAACAACAGGGCCTTTCCTGCTGCACACACACACACGCAAACAGACACTCACACGCACTGCAAACTTCATTCACTCTATTCCAACACAGCTCTACAGGATATTAAATCATTATTTTGGAGTATATTACTGTTATTCCAGGCCCAGCAGGAATCCCCATCTGTTTCCAGGCTAGAGAATGTCTGTCTGGCTGTACTGTCTGGTGTTTTACTCAAACTGCCCCCCCCCCGTTCTGTTCCATTTCCTCTAGAATTCCTCACCTGCCCGGCTCCGCTTGTCTTGTCTTCCATACACAGAGAATACAGAACTAGGCAGACAGCCTATGGCACTGAGAGCTATATGAAGAATCAGCAATGGCCAGGTGCAGACCTGGGTCCAAATACATAGGCCTATTCAACCCAGTATCACAGATTATTGTGAAATAGACACAAATTGCTTATTGGAAACTTGTGACAGGCACAAGAAAACATACTTTTTTTCGTGACCAGTACACGATTTTTGTATACAGTGCATTTCAATTACAGATAAAGACAGTAGGTTACTTGAGACAGAAACGATTGGAGGGAGGGAGGTTGGTCGGGGAGGATAGGATAGGTGGGTGTATAATGTGAATGTGTTCGAATCTCATCATGGATAGCTTTATCATTTTTCTAATTAGCTACTTTGCAACTACTTACTACTTTTGAGCTACTTTTCAACTACTTAGCATGTTAAGTAACTCTTACCCTAACCCCAATCTTAACCCTTTAACCTAACTCCTAACCCTTTAACTACTTAGCTAGCATGTTAACTAGCCCTAATCTTAACCCCTAAACCTAACCTTAACCATAACCTTAACCTCTGGCATAGCTAATGGTTAGCCATCAAGCTAGCATAGCTAACATTAGCCACGACAACTTGGAATTTCAATCAAATTGAAGTTTATTTGTCACGTTCGCCGAATACAACAGTGCTTACTTACCGGCCCTAGCCAACAGTGCAATGTTTAAGTAAAAAATAGGTATTAGTTGAACAATAGTAAAGAAATAAAAAACAACAGTGAAAAATAACAGTTGCGAGGCTATAAACAGGCACCGGTTAGTCAGGCTAGTTGAGGTAGTATGTACATGTAGGTATGGTTAAAGTGACTGCATATATGATAAACAGAGAGTAGCAGTAGCATAAAAGAGGGGCTGGCGGGTGGTGGGTGGCGGGACACAATGCAGATAGTCCGGGAAGCCAATGTTCGGGGGCACCGGTTATTCTGGCTAAATGAGGTAGTATGTACATGAATGTATAGTTAAAGTGACTATGCATATATGATAAACAGAGAGTAGCAGCAGCGTAAAAGAGGGGTTGGGGGACAATTCAAATAGTCTGGGTAGCAACTTCATTACCTGTTCAGGAGTCTTATGGCTTGGAGATAAAAGCTGTTGAGAAGCCTTTTGGTCCTAGACTTCATGCTCCGGTACCTCTTGCCATGCGGTAGTAGTGAGAACAGTCTATGACTGGGGTGACTGGGGCCTTTTGACAATTTTTAGGGACTTCCTCTAACACTGCCTGGTATAGAGGTCCTGGATGGCAGGCAGCTTAGCCCCAGTGATGTACTGGGTCGTACACACTACCATCTGTAACGCCTTGCGGTTGGAGGCCGAGCAGTTGTCGTACCAGGCAGTGACGCAACCAGTCGATGTTGCAGCTGTAGAACATTTTGAGCATCTGAGGACCCATGCCAAATCTTTTCGTTTCCTGAGGGGGAATAGGCTTTGTCGTGCCATCTTCGCGACTGTCTTGGTGTGTTTGGACCATTCTAGTTTGTTGGTGTTGTAGAGACCAAGGAACTTGAAGCTCTCAACCTGCTCCACTACAGCCCCGTCGATGAGAATGGGGGCATGCCCGGTCCTCTTCCTGTAGTCCACAATCATATTTCTTAGTCTCGGTTACGTTGAGGGATAGGTGCTGTCTCTTCATTGTTGTGTCGTCTGCAAACGTAATGATGGTGTTGTGGTTGTGCCTGGCCATGCAGTCATGGGGGAACAGGGAGTACAGGAGGGGACTGAGCACGCACCCCTGAGTGGCTCCAGTGTTGAGGATCAGCGTGGCAGATGTGTTGCTACCTAACCTCACCAGCTGGGGCGGCCCGTCAGGAAGTCCAGGATCCAGTTGCAGAGGGAGGTGTTTAGTCCCAGGATCCTTAGTTTAGTGATGAGCTTTGCGGGTACTATGGTGTTGAACGCTGAGCTGCAGCCAATGAATAGTATTCTCATGTAGGTGTCCCTTTTGCCCAGGTGGGAAAGGGCAGTGTGGAGTGCAATAGATTGCGTCATCTGTGGATCTGTTTGGGCGGTATGCAAATTGGAGTGGGTCTAGGGTTTCTAGGATAATGGTGTTGTGAGCCATTACCAGCCTTTCAAAGCACTTCATGGCTACGGATGTGAGTGCTTTGGGTCTGTAGTCATTTAGGCAGGTAGCCTTAGTGGGCTAGGGACTATGATGGTCTGCTTGAAACATGTTGGTATTACAGACTCAATCAGGGTCGTGTTGAAAATGTCAGTGAAAACACCTGCCAGTTGGTCAACACATGCCCGGAGCACACGTCCTGGTAATCCGTCTGGCCCCGCAGCCTTGTGAATATTGACCTTACTCATGTCGGCTGCGGAGAGTGTGATCACACAGTCGTCCGGAAAAGCTGATGCTCTCATGCATGCCTCAGTTTTGCTTGCCTCGAAGCGAGCATAGAAGTGATTTAACTCGTCTGGTAGGCTCGTGTCACTGTGCAGCTCGTGGCTGTGCTTCCCTTTGTAGTCTGTAATAGTTTGCAAGCTCTGCCACGTAAGATGAGCGTCGGAGCCGGTGTAGTACGATTCAGTCTTAGCCCTGTATTGGCGCTTTGCCTGTTTGATGGTTCGTCGAAGGGCATCGCAGGATTTCTTAAAAGCTTCCGGGTTAGAGTCCCACACCTTGAAAGCGGCAGCTCTACCCTTTAGCGATTGTTGCCTGTAATCCATGGCTTCTGGTTAGGGTATGTACGTACAGTCACTGTGGGGACGACGTCCTCGATGCAGTTATTGATAAAGCCAGTGACTGATGTGGTGTACTCCTCAATGCAATCGGAAGAATCCCAGAACATGTTTGTCTGTGATAGCAAAACAGTCCTGTAGTTTAGCCTCTGCTTCATCTGACCACTTTTTTATAGATCGAGTCACTGGTGCTTCCTGCTTTCGTTTTTTCTTGTAAGCAGGAATCAGGAGGATCAGAGGATTTGCCAAATGGAGGGCAAGGGAGAGCTTTGTACGTGTCTCTGTGTGTGGAGTACAGGTGATCTAGAATTTTCCCCCCTCTGGTTGCACGTAAAACATGTTGATATAAATTAGGTAGAACTGATTTAAGTTTCCCTGCATTAAAGTCTCCGGCCACTAGGAGCGCCGCCTCTCGGTGAGCGGTTTCCTGTTTGCTTATTTCCTTACTGAGTGCGGTCTTAGTGCCAGCGTCTGTCTGTGGTGGTAAATAAACAGCCACGAAAAGTATAGATGATAACTCTCTTGGTAAATAGTGTGGTCTACAGTTTATCATAAGATACTCTACTTCAGGCGAGCAAAATCTAGAGACTTCCTTCGATTTTGTGCACCAGCTGTTGTTTACAAATATACACAGACCACCACCCCCCGTCTTACCAGAGTGTGCTGTTCTATCTTGCCGTTGCAGCGTATATCCTGCTAGCTGAATATCCATGTCATCATTCAGCCACAATTCCGTGAAACATAAGATGTGACAGTTTTTGATGTCCTGTTGGTAAGATAATCGTCATTGTACCTCAAATAATTTAATGTCCAATGATTGTACGTTGGCGAGTGATGTTGACAGTAACGGCAGCTTTCCCACTCACGAATGTTTTATGAAGTTTGTGTTCCGGAGTTCTAAATTGAGCAGCTGCTGAAAAATTAGCTCCTGTATATATTGAGATTTAAATGTTTTTTTTAGAGTGAAGTACATCGAAAAAAATCAAGAGAAAACTGCAAGACTCAATAGAAGACAAAACAAGGAACAAACCAAAAAAGACAGGCTTTTGAAAAAGTAACTATTTTTCATAAAATTGTACAGTTATCTTAGCTAGCTGAATTGCTAGCAGAATTGTTTACTTGTTGCTAAGCAGTTGCTAGGGACTCTCCTGGAAGAAGCTAGCTAGCTTACAAAGAATAACAACAAAAAATATCTAGTTAACAGAAGAAAGGAAGACAAAATAAGGACAAAAGAAGGACAGAAGAAAAAGGAAAAGAAAGAGGACAACAAAGTGAAACAGTCAGCACTTCTATTGCAACTTCGTATTTCGTCGTCCTAACGTAGTCTACACTGCTATCTGCCCAGCAGCTAGCCAGCTAGCAAACGTCTACCGAATAGCAGCACTGTAGAAACTATTACACTCAACTGAACGACTTGATTAGTGTAGTGTTAGCTAGCTACATAGTTGTCTTTGCTGTCTTCGTATCCAAGATAATTGTGTAGTTTAGAGCGTGTATTCTTAGAGTGATTATCTTAATTTACCGAGGTTAGCTAGCCAGCTATTTGTCGTCCTTAACGTAGGAGACACTGCTAGCTAGCCAACAGCTAGCCAACGTCTACTGAATAGAACTTCCGCACTCAACAACCCGGTCGCATTCCGCTTCGCTCCACAGGTAGTATCACATTTTCATTTCATTTCATTACAGCACAACGGTTTGATTTGTTTGATCGTAGCTAGCTACATAGCTAGCTACATAGCCGTCTGTGTATCAAAGATAATTGTGTAGTCTAGAGCGATTTTCTAGGTTAGCTAGCCAGCTATTGTCATTCTTTTAACGCAACGTAACGTAATCAACACTGCTAGCTAGCCAGCGAGCCCCGAATAGCAGCACTGTAGAAACTATTACACTCAACGGAACGACTTGATTAGTGTAGTGTCAACAACGCAGCCACTGCCAGCTAGCCTACAAAGTCAACAACGCAGCCACTGCCAGCTAGCCTACTTCAGCAGTACTGTATCATTTTAATCATTTTAGTCAATAAGATTCTTGCTACGTAAGCTTAACTTTCTGAACATTCGAGACGTGTAGTCCACTTGTCATTCCAATCTCCTTGCATTAGCGTAGCCTCTTCTGTAGCCTGTCAACTATGTGTCTGTCTATCCCTGTTCTCTCCTCTCTGCACAGTCCATACAAACGCTCCACACCGCGTGGCCGCGGCCACCCTAATCTGGTGGTCCCAGCGCGCACGACCCACGTGGAGTTCCAGGTCTCCGGTAGCCTCTGGAACTGCCGATCTGCGGCCAACAAGGCAGAGTTCATCTCAGCCTATGCCTCCCTCCAGTCCCTCGACTTCTTGGCACTGACGGAAACATGGATCACCACAGATAACACTGCTACTCCTACTGCTCTCTCTTCGTCCGCCCACGTGTTCTCGCACACCCAGAGAGCTTCTGGTCAGCGGGGTGGTGGCACCGGGATCCTCATCTCTCCCAAGTGGTCATTCTCTCTTTCTCCCCTTACCCATCTGTCTATCGCCTCCTTTGAATTGTCACAGTTACCAGCCCTTTCAAGCTTAACATCCTTATCATTTATCGCCCTCCAGGTCCCCTCGGAGAGTTCATCAATGAGCTTGATGCCTTGATAAGCTCCTTTCCTGAGGACGGCTCACCTCTCACAGTTCTGGGCGACTTTAACCTCCCCACGTCTACCTTTGACTCATTCCTCTCTGCCTCCTTCTTTCCACTCCTCTCCTCTTTTGACCTCACCCTCTCACCTTCCCCCCCTACTCACAAGGCAGGCAATACGCTCGACCTCATCTTTACTAGATGCTGTTCTTCCACTAACCTCATTGCAACTCCCCTCCAAGTCTCCGACCACTACCTTGTATCCTTTTCCCTCTCGCTCTCATCCAACACTTCCCACACTGCCCCTACTCGGATGGTATCGCGCCGTCCCAACCTTCGCTCTCTCTCCCCCGCTACTCTCTCCTCTTCCATCCTATCATCTCTTCCCTCTGCTCAAACCTTCTCCAACCTATCTCCTGATTCTGCCTCCTCAACCCTCCTCTCCTCCCTTTCTGCATCCTTTGACTCTCTATGTCCCCTATCCTCCAGGCCGGCTCGGTCCTCCCCTCCCGCTCCGTGGCTCGACGACTCATTGCGAGCTCACAGAACAGGGCTCCGGGCAGCCGAGCGGAAATGGAGGAAAACTCGCCTCCCTGTGGACCTGGCATCCTTTCACTCCCTCCTCTCTACATTTTCCTCCTCTGTCTCTGCTGCTAAAGCCACTTTCTACCACTCTAAATTCCAAGCATCTGCCTCTAACCCTAGGAAGCTCTTTGCCACCTTCTCCTCCCTCCTGAATCCCCCCCCCCCTCCTCCCTCTCTGCAGATGACTTCGTCAACCATTTTGAAAAGAAGGTCGACATCCGATCCTCGTTTGCTAAGTCAAACGCACCGCTGGTTCTGCTCACACTGCCCTACCCTGTGCTCTGACCTCTTTCTCCCCTCTCTCTCCAGATGAAATCTTGCGTCTTGTGACGGCCGGCCGCCCAACAACCTGCCCGCTCGACCCTATCCCCTCCTCTCTTCTCCAGACCATTTCCCTTACCTCACCCTTACCTCACCTCGCTCATCAACTCATCCCTGACCGCTGGCTACGTCCCTTCCGTCTTCAAGAGAGCGAGAGTTGCACCCCTTCTGAAAAAACCTACACTCGATCCCTCCGATGTCAACAACTACAGACCAGTATCCCTTCTTTCTTTTCTCTCCAAAACTCTTGAATGTGCCGTCCTTGGCCAGCTCTCCCGCTATCTCTCTCAGAATGACCTTCTTGATCCAAATCAGTCAGGTTTCAAGACTAGTCATTCAACTGAGACTGCTCTTCTCTGTATCACGGAGGCGCTCCGCACTGCTAAAGCTAACTCTCTCTCCTCTGCTCTCATCCTTCTAGACCTATCGGCTGCCTTCGATACTGTGAACCATCAGATCATCCTCTCCACCCTCTCCGAGTTGGGCATCTCCGGCGCGGCCCACGCTTGGATTGCGTCCTACCTGACAGGTCGCTCCTACCAGGTGGCGTGGCGAGAATCTGTCTCCTCACCACGCGCTCTCACCACTGGTGTCCCCCAGGGCTCTGTTCTAGGCCCTCTCCTATTCTCGCTATACACCAAGTCACTTGGCTCTGTCATAACCTCACATGGTCTCTCCTATCATTGCTATGCAGACGACACACAATTAATCTTCTCCTTTCCCCCTTCTGATGACCAGGTGGCGAATCGCATCTCTGCATGTCTGGCAGACATATCAGTGTGGATGACGGATCACCACCTCAAGCTGAACCTCGGCAAGACGGAGCTGCTCTTCCTCCCGGGGAAGGACTGCCCGTTCCATGATCTCGCCATCACGGTTGACAACTCCATTGTGTCCTCCTCCCAGAGCGCTAAGAACCTTGGCGTGATCCTGGACAACACCCTGTCGTTCTCAACTAACATCAAGGCGGTGGCCTGTTCCTGTAGGTTCATGCTCTACAACATCCGCAGAGTACGACCCTGCCTCACACAGGAAGCGGCGCAGGTCCTAATCCAGGCACTTGTCATCTCCCGTCTGGATTACTGCAACTCGCTGTTGGCTGGGCTCCCTGCCTGTGCCATTAAACCCCTACAACTCATCCAGAACGCCGCAGCCCGTCTGGTGTTCAACCTTCCCAAGTTCTCTCACGTCACCCCGCTCCTCCGCTCTCTCCACTGGCTTCCAGTTGAAGCTCGCATCCGCTACAAGACCATGGTGCTTGCCTACGGAGCTGTGAGGGGAACGGCACCTCAGTACCTCCAGGCTCTGATCAGGCCCTACACCCAAACAAGGGCACTGCGTTCATCCACCTCTGGCCTGCTCGCCTCCCTACTACTGAGGAAGTACAGTTCCCGCTCAGCCCAGTCAAAACCGTTCGCTGCTCTGGCCCCCCAATGGTGGAACAAACTCCCTCACGACGCCAGGACAGCGGAGTCAATCACCACCTTCCGGAGACACCTGAAACCCCACCTCTTTAAGGAATACCTAGGATAGGATAAAGTAATCCTTCTCACCCCCCTTAAAAGATTTAGATGCACTATTGTAAAGTGGCTGTTCCACTGGATGTCATAAGGTGAATGCACCAATTTGTAAGTCGCTCTGGATAAGAGCGTCTGCTAAATGACTTAAATGTAATGTAAATGTAATGAAGAAAGAAAATCGTGTAATAAACATGAAATGTGTTGCTATGAAAATCATGTAATACTTTTTCGTGTGCCTGTCACAAATTTATTTTGAATACATAATTAGTGTCTATTTCACAATAAGCTGTGATAGTCTGTTGGCCTATTGTATGTATTTTAGGTGTACTTGATTTAACTTGGAGTTTGCACTTTTGGGATTATTCTATTGGTTCCATTGTACAGTACATACTAAATCAAATGCAGCTCAAGTTTTCAGGTGGTTTTCTGTCGAGGTCTAGCGACGACTTCTGTGAATACCACTTTACACAATGTTAGTTTGACCCTGGGCCCAAAACAGAGACAACAGTCTGGCTACCACTACTGTACCTCCACCTCACGATCGAACTCCAAAATCAAAATATTTTTCTGCAGTGGTACATTTGGATTCTCCATAGTCATGGAAACCGAAACTCGCTGACTGTGTTTGATGTATGGGCCAGACAGAGTGGCATCTTAAACTGTTTACAAAACCAACTCTCTGTTTCCCACTCACACGAAATACACAGGCATTTTGCTTTCTGCATGTTTTGGAGATTTTGCGTTCTGCATGTTTATTTCAAAATACAGGGTCACCCAGCACTGTTATGCAACATGCTGTCTTTTTGTTTCTTGTCTTGACAATATCATCAACTATCATTTGTGTGTCCAATTTTTACAGTCTGATGTAGTTTTTAGAGTTTTGTAGCCTGGAATCCCCTTGTTTCGTTATTGTTTAAACTTTCTAAATTCCAGGTTAGAACTTTTTGTAGAACTTGCTGGCTGAGAGGTTTGTTTGTCTCCACTCCGTTATCAGTGGGTACTTTGGTTTAGAGATTGACAGTTGATATCACTGCAGACTCTTGGCTACTTGAGTGATATGACCCAGAGCACTAGGAGGGTTTCCTATCTGTCTAAACACTTCCTCTTTTCAACACCCCTTCATTTCCAGTTCCTATGATCATTATCCTCTGCTTTCTCTTCTATAAATCATTCTCTCCTAATGTGAGCATTGTATTTAACCCAGTTATGGGCAATCGATGTCCAATAATGCTAAATATTGAATCTTATTCCAATGTTTTTATTTTGAATGTGATGAAAAAGTAATGTTGCTGCACAGTGTTTGTATGGATTTTGCCACAAAATAACGTATTTGACCGGCCTCAGAAAAAGGTTAGCTTGACAACAGTTGAAGTATATAGGATACCATGCAGCATATTTCGTTTTGACACTGGGCTAGAAACAGATGGATACAGCATGTTGCAACGTCCATCCTTACCACATGTGTCTGATTGCCAAACCTACCCATCCTCCTCCTTCCTGCCTTGCCGTGCAGACTACATCACTGTGTCTGTGCTCTGAATCTACCCTCTCCCCTCCTTCCTCTTTCTGTACTCCGTAGTTATCTCAGGGTTAACCTCTCCTTCTCTCTATTTATTCTGTATCCCTCATCTAAAACTGCGCTCTCTTTCTCTGCTCTGTAATGTACCTCCATAGTTCCCCATAAATGTAACCTCTCTGGTCAGTGCATGCTGGCCATGCTACTCTGTTAGTTTTTCACAAGAGACTAACCTCTCCCCTCTCTCTCTCTCCCCCCTCTACAGACGACGTCTCCGATAGGGCAAGGCCGGCCCGAGTCCCCTATCTACACCAACCTCCAGGAGCTGAAGATCTCCCAGTCCAGCCTGCCCACCCTCCCCTCCAGCACCCCACTGCACATCCTTGGGGACTGGGAGACCCACAAGGACCTCACCGGTAGACACTTCTACTATAACAGAGCCACCGGGGAGCGCACGTGGAAACCGCCCCGTGCACGGGATGCTAGTGGCAGTACCAGTAGTAGTCGGGGAGACCCCCATGGCATGGGAGAGATGGAGGTAGGTAACACACTCCCTGTGGGCTGTGAACCCCAACAAAACAGATCCGTATTCCATTGACTGGCATGTTGTAGATGCAGTCAGAGCAGAAGCTGAGCTGTAAGTAAAGAGGGGGAAATAGTTTGGTTTGGATCCAACTGAGGAAGTTTAACCCAGCATGTTGACCCCTGCCACTGATTTACAGTCTACCTAATCTATCTGTATCCTATTGTGTCAACATCTGGGTCGTTCCACGCAATGGGTGCCTTTTGTACATGCAAACTTTTAAGATATGAACATTAAAATAACATTCAATTGCATGGAGGATATATTTAGCCTACGGAAAAACACCTTTTCCCATCTCAGGCAATAAAGTCTTTTGAACTAAGAGCATTTTATCTGCACTTGTACCACACTGTCTGTCAACCCTGTTACGGGACACTTACTGTATGGAACCTAATTATTATTTAAAAGCATGAGAAATCCAACATTTTCTCATTGATCAAGTATCCCTTGTTCAGTAAACTCATACAGTTTAATATCAAACTGATAAAGTTACGAACAGGGTTGATGCTAACAGAGTTAGTGAAGCGCATGTCATCACCTGGTGTTCATGAAATTAAGGATTATACATATGTTCCACACATGATGAAAGTTGTGTCAAATAAAAATGTTCATAACATTAATTGAGAAAACAGGGTTGACATGTTGAGCTCGTCCACATCAGTCAAAGATGATTAAACAATTATAAATACAGTGCCTACAGTGCCAGAAAGTGACTTGTTCCACATTTTGTTGTTACACGGTGGGATTAAAATGGATTTAATTGTAATTTTTTTGTCAATGATCTATACAATAAAAATCTAAACATTTGTAAAAAAGAAAATTTAAATAAAAAATGAAGAATAAAAAAACATCTTCATTACATAAGTATTTAACCCGCTGAGTCAATACATGTTAGAATCACCTTTGGCATCTATTACAGCTGTGAGTCTTTCTGGGTAAGTCTCTAAGAGCTTTGCACAACCGAATTGTACAATATTTGCACATTATTATTTTTAAAGTTCTTTAAGCTCTTTCAAGTTGGTTGTTGATCATTCCCAGACAACCATTTTCAGGTCTTGTTAACAGATTTTGTAGGCAGATTTAAGTCAAAACTGTAACTAAGCCACTCCGGAACATTCAATGTCATCTTGGTAAGCAACTCCAGTGTATATTTGGCCTTGTCTTTTAGGTTATAGCCCTGCTGAAAGGTGAATTTGTCTCCTAGTGTCTGGTGGAAAGCAGACTGAACCAGATTTTCCTCTAGGATTTTGCCTGTGCTCAGCTCTATTGTTTCATTTTATCCTAAGAAAAACTCCCTGGTCCTTGCCAATGACGAGCATACACATAACATGATGCAGCCACCACCATTATTGAAAATATGAAAAGTGGTTCTCAGTGATGTGTTTTGTTGGATTTCCCCCTAACATAACGCTATGTGTTCAAGACATAAAGTTAATATCTTTGTCACATTTTTTGCAGATTTACTTTTTTGCCGTTTTGGAATATTTATTCTGTAAAGGCTTCTTTTTTTACACTTTAATTTAGGTAAGTATTGTAGAGTAACTACTATGTTGATCCATCATCAGTTTTCTCCTATCACAGTCATTAAACTCTGTAACTGTTTTAAAGTCACCATTGGCCTCATGGTGAAATCCCTGAGCGGTTTCCTTCCTCTCCAGCAACTGAGTTAGGAAGGACGCCTGTATCTTTGTAGTGACTGGGTGTATTGATACACCAAGTGTAATTAATAACTTCACCATGCTCAGAGGGATATTCAATGTCTGCTTCTTTTTTCTATACCTTCTACCAATAGGTGCCCTTCTTTGCAAGGCATTGGAAAACCTCCCTGGTCTTTGTGTTTGAATCTGTGTTTGAAATTCACTGCTCAACTGAGGGACCTTACAGATAATTGTATCTGTGGGGTACAGAGATGAGGTAGTCATTCAAAAATAATTTTAAACACTATAATTGCATTGTGTGTAGGCCAGTGTCACAAAATCTCAATCTTCATTTCAGGCTGTAACTCAACAAAATGTGGCAAAAGTCAAGGGGTGTAAATACTTTCTGAAGGCACTGTACTGTAGGCCAAAAAAAGAGAGAAGACTTACTTCCTTTTCCACCATGCTGTTCAGAAGACTCAAACGATGTCACCTGCTGTGAATAATTTAACTTGGTTTAATGGTTCATTTTTTTAAAGGTGTAAGTGGTTTGCATAACAGGGTTGGCTTTAAAATGATGGACAGTCGTAAATGCATCACTAATCACATCAATATAAATAATCTTCAGTAATGACTTTGTCAAAGCAGCAAAATGACTAGGCTTTTACAATAATGGTGAAACTTGGAGAAATTTGGATTAAGTGGGTTGAAATCTGCCTAGAATTTACTAAATATTGACGGAGGGACATGTCAAAATGCTGAATTTTGGCACTTTAGCAAACCTTTATTCATATAAAAATTCTGATTTACTGAATTCTCCATATGGTCTATATTAGAGTGCACTTCATTTCATAACAGGCTTTTAAAATTCAATATTGAAATCAACCAACTGCTCTGAAAGGTGACTGTGGGTCCCGGGTTCAGGTGTTGAGGGTCAAGGTAGTGGTCTGGTGACTGGTCTGGTCTGGCCCAGTGGTAGTCCAGATCCTATTACATCTCTCTCCCTGTGTTTCTGTAACAGGTGAGAGTGTAACTGTGTTAAATGAAACCAGGCCAGGACTGAAGTAGGTTTCAGGCTGTAGCTGTACTATATTTAAGTACCAGTTAGACCAAATATTTAAGATTCATCAGATGTATTGCCACGGCTGACTGAAGCAAAGAGGGTGTACGTCCCAAATGGCACCCTATTCCTTATTTTAGAGCACGACTTTTGACCAGGGCCATTTTTAAAAGTAGTGCACTAAATAGGGAATAGGATGCCATTTGAAACGCATCCTGTATCTACTCTGCATGGCAGTAGTTTACATCTATATTACCATGGGAAGCATTAAGTACTTTATTTCTAGAGGCATATAGAGGAATAGTCGAGTACCACATAACTGTAAAAGTTGTGTTGTGGTAACTGAGGGCAGGTAAACATGTTGGTGTTATTTTGATGAGTGGAAATATTTCCTGGTAAGGTAGTAAAATGAGACCGAAGTCTGTAAGAGTGTTCTTAGTTTCGATTTCATGTAGTGTTCGTGCTACACTACTGCCCCCATGAGGTGGTTATGTATTTCAACCAGGGAGGAACTATCAGATTGAGTACTTTGTTTCCAACTTGCCACATGAAATGCTGGGAAATTAACACAAATATCCATAGTTGACCAATGTCTCCTTTTCCTGGGAGCTGTTGCATTTTTTGTGGTAGTTGGGCATTTTCCTTTTTAAATTAAGGTTGTTATTATAGATACTTGCCCACTCTACAGCTGCATCATTGATCATTCACTACTTACTATTCTAAAGGCAAAATGAACAATTGAGCGTTGGGCCAGTAACCGGAAGGTTGCTGGATTGAATCCCAGAGCTGACAAGGTAAAAATATGTCATTCTGCCCCTGAGTAAGGCAGTTAACCCACTGTTCCCCGTGCGCCGAAGACGTGGATGTCAATTAAGGCAGCCCCCCCACACCTCTCTGATTCAGAGGGGTTGGGTTAAATGCGGAAGACACATTTCAGTTGAATACAAATCCAGTTGGACAACTGACTAGGTATCCCCATTTCAATCAGTCAATTGATCTACATATGACTCTGAAAAAACCTCTCTGTTCTCCCAAAATCACAATGGTCTCTCTTTCTCCCCCCCACCAATGCAGCCCCTTTCTTCTGAGGAGAACTGTCACAGCAGCACGTACTCCAGTCAGTCAGACAGTCAGTATGGATCTCCCCCTAGAGGCTGGTCAGAGGAACTGGATGTACACGGACACACCCTCTATGTCTGTGAACATACTCATGAGAAGGTACTGGGGCTCTCCTCTCCTCCGTTGGTTTCACTCTCTCCATTTCTCTGTCACTCCTTCCAGGGCTAAGGTTGTTATCATGGGTTAATGGGGGAGGGTATTTGGTTTTTATAAGGATCCCCATTAGCCGCTGCAAAAGCATCAGCTACTCTGCCTGAGGTCCACATGAAACATGACATAATACATAGTAAAGGACATTATTAGTCAAGGACTGAAATGCATAAATTTAAAACATCACACACAGTCTACATATCAGTACATACACACAAAATCTAAGTCTAATACATAGTACAGTGCAAATTGCAATACAATATATACAGTACCAGTCAAACGTTTGGACACACCTACTCATTCCAGAGTTTTTCTTTATTTTTATACATTGTAGAATAATAGTGAAGACATCAAAACTGTGAAATAACACAAATGGAATAATGTAGTAACCAAACAAGTGTTAAACAAATCAAAAGATACAGTTGAAGTCGGAAGTTTACATACACCTTAGCCAAATACATTTAAACTCAGTTTTTCACCTTTCCTGACATTTAAAGATTCCCTGTTTTACGTTAGTCACCAATTCATTTTAAGAATGTGAAATGTCAGAATAATAGTAGAGTGATTTCTCTCGTTCTGCCCCTTAACAAGGCAGTTAACCCACTGTTCCCAGGCCGTCATTGAAAATAAGAATTTGTTCTTAACTGACTTGCCTGGTTAAAAAAAGGTAACATTTAAAAAAATATATATTAAGTTGGGTGAATTTTGGCCCATTCCTCCTGACAGAGCTGGTGTAACTGAGTCAGGTTTGTAGGCCTCTTTGCTCGCACACACTTTTTCAGTTCTGCCCACAAATGTTCTATAGGATTGAGGTCATGGCTTTGTGATGGCCACTCCAATACCTTGACTTTGTTGTCCTTATTAAGCCATTTTGCCACAACTTTGGAAATATGCTTGGGGTCATTGTCCATTTGGAAGACCCATTTGCGACCAAGCTTTAACTTCCTGACTGATGTCTTGAGATGTTGCTTCAATATATCCACATCATTTTCAGCCCTCATGATGCCATCTATTTTGTGAAGTGCAGCAGTCCGTCCTGCAAGAAGAACCCCCACAACATGATGCTGCCACCCCCGTGCTTCACGGTTGGGATGGTGTTCATCGGCTTGCAAGCCTCCCCCTTTTTCCTCCAAACATAACAATGGTCATTATGTCCAAACAGTTCTATTTTTGTTTCATTAGACCAGAGGACATTTGTCCAAAAAGTACGATCTTTGTCCCCATGTACAGTTGCAAACCGGAGTCTGGCTTTTTTATGGTGTTTGTGGAGCAGTGGCTTCTTCCTTGCTGAGCGGCCTTTCAGGTTATGTCAATATTGGACTTGTTTTACTGTGGATATAGATCCTTTTGTACCTGTTTCCTCCAGCATCTTCACAAGGTCCTTTGCTTTTGTTCTGGGATTGATTTGCTCTTTTCGCACCAAAGTACGTTTATCTCTAGGAAACAGAACACCTTCCTGAGCAGTATGACGGCTAAGTGGTCCCATGGTGCTTATACTTGCGTACTATTTTTTGTACAGATGAACGTGGTGCCTTCAGGCGTTTGGAAATTGCTCCCAAGGATGAACCAGACTTGTGGAGGTCTACATATTGTTTTTTGAGGTCTTGGCTGATTTCTTTTGATTTTCCCATCATGTCAAGCAAAGAGGCACTGAGTTGGAAGGTAGGCCCTGAAATACCTCTACAGGTACAGCTCCAATTGACTCAAATTATATCAATTAGCCTATCAGAAGCTTCTAAAGCCATGCCATTATTTTCTGGAATTTTTCAAACTGTTTAAAGGCACAGTCAAGTTAGTGTATGTAAACATCTGACCCACTGGAATTATGTTACAGTGTATTATAAGTGAAATAATCTGTCTGTAAACAATTGTTGGAAAAATGACTTGCACGAAGTAGATGTCCCAACCGCTTTGCCAAAACAATAGTTTGTTAACAAGAAATTTGTGGAGTGGTTGAAAAACGAGTTTTAATGATTCCAACCTAAGTGTATGTAAACTTCCTACTTCAACTGTATGTTATATTTGAGATTATTCAAAGTAGCCACCCTTTGCCTTAATGACAGCTTTGCAAACTCTTGTCATTCTCTCAACCAACTTCATGACTTTAGTCACCTGTGTTAGCAGTTGATGTTTTTCTTCAATAACACAGACCCCAAAGCAAATCAGGGGGAGAAAAATAGGTTTATTCAAAGAGAACAAATCATAGATGTTATGCTGGAACGTAGATGTTCATTCTTCCCTGTCCTCAGTGATTCTCCACAGAACAAAATGACAAGATGTAATTTATAACCCTCCAACCTAGCCTGTGGTTGACCAATTACAATTCCTTGCAGTAAAATTGTGCCAATGGCCAAATAACAAGTATCCTGTTTCAGGCTCAATGGATAGACGATTCAGAACAATGAGATCTTGCCACACGTAGCTATGAGTCAAGGACTGAAACTCCTACACAGATTCTGACCAGATGTTGAACTGAAAACCACAATTTCTATTGATTGTTAATTCCCTATTGACCTCTAGTCCTCTGCGTTGTGTATTATCTTAAAACTTTCTTATACCTGGAATGCATTTCAATTTACAGATGTGCCTTGTTAATTTCTCGAATTTCTTTCCTTCTTAATACGTTTGTGCAAAATCAGTTGTTTTGTGACAAAGTAGGGGTGTATACTGAAGATAGCCCTAATTGGTAAAAGACCAAGTCCATATTATGGCAAGAACAGCTCAAATAAGCAAAAAGGAATGACAGTCCATTATTACTTTAAGAGATGAAGGTCAGTCAATCCGGAAAATTGAAAGAACATTTTCAAGTGCAGTCGCAAAATCCATTAAGGACTATGATTAAACTGGCTCTCGTGAGGACCTCCACAGGAAAGGAAGACCCAGAGATACGTTCATTAGAGTTAACTGCACCTCAGATTGCAGCCCAAATAAATGCTTCACACAGTCCAAGTAACATACATATCTCTACATCAACTGTGTGAATCAGGTCTTCATAGTCAAATTGTATTTTTAAAAATTTAACCAGGCAAGTCAGTTCAGAACAAATTCTTATTTACAATGATGGCCTACCCCGGCCAAACCCGGATGACGCTCGGCCAATTGTGCGCCGCCCTATGGGACTTCCAATCACGGCAGGATATGATGTAGCTTGGATTCGAACCACGGACTGTAGTGACACCTCTTGCACTGAGAAGCAGTGTCTTAGAACGTTGTGCCACTCGGGGCCCGAATTTCTGCAAAGAAACCAATACTAAAGGACATCAATAATAAGAAGAGACTTGCTTAGGCCAAGAAACACGAGCAATGAACATTACACCGGTGGAAATCTGTCCTTTGGTCTAATGAGTCCAAATGTAAGATTTTTGATTCCAACCGCTGTGTCTTTGTGAGACGCAGAGTCGGTTAACGGATGATCTCCGCATGTGTGGTTCCCACCATAAAGCATGGAGAAGGAGATGGTATGGTCTGCGGGTGCTTTGCTGGTGACATGGTCTGTGATTTATTTAGAATTCAAGGCACACTTAACCATCATGGCTACCACAGCATTCTGCAGCGAAACACCATCCCAATTGGTTTGGGCTTAGTGGGACTATCATTTTTTTCCAACAGGACAATAACCCACAACACAACTCCAGGCTGTTTAAGGCTATTTGACAAAGGGGAGTGATGGAGTGCTGCGTCAGATGACCTGGCCTCCACAATTACCCGACCTCAACCTAATTGGTGTGGGATGGTTTGGGATGAGTTGGACCGCAGAGTGAAGGAAAAGCAGCCAACAAGTCCTCGGCATATGTGGGAACTCCTTCAAGACTTCATTCCTCATGAAGCTGGTTAAGAGAATTCCAAGATTGTGCAAAGCTGTCATCAAGGCAAAGGGTGGCTACTTTGAAAAATATATTTTGATTTGTTGAACACTTTTTGGGGTACTACATGATTCCATATGTGTTATTTCATAGTTTTGATGCAATTCTACAATGTAGAAAATAGTAAAAAATAAAGAAAAACCCTTGAATGAGTAGGTGTGTCCAAACTTTTGACTGGTACTCTATATAATGGCTGTGTCTCTTCACAGTCCCCTTTGTGTGGTGTTCTTTTATCATTTAAAAAAACTGGATTTATTGCTAGCTTGAGTTATTTGGCGTTGCAGAGAGCTCCATGTAGTCATGGCTCTATTTAATACTTTGCGTTATCCCACACATACCATTGGGAGGACTGACTGTGGGGATTTTGGGTTGTTGATTTCTCTTACTTGATCGAGAGAACATTTCTTTACTTCTTTATTTGAAACTTTCTACCATCTATAATCCAT
Organism: Oncorhynchus keta; assembly: GCF_023373465.1. Classification (NCBI taxonomy): domain Eukaryota; kingdom Metazoa; phylum Chordata; class Actinopteri; order Salmoniformes; family Salmonidae; genus Oncorhynchus; species Oncorhynchus keta. Next base: position 38,583,358 of record NC_068424.1, read on the forward strand.
TTTCCGGTCATCATCGATAACCCATTGCTCTGTATTTTTACGGTGTATTATTGTCCATATGAATTATGAAACTGTGTTCAGTGCTCATTCGAGTTTGTTTGTAGTGGATAAAGCACGTGGACGAGCAGGGGAGGCCGTACTACTACAGCTCAGACGGCTCCAGGTCTGAATGGGAACTACCCAAAGTAAGTCAACAGATTTTAATGTCTTTAATTTATTTGTATGGGCAAATTCCTAACTTCCACATATATTGAATCATTGACATAAATGCACGACTAAGAAAAAATTGTACTCGAGTGTAAATGAGGATTTGTCCCAGAATTACTTCTACTAGTGATCATCCAATTGGGGCGAATCTCAATTGCATACTCCTCGCGTCCTTTCTCCTCGCCTCCTCAAAACCCATTGGAGGAGAAAGCCAAAGGGGAGGGACCTCTGGCTTTCTCATTTTATGGGTTTTGAGAAAGAGGTGAGGAGAGCGGACGCTAGGAGTATGCAATTGAGATTCTTCCTTGATTTTGGTTTTGCCTCGTATGACACCACTACCTTGTAGCACACTTCTTGGTGCGTTAGTCTATTTCCTCCTCTGTGATCTAGTCATCAGTCTCTGTCTTTTCACCTTAACTGGTCTGGACACCTGTATTCCATTGATGGAGCAGAAGTTGTGTCCTAATGTACCTGAAAGTGACTTAGTGGCTAGTTTCTCTCCTGTAATCTTGTTGGTTAAGCGGAGATCAGACGAGTAGAGAATAGGCATTAGCTTTCATTTGGCTGGCCAACTGACGGGCTGAGTGGACACACGCAGGGATGCAGGCAGACAGACAAGTAGATAGGCTGGGTGTGGTGGTATCCTTTAGCAACCCTGGAAGAAGACACCAGTGGGGGGTGCCTTCTGTCTGAAAGGGATCCTACTGATGGGTGACTGATGATACGCTGGGCCATCAGAGGAGAGGTATGAAGAAGAGATACTGGATACATCCCAAGCCACGCCTCTTCTAGGACCTTTACTCTGTTGTTGTTGTTATCAGTGGATAACGAGTTAAACCTGGACCTCTTTCTGTCACCCTCGCCCACCCTCTTTCTTTCTCCCCTCCTCTGACTTTCTTCACTGCCCTCCCCTTCGCTCTCTTTTTCTCACTCCCTTTCTCTCACCCTCCCTCTCACTCCCTTGCTCCCTCCATCCAGTACAATGTGTCCCCTCAGCCAGGTGATCCCCCCAAGAGTCGTAGCCTGGAGAGGAAACTGTCAGACCCCATTGTCCTGACCAAGTGGAGACACAGCACCTACGTACTAGACCTCAACGACAAGGTACTGTAAGACCACATGCTCTGTCTGTGTGTATCCTACATTCCAGTTCTATCGGCAACTATGTTTACGTGCAGGCAGTGTTTACTCCTGTCACCACTAGGGTTTTGGTCAATTCCACTTTAATTTAGTCAAATACAGAAGTAAACTGAAATGTCAATGCTTTTCAATGAATTGACTGAATTGAATGGTTCTGACACCAATCCTGGTTGTCACCAGTTACCACTTGTTTTGATGCTGTAAATAAGTTTGACGCTGCTCTGTAAGAGTGTTCTTGAACCCTTTCTTAGCCATCTGGTCAGTAGTTTGTCTGGTCAGCACAACAGGTGGTCAGTCTGGCCAGTATGTTGTCACTTTACATGCTCTTGGCCTTGCTTGGGTCTCAGTGAGTTATATTAATTATGTGTGGGTGTGAAGAGGATAAGAGTCATACGAGGTAATCCACTAGCTACTCCTCTCATTGACAAATCCAAGTCACACGCGATAGGCTAAAACATGCTTTCAAAGCATTCTCTTTGGGACTAGTCCATTGATTCAATTGTACCTGGATAAGTGAATCAGATGCAGCCTTAGTATTTGAACTTATTTCCTTTACAGTTCTTTAAAAATAAACTCAGGCACTTTGGCTCTGGCCATCACATGGGGAAAGTTTGTCACTCTCTTTTCCGCGGTAAAGTTAGTATCCCCCGCTCTCACGCCTCCCCCTTACCATGCCTCCACCAATCCAGAGCGGAAAGGATAAGATACCTACCTATTGCTGATTTAAACCAGAAATGCAGAGTATGAGTTTTCACAAAATTCAATTTCCCTTACTCAATCAAATGTGCTCTGTTGTTCTCTGTCTGTGTGTGTCAAACCAAATATTTTAGAGAATACCTTGGACTATTATCTGAATGTGCAACAAAGCCTTTTAACAAACAAACCTCTTTCCTTATTAGTTGACATGACCACTTCACAATAACCGACAGTAGTTGTATTGGCATAACTAGTTAGAAATCCTTTGGCAATTTGAAGTCAGATACCCCGCCTTAAGTACCCAAGTACGATGAAGGATTTTTTTCTCCAGATCCTTGATTAATTTTCTCTTCCTGACTAACTAACCATAAATCTAAACATAATCTTCCGCTTATCTTCTCTAGTTTACATCATCATCATGTTGACCTTGTTCTTTATCATTTTGTCTGTATCATTGTGTAGGAGTGTGGGCCTACAGTCCCCAAGCTGAGTTCTCCTGACTTTGACTCCTGCCCCTCATCTCCCAAGCACCCCTCAATCGTCAGTATTCCCTGGCTTTCGCTCCACAACATGCAACATCCATCGCCTCTTTCTCTATGCGTTGCTTTTACCCATCATCCTCTATCCTCTGCATCCATCTTTCTTTTTCTCCTGCATGTGTCCTTTCTATTTCTACTATTTGCTACCATAGCCAAAGTCCATTCTACTGTCCAATAGTTTAGTTTATGGTGAATGTTTCTCTGTTAGGGTAATGTCTTTCACCTTTTGGGACCACTGAATCAGTAGTTTGTGTCTGTGTCATACCACCCTCTACTGCTGCTGGTACAAGGAATTACGTCTGTCACCCCTTTCCCTACCCCATTTCCTCTAGCACTTTTTGTGTGTATGAGTACATACACTGAGTGCACAAAACATTAGGAACACTATTTCCATGACAGACTGAACAGGTGAATCCAGTGAAAGCTATGGTCCCTCTCACTTGTTAAATCCACTTCAATCAGTGTAGATGAAGGGTAGGAGACAGGTTAAAGACAATTGAGACATGGATTGTGTATGTGTGCCATTCAGAGGGTGAATGGGCAAGACAAAAGATTGAAGTGCCTTTGAATGGGGTAAAGTAGTAGGTGCCAGGTGCACCGGTTTGAGTGTGCCAAGAACGGCAACGCTGCTGGGTTTTTCAACGCTCAACAATTTCCCTTGTGTATCAAGAAGGGTCCACTACCTAAAGGACATCCAGCTAATTTGGCACGACTGTGGAACGCTATCGACACCTTGTAGAGTCCCAACGAATTGAGGATGTTCTGATGACAAAAGGGTCTGCAACTCAATATGAGGAAGGTGTTCCTAATGTTTTATACACTCAGTGTATGATTGTGTTAGTGTGTGCTTAAATTAAGGCCTTATTATGTTGTTACTCTTTTTCTGTATTTCACCTGCCGCTGGCTGTTTTACCTCTCCCCTGCTCGTGTGTGTGTGTGTGTGTGTGTGTGTGTGTGTGTGTGTGTGTGTGTGTGTGTGTGTGTGTGTGTGTGTGTGTGTGTGTGTGTGTGTGTGTGTGTGTGTGTGTGTGTGTGTGTGTGTGTGTGTGTGTGTGTGTGTGTGCACTGCACTGCACTGTGAAATGTAAGTAAGCCTAAATATAAGTGATAATTCACTTACATTTTTTATAATTTTTGTGTGTATATACATTGCTCAAAAAAATAAAGGGAACACTTAAACAACACAATGTAACTCCAAGTCAGTCACACCTCTGTGAAATCAAACTGTCCGCTTAGGAAGCAACACTGATTTACAATAAATTTCACATGCTGTTGTGCAAATGGAATAGACAACAAGTGGAAATGATGGGCAATTAGCAAGACACCCCCAATAAAGGAGTGGTTCTGCAGGTGATAACCACATACCACTTCTCAGTTCCTATGCTTCCTGGCTGATGTTTTGGTCACTTTTGAATGCTGGCGGTGCTTTCACTCTAGTGGTAGCATGAGACGGAGTCTACAACCCACACAAGTGGCTCAGGTAGTGCAGCTCATCCAGGATGGCACATCAATGCGAGCTGTGGCAAGAAGGTTTGCTGTGTCTGTCAGCGTAGTGTCCAGAGCATGGCCGTCATTGTAAATAAGAGTTTGTTCTTAAGTTCTAACTGACTTGCCTAGTTGAATAAAAACAATTGTCTATATATTTACCTACAAAAATTGTCAATACGTTTATTTTATTCTTATTTCAAGATATTTTACCAAGAGACAAAAAATATCTTGAAATAAGATAAATTACTTTGATTAAATATTTGTTATGTTAAAATAAGCAAAATGATCTGCCAATGACGAAAAAACAACAACATTTTCAGTGAATTATTATAAAATACGATATTTAGGCTTGCTTAGATTTCATATTTATTTGCAGTAAGTGCGTGGTGTGTTTGTACTACCTGGGTCTGACTATGTTTGTCTCCTGTTTATCTCCCTCCACAGCCCTCTGAGAAGTGTGGAGTCCTCAACGTCACCAAAATAACTGAGAATGGCAAAAAAGTCAGGTAGAGAACATACATTATAAAGATCTTGTAGATTAGAAAATGTTATCATTCTCTTATGAGGAAATTGGAGGATAATACAGAATCATACAAACAAAACAATAAATACATATTTTTTTATTGATTCTTTGTTGAAATAATGGACAGACTGATGGTTGATAAATGGTTGGGACGTGGTTGATAAATGGTTGATAAATAGTTGTGTTCTGACTTGGTTGAGGGTTAATAAAGGGTTGTGCTGTGAAGTGGTTGATGGTTGATAAATGGTTGTGTTGTGAAATGGTTCAAACAGAAAGAACTGGACATCGTCGTGGACGGTGCTACAGGGCTCCTCGCTGCTCTTCGCTAAAGGACAGGGGAGTGGCACCAGCTGGGTACGTATCCCATCAGCCTCCTTGTTAGGAACCATCTTAGGTGATGGAATGTGGCAGAGTTTGTACAGTTGAAGTACATTTTTGGATTAAAAAATAAATACATTTGAGCTAATTGCCTCCCCTACCTTTCCAATAACCTGCAGGATTCTTTTTACCTCAAAAGGAGGGTGGTAGTTTTAGTGCCAAAGAACTACCTGGCTGGCTGTCTATCTCCATTTAGTAGTAGTACACCATACCGCTTCCTATTTGCTCTTTCATCAGTCTGTGACTCTTTATTTCTCATTTGCCATCCTTCCTTCCCTCCCTCTTACCTCTCCCTCTCCTTCCTCCTCTCCTCTTTCCTCTCCTCATCCAAAGTCCTACTACCGTAGTGGCTCCATCCCTGAGCTGCTGCTCACTCTGCTGGCCAACTGGAAGCGTTCGGTCAAGCCTCGCCCAGCTGTCTCCTATGTCCACTCTGTCCATGAGCGTTCCAAGGCTGCCACTGTATGTCTCCTCTGTCCCTGTGCATGTCTCCCATTTGTCCCTCTGCCTGTCCATCATCCTCACATTGTCCTATCCCCTGCCTGCTGCTCATAACCTCATCTGATTGGGTGACCAAGGGGGTGGGAGGGAACTTTGAGTTTCAGGCATGCGCTCACTCTGGATTATTTTTCCTGCTATCATGATAAGAATATAGAATCGTCTTGATTGGTTGCCCCGGTTTGCCTGAGAGGGGATGTTTGTAAAATCTAAAAGAGTGTTCCAAAGAATGAAGAATACATGATTGAGTTTCTATTTTTAAAACAATATATGAAAAAGAAAATAGAGGAGCTGTTTGCTAAATAAAGGTGGTGTAAAAATGCATACAATAATACAGTGCTTTAAAAAATGTGATAAATATGATAACAATTTAACTTCACAATAATACAGCTTGTAACACAGTGGTGTGAATATGATCATCTGTGTTTATCTTCAAGTAAATCTAGCACTTAATAACTCATGTGTAACTATAACTAACTTGTAGCCTAACACTGCTTTTGTTGTTTTTAATGCAACTTGTAATAATAACGTTGGGAAAAGTACTCATGAAAGATTTACCACTATTACTATCCTTGAGCTGGAAAACCAGCTCTCATCTGATTTGATTGTCTGAATGTTGATTTCCTTGTAGAAGTTTGGGGGTAACCAGTCGAAGCCGGAATTCACTGTGGATCTCAGAGGGGGGTCAGTTGATTGGGCCTCGAAGGATAAGTCCAGCAAGAAGCACGTCATTGAGCTGAAGACCCGTCAGGGGACAGAGCTGCTGATCCAATCAGAGATCGACAGCGTCATCAACGACTGGTACCGAGTCCTGACAGACACCATCAGTACACATGTGAGTGGACCGCTCATCTCAGTTCTCAACATAGTAGTTACGGTACCACACCTCTGTAAAGTACAAGTCAGGTTTGTCAACATCCACAACGAGAGGCTTCTGAAATGTATGCATTTATCTGTAATCTGTTCAGTACCACTCCCTTTCACGGCAGAGGTGATCCAGGCTGATTTGAATAACTTGTGGTGTTTGTGTGTGTGGACAGGCATGGGAGTCAGATGAAGCCTTAGAGGAGGACATGCCTGAGTCCCCCGGTGCAGAAAAACAAGACAAGGAGAAAGACCACAGAGACTCCAAGAAAAACAGAGGTTCCTTGACTAAATACACTATGTGTGTGTGTGTGTGTGTGTGTCGCGCTCACGCGTCAGTGTTAGTTTTGTCAACAAAAAGTGACTGAAATATTCATAATTTTTCAATGGCAAAATAGACCCGGAAAGAACTGTAACCAAACAAAAATGTATTTTCATTTCAGTTGACTAAAACGAGATGAGACAGAATTGTGACTACTAAATGGACTGGACAATAGTTTTTAGAGAGATTGTGCAGGCAACTCTCTTGCTTCCCTGTAGCTAACCAGTCACTTACCAGCCTTCTAGTTAGCTACCCTGTGCCTGGTTAAGAAACACAAGCTGCTTAACAAAATTAAAAACAATAGCAGCATTGAGTTTAATGGTAAAACAACAGTCTAGCTATGTTTTTCTCTCCCTTGAGTAGGCTCTGGAAATGTAGGCCGTCTTTGAATTTGTAGTCTCACTCAACCCTCTCACTTTGCCCACTTAATTTCCCATTTCCCCCTCTTTTCCTCAGAGAAAATGGCTTGATTATAGCCCTTAGGCTATTGTTGCAAAGACATGACCCATGGCGCAACGGTTTTTTCTTTCTATCATGCACTGGCGGATTTTACATTCATAAAGCATATCCCAGGCCGTTCTAAAACTAGGCTACTTGCGGACCTGACCGTTAACCATTGTTTAGGCTACACCTTGTTCAATCATATTACCTCATTAGCTACCAAGCACTAACAACCTGGGGCACGTTCAGCAGGTTGCAACGTTTTGGAATGCTCAGAAAGAAATAGGCTATGTAGAGCAAACATGTCTCTCTGATATGTTGAATAAGGAATAATGTTGGCTCTGTTCATGGAATTTCTATCTGCAGCATTCAAGAATGTTTTTTAACTGAATGTGGTCATGGTAACATTACCAGTAGCCTATATGCAAACATTTGGTGGCACAGAAAGAAAGGAAAAGAGATAGCTAAAAATATATTGACTAAATTCCTCTTGCCACTACGCTACATCTGGGTAAATAACTTTATTTTGAGTTCATGTGAACCTAGTGAATCAGACTTGAGCAGTTGGACCAGGACTCGAGCACTGGGACGCGGACTTCAGACATTGGGACTCGTGACTCGATTCCTGACTTGAGCATTGGTGATTCTGACTTGGACTCAAGCACAGGGGACTCAAGGTTTAGTGACTCAACTACATCACTGGGCGAAACAGTCATTAGCCCCTGTTCTACTTTTGGACATCAATGTGGCTGCAGCATCTGTGGAATGTTGATAACAATGACTTGACCAAGTGATGGAGGTGCAACCCATATTACTTTGCCAATAGTTTGCGGCACCATCTAGTCTCTCTCTCTCTGATTGTGTGTGTCTGTTTGTTTTGTATGTAATGTGTAATATGTATGTAGGCTGAATTAGGAATTTGCATGGATAATATTATTCTTATATACAGTACCAGTCAAAGTTAGGATACACCTACTCATTCCAGGGTTTTTCTTTATCAAAACTATGAAATAACACATCTGGAATCATGTAGTAACCAAACAGTGTTGAACAAATCAAAAGATATGTTTGAGATTCTTCAAAGTAGCCAGCCTTTGCCTTGATTACAGCTTTGCACACATTCTCTCAACCAGCTTCATGAGGTAGTCACATGGAATGCATTTCAATTAACAAGTGTGCCTTGTTGAATGTTAATTTGTGTCATTTCTTTCCTTAATGTGTTTGAACCAATCAGTTGCGTTGTGACAAGGTAGTTGTGGTATACAGAAGATAGCCCTATTTGGTAAAAGACCAAGTCCATATTATGGCAAGAACAGCTCAAATAAGCAAAGAGAAACGACAATCCATAATTTCTTCAAGACATGAAGATCAGTCAATATGGAACATTTCAAGAACTTTTAAAGTTTTTTTAAAGTGCAGTGGCAAAAACCATCCAGCGCTATGATGAAACTGGCTCTTATGAGGACCGCCACAGGAAAGGAAGACCCAAAGTTACCTCTGCTGCAGAGGATGAGTTCATTAGAGTTTCCCAGCCTCAGAAATTGCAGCCCAAATAAATTCTTCAGAATTCAAGTAACAGACACATCTCAACATCAACTGTTCAGAGGAGACTGTGTGAATTAGGCCTTCATGGTCAAATATCTGCAAAGAAACCACTACTAAAGGACACCAATAAGAAGAGGAGACTAGGACGTTAGAGCAATAGACATTAGACTGGTAATCTGTCCTTCCGTCTGATGAGTCCAAATTTGAGATTTTTGGTTCCAACCGCCATGTCTTTGTGAGACGCAGAGTAGGTGAACGGATTATCTCTGCATGTGAGGTTCCCACCATGAAGCATGGAGGAGGTGTGATGGTGTGGGGGTGCTTTGCTGGTGACATTGTCAGTGATTTATTTAGAATTCAAGGTACACTTAACCAGCACGGCTGCAGCGATACGCCATCCCATCTGGTTTGGGCTTAGTGACCCAACACACCTCCAGGCTGTGTAATTTGACCAAGAAGAAGAGTGATGGACTGCTGCATCTGATAACCTGGCCTCCACAATCACCCGACCTCAACCCAGTTGAGATGGTTTGGGATGAGTTGGACCGCAGAGTGAAGGAAAAGCAGCCAACAAGTGCTCAGCATATGTGGGAACTCCTTCAAGACTGTTGGAAAAGCATTCCAGGTCAAGCTGGCTGAGAGAATGCCATGAGTGTGCAAAACTGTCATCAAGGCAAAGGGTGGCTACTCTTAGAATCTAAAATATATTTTGATATAACACTTTTTTGTTTACTACATGATTCCATATGTGTTATCTCAGAGTTTTGAAGTCTTCACCATAATTCCACAATGTAGAAAATTGTCAAATAAAGAAAATCCCTTGAATGAGCAGGTGTCCAAACTTTTGACTGATACTGTTATGTTTTACATGTTTCTGCTTTTGGGAAGAGAATAGAAACATATGTTGGTAGGACCAGGCTATGTATGTTTGTGCACATGGAAGTCAGTGATTTATGTTTACTATAGGTTAATGAGGCAATACAAATGTGATGTGACTGAAATGTGACTAAAATGAAAGGACATTTAGTTGACTGAAATGGCCCACTGTTTTTAGAATTTTTAATATATCTAGACTAAATCATTATTGCAATGACAACAAAAATGTGACTACAACATAATGATATTTGAGTCAAAATGACAGACTAGACTAAATCTGAATTAACACTGGCGCGCTTGCGTGTGTGCAGGTGCGTGTGAGTATGTTTGCGTGTCAGTGATCTAAAAAGGTTTTGTCACCAAATGCCCTCTTAATACCTGTTTAGTCATTTCCCTCCGTATGTTTTCAGCGATGAAGACATCTGTGAGTATGGACTCCTCGGACCAGAAGAAGACCAGAGTAAAGCTGAAGAAGTTCCTAACCCGCCGACCCACCTACCAGGCCGTCAGAGACAAGGGCTACATTAAAGGTATGGCTGGCCTCACTGCAAGCCAGTTCCTATAAATGTGACATTTGACATGCCTGTCTCTCTCTTTATTTGTTATTTAAAATATACTTCTCTTGCTTTGTGTTGCGCCACAGACCAGGTGTTTGGCTGCAGCCTGAGCAGCCTGTGTCAGAGGGAGAACACTTCGGTGCCCACTTTCGTCACCATGTGCATCGACCACGTGGAAAACACAGGTATGACCTCTCTGCCTTTTTAAAATGAGCCATTTTGTTTCCATTATGTGCCCTGAATCAGTTATAATGCTGTCTCTGTATCTTTCTCTTTCCCCCTCCTCTATGTCTCTGATCCTGTCCTCTCTTTTGCAGGTCTGAGTATAGATGGGATATACAGAGTGAGTGGAAACCTAGCTGTGATACAGAAGCTGCGCTTTGCTGTCAATCACGGTATGGCAAAAATAGTTTTTGTTTGCTTTTGGAACCAGTGGAATTGTCCATGGAACCAATGGAATAGTACTAAAAGAGAGAACCTTATTTGTGTGTGTTCCAGATGAGAAGGTAGAGCTGGATGACAGTAAATGGGAAGACATCCACGTCACTACAGGAGCCCTGAAGATGTTATTCAGAGAGCTGCCTGAGCCCGTTTTCACCTACGACTCTTTCAACGACTTTATCAACGCCATCAGTGAGTAGTAACACACTTGACTACACTGTTAGACTTCACTGTGTTGTATTACAAACACTGTACTGTACAACACATATACCATAGAGATCCTATTAAATTACGAATTCCTATTCTAATTGCTAATTCAATGACGTATACATTATATGCCTGTCTACTGAGCTACTATTTATAAAGGTAAAATCAAGGTTAGATGATTTGCTTAAAGACAATGCTTATTAAGACATAATTGACTTCATATGCTGTACCACTTGGTTTGGTGATTCCAAATGTGTGCTGTTTTAAATGTATCCACAAGATGGCAGCCTTCTCATTTGAATTCACAAAAATGTATTAGAATTAAGGATTAGGGTTGCAAAGCTCCGGTCATTTACCAAAATTACCCGGAATCTTCTATCATTTTGGTAATTAACAGGTAATTTATGGCAATCTATGGTAACTTTGTTCGTTTCATTTATTCATATACAGTATAATATTCTTTTTTTTTTATATGTTTGTATATATTGTCCATGAGTTTCTATTGGATAAACAATATGGTTCAAGAGAAAATAGTCTAATTAATGAAAAAAGCATATAATTAATAATGGAATTATTTTCAATTACCTCTTCAAACTATTGACTTTTTCTTTTACAACTGCCACTAGTTTGGCTCCGAAACATTTAAAACAAAAACATATTGACATTAAATAAATAAACACTATTTCATGCTGAAACTCTAATATTAAGCACCGAAGGTATTCACTAAATTGATGGTTTATATTTAGGATACGTTTTTACAGCTTTGTCATTATATTTTTTATTTGAAAATAATATTGTTTGATTATTTTATATATTTTACATGTGATAAGGACACAAAGTGGGCCAGGGATAATTACAGACACTTGTGATAATCTGAAGTACCCAAAAGGGCCACTAGATGTCTTGTGATACATTACATAAAATCCTTGAAAGTTACTGAAATTCTAATAGTTTACTGGTAAACTTAGAAAGTTTCCAGTAATATACCCTTAATTTGCAACCCAAATCAGGATCATGTAAATGCTGTGTTTCTACATATGCAATGAAACTAATGGTTTTACATTTTTCCCTCTGTTCCAGAATGCTCAGACTACAAGCAGCGGGTGAATATGATAAAAGACTTAATCAAGCATTTGCCAAAACCGAATCACGACACAATGCAATGCCTCTTCAAGCATCTCAGAAGGTAAGCAAAAAGCATCCTACATTTCTGATAAGCTAAAGTCAATACTCGCTGATAGATGACAAGACCCAGCTCATATTTCATTGTGCTAGTCTGTTTAAGAGTAGCCTGGGAAGCCGCTAGCGGGCTTTATGGATCTCCACTATTGTCTGGGCTTGATGTGCACAGTCGGTAATACACTCATGTCCCCCTGTGACTGGTTCGTACATAAAGCATTTTCCATTCAGGCTGCAAAGGCTTTGAATTCCTCCTAAGAAGGAGGCAAGAAGGAGGGAGAAAGAAAACAGGGAAAATATTCATCGTTTTTTAAAATAGTTTTTTTGCCCATCCGCCTCTTTTCGGAGAGAATACACACAGCGGAGAAGCCTTACCACTCCTTCCAGGGTGCAAATATTGTTGACTTATAATGTGTTTTTTTACCATATGAAATTGCTTCTTCCAATGATTGATAAACATGTACCTGTTAAGAAACTGACTGTTAGATATGTTAAGGCTCCATGGATTGATGAGGAATTTAATGTACACACATTTTACATACATGGCATTTTATTTTATTTATTTTTACACTTGTTACATATCAATAATCAAGCAATTTGATATTTTTTCATACACATTACATCTAGATACAGTTGGAGTCGGCTAATTGACATCATTCGAGTCAATTGGAGGTGTACCTGTGGATGTATTTCAAGGCCTACCTTCAAACTCAGTGCCTCTTTGCTTGACATCATGGGAAAATTTAAATAAATCAGCCAAGACCTCAGAAAATAAATTGTAGATCTCCACAAATCTGGTTCATCCTTGGGAACAATTTCCAAAAGCCTGAAGGTACCACTATCATCTGTACAAACAGTACTCAAGTATAAACCCCATGGGACCACGCAGCCATCATACTGCTCAGGAAAGAGACGCATTCTGTCTCCAAGAGATGAACGTACTTTGGTGCAAAAAGTGCAAATCAATCCCAGAGCAACAGCAAAGGACCTTGTGAAGATGCTGGAGGAAACAGGTACAAAAGTATTTATATCCACAGTAAAAAGAGTCCCTATAATATCGAAATGCCGCTCAGCAAGGAAGAAGCCACTACTCCAAAACCGCCATAAAAAGCCAGACTACGGTTTGTAACTGCACATGGGGACAAAGATTGTACTTTTTGGAGAAGTGTCCTCTGGTCTGATATAACAAGAATAGAACTATTTGGCAATAATGACCATTATGTTTGGAGGAAAGAGGGACGCTTGCAAGCCGAAGAACACCTTCCCAACCGTGAAGCACGGCAGTGGCAGCATCATGTTGTGGTGGTGCTTTGCTGCAGGAGGGACTGGTACACTTAAAAAAATAGATGGCATTGTGAGGGAGGAAAATGATGTGGATATATCTCAAGACATCAGTCAGGAAAGTTAAAGCTTGGTTGCAAATGGGACAATGACCCCAAGCATACTTCCAAGTTGTGGCAAAATGGCCTATGGACAACAAAGTCAAGGTATTGGAGTGGCCATCGCAAAGCCATGACCTCAATCCTATTGAAAGGATTGTGGGCAGAACTGAAAAAGCGTATGCGAGCAAAGAGGCCTACAAACCTGACTCAGTTACACCAGCTCTGTCAGGAGGAATGGGCCAAAATTCACCCAACTTATTGTGGGAAGGTTGTGGAAGGCTACCTGAAACGTTTGACCCAAGTTAAACAATTTAAAGGCAATGCTACCAAATACTAATTGAGTGTATGTGAACTTCTGACCCACTGGAAATGTGATGAAATAAATAAAAGCTGAAATAAATAATTCTCTCTACTATTAATCTGACATTTCACATCCTTAAAATGAAGTGGTGATCCTAACTGACCTAAGACAGGGAATTTTTACTAGGATTAAATGTCAGGAATTGTGAAAAACTGAGTTTAAATGTATTTGGCTAGGGTGTATGTGACCTTCCGACTTCAACTATAGAACATGAGCTTTTAAACCCACCCCTCAGCTACTCTCAGGGGCAATACCAAAATAAGTGATCTAGTGATTCTGTCTATTTGTAACTAAATCTGCAGAGCTGAGATGGTTATATGCCCCATATACATAGCATTCTATTTGTGCCAAGAATTTTGTACAATAATTTTAGGGAATCAAAAGTTGTTTGCGTATCCGTTCATGAACCATGTGCCACGGAATCGGCACATCAAAAATCTCTTCCCAACTATCTTGCAACCTGTATGGTGCCAGGGGCAATATTTTGATCCTCAAGTAAAACTGATATACAGTGGGGAGAGGTCTGTAATTCTTTATCATATGTACACTTCAACTGTGAGAGACGGAATCTAAAACAAAAATCCAGAAAATCACATTGTATGATTTTTGGGTAATTCATTTGCATTTTATTGCATGACATAAGTATTTGATTACATACCAACCAGTAAGAATTCCGGCTCTCACAGACCTGTTAGTTTTTCTTTAAGACGCCCTCCTGTTCTCCACTCATTACCTGTATTAACTGCACCTGTTTGAACTTGTTATCTGTATAAAAGACACCTGTCCACACACTCAATCAAACAGACAACAACCTCTACACAATGGCCAAGACCAGAGAGCTGTGTAAGGACATCGGGAATAAAAGTTTAGACCTGCACAAGGCTGGGATGGGCTACAGGACCATAGGCAAGCAGCTTGGTGAGAAGGCAACAACTGTTGACGCAATTATTAGAAAATGGAAAAAGTTCAAGATGACGGTCTCACCTCGTGGGGCATCAATGATCATGAGGAAGGTGAGGGATCAACCCAGAACTACACGGCAGGACCTGGTCAATGACCTCAAGAGAGCTGGGACCACAGTCTCAAAGAAAACCATTAGTAACACACTACGCTGTCATGGATTAAAATCCTGCAGCGCACGCAAGGTCCCCCTGCTCAAGCCAGCGCATGTCCAGGCCCGTCTGAAGTTTGCCAATGACCATCTGGATGATCCAGAGGAGGAATGGTAGAAAGTCATGTGGTCTGATGAGACAAAAATAGAGCTTTTTGGTCTAAACTCCACTCGCCGTGTTTGAAGGAAGAAGAAGGATGAGTGCAACCCCAAGAACACCAACCCAACCGTGAAGCATGGAGGTGGAAAGATCATTCTTTGGGGATGCTTTTCTGTAAAGGGGACAGGATGACTGCACTGTATTGAGGGGAAGATGGATGGGGCCATGTATAGCGAGATCTTGCCCAACAGCATTGAAGATGGGTCGTGGCTGGGTCTTCCAGCATGACAACGACCCGAAACACATAGCCAGGGCAACTAAGGAGTGGCTCCGAAAGAAGCATCTCAAGGTCCTGGAGTGTCCTAGCCAGTCTCCAGACCTGAACCCAATAGAAAATCTCTGGAGGGAGCTGAAGTCCGTATTGCCCAGCGACAGCCCCAAAAACTGAAGGATCTGGAGAAGGTATGTATGGAGGAGTGGGCCAAAATCACTGCTGCAGTGTGTGCAAACTTGGTCAGGAACTACAGGAAACATATGATCTCTGTAATTGCAAACAAATGTTTCTGTACCAAATATTAAGTTCTGCTTTTCTGATGTATCAAATACTTATGTCATGCAATAAAATGCAAATTAACTACTTAAAAATCATACAATGTGATTTTCTGGATTTTTGTTTTAGATTCCGTCTCTCACAGTTGAAGTGTACCTATGATAAAAATGACAGACCTCTACATGCTTTCTGAATAGGAGAACCTGCAAATTCGGCAGTGTATCAAATACTTGTTCTCCCTACTGTATATATTATTTTTTTATGACAATTTCTTGTCTTTAATAAGTCTTGCATTTTGGACTTGCATACTTTTTTCATGAAACACAATTTTTCACCGCCATGTTAGAGTGGCTAATGCGTGTCGTACTGGCTGTTCACATCAAGCCCAGACAAAAGTGGAGATCAGGCTAGTTTAAGAGGATTTTTACCTATTTACAGTGGGGCAAAAAAGTATTTAGTCAGCCACCAATTGTGCAAGTTCTCCCACTTAAAAAGATGGGAGGCCTGTAATTTTCATCGTACACTTCAACTATGACAGACAAAATGAGAAATAAAAATCCTCAAAATCACATTGTAGGATTTTTAATGTATTTATTTGCACATTATGGTGGAAAATAAGTATTTGGTCAATTACAAAAGTTTATCTCAATACTTTGTTATATACCCTTTGTTGGCAATGACAGAAGTCAAACGTTTTCTGTAAGTCTTCACAAGGTTTTCACACACTGTTGCTGGTATTTTGGCCCATTCCTCCATGCAGATCTCCTCTAGAGCAGTGATGTTTTGGGGCTATTGCTGGGCAACACGGACTTTCAACTCCCTCCAAAGATGTTCTATGGGGTTGAGATCTGGAGACTGGCTAGGCCACTCCAGGACCTTGAAATGCTTCTTACGAAGCCACTCCTTCGTTGCCCGGGCGGTGTGTTTGGGATCATTGTCATGCTGAAAGACCCAGCCACGTTTCATCTTCAATGCCCTTGCTGATGGAAGGAGGTTTTCACTCAAAATCTCACGATACATGGCCCCATTCATTCTTTACTTTACACGGATCAGTCGTCCTGGTCCCTTTGCAGAAAAACAGCCCCAAAGCATGATGTTTCCACCCCCATGCTTCACAGTAGGTATGGTGTTCTTTGGATGCAACTCAGCATTTTTTGTCCTCCAAACACGACGAGTTTAGTTTTTACCAAAAAGTTATATTTTGGTTTCATCTGACCATATGACATTGTCCCAATCTTCTTCTGGGTCATCCAAATGCTCTCTAGCAAACTTCAGACTGGCCTGGACATGTACTGGCTTAAGCAGGGGGACACGTCTGGCACTGCAGGATTTGAGTCCCTGGTGGCATAGTGTGTTACTGTAGGTAGGCTTTGTTACTTTGGTCCCAGCTCTCTGCAGGTCATTCACTAGGTCCTCCCCCCGTGTGGTTCTGGGATTTTTGCTCACCATTCTTGTGATCATTTTGACCCCACGGGGTGAGATCTTGCGTGGAGCCCCAGATCAAGGGGGATTATCAGTGGTCTTGTATGTCTTCCATTTCCTAATAATTGCTCCCACAGTTGATTTCTTCAAACCAAGCTGCTTACCTATTGCAGATTCAGTCTTCCCAGCCTGGTGTAGGTCTACCATTTTGTTTCTGGTGTTCTTTGACAGCTCATTGGTCTTGGCCATAGTGGAGTTTGGAGTGTGACTGTTTGAGGTTGTGGACAGGTGTATTTTATACTGATAACAAGTTCAAACAGGTGCCATTAATACAGGTAACGAGTGGAGGACAGAGGAGCTCTTAAAGAAGTTACAGGTCTGTGAGTTATTTTCCACCATAATTTGCAAATAAATTCATTAAAAATCCTACAATGTGATTTTCTGGATTTTGTCTGTCATAGTTTAAATGTACCTATGATGAAAATTACAGGCCTCTCTCATCTTTTTAAGTGGGAGAACTTGCACAATTGGTAGCTGACTTTTTTTGCCCCACTGTACCTATGAAGAAAATGTAAGAAGTTGCATATGCTCCCATGGATTTAATAGTTAAAAGCACAAACGTTTGAGCATACAGTGCCTTCTTCTGGGTAAAATAATATATTATGTTTATTTACCACATATTGTCCCTTTTGCTTGGGACTCTATATTGTTTGTCTGCTCTTTTTCTGTCAATAACCTACAGTAGCCTGTCAGTCCTCACTACTATCTTAGTTTGTTGACTTATTCTCAGATTGATATGTCTGAGGTACACTGGACCAGGGGACCTATAAGTAGGGTTCGGGGTAGATTCTCAGCCCATTGGAGCTCGGGGCTATATCATACAGTATGTTCAGAATGACATTTGCCTACACACTATTTGCATTTATATGGCCCTGTGTTTGCCATAATGCAATACCTTTAGATCTGGTGTTTGTTCTAGGGGATGTATTGTGTAAAATTTTGTCTATATGGAAATGTATCCCAAATGACACCCTATTCCCTACATAGTGCTCTACTTTTCACCAGGGCTCTGGTCAAAAGTTGTGCACTATATGGGGAATAGGGTGCCGTTTGGGATGCTGCCTATGTATATGAGACAAGGGGATTTAATTGGGTTTTCCAATGAATAATGTTATTGTGTGGCGCAGCGTTTCTGTATGCAAGAATTTTGATTTCCATTTAAAAGCAGCGATATTACCTGCCGTTGTTTAATATTGCATCTTATGTTTTTCGAATACTAGCAGTAGCTTACTTAATAAATGTTATATACATTTTGTCTCCAGCGTATACCTGATCCCTTTGTTGACCAACCAACATCTGTAATGTGTTTTCTAAATGATATGCCTATTTCACCAAAACGGACTGACCATAGGGCAGTTCGCGAAAATGCCAGATGGTTCTGGTCCACTTTAGCCCAGTGGGCCTGTCTAAATTGGGGGTTTTGCGCAATAATGATCATTATTTGGCTAACAATGGGGGCCTCAAGGAAAAAATGTGCCTTTGTGTTGGAAATGCCTGGCAGATTTCTGCTCCCAGTCTGTCCCTGTATCCCACTCTTTCCCCCTCTCGCCTTCCTGTCTCTCTCCAGGGTGATTGATCATGGGGAGGCCAACCGTATGACGACCCAGAGCGTAGCGATCGTTTTCGGCCCCACCCTGCTCAGACCGGAGACGGAGACTGGAAACATCGCTGTTCACATGGTCTATCAGAACCAGATTGTTGAGCTCATCTTACTGGAGTATGAGAACATATTCGGCAGGTAGAAAATAAACACCTAAGAACGACACCTGAGGTAAACTCCTGTGGAAGTGGAATGGTCTGATGACTGGTCGGACTCACCCAATACCGCTTATTTTTGTGACTGAAACATTGCTGCTGTGGACCCAGCAATTTAAAGAAAGAAAAACAAAAATGTAATTATTGTTCATTTGATATTAAGATTAATAAAGGAAACTAGTGAATGACTTTGCACTTAACATTTTGAGAGAGATGAGTATGATGTAAATAAATACAGATGTCATTCACTTTGGTTGCCATTCCTGCTGTGAGTAGCAGGACGGTGCAGTTGCTTCAGGGGAGAGTGTTGGTTGGTTTGTTGGTTGGTGAGCTGGCTGGATCTAGGACCTGGCATGGCATTGACGATGGACGGAGTGCAGTGTGAATGGCGTGGATGGATCTCCCTCCGTGTGTGACGTGATCCAGTGGATTTGAGTATACAGGGTATAACTGTGTTCTACACTGGATTCCTATGGCCAGTAATTAAGTACATACTACATACAACAAGAGCTTGGTGAATAAGACGTTCATTGTTTTGGACTGGAGTGAAACAGAAGAAGAGGATTGTGGGATACATTGATGTGGCGTTAAAGAAACCGCTGGAGTGACTTCCGGCTTTCTCTGATGACATCACAACACAGGAAGCACAACTCAATCCAGATCATTCAAACAACTAACTACCCACTGAATAACTGGCTGGCTGGGTGGTCTGATCTCCCTCTGTCAAGTCAATGGAAGCCCATATCCTACTACCATGTGGTAGAATATAGACCATGCTTGGTCGTCTGTATAAAGACTACTCTCATTGCTTTGTGTTGGAATAATAATAAGATGAACCTATGAACTGGATATTCTCAGTGTTGTGGAACATTGACTGTGGACTTGACCTCTGAATTTTGTGAAGTACAATGTAAAGCCTCAGTGGTGTGGATACAGAATCAGTATTAAATATGGGGGCGCTCTGACGGGACCCCAAAATTATGTATGGGGTCTCTCGGAGGGGACCCCTGGATCAACTGGATTGGACATAGTCATGTGTATTAGCTATATTTCCCCGACTTTATAATGAAAACATTCACCACAATCAGATCTGGGAACTGCATTTTAGCACTCCTTTCCCTTTATAATGCACTACTTTTGACCAGAGTCTTTGACCAGTCAAAAGTAAGACAATTTACAGGGAATAGGGTGCAATTTTGGACTCGAACAGGTCACCCTCCCTATCCTACCTCCCTTGCTAGAATTGGAGCCCCGCCCCTTCTTCCAGATCTACCCTTTGACCCTAGTGCAATCATCAATAGTGGTTAGTCAGTATGTCACATGACTGGTTTTGGGAAGCATCAAAACAAACCTGTGTTTGGGGGATAATACAGTAAATGAACTTGCTATATCTGAAGACTGGTTGCTCCTAAATGGCTTCCTATTCCCTATGCATAGGCCCTGGTAAAACATTTGTGCACTATATAGGGAATAGGGTGCCTGCCATTTGGGATGCACATAAGATCTTCCCTAATGTGTACAGATAAAGAACAGATGTGTGTTATTGTCTAGTCTAACGTGCTTGGTATGGTAGGCCTCTGCTAGTGAAAGGCCTTCATTATAAGTGTAAAGGTGTTGGCTTTTCAGTGAAAGGAGATGTCCTCTTTTCCCCACCTTCCTCCCTTTCCTGCTCTCATCCTTTCTTCCCTCGTGTTCTGGAGTTACTGGGAAAAGAGATGGAGAAGCCAGGGAATAGCAGTCAGTCTTAACATGACTATTTCAGATGAATACTGATTATGTCCCAAATAACACCCTATTCCCTATTTAGGGTGCCATTTGGGATGTAGGTTCAAGCCTCTGTTCCAACTTCATAATCACTCTCCTTACCTAAGCTAATCTCAACGGGACTGGGACCGGAGAGAAAATGGTACTGGAAAATAGTATTACATTTAAGTTTATGGTGATGGAAGGTACAATGCAAAAAAGCCTCTGTGCAGCCTACATGAAAAAACATATTTCCTTATTGAAGTATGTATGTTTTGATGGTGAGTGGTTGGTTCAACGAGTGAAATATCACTGGTTTTGTAAATTGTTGACAAAATACATAGATTGTTACAAAAGAGGAAATGGTTTTGAAAGTGTATCTTGATTTTGACGCATGGTCAACTGCACATTTTGAATGTACTTTTCAGACTAACTGCTGTTTGTGACATGTCTAATAAAAAACTACAACTAAATGGAATGGACTTAAACTTTTTCACTTTCAGTTGACACAAAAGGTAGCCCTTTCCACACAGACCCTGTCATCCCATATACGGGTTGAAAATGGAAGAGATTGTCATTGTTAAGCGCCTAAATTGGAATAAAGTGGCTGTACATTAAAATGCTATAAATGACGTCAGAACTCAGGTTCTCCACCTCACAGCACTGTATGGGTTTTGACAGCTGAACTTGCACACTGAGCGCTACAAGATGATGCGCCCATTCCTCCCGCTAATTGGGCAACTTTTGCACATTTGTTATTGTCTGAGTGAGGGAAATGCTGTAAATCGAGTCTGTTCTGAAGGATGAGACATTAAGGATTATAATAAATACCACTTTGACGTCATACAAGCAAACCACACACCCGGGAGTCCAAATGTGCACTTCACAGTTCCATATTTGAAACTCCTCATTTACAGTATCAACGTTTATGATCACTGTTTCATCCACAGTTACAAGGATGACACGTGTTATACCCTGGGGCAGGGTTGTCCTGAACAAAGTACGCTCATGACTACATTCTATGCACACCAAATTACAATATCTGAAGTATTTTATAATTTAGCTAGGCATGTTGGCAATAGAATAAGCTTTCAATTGATGCCCACATGACCCAGATTGCGATTTAAAATAGAGCCTGGACTCGAACCCAGAATCTCTAGTGGCACAGCTAGCACTGCCATGCAGTGCCTTAGACCACTGCGTCACTCGGGAGGCTTAAAGTTGAATTTGTTTTGATTGTATAAATAACTAATTGTGTGGTGGTGGAAACGCAGGTGTAATCTGTGAAGTCGAACACTGGAGGAGAGGGGTGGGTGTGTAGAGGCAGAATGTCCTCCACCTGAACCCAACACCGCTCCTCTGGGCCGTACTCCTCCCAGTCCACCAGGTACTGGAGCCGACCCCCACGACGTCGGGAGCCCAGTAGTGATCTGACGGCATAGGAGGGAGCTCCCTTGGTGTCCGGGGGGGGGGGTGGAAGGGTGTCGTGGGGGACAGCAGCAGCCAGGGGACCAGAGAAGAGAGAAGAGAGAAGGGAGACATGAAAAGAATGTGGGATACGTTAGTCACTGGGAAGCTGTAACCTATACGTCACCTCGTTGACCCTCTGGAGAACGAATGACCCCACAAACAGGGGGCTCAGCTTCTTGCAGGCCAGGCGGAGTGGGAGGTTCCTGGTAGAGAGCCAGACGCGATCCCCAGGATGGATCATGGGAGTCTCACTGCAGTGGTGGTCTTGCTCCACACTTTTGCGCGCCTGAACCACTCATCAACCGCAGGAGCTTCGGTCTGGCCCAGGGTCCACCGAGCCAGAGCTGGCTGAAAACCCAAAACACACTGAAGGGGAGTCAGCTCGGCGACAGTTTCTTGAAAGGTCCTCTGCAGGGGACAGTTTCTTAGAGTAATACGCACACAGATACAATTTCTGTGGATTACCTTGTCGTTGAGACAGAACTGCCCCAACGCCCACCTCTGAAGGGTCCACCACCATATATTGTGGCATCTGGGTGTTTGAGCAATGGCCTGAGATGAAACTTCCCTTCGGTAGACTGAAGGCCTCGTCAGCTGCTGGACTCCACACCAACCTATGGGGACCACCCTTGAGCAGAGAGGTGAGGCGATGGAGCTGAAGTTCCTGATGAAATGGCGGTAGAAGTTGGCAAACACAAAAGAACATTGTAACCCATTTATGGTGGTTGAGACTGGCCATGACCTGACTGCATCTACCTCCTTGGCATCCATCTGCACTCCTTGGTCACTGATTTGGTAGCCAAGGAGCCTCCTGATGGAACTGGCACTTCTCAGCCTTGACAAACAGTTGGTTAGCCTGTAAGCGTTCCAGGCCTACTCGGATGTGAGCAATGTGATCCTCTCAAGGTAGCCGAGTAGCATGTCCCGGAACACCTCATTGACGAATGCCTGGAACACTGACGGAGCATTGGCTAAGCGGTCTTCCATTCATCCCCCTCCCGGATGCAGATGAGATTGTATGCACTCCAGAGGTCCAACTTGGTAAAATAAACTGGCCTTGGGGAGCTGTTTGATGGCTGCCGGCACCAACTGGAGAGGGTAACGGTACTTGGTGGTGATTTCATTGAGTCCTCTGTAATCAATACATGGGCGTAACCCTCCATTCTTCTTGGCCACGGAGATGCAACCTTGTTGGAGCGCCTCATGGATGTACTCCGCCATGGCCTGGGTTTCAGCCACCGTCAGAGGGTAGATGTGACCCGATTCCGGAATGTTGCGCGTCACTTCTTCACAGGGGAGCCTTAATATAATATGAACTTTCATGTGCCTTAACCTGTTGCGACGAGCCATCCCGGATCCGGGATCGTGAATACAGCCTCAAGCTCATTACCATAACGCAACGTTAACTATTCATGAAAACCGCAAATGAAATGAAATCAATATGCTAGCTCTCAAGCTTAGATTTTTGTTAACAACACTGTCATCTCAGATTTTCAAAATATGCTTCTCAACCATTGCAAAACAAGCATTTGTGTAACACTATTGATAGCTAGCGTAGCATTTAGCGTTAGCATTCAGCAGGCAACATTTTCACAAAAACCAGAAAAACATTCAAATAAAATCATTTACCTTTGAAGAACAGATGTTTTCAATGAGGAGACTCTCAGTTAGATAGCAAATGTTCAGTTTTTACAAAAGATTATTAGTTTAGGACAAATCGCTCCGTTTTCTGCGTCACGTTTAGCTACGAAAGAAACCTGTATCCAGGATTGTGTAAATCTATCCGCAAGCTCATTAGCATAACGCAACGTTAACTATTCATGAAAATCGCAAATGAAATTAAATAAATCTATTTGCTCTTAAGCTTAGCCTTTTGTTAACAACACTGTCATCTCAGATTTTCAAAAATATGCTTCTCAACCATTGCAAAACAAGCATTTGTGTAACACTATTGATAGCCTAGCATAGTATTATGCCTGACATTCAGCAAGCAATATTTTCACAAAAACCAGAAAAACATTCAAATAAAATAATTTACCTTTGAAGAACTTTGAAGAACTTCAGATGTTTTCAATGAGGAGACTCTCAGTTAGATTGCAAATGTTCAGTTTTTACAAAAAGCTCAGTTTTCTCCATCACGTTTGGGTAAGAAAAAAAATTAAAATTAAGTCATTAAAACGCGAACTTTTTCCAAATTAACTCCATAATATCGCCAGAAACATGGCACCGATGTTTAGAATCAATCCTCAAAGTGTTTTTCACATATCTATCGACGATAAATCCATCGTGGCAGTTGACTTCCTCTTCTGAAGAAATGGAACACACATGGACCTAGAGATTACGCAACAATTTCGACACAGGACACCGGGCGGACCCCTGGCAAATGTAGTCTCTTATGGTCAATCTTCCAATGATATGCCTACAAATACGTCACAATGCTGCAGACATCTTGGACGAACGGCAGAGAGCATAAGCTCGTTCACGGCACATTCACAGCCATATAAGGAGACGATAGAAAAACAGAGGTTCAAAAATTCTGCTCATTTCCTGTTTGACTTTCCTCTTGGTTTTGCTTGTAGCATGAGTTCCGTGGCACTCACAGATAATGTCTTTGCAGTTTTGAAAACGTCAGAGTGTTGTCTTTCCAAAGCTGCCAATTATATGCATAGTCGAGCATATTTTCGTAACAAAATATTGCTCTTAAAACGGGCACATTTTTTATCCAATAATGACATATATCCATAGGTTGAAGAGGTTAATATCAAACCTTTATGTAATCTGTAAATACAAATTAAATTGTTAAATTGTGAGCCTAGTTGGTTTAGTCACGGAGAAAGACAGCAACCTTCCCGCTAGCCATGATTGGCTGAGATAATAACTGGGCTGGTCATACCGAGAGATGAGTCTGGATTGGTCTACGGTGTTGCATATTGTGTCTATAAAATGAGCTGCTCATCATGCCTAGATAACTCTTTATACTGCAGTTTATATATATATATATATATATACTGCTAAAAAAAATAAAGGGTACACTTAAACAACACAATGTAACTCCAAGTCAATCACACTTCTGTGAAATCAAACTGTCCACTTAGGAAGCAACACTGATTGACAATAAATTTCACATGCTATTGTGCAAATGGAATAGACAACAGGTGGAAATTATAGACATTTAGCAAGACACATAAAGGAGTGGTTCTGCAGGTGATAACCACAGACCACTTCTCAGTTCCTATGCTTCCTGGCTGATGTTTTGGTCACTTTTGAATGCTGGCGGTGCTTTCACTATAGTGGTAGCATGAGACGCAGTCTACAACCCACACAAGTGGCTCAGGTAGTGCAGCTCATCCAGGATGGCACATCAATGCGAGGTGTGGCAAGAAGGTTTGCCGTGTCTGTCAGCGTCGTGTCCAGAGCATGGAGGCGCTACCAGGAGACAGGCCAGTACATCAGGAGACGTGGAGGAGGCCGTAGGAGGGCAACAACCCAGCAGCAGGACCTCTACCTCCGCCTTTGTGCAAGGAGGAGCAGGAGGAGCCCTGCAAAATGACCTCCAGCAGGCCACAAATGTGCATGTGTCTGCTCAAACGGTCAGAAACAGACTCCATGAGGGTGGTATGAGGGCCTGACGTCCACAGGTGGGGGTTGTGCTTACAGCCCAACACCGTGCAGGACCTTTGGCATTTGCCAGAGAACACCAAGATTGGCAAATTCGCCACTGGCGCGCTGTGCTCTTCACAGATGAAAGCAGGTTCACACTGAGCACATGTGACAGTCTGGAGACGCCATGGAGAACGTTCTGCTGCCTGCAAAATCCTCCAGCATGACCGGTTTGGCGGTGGGTCAGTCATGGTGTGAGGTGGCATTTCTTTGAGGGGCCGCACAGCCCTCCATGTGCTCGCCAGAGGTAGCCTGACTGCCATTAGGTACCGAGATGAGATCCTCAGACCCCTTGTGAGACCATATGCTGGTGCGGTTGGCCCTGGGTTCCTCCTAATGCAAGACAATGCTAGACCTCATGTGGCTGGAGTGTGTCAGCAGTTCCTGCAAGAGGAAGGCATTGATGGCTGGCCCGCCCGTTCCCCAGACCTGAATCCAATTGAGCACATCTGGGACGTAATTTCTCACTCCATTGCACCACAGACTGTCCAGGAGTTGGCGGATGCTTTAGTCCAGGTCTGGGAGGAGATCCCTCAGGAGACCATCCGCCACCTCATCAGGAGCATGCCCAGGCGTTGTAGGGAGGTCATACAGGCACGTGGAGGCCACACACACTACTGAGCCTCATTTTGACTTGTTTTAAGGACATTACATCAAAGTTGGATCAGCCTGTAGTGTGGTTTTCCACTTTAATTTTGAGTGTGACTCCAAATCCAGACCTCCATGGGTTGATAAATGTGATATCCATTGATCATTTCGGTGTGATTTTGTTGTCAGCACATTCAACTATGTAAAGAAAAAAGTATTTAATAAGAATATTTAATTCATTCAGATCTAGGATGTGTTATTTTAGTGTTCCCTTAATTTTTTTGAGCAGTGTATATTTTTTTTATTTTATCAAAGATATAACGTTAGCCTTGGAGAACTGCAAATATGTTTCTATACTGCTCTCAATAACATTGCTGCCCTGAATTTATCAGGCGCTATTAACAAAGGTCAATGGGAAAAAGTTGTGATGGACTACTTTCTGGACGACCAATGCTGACCCTCACTCACTCTAAAAAATTATCCGTTTTGAAATCAGTGGAACACAACGGGCCAAACACGCTGTGCAAACTAAATGGAAACAACACATGTCTTATAAAAGGGGTTGCAGTCTGCCGTGAAGCTTTCATCCATGTATTCAGGTAAGAATCTAGCTACAGGTTCAGATATTATACGTTACTAATTTTGTCAAAGTTGTTTTCGTTGCTGTTAAAACTAGCCAGCTGGAATTCGATGGCTGACTTGCTAAC
The DNA here is from genome assembly GCF_023373465.1 of Oncorhynchus keta. NCBI lineage: Eukaryota > Metazoa > Chordata > Actinopteri > Salmoniformes > Salmonidae > Oncorhynchus > Oncorhynchus keta. The sequence continues at coordinate 38,610,165 of NC_068424.1, forward strand.
GTTATTTGGGAAACTTTAGCTTGCTATGACTATCAGTTTGTATTGCTAGTGTTGTTGCTCTATGGATTGGGATTATAGTCAAATTATTTGCTATGTCTAAACAAAATATCCCAAGTTAAACCTTGCTTTTAGTTAGCCAACGTTAGCTGAGGTTAACTGGCTGGCTTGCTAGTTAACAATCACTTGTGTATCAGGTGTGTGTAACTTTAGTGATGTTTTGTCAGAATGCCATTTCGCAATGCTAGTTATAGCCTAATTATAGCTAGCCAACATTGAACCTATTGGTTAACTTTAGCTAGTTAAAGCATACTGTTAGCTAGCCATTTGACGTTAGATGGCTCCAAGGAGCGTTTGGACTGTCGGGACCAGGTTTCAGCTGCTGCGCAGCGCTGACATCCTTCCTCCCATAGATGGTCTGCCTGTAAAAGCACCACCTTTACCTCTGATTGTATGCATATAACTGCCTCGTCTATCACTGATATCGTTCTTGTACAGACTATATATTTGATTTATATTGACCATCTATTTCTGATATTGCTACTATGCAAGTAACCATTTGGCAAAAAAAACGGTACGTGTAGAGACCATCCACTTTGCAAAATATTGATATGCCACGTGTCCACCACACAAATATGGTGCATGCATCTGGGGCCTGTTGCACAAAAGTAGAATTAAGACATCCGGGATAAATGACTAAACTGAGCTCAATGAAGCCAAAACATGTGCGTCCAGGCTTAATTGGTTGCACAAAGACCAAGCCAGGATGAGCAGACACGGATTCATTAAGCCAGGTGAAACCAATCCTGGATAGGTGCGCGCTCACGGCTCACTCAAATAGACCCCGCCACAGATCACAGATGAACTGATTTACCATGGCAACTAGAGCCGCGTACTTTTCCCCGTCGGAAGCACAAATCCTCATGGAGGCATACGAGGAGGTAAAATATATAATTAAGAAGAAAGGCAACACCGCCACAGTGATAAAGCAAAGAGAAAAAGCGTGGCAAGTATTGCAGACCGCCTGAATGCGTAAGTAGTGCACAATTACACACTCACCGCTCCGCTGAAACATCACAATTACAATTCAAATATTTAATTCACATCTCCAAAACGCAGTTGTACTGTAATTATGAAACGGTTAAATTTTTAATTGAAATGCACTGCAGATATGAGTGAAATTGTGTAAAGTAAGTCCATCACACTGTATAAAGCTATGATACATTATTATTAAAGCCTTACATTATTATTTAACGTTACTACGCTCAGTACGGTTTAATCTTAGCCGTTGTACTCTGCTTCTTATGTTGTCCACCGTTTTTTGTGTTTCTCCTGCTTTCATTAATGTAAAGCTGCTTTGACAGAATGAAACAATTGTGAAAAGTGCTATATAATTTAATTTAATTGAATAAATAGATGAGCTATAATAATAATCACTTTAATTTATATAGCGCCTTTCAAAGGACCCAAGGTCGGTTGCTCACTGCACTGCAAAAATGTCTTTCTTACTTAGTATTTTTGTCTTGTTTTCAGTAAAAAAAAAATATCTAAAAAACATCTTGAATATTTTCTTGAGCAAAATTACCTAGGAAAATAAGCAAAAAAAATCTGCCAGTGAAACGAGAACTTTTCTAAAATTAAGTGTTTATGGAAAAAGTTAACTTATTTCAAGAGAATTTTTATTATATTGACAGATTTTTTATTTGCTTGTTTTAAGCACACATTTACTTAAAGTTTATATTTTTTGTCTAAACTATACTTATTTTGCTAGGTCATTTAGCAAATCAAGAAAATACATCTTTATTTAAGTTTTTTTTTTTTATATTTTTACTGAAAACAAGACAAAAATACCAAGTAATTTTTTGCAGTGTGACTCCATTAAATGTGTGTGTGTGTGTGTGTGTGTGTAGATTAAACATGAATGGGCCAAAACGGACATGGCAGCAGGTCAAAATCAAATACAAGAACATTCTGCATTGCCAGTGATGTGCATTGATTGGTGTAATATTCCTCATCTTATGATTTCAGATGGTCTGCAATGCTGACTGTGTGATCAGCAATGTTGTGGCAAAATGGCCTGGCTCAGTCCATGACTCCAGAATCTTTCGGGCCTCTGAAATCTATCAGTGCCTATCACAAGATAAGCCACACAACCCCTATTTATAACCATCATGGCTGTGTCAAGAATATCACTGTGTTTATGAGGTAGTAATGATGAGATTTTGTGTTGACAGGTGAATTCTCTGGTGTGTTGCTGGGAGACAGGGGTATGGCTGCCAGCCTTTTCTCCTGACACCTTTCACAGACCCCCAGGAAGCACAGCAGGCCTACAACCATGCCCATGCCAGGACCAGGGCCAGAGTTGAAATGACCTTTGGCCTCCTGAAGGCACGCTTTCACTGCCTTCACAAATTAAGGGTCAGCCCTGTTAGGGCATGTGATATTACTGTGGCTTGTGCTGTCCTCCACAATGTGGCCTGCCTGAGGAAGGAGAGGGCCCCCAGAGTGCCACCAGCCATGGACTGGGACAATCCGGCAATCTTCCCTGATGACGACAGTGGTCGGCTGCTGAGGGACCAATATGTGTTGAATTATTTTAGTTAGTATGTGTGCTTTCAATTTTGGTTAAATATGTCCTGCGGTGGCAGAGGAATTTGTTTTTTTTTGGGTTCGTTTTTTACGAATTTGGCCTCTTATGATGTTTGTGCGGTATACTGTGTGTAATACAAGGCTGCAGGGAGGCTACTGCATCCATTCATTTGTCTGTTCAGTTGATGTGTATGGATTTGTCCTGCATTTATTTTAGTGTGCAGACATGCAGGGTGTATTATATACAGACCTTTGAATGTGTATGTATCATTTTGTATAATATGCTTGGATTCTGTGCTTTCCATCTTGTAGAGTCACTGTGACTTCAGTTTCGAAAGGAGCTGATGGTTTACCTGCTTTGTTTTGTCCTTATTCAATAAAGGAACATAATGTTACACATTGTGTTTTTATATTCATATGGAATGTGTATTTGTTTATATGACAGAGTACTAGGGCCACACTGAAGAAAAAGGATAAAGTCATAAATTTATGAGGCTGGTTCTTTCTGCAGAAAAGCTACATATTGTTTTTACAGTTTTGATACTTTGTGATACTTAATATTCTGGCACATCAGCATGTCTTTGTTTATGAAACCATACTGAAGTACAATTTCACGAAATGCCCCGCCCGCATCTGTCATTTTAACAACTGTCCTCCTTTAAAACAACTGGTTACAATATTATGACTTGTCTTTTTTCCCCTCTGTGGCCCTAATATTCTATCATTTTATATATAGTCTATGGGAAACTGTAAATTATCTAATGATAGCAACATCTAAAAATCATTTTTATCCAAAATCATTGAAATTAATGATCACAAACGTTTAAATAATGACAGTGGGTCTAGTTATATGTGATAACAATGTATAGTGAGCAGTGAAATAACTATTGGTTTCCATTTGTGGTGACTGCTGACTGACATTAGGGATGAGATTAAATAGATCCTGGAATTTAGCCTGGTCTGGAGCAGGCTAGCTCCACAGAATAAATCTCCATGGTAATTTATACCATAACATATCCTCCTGCCCCTATCCATCTTTAGTGCAACCGGATTACGGATCAATTGAGCCAGGATCACCAAGATATCCTGGCTTAATCCCTTATCCTAGTTTTGTGCAACAGGCCCCTGTTAATGTATTGTACATGTGCAAAACAAATAGCCTCAGGTTTCAACTTGGGTTGTATGGCTTACTATGTGATAAGTGCATGTGTAACAGTATATAAAGTATTCTAATGTACTGGTGTGAAAGCATTTGGGCAGTGGTGTAAAGTAGTTTTGTGTTATCTGTACATTACTTTATATTTTTATATACTTTTACTATATACTTTTAATTTTCTCCATACGTTTTCCCTGACACCCGAAAGTACATTTTGACTGGAAAATTGTCCAATTCACACACTTATCAAGATGTCATCCCTACTGCCTCTGATCTGGCAGACTCACTAAACGCAAATGCCCTTGGCTCTCCGTCAATAACAACAATCAAATTGTGCCATCTGGTTTGCTTAATACTTAAGTACATTGTGCCCCTGGCTGTCTAATAAATAATTGTGCTCTCTGGTTTAATAAGGAAACTATTTATACTTTTTCCACCACTGGATGTGGCTGGGGGTTAAAGCGTTTTTCACATGACCCATCAATTTAGACAAGTGTGTCTGGGTAAGCGTCATCAAATATTTTAATCTGGAATTTTTCCTTATTGTAGGCTACTACCACTTTCAGTCTTAATCTTTACACGACTCACTGTTTAGCACATGATCTCACATGTGAATCCTTAAAGATATGGGTGGGGCTGGGTTTAGAGCATGTGAACAATGCTGAATGGGTGTAGACAAAGGAGAGCTCTCTAGTAGGTACCAAGACATTTAGGCCCTTTTCTCAAAAGTGAGTTTACAAGTGTATCAACTTTCAAAGTAGAAGTACTTTCCCTTTCTTCCTCATGTGTGTATGATATTCCATTTTGTAGCTTTGAGTCTACTTTTATCCCATGTAAAAACAGTTTCAAATGTTGCTACATAAGACCGAATCCAGGGGGGGGGGGTGACGGATGCATCTGCGTGGGGGCGCAGAGCCTGCAGGCAGGTCGATGGCATAGTCCCAGGGGCGACGAGGGAGACCGATGGAGCAGGTTTTGGAAAATACCTCCCGCAGGTCCGGGTATACCTCCGGGAAGATGGACGACCACAGGACTCTAAAACCGATGTGGGGGTAGGTCCTCCGGCATTCAGGTGCCCAGTTTGATTTTCATCATCGACCATGAGATGGAGGGGTTGAAGTCAAGGGAGGCTGACCTTGTGAGCTGGTGCACTGGCGATTTGGGGGATGTTCTGATGGATGAACTCCAGGGTGAGTGGTTTGGTTTTGATTTGGATCTATTTTAGTTCCCATTTGGACTAATCTTCCAAGAGTCCTTAAACATTAAAATACAATTTATAATACGAACACATACATAATATACTAACATAAATACTCAATCTAAAAAATATTGATTATTCATCAACATTTCTATGTATTATATTTAAACCGTTTTAAAATAATATTTAAATTCATATATTGAAAGTTCTCTGGTTTGCTCTTAATTTATTCCATTTCTTTATTGCTCTAAATCGAAATGTTCTTTTGCCTATTTCCTGTCTGGATAACGCATAGATGGTGGACAATCTATTCCTAGTATTTACAGAATGTCTGTCTCTTACCAACTGAATACCGTTGTGAATAGAACTTGGCCATTTTAAATGATGTATATTATGAAATAAAATAAGCATGTTTTTTTCAATTATCTCGTCGATTGATGACCAACCAAGAACATTGCGCATGACTGCAACAGAACAACCATATCTCCGCCTTAAAACAATACTTGCTGCTTTGTTCTGTGCATTCTGCAACCTCCTAACTTCACTTGATGATGCATTTCCCCAGACCACAGAACAGTAGTTCACCTGACTCTCAAAGCTTGTGTTATTTGCTGAATAATTTTTCCTGGTAAATATTTAGCTATCCTTCTGATTATGCATGCTGTTTTAATATACATATTTTTTTACATAGATTAGTTATTTGAGACGACCATGATAAGCAGTTGTCTAGCTGCACTCCCAATAGTTTAGTTCTAACACTTCTTCAAATTGATACTCCTCCCATACTTAATTTTATCCCATGCTGTTTTGGCCTTTTCCCAGTGTAACAAACCAACATAACTTTGGTTTTCTTGTTGTTTTAAACAAGTTTGTTTTGGCAAACCCACTCCCTGATATTCTCCAAATCTCCTTGTAAAGCTTGCTGTACCTGTTGAACCGATTGTCTTGCTGCATAAATTGTAGTATCATCTGCAAATATAGTAGCTTGAGTTTCAGCTAAGGCATAGGGAATGTCGTTGGTATATATTAAATAAAGAAGTGGCCCAAGGCAGCTGCCCTGTGGTATTCCACAGTTTAACATATGAGTGGAAGAAAATGAACCATTGATATAGGTGGCCTGTTTCCTGTCAGTTAGATATGACTGTACCCAATTCAATGCTACCTCCTTAAAACCATAATGCATTAATGTTGTGAAAATCATTTCATGATCCACTAAATGAAATGCTGCACTGAAATCTAAAAATAGTACACCCACAAACGTGCCATTATCCATAGCATTGAGCCACTGGTCAGTCATGTCAACCAATGCAGTGGTAGTGGAATGGTTTTTGCGATGAGCATGCAGATTGGCTGTAATCAGATCATTCTTTTCCATGTACTCCCATATTTGTCTACTCACAATACCCTTCAATATCTTACTGAGTGAGAGTGAGACTAATTGGTCGACTATTGGCAGGAGTAATGGGTTCTTTGCAGTTCTTTGCAGTCTTCCGGAATAGGACACAGTTTCGCATGCTTCCATACATTTGCAAACACCCCCTTTTCCAGTTACAAATTAAATATGTATCTCAGTGGAACTGCAATCTGGAGAGCAGCACAGCGAAGCAAAAACATGCCCATAAGACCATAACCTGTAGATTTACCATCAAGGGGTTTAACACCTCCTCCACTGACACCTTTTTGGTGATGTGTATGATGGTCCCGGAACCTAATGGCCGATAATCAAGGGCTTGAACCGGGAAAGGAGAGGAGAGCAGGTATGAGGTGATGTTGAGGGAGGCGGCAAGGGTCTTGTCAATAAAGTTCCCCGCGGCACCGGAATCCACTAATGCTTTAGAAACAGTACATGAGGGAAGTCAACTAGTGAGATCGACACCAAAAAGGGTTTGTCAGAAAGTGATGAAGAGGATACTCACACCTGCCCCAGGAGGTGGAAGATCACATGACCGTCTCTCTGCTCTCGTAGAACCCGAGTTGGAACATAGAGGACACCGCTGGAGCTGGTGCCCTCATTGATCACAATAGAGACAAAGCTCCAGCTGTCTGCGTCGCTCCACCTTACCTCCATAAGTTCAGGCTCTGATCCAAAGTGTTCAGAGGGAGAGAGAAGCGATGTGAATGCCAACGCTCCCAAAGAAGGTTATCCAGAAGGATGGCCATCGCGATGAGTGTGTAAAGGGAGGTTGTCATCTTGACAGGCCAGTTCCATCAGAACCTCCTTGTGCAGTTCTCTTCTGAATAGCGTACAGAGGTGAGCAAGTACTCGGCAGCTGTCTGGTCCTTTCCCTGCCGTAGTTGGACAAGGCGCTCCCCCATCTGCCCTCTGGTGGATGATCGAAGATACCTCTGAACCGAGCCATGAACCCCTCATAAGAATCCAGCTCCTCTCTCAGATGGCCGTGGCCCATTCCAACACCTGCCCAGTCAGCAGAAAAATAACTGTGGCAGCCTGTACTCACAGTGGTGGGGGCTCCCATCTGGTGTGCAAAGTAGAGGGAGCACTGTAGCAGGAAGCCAAACGGCATCGCTGACCTGGGCGGGTTGCTGAATGGGCTCCGTTAGTTGAAGGCAACACGCCTCAGGTATGTTTGAGACGTTGAACACTGCGAAAAACTTATTCCATAGCCGTCCCCAGTTGCACCAGCTGGTCGTGGTCTTGGCGAAGTATGTATCCCTGCTCATCGACCGTCTGGGAAATTTCCTGCTGCTTCCATTTTGTGAGGCAGTATTCTGTAATGTAGACTGGGAGTCGAGAAGCAGGTGGTAAGTTTAATATAACAAATAACATGGAACGATACAACATAGAAGTAGTGTCTAGACATGACCAACAGAAACAATACTGCCTGGGGAAGGAACCTAAGGAAGTGCCAGATAAAGGGGAGGTATAAAAGTGAGGTAATGGAGTCCTGGTGTGCTTAATGATGAAGTGCAGGTGCACGTAATGATGAAAGCCAGGTGTGCGTAATGGTTCCCAGGACCGGTGGTTAGTAAATCGGCGAAGTCGAACGCCAGAGGGGAGAAGCCGTAGTAAACGGTAAGTGTGTTTGCATCAGGTCCTCAATGGCAAAGCTAGTAGAGCTAAAAAATAAAGTAATAAACATGTAAGGAACTGTGCACAATTTGGAGAGGTGTGTGGCCACTTGGAGACACCAGTTACACCTCTCACTCAAACCCTTTCTCATCTTGCACCTACACCAACATTTCAATGAATATGTCATATTGTTATCGAATATATCCAGAGTATTTTCATATTTTGTTATTGACAAATGCTGTGAAAAGTACAGCAAATGTAAAATGCACATAAAATCAACAATGTAATGCTTGGATTCAGTCTTGTGTCAGGTGAACTGGTGTGTGTCCTCAACTTTGGTCTGATCATTACCCCATAATCTCCAAAGTGTTCAATTACAAACAAGGTCATGCATATGCTTTTATAGGTCTTCTGTTAGAAACATTCCGTGTCCCAAATGGCACCCCATTCCCTATGTAGTTCACTACCCTATTCCCTATGTAGTTCACTACAAAGGGATTTGGGTGCCATTTGGTATGCAGACATGAGTAGCCTAGCGGTTAAGAGTGTTGGGCCAGTAACCGAAATATGCTGGTTTGAGCCAGCAAGGTGGTTAAAGCCCTGCCCCCCGTTAAACTGCCCCCTGCACTTCTTTGATTCAGAGGGGTTGGGTTGAATGCAGAAGACACATTTTGGTTTTAATGCATTCCGTTGTGCAACTGACTAGGTATCCTCTTTCCCTTCCCTGTCCCATGCAGGCTAAATATTACCCCAGGCCAACTAGTTCTGTTCATTCCACTGGAGTATGGAAAACATAACATAGATTATGAGTGTAGGACAATAACTTAAAGGTATTATCATTAAACAATATGCGTTCTGGCATGTCAATGATTGTCTGTCAGGAAATGTAACAGTTCACAGAGGTGAGTATAGGATAGCAGTCTGCACTAAAATGGAAATAGTATATTTTCTTTAATCTGCTTTTCCCTCCCTCTTTCTTACTCAACCTCTATCTCTCCATCTCCTCCATTTTATTTGTCTGTCCCAGTTCCACAGTCTGTCTTTATGTGCCCCATCAATGTGTCAGTGTGGCTGCCAGTTGCTGATCTTTTGAGAACATCATGTGAAACGTTGCTTGAAGTGTGAGATGAATGGGAGGCAGAGGGCTCGTGGAGAGGACGGTAAACTGGGTTGGGACTGTATTGGGCGTGTTCCTAACAGAGTAGCCCAGGTCTGGATGATGATGCTGTTAGAATAAAGACCTACCAATGCTTTGTCATAGCATAGGCCTACCAGACACTGTCACTGCCTACGAGGAACTGCACTGCCTGCCTACTGGCAGTAAATAAATTGATATCAGGAGAGCTTCTATTATCTGTCAGGGGGTGCTGATACAGTCTGCCTTGTATTTATTGCCTACTTAATGGACTTGATTGTATTACTGAAGGGAGAGAGCGAACAAAATCTAACGCCACTAGCCCCACTATGGTACTTTCAGCATTCTGCAATTACCTTATGTAAATCTGTGCCTGGAATGGTTCTGCTGCCTGCTATTTAAAATGCATTGAATTTCCATGGAAAATGATCCACTACTGCCGCTTGAACCTCGTTAATAACGGTGACAAGCCGGATGACATTTGGAATACTTACATGCTTACTTAGCATTGCCATGCTTGCAAACACTTCCTACAATACCCCGCTTCCAACTTCTCTCTCCTGCTGCTGCAGTCTGTGACAGCACATTTACAAAAAGGATAGCTTTGAATGAGGTACTCCGGCAAATGAGTTATTTCTTCAAGTGAATGGGTTTTCCTGCAAAAGACATTAGACTAGTAAGTGCTCACTCAATCTTTGATCATGCGGAGAGCCTGAAGTGGAGTGCACTGGCTCTTGCAAATATCACAGAAATAGGTTTAAATTCCACCTTCTATTAGCTCATGGACTATAAGCTCATTGCAGACTGCATAGTCAGATTGGAATGGCATTGAATTACTGTATGAACTAAATCACTGTGACTACTGTAGACAGACAAATGTTTGTGAGTTCCAAGTACCTTTAAGTATTTAATGGATCTTGGCCCAGGATTAATTTGAAAGGCAATTATGATGCACAATACTTCACACACAATGACTCACACCTAGTGGTTAGAGCATTGGGCCAGTAACTGAAAGGTTGCTGGATCGAATCCGTGAGCTGACAAGGTAAAAATCTGTCGTTCTACCCCTGAGCTAGGCAGCTAAACCACTGCTCCCCGAGCGCCGTGGATGTCTATTAAGGCAGCCCCCCGCGCCTCTCTGATTCAGAGGGGTTGGGTTAAATGCGGAAGACACATTTCAGTTGAAGGAATTCAGTTGTACAACTGACAAGGTATCCCCCTTTCCCTCTTATTTCTCTACCCTGAACATGGTGCCTCTATGTCAGCCAGAATAGTGTAAGATGGCACTGGAGAGGATGGCTGCCGTTTCATGGGCTTCTAGCCAACCGCATTATTTGTAACTTATTTTGTACATTGCTGCTACCGTTGAGTTGCTCTTATGTCTCTTATGGCTGGAAAGAGCTTCTGGAAATCAGAACAGCAATTACTCACGAACTGGATGAAGTATTTCTCTTTAATGAGTCGGACGAGAGGGATTTACTCCAGCAACCTGAACAGGCCCTCAGCCCCGTCATTCACAGGAGAAAATGACGGAAGAGGTATCGCGGAAAGAGATAGGCGGTGCCTTGTGAGGATCTGCCGACGAGTGGCTAATCTGCTCTTGCCATCCGTACTAATATAATAATATATAATATATGCCATTTAGCAGACACTTTTATCCAAAGCGACTTACGAAAGCGAGTCACACTTTTATCCAAAGCGAGTCATGTGTGCATACATTCTACGTATGGGTGATCCCGGGAATCGAACCCACTACCCTGGCGTTACAAGCGCCATGCTCTACCAACTGTGCTACAGTACTACTGGCCAATGTACAGTACAATCGCTGGATAATAAATTGTACGAACTACGATCACATATATCCTACCAACGGGACATTAAAAACTGTAATATCTTATGTTTCACCGAGTAGTGGCTGAAAGACCATGTGAATAACATGCAGCTGGTGGATTATACACTGCATCGGCAGGATAGAACAGCAGCCTCTGGTAAGACAAGAGGTGGTGGTCTATATACATTTGTAAACAACAGCTTGTGCATGATATCTAAGGACGTCTTGAGGTTTTGCCCGCCTGAGGTAGAGTATCTCATGATAAGCTGTAGAGCACAATGCCTACCTAGAGTTTTCATTTGTATTTTTCGTAGCTGTCTATATACAGCAGGGGCGGGGCGAGGAGGCAAGGTAGCCTAGTGGTTAGAGCATTGGACTAGTAACCAGAAGGTTGCAAGTTCAAACCCCCGAGCTAACAAGGTACAAATCTGTCGTTCTGCCCCTGCACAGGCAGTTAACCCACTGTTCCTAGGCCGTCATTGAAAATAAGAATTTGTTCTTAACTGACTTGCCTAGATAAATAAAGGTCAAATATATATATATTTTTTATTTATTTTAAATACCACCACAGATGGATGCTGGCACTAAGACCGCACTCAATGAGCTTTATAGCACCATAAGCAAAGAGGAAAATGCTAATCCAGAGGCGGTGCTCCTAGTGGCCGGAGACTTTAATGCAGGGAAACTTAAATACGTTTTACCTAACTTCTATCAGCATGTTAAATGTGCAACTAGAGGAAAAAAAACTTGACCACCTTCACTCCACACACAGATACGCATACAAAGCTCTCCATCGCCCTTCATCGACCTATTTCTTCTCAGGAGACTCAAAATATGTGGCATGGATCCTCAGATCAAGCTTCCTGCCATCCAAGACCTGTATACCAGGCGGTGTCAGAGGAAGGCCCTAAAAATTGTCAGCTTCAGCCACCCTAGGTATAGACTGTTCTCTCTGCTTCCGCACGGCAAGAGGTACCGGAGCGCCATGTCTTGGTCCAAGAGGCTTCTAAACAGCTTCTATCCCCAGGCCATAAGACTACTGAACATCTAATCAAATGACTACCCAGACGACTTGCATTGTCCCCTCCAACCCTTTATGCTGCTGCTACTCTGTTATCTATACATAAGTCACTTTAATAACTCTACCCACGTACAGTGCCTTGCGAAAGTATTCGCCCCCCTTGAACTTTGCGACCTTTTGCCACATTTCAGGCTTCAAACATAAAGATATAAAACTGTATTTTTTTGTGAAGAATCAACAACAAGTGGGACACAATCATGAAGTGGAACGACATTTATTGGATATTTCAAACTTTTTTAACAAATCAAAAACTGAAAAATTGGGCGTGCAAAATTATTCAGCCCCCTTAAGTTAATACTTTGTAGCGCCACCTTTTGCTGCGATTACAGCTGTAAGTCGCTTGGGGTATGTCTCTATCAGTTTTGCACATCGAGAGACTGAAATTTTTTCCCATTCCTCCTTGCAAAACAGCTCGAGCTCAGTGAGGTTGGAAATGTGGCAAAAGGTCGCAAAGTTCAAGGGGGCCGAATACTTTCGCAAGGCACTGTATATATTACCTCAATTACCTTGACTAACCGGTGTCCCCGCACATTGACCAGTACCCCCTGTATATAACCATGCTATTGTTATTTTACTGCTGCTATTTAATTATTTGTTACTTTTATGTCTTATTTTTTTAGGTATTTTTCTTAACTGAATTGTTTGATGGCTTGTAAAGTAAGCAGACCCTGTGAGAGAAAGAGACCCGGGGCTGCTCTGGCATCACACAGGACCTGACAGAAAAACACCAGCAGCATATGGTGCACTTCACGGGCCTCTATGGATCTGCATCACAAATGGCACACTGTTCCTTATATAGTGCACTACTTTTAACCAGTCCCAATAGGGCTCTGGTCAAAAGTAGTGCACTATGTAGGGAATAGGGTGCCAATTCGGACACCTACCAGGACTGTAACCTAACTCACTGTGGTCTGCTAGTTATAGAAATGAATTTTTTATCTCATTTGGAAATTCACGGGGTCAGGGCCCTTTATTCTCCCCAAGTTTTTAACAGCCTCTGTGCTGTAGTTTGGTTTCAAACGGGCACATGATTCAATAGGATCTACCGGTACCTCCTTCTGACACGTTTTCCAAATCAGAGGTGGTCCCCGCTTTTATCAAAACAGAGCAGGGGCCAAGTTTATAAGCGGACCTGAGACCTCAGATCATAAATTAACAGGTATGTAGGCAAGAGGAGGAGGGAGTCCAACTAAAATGGACATCAAAAGGAAGGGGGTTCTGATCACAGGAGGTGGACTAAACTTGTTTTGCAATGGTTGAAAAAGAAGCATATTTTGAAAATCTGAGATGACAGTGTTGTTAATAAAATATTATCTGGCTAAGAACTAATGCAACAGAGAGCAAATGAAGATTAATTTCATTTCATTTGCGATTTTCATGAATAGTTAACGTTGTGTTATGCTAATGAGCTTGCTGATAGATTTACACAATCCTGGATACAGGTTTTTCTTCAGAATTGAAATTAGCTAAACGTGATATGCACCTTGAAAAAACGGAGTTTCTGTCGATTTGTTTGCTAAACAAATAATCTTTCAGGAAAAACTGAACATTTGCTATCTGACAGAGTCTCCTCATTGAAAACATCTGAAGTTCTTCAAAGGTAAATGATTTTATTTGAATGCTTTTATGGTTTTTGTGGAAAATGTTGCATGCTGAATGCTAACGCTAAATGCTACACTAAATGCTACGTTAGCCATCAATACTGTTACACAAATGCTTGTTTTGCAATGGTTGAGAAGCATATTTTGAAAATCTGAGATGACAGTGTTGTTAACAAAAGGCTAAGCTTGAGAGCAAATAGATTAATTTCATTTCATTTGTGATTTTCATGAATAGTTAACGTTGCGTTATGGTAGTGAGCTTGAGGCTGTAGTCACGATACCGGATCCGGGATGGCTCGACGCAAGAAGTTAACAGCTGATGAGCTATCTCTAATATTAAGGACGTCTCGATTGTTATGCTTGCCTGAGTGAGAATACCTCATGATAAGCTCAACTATTTTCCAAGAGAGTTTTCAGCTATATTTTTCGTAGCGGTCTATTTACCACCACAAACCGATGCTGGCGCTAAGTACGCACTTAAAAAGCTGTATAGTGCCATAAGTAAACAAATAAATGCTCACCTAGAGGCAATTCTCCTGTGCAACTGGAGGCGAAAGAGGATCACCTTTACTCCAAACACAGACGCATACAAAGCACTCCCTCCATATGGCAAATCTGACCGTAACTCTATCCTTCTCAAACAGGAAGTATCAGTGCTCAATACAGAGGTGGTTCGATGAAGCGGAAGCTACATTACTGTTTCGCTAGCACAGACTGGAATATGTTCCTGGATTCATCCGATGGCATTGAGGAGTTTACCACATCAGTCACCGGCTTTCAATAATATGTGCATTGACGACATTGTCTCCACAGTGACCGTACGCACATATCCCAAGCCATGGATTACAGGAAACAACTGAGCCAAACTCTAGAGCTGCCACTTTCAAGGAGTGGTACACTAATCCGGACACTTATAAGAAATCCCGCTACACCCTCCAACAAACCAATGCTCTGATGCTGGTCGGATGTGGCAGGGCTTGCAAACTATTACTGATTAAAAAAGGGAAATCCAGCTGTAAAGTGCCAAGTGATGCGAGCCTATCAGATGAGCTAAATCCCTTCTATGTTTGCTTCGAGATTAGCAACTCCGAACCTTGCATAAGAGCACCAGCTGTTCCGGACGACTGTGTGTTCACGCTCTCCATAGCCGACGTAAGACCTTTAAACAGGTTAATATTTATAAGACCACAGAGCCAGATGGATTACCAGGATACGTACTCAGAGCATGACATGTTCACTGATATTTTCAACCCTTGACCCAGTCTGTAATACCTACATGTTTCAAGCAGTCCCTGTGCCAAGGAACGCCAGGGTAACCTGCCTAAATGGCAATCGCTCCATAGCACTCACACCTGTATCTATTAAATGCTTTGAAAGGCTCACATCAACACCATCATACCAGACACCCTGGACCTACTCCAATTCGCATACCACCCCAACAGATCCACAGATGATGCAATCTCTACTTGAGAACACCTACTTGAGAATGCTTTTCATTGACAACAACACATTCGCCACGCTGACCCTCAACATGGGGGCCCCTCAGGTGCGTGCTTATTCCCCTCCTGTACTCCCTGTTCATCCATGACTGTGTGGCCGTGCACGACTCGAACACCATCATTAAGTTTTCCGACAACATAACGGTGGTAGGCCTGATCACCGACAATGATGAGACAGCCTATAGGGAGTTTGTCAGAGACCTGGCAGTGTGGTGCCGGGACACCAACCTCTCCCTCAATGTCAGCAAGCCAAAGGAGCTGATCGTGGACTACAGGAAAAGGAGGGCCAAGCATGCCCCCATTCTCATCAAACGGGGTTGTAGTGGAGCGGATCGAGAGCTTCAAGGTCCTCGGTGTCCACATCACTAAGGACCTATCATGGTCCAAACACACCAACACAGTCGTGAAGAGGGCACAACAATGTCTCTTGAGGATCTGAGGGCCCAAGCCAAATCATTTCAGCCTCCTGAGAGGGAAAAAGTTCTACAGCTGCACTATTGAGAGCATATTGACTGGCTGCATCTACCCATACACTCGCACATACGACATTGACACTCCAACACAAATACAAATACACACACACACACACACACACACACACACACACACACACACACACACACTGCTGCTAGCCTGTTTATTATCTATCCTGATTGCCTAGTCACTTTTACCCCTACCTACATGTACATACCTAAATTAACTAAACTACCTCGTACCCTTACTCATTGTGTGTGTGTGTGTATATATATATAATATCTTGATTGTTGTTTTATTGTGTTACTATTTCCTTTTAATTTAAAGTTTCCTTACTTTTTAACTCCCGCATTGTTGGGAAAGGGCCTTTAAGTAATCATTTCACAGTAAAGTCTGCACCTGTTGTATTCGGAGCATGTGAATAATACAATGTGATATCCCAGAGGGATCTGTTCAAAAGTAGTGCACTATATAGGGAATAGGTTGCCATTTGACCCTCCTCACACACACTTACTCAACAATCCCCAACCTGTACAAACTACAACCACGCACACATTACACACATCACACAACCACTCCCATCCCACTCACCCCAACACTATTGCCACTTCCTTTTAACGTGATTTATCACCTAAATATGAACAAGCAAGGTAAGCCATTAAGGCCTTCGGCCCCCACGCTATGGATCTGCTATGGATCCATCTGCTATGGATCTGCTATTGGAATCTGTTTCTACATGTTATATAATCCATTTATTTTCTTCCTCTTTACCCCCACATTTGTAAGAGGGATGGTAGGCAAACAACCCCATCATAAGGACATAGGATTCAACAAAATGTCACATTTTCGTTTGACAAAAATCCATGTCACCTGCAATTAGGTACACCTGAGGAACATTAGAAAACAGAGCAAAACCCATCTGAAGTTAGATGTAGGTACCATTTTAGCACAGGTGTTATCTGGCGATTATTGAGGGAGAACATGGTGTTCTGATGAATTTGTGAGACCCGAGGAGATAACTGTTTTACAACCTCATTAATGTTGGCTACAATATACAATATGTTAGCTAAGACATACACACACACAGACACACATGCAAGCACGCACACTTGCAACACCTGTTAGCTAACAGCACGTGAATTCCCCTGATGGAGTCAGTGGCTATGGTGAATTAGATACTAATTAGGCCGTCTTGAGGAGCATTTTGAACATGCTGTTTAAGATAAACCTGTATTGTGTGTGAGTGTGTGCGTGTGCGTGTGTATGTTAGCTAGCCAGGAACCTCAAAGAAAGCCCAAACAAACCGCACTAGATCAACTATTTAAAAATAATTCAATACTTCAACAACCGCTACACCTGGCACTGTACTTCAATCTACCCTGACCTCTGTGCCCCTCCTTGATTCAGACTCAAGTCAATATTGATTCCAGCAAATGCAGAAGCACTCTCTCTCAATTCCCTCAGCTTGCCTCCTGCCATCTTCTCTCTTCCTCTCTCTGTTTCTCTCTCTAACCTGCCTCTCTCTGTTTCTCTCCCACTCCATTGCTCTCTCTCTCAGCCACAGGTAGGTAGGTCTCTTCTCCTCTGAGACCGCAGAGTGCCGCGCTGCTTGCCATGCCAGCTCTCTCATAAGCTCATTGCCTTTTTGCTTCCGTGCCAACATCTTACTTAATTAGCTCACATTCTTATGGGTATAAATTGCTTTTACATCACTGCCAGGGAAACACACAGACAAAGTGGGTTGATCGTATATTATGTTGATCCTCCTTGGCTCCAGTTGAACCTATACATGACATTTGAATTTGTGGAGACCCAGTGCAGCACCAGAAGGGCCCAGTGTAAGAGGTAGAATTCTTCTTTGTTGTGCTGTCAGTGGTCTTATCTCTCCCTGGGGATATCAGTTCTGCTGTCACTGGCTGGCTGTGAGGTGGATGGAGAGATGAGTAGTAGAGGGAGTAGGATCAGGAAGGTAGGGATTGAGTAATCCAGGGATATAGGAGCTAAAGCACCCACACATTTTTCTGGGTACCTCTCCTTCCCAGAGAGAGAGAGAGGGACTCACTAAATGTAGGTCTATGCTTCTGGAATCTGACACAATGAAATCACCCACGAGGTGTTTATATCCACCCTGAATCAAATATTCAGCATCCTCATTCTCATCCCAAATGGAATGTTTCTACCTTGAATGCACACCAATCCTTAACATTGGCTAGTAATAAGGAAAGAAAGGCCATGACATTTCTGGTCTGAGACGGTGTCTTTACTCAGGGATGTTGCTAAGGGCATGGAAAGAAAAATGCAATACTACTTCATTCTCACTCAATATGGCCTGGGAGTAGGTTTATCTGTGAATAATAAAGAACTTGATGTGGTCACACCTTCTTCCTTTAAACCTACCAGAGAAATCACCTTTTATCATCGGTCCTCCTCCATGCAATGTCTTAATCTCAGCACTAGGGGGAAATGAAGAACCCATTTGAACCATAATCTCTAGTCAGTTGATCCAGATGCTTGTTTCTCAGTGCCTGCCTCGGGCTGTGGTGTTGTTTATTCTCCTCGGATTAAGTTCCTCAAACCTCCGTCGTCCTCCACAGAGACAGAATCTGCATCCCAAATGCATCCCAAATGGCATCCTGTTCCCCATGTAGTGCACTACATTGGACCGATAACCCCAAAAATAGTGCTCTAAATATTGGTGCCATTTGGGACATAGTCAGAGAGAGCTGGCAGCAATGCTCTCCAGAGTAAGCTAAATCCTTTCTGTTGTAGCCAGGTGGATACACCCCCCCCCACACTGCAGTTTGGTTCAGTTCTTCTAGCTCTCCATGCATTTACATGCATGTCAGTCACCCATATTGATGCGAGGCGATTCATGTGGTGCCAGCCAATATATAGCCTCATAGCACACCCTGTTTCTGCTCACCCACTACCCCTCCCTCCTTGCCCATGTGAAGCTGCTGAAAGCCTGGGACTGTCCCGAATGGGACTCTATTCCCTTCGGGCTCTGGTCAAAAGTGGTGCACTATGGGCCCAGGTCAAAAGCAGTTTATTGGAGTCAGGAAGTGGGTCGCAGTAGCCCAGGGTGGAGGGGGTATAATTTGGGAGGCTATCTCTGAGGTGGAGCCTCAGCCTGCTGTAATTGATTTGTCAATCTGGTGCCATCTGCCGTGTCACACAGATGGATGAGGGCTCATTCTGCTCTCCTTACAGAGAGAAGAACACTTTGAGGGAGTAGGAGAGCAGGGATAGGTTACACTCAACAGACACAGGAGAATACACATGCACACACACACACACATACAAGTGCATGCACGCACACATTAATGCACATACACAGTTGTGACATATGGTAGGATGCCTGGAAAGGTGATGGAAACAAACCAATCCCTTAATCCCGCTATGGGTCCCGTGAGGGTCAGGAGTTATGGCTGGTCATGTAGACGCTGTGACCGGGACAAGCCCCACATGGCCTAATGACTCAACTTGATGAGGAAGAGAAAGAAAGAGATCTGGTGCATCTGTCCCCAACCAAGGAGGGCCTAAAGCAGCAAATAGGTCTTCTGCACAGACTCTATCAAACCTGGGCCGTATCAGCGAATGTCAGTAAGACACATTTAAGGGTGTTCCAAAAAAGGTCCAGTTGTCAAGACCATAAATACAATTCCATCCAGACACCGTTGCCCTAGAGCAGTGGTTCCCAGACTTTTTATTGTCCCGTATCCCTTCAAACATTCAACCTCCAGCTGCATACTCCCTCTAGCACCAGGGTCAGCGCAATCTGAAATGTTTTTCTTTTGCCATCATTGTAAGCCTGCCACACACACACACACACATTTATTAAACATAAGAATGAGTGTGAGTTTTTGTCACAACCCGGATCGTGGGAAGTGACAAAGAGCTCTTATAGGACCAGGGCACAAATAATACTATAATAATAATCAATCATTTTGCTCTTTATTTAACCATCTTACATATAAAACCTTATTTGTTCATCGAAAATTGTGAATAACTCACCACAGGTTAATGAGAAGGGTGTGCTGGAAAGGATGCACATAACTCTGCAATGTTGGGTTGTATTGGAGAGAGTCTCAGTCTTAAATCATTTTCCACATACAGTCGGTGCCTGTATTTAGTTTTCATGGTAGTGAGGGCCGAGAATCCACTCTCACATAGGTATGTGGTTGCAAATGGCATCCGTGTCTTAACAGCGCGATTTGCCAAGGCAGGATACTCTGAGCGCAGCCCAATCCAGAAATCTGTCAGTGGGTTCTGATTAAATAACATTTTCACAGAACCGGTTGTTGCAATTTCTATGAGGCTCTCTTGTTCAGATATCGGTAGACTGGAGGCAGGGCATGAAAGGAATAACGAATCCAGTTGTTTGTGTCATCCGTTTCGGGAACATACCTGTGTAATTGCGCACCCAACTCAATCAGGTGCTTCGCTGTATAACATTTGACATTGTCCGTAAGCTTGAGTTCATTTGCACAGAAAAGAATCATACAATGATGGAAAGACCTGTGTGTTGTCTTTGTTAATGCAGACGTGGAAGATTCAGATCATTCAGGCTCGAAAAAACATCACCCAGATAGGCCAGTCGTGTGAGAAACTCGTCGTCATGCAAGCGGTCAAATAACTGAAAACTATGGTCAGTAAAGAACATTAAGCTCGTCTCTCAATTTAAAACAAAAGTGTCAATACTTTGCCCCTTGATAACCAGCGCACTTCTGTATGTTGAAAAAGTGTCACATGATCGCTGCCCATATCATTGCATAGTACAGAAAGTACACGAGAGTTCAGGGGCCTTGCTTTTACAAGTTAACCATTTTCACGGTAGTGTCCAAAATGTCTTTCAAACTGTCAGGCATTCCCTTGGCAGCAAAAGCCTCTCGGTGGATGCTGCAGCCTACCCAACTGCTTGCCCGAGCGTTACCACTCCACTATTTCTCCCTGTTATGGCTTTTGCGCCATCTGTACAGATAACAACACGAGCAGCAGCTACATTTGGCCACATACAGGCCGTTAGTGGAATTCCCGCGAGAGAGTAACGGTTAATGTGATTGGATGTTCATTATTTGACTAGGCAACCAGTCTTTGTGTTGTTATTTTTCTGAACATTTTATTTTTGGCAGAGGCTACTCAGGCGAGAGGGGAAAAAAACTCACCCAAATGTATAGCCCCGTTGCAAAATATAAATTGATTTTAATTTTTTTACATTTTATGTGAATCAGTTTTTATTTGGTGTACCCCCAACGGAATTACATCCCAGTTCCAAGGCAAACTGCCCTAGAGCACACAAAAAAACTATACCTACCTCGGCCTAAACATCAGCAACATCAAAATGCATTGCCCTCTATGGTTGTGAGTTCTGGGGCCCCTCACCAACCAAGAATTCACAAAATGGTACAAACAGCAAATTGAGACTGCATGCAGAATTCTGCAAAAACATCCTCCGTGTACAACACTGAATAATGCATGCAAAGAAGAATCAGTATAATTCCCACAAATAATGTCAAAATCCAGAAAAGAGACAGTAAATTCTACAACCACCTAAAAATATGTAATTCCCAAACATTCCATATCAAAGCCAGTGAGAATAACCTTGAGAAGAGCCCCCTCAGCCAAATGGTTCTGGGTCTCTGTTCATTAACACAAACAGACCCAACAAAGAACCAGGACAGCAACACAATTATTCCCAACCAAATCATAAGAAAATGAAAAGATAACTACTTGACATATTGGAAAGAATTAACCAAAAATACTGAGCACACTGGCATGCTATTTGGCCCTAAACAGAGAGTACACAGTGGCAGAATATCTAACCACTGTGACTGACCCAAAATGAAAAATGGCTTTGATTATGTACAGACTCAGTGAACATAGCCTTGCTATTGAGAGAGGCCGCCGAGAGAGAGGACAGACTATGTGCACACTGCCCACCAAATTATGTGGAAATGTCCTAACCTCCTGCCAAATGTATGACCATATTAGAGACACATATTTCCCTGAGATTACACAGATCCACAAATGTTCAACTATTTGCACATTGTAACAATGCCATAGTATAACATTTGAAATGTCTCCACACTTTTGAAACATTTTGAGTGTGATGTTTACATTAGATTTCTGATTGTTCATTTTACTTTTGTCTATTTTACTAGCTCTGGAAATGTAAACATGTTTTACCTATGCCAATAAAGCCATTTGAGAGCAAGAGAGATAGAGATGATCACACACACACACACACACACACACACACACACACACACACACACACACACACACACACACACACACACACAGGTGTAACCACAGAGACTAGCTGAGATCTAGCAATGCCTTACTGCTTTATCAGCGAGGAGAGTGAGCGGAAGACTGAAACTACAGATAATGTCACGGTCCAAAACAACAGGTGCTGCCTTAGTGCATGGTGTACATGCTTAGATAAATGTGCAAATTCTTTCACATCTAAATGGATGGTGGTGTGTATAAGGGAGGAGAGGGAGAGGTGGACCACTGCATTTTTTAGGAAACCACTCCCCCCCCTCTTTACTGCCTCTCCCCCATCCTTGTGTCTACCCTTCCCCTCCCAGAGGAGCTAAGAAAGGCAAGGGTCAGAGTTCAACTGTCTGAGGCATGTTTACCAGGGGAGAGTTCAGGGGTCATCCGTATCAAGAGCAGAGAGCATGACACAACCCCAACAAGAGGAGGAAGGAGGAAGAGGAGGACCACATGGAGGAGGAAGAAGGAGGGGGAGGAGAAGGAAGGAAGAGAGACAAGATGGTCAGGAAATCGGGGAAGAATTGTTAGTATTAAGTTTGAAACCCACCTGGAAACATACTATAGAAGTACATGGTGTCAATACTCCTATAATGTAATGAATGCTGAGAATTTAGCCATGTGGTCCAAGCTCTTTCATGATGCTTATGGATTGGTTGACTTGGGATAGGATTGGGGTTCCTCAGGGTTCTGTTGTGTCACCACTGGGTGTCTCTGTGGTGCTGTCTGTCCAGAGAGGTGGTAGAGTCTGATGATGTCTTAAAAGACTATAAAAATTGTTTTCTACATTGAGTCAAAGGAATTTTGGATTAGAGTATGGGAGGGTCCACAAAAGCACAGCTGAACGTACAGCAGAAAGATGTATGACTGAATGCATGTGAAAATGGATCAATCTTCTCTTGCACTGGGACAGACCAAACCTTCATAACATGGATACCGTAGCTGTTTTGTTTTATGACTCTCTCTCTCTCAGGCGTAAGTTGGGATGTTGTTTCCAAGCTCTGTTTATAAACAGGTGCTGAGTCTCACCAGTTGTTCTTTGTCCTAGCAGGACGTTGGGGGTTTGAGAGGGGAGCCAAGCCAACACCTGTCCATATCTCTCACTGCTTCCACAGAAAAACTGAAAACAGCCCTCAAGAAGAATAACAGCATATTTCACACCAATAACTTTCTAGAAAAGACCATGCAAATCTCGGGAATGTATTAAAAGAATGATCCACTTTATACCCTTGATAACGCAATTTTTTTCTAGACTGTGATGCATGGGTTATAGAATCGTGGTTATCACATACTGTGTGGAGAGTGTGTGCGTTTGGTTTAACTCAGGCCACAGCTGTGCACGGCTGTCAAGAGAGTCTGATGTCATGTTTAATGTGTGTCCGTGGGGATGTGGAGGGAGGAGACGGAGAAGGAGATGAGGTTGGAGACTAAACCAGATCCTTGGCCTCCTCGGCTTTGCAGCTCGGAGCCACCTGCTGCATATTTAGCACAGATATACACTGAACAAAAATACAAACGCAACATGCAACAATTTCAAAAGGTTTTACTGAGTTACAGTTCACATAAGGAAATCAGTCAATTGAAATAAAATAATTAGGCCCTAATCTATGGGTAGGGGCATGGATCAGAAAACCAGTCAGTATCTGGTGTGACCACCATTTGCTTCATGCAGTGCGACAGATCTCCTTCACACACAGTTGATCAGGCTGTTTATTGTGGCCTGTGGAATGTTGTCCCATTCCCCTTCAATGGCTGTGCGAAGTTGCTGGATATCGGCGGGAACTCAAACATGCTGTTGTACACCTCGATCGAGAGCATCCCAAACATGCTCAATGGGTGATATGTCTGGTGAGTACGCAGGCCATGGAAGAACTGGTACATTTTCAGCTTCCAGGAATTGTGTACAGATCCTTGCGATATGGGAGCCATGCATTATCACGTTGAAACATGAGGTGATGGCGAATGAATGGCACAACAATGGGCCTTGGAATCTTGTCACGGTATCACTGTGCATTCAAATTGCCATTGACAAAATGCCATTTTCTTTGTTGTCTGTAGCTTATGCCTGCCCACACCATAACCCCACCGCCACCACGGGGAACTCTGTTCACAACGTTGACATCAGCAAACTGCTCACCATACACACTGTCTGCCATCTGCCTAGTACAGTTGAAATCCGGGATTAATCTGTGAAGAGCACACTTCTCCAGCCTGCTAGTAGCCATCGAAGGTGAGGAGCATTTGCCCCCTGAAGTCGATTACTCCGCCGAACTGCAAACAGGTCAAGCCCCTGGTGAGGACGACAAGCTTCCATGAGACGGTTGCTGACAGTTTGTGCAGAAATTCTTTGGTTGTCCAAAACCACAGTTTCATCAGCTGCCCGGATGGCTGGTCTCAGATGATCCAGCAGGGGAAGAAACCGGATGTGGTGATCCTGGGCTGGCGTGGTTATATGTGGTCTGCAGTTGTGAGACCGGTTGGCCAAATTCTCTAAAACAACATTGGAGGCGGCTTATGGTAGGGAAATTAACAATTAATTATATGTCAACAGCTCGTCTGGACATTCCTGCAGTCAGCATGCCAATTGTAGCATAGTGGTTAGAGCATTGTGCCAGTAACCGAAAGGTTGCTGGAACGAATCCCAGAGCTGACAAGGTAAAAAATATGTCGTTCTGCTGCTGAGCAAGGCAGTTAACCCACTGTTCCACGGGCGCCAACGAAATGGATGTCGATTATGGCAGCCCCTCGCACCTCTCTGATTCAGAGGGGTTGGGTTAAATTCAGGAGACACATTTCGGTTGAATGCATTCAGTTGTACAACTGACTAGGTATCCCCCTTTCCCAATTGCATGCTCCCTCAACACTTGAGACGTCTGTGGCATTATGTTGTGTGACAAAACTGCACATTTTAGAGTGGCCTTTTATTGTCCCCAGCACCTGTGTAATGATCATGCCTGTTTAATCAGCTTCTTGCCTGTTTGATCAGAGAGAGAGAGAAAGGGTGTGTGAAGTGGAATAGAGAGGTGGAGAGGAGAGAAACAAGAGGGAGAGAAACAGAGAAAGAGGGCTCGAGAGACAGAGAGGAGAGGGAGAGAAACAGAGAGACAGAGAGGAGAGGGACGGAGAGGCTGACAGAGATAATATTGCCTAATATTTCATGGATGGTGGAATGTGGTGTCCACTCCCTCCTTTATGACACTGATTAATTATACTGGAGGAACAGCTCAATTATGTCATAAATTGCATTGTAGAGAGAGAATTCTGTCCACTTTCAGTTGAGGCTCAACTGGATGCTAGAAACCTTGAACAGTTGTTACATATCGCACGGCACCATCAAATGTACAGCTTACTAGGAATGACATAGGCTACTGCATTTATGGATCATTGTATTGAATAATTTCAATGTTTTGGGACTTCGGAGTGTGAGAACAATAGAGATGGTTGAGAATTGGGTTGAAGTGAAAGATGTGGAAAGGTTGGGAACTTGAAAGAGGAGAGTGCATGGGTGGAGGAGTTGGAGAGGGGGAGGAGAGAGCAACACCCCTCGACCGCTGTCCTGTGTTCAACAGTAAGGCCATAATACACCCCTCTTTATGGGGTCCATCAGGGCTGCAAGCTGATTCTATGGAGCAGATGGTTTGGATGTGTGTGTGTGTGTGTGTGTGCATGCGTGTGTGCATATGTCGCATGTGTACATAGGTGTGTGTGTGTCCGTGTGTGTAGTAGGTGTGTGTGAGGGGATAGAGGAGGATGCGATGAACCTGAACCTCGGTGTGTGTGTGTTATGCAGATCCGAATAACAGGGGCAATGTTTCTCACTCTGCACAATTCAATGTCTGCTTTCACCCTTAATGGATGGAATCAGGTTTTCCTCCCCCTGCTTCTCCTTTGAAAGGAGCACGCTCGCATGTGAGTCTTTTTCCTTTCTCCCTCTTTACAAAAACCTAAATATGGAAACCGTGATTGGAAATTGTTTAGACAACCTGAAATAGTTTATCCCGAGGCTCAGCCTTTTCAAACAGAGCTCCCAGATCAAAGCGCAGGAAACATGAATCATACAGTATTTCTGTAAAGAGAGATGCCTTTTCTTCCCTCTGACATACAGTACCACAAACAAAAATGCAAACAAAACAGAAAAGAAACAGTGCAACGTGTTAAAGGTGCTTATGTTGGAGAGGCCCACGGTCCCCACTGAAAAACTCTTGATCACAACAATAACAGGACCTCAAGGAGATCACGAGAGGCTTTATTGCCCTGTCTCTGTCCTCCCCATTGAGTGACAGTGCATCAGGCTAAGCAGCTCTCGAAGGGTGCGTCCCAAATTACATGCTATCCTCTGTAAAGTGCAAGCCCTGGTCAAAAGTAGTGGATCCTGCTCAAAAGTAGTCCACTGTATTGGGAATAGGGTGCTATTTGGGGCACGCTCTAACTGGGCTGTCTTGGCAATCTCTATGGGGTTAACAGGACTGATGGAAGATACTCCTGAGAGACATCACATCATTCTGCTACAGCCCCCATCTCTCTCTCTCTCTCTCTCTCTCTCTCTCTCTCTCTCTCTCTCTCTCTCTCTCTCTCTCTCTCTCTCTCTCTCTCTCTCTCTCTCTCTCTCTCTCTCTCTCTCTCTCTCTCTCTCTCTCTCTCTCTCTCTCTCTCTCTCTCTCTCTCTCTCTCTCTCTCTCTCTCTCTCTCTCTCTCTCTCTCTCTCTCTCTCTCTCTCTCTCTCTCTCTCTCTCTCTCTCTCTCTCTCTCTCTCTCAACTCTTCGACTCTCCAATGGCTGTTTCAAAGGTGCACCTCATACATTATCCAGAAATAGCACTACAGTCTGGCCTACAACACTCAACCATAGTCTTTAGCTACTCATTCCTACTTTCTCTTCTGTGTTATCTGTTTTAAAACTTATAGTCTTTGCAGTGCAGAACAACCAAGGTGTCCAGATTTTTTTCAACCATTAGGATTTTAAACTTGTGTTCTCGAAACTCACTGTTCGTCAACATTTCAACTTTTCTACGGCTTTGTCATGACTTCTCCCCATTTGAAGACTGTTCTCTCCGGTACCATGGTGAGAAAGAAGAGGGGAGAAGAGAGGTGAGTGAGTGAGTGAGTGAGTGAGTGAGTGAGGTGAGTGAGTGAGTGAGTGAGTGAGTGAGTGAGTGAGTGAGTGAGAGAGAGAGAGGCCCGCAGCAGCAGGACAGCCCTCTGATCTCTCTGACTGCCTCTCTCTCTCTCTCTCTCTCTCTCTCTCTCTTGTTCTCTCTGTTTATCTCTTTATCTCTCTCTCTCTCTCTCTCTCTGTTTCTCTCTGAAGTCCTAGTATTACTTTGATCAGTCCCAGTTAACATTCCCCCACCGTCCTGCTATGCTGTCCCTTCCCGGGAGAGAACTGAGGGAACGAAGTGAACTAATAAAAAGGTGTGTTACTTAGCCTTTCAAATATTAATCTGTACAAAAGTGCTGAGTGTGTGGCGTGGTCTAGAGCAGGGGCTGCATGGGCGGTCACAGTAAGCCTGAGTCACTCCCTCCTCCCCTTTCTCTCCCCATTGCCTCTCCTTCTCCCTCCTTTACTCCCTTCCTTCTCCTTACCCCATCCTCCTTCTCTTCTCCTTCCACCCCACCTCTCCCTGTTAAATGCAATTCTCTGTGAGGTTGCCGTATTCATCTCCTCTCCCTTCACCTCCTCTTCTCTCCTCCCCTCTCCATCTCCTCCCATCTCTCCCTCCCTTCATCTTTGTCCTGTCCAGGAGTGTTCAGGTATAGTAAAATCAGCAACACTCTGACTGGTGCCCTGTGCTCAAACTGTCAGACATTCCTGCCTGACTCATAGCCAGACAATATTACATATACCTAACCAAATGTGAAATACCCGAAAATAGAAGCTACCTGATCACATGTTTCAGAGAAGTGAAGCTGTGATGATGATGATGAGGATGTTGGCTGTGATTCTATCACCTGTGAGGATGTCATCTGTGTTGATATCAGCTTGAAGTAGACATACTCTGAGGTGTTCCGGTACACACATGGAGGGGTGATATCAGCTTGAAGTACACATACTCTGAGGTGTTCCGGTACACACATGGGGGGTGATATCAGTGAGTTCCAGCAAAAGTCAGGCATTACAAGGCACAGTGGTACTAGTCATTTTCCCTATATGAAGTGTGACCAAATATATGACGAAATACTGTACCTAACATCACTTGATGTATTTCTTACACACATCTCACCTCACAATTTGCAGGAATTGCCCATTCCTCTGCTGCACATAGCATCTGTAGCAGGGGAGGGCACACTTTTTGGCCCTTGAGCCATGTTTTTTTGGGACAGATTTTTTTGTGAAAAATTGGACACAAAGGGCAGTTATTTGGAAATATATTCATCCATTATAATTTCTACATACTCTATATCTAGTTTTAGACATTCAAGAGTGGCCTGGTGTGTTTTTCTAACCCAAAACAATCCCCCCCAGACTGAATGGGCTCGCGGACCGCCGGATCCAACCCGTGGGCCATAGTTTGCCCCTCAATCTGTAGCCTCCTCATTGTATTGTGGCCTCATCCATGTCATCAAGTTTCGCCTCAGTAGAAAAGCCTATCATGTAACCCTTTAACTGAAAACAGCTTTGACAAGCTGGCTAAGTGTGAGGGAGAATTCCTTCTGGTCTGTTATGGCTGAGCCTATAGGACCCCTAGGCTGATTGGCCGTGACCCTGGGCAGGTGTGACACACACACACACACACACACACACACACACACACACACACACACACACACACACACACACACACACACACACACACTTCTGAGGCTCCCTCCAAATGAGACAGAGCATATAAATCTATCATCAGAGGGTAATGATACACTTAACTCTCTCGACACTGGTGTGTGTGTGCGTACATGTGTGCATGAGCCAATGCAGCTAAGTCAGCCCCTTAATTCCTCCCTTTGTGTTCTGCAGCCTTTCCTCCGAGCTACGCCTCATTTGCTTCATGGTGAAGGGACTGATTAAATATTTAAAGTATGGAGTACATTTCCTGGCATCAGGTGTAAATAGTACTGCGCTGCGCTGTGCTGTGGAGAGCAATAACTACATTGGAGTTAGCCATCTGAAAGAGAAAGAGGCCGCTGCGCACTGTGTTTACCACCTACCTCTGTTTGTACAAACACACACACACACACACACACACACACACACACACACACACACACACACACACACACACACACACACACACACACACACACACACACACACACACACTGTTCAATACCAACCCTTCTTTCCAACTCTGTTCTGTTTGTGGCCTTCATAAGCAGAGGCATCATAGCAGAGAGATGAAGAATATTGATGAAGAATATTGAACTGGAAACTTCATTCTGCCATGGAATAGATTCAGATTGGCCTTTGGTTGATGTTCAACTGCTGTACCCACCTCTGTACAATGAATGGCATGCTTATTGCCTCTCAGAGAACAGGACAGACAATGTACATAAACAGTAGATGGCGCTCCTAGGCACTTCCATAGGTTTTGACACCAATGCCAGAGGAACCCTATGTGAGGAGATTCTCCAACTCACATTTTAGTAATGAAACTCATTGAATGTAGGGAGAAAATGTTGCTTTAAGGTAAATGTAAGTCCTCGACATACCTCTACCCTGCTGTTAATCCACATTGCCTCATTCCTGTAGCTAATCTGACAGAATGACATTCTTTCATTAACGGAAGTTCTCCTTCTTTCTGAGGATTTCCCTCCCATACTGGTGACTGTACATCCTTTCTTACAATTATATAGCTCGGGATTCAATGTGTTGTGACAACGTTTCCCTGAGGAGGATTCTCACAACATAACCAAACACAACACGCCGTCTTTAGACACACAAAGAGGAGACATGCTATCTGAATTGAAGGCATATGCGTGAGTTTAAGCCCCCATAACCCAGTAAGTGTAAATCCTAGAATAAAGCCCCTGGTTCTCTGACTGAATATATTAATGGATACGAATCCCTCCTTCTTCCAGACATCAATGGATGAGTCACACCAATTATCCCTTCACAAGGTATACTTGTTGGAGTTTGTGATGACAGTAATAACCTGCTGGTTCAGGAACAACCTGCATGGTGAATGGTGCTGGTGGGGCTCTGAGACAGACAAAAGGGCAGATTTTTTTTGTTGTTGCAATATTGTTGCATATTCAGAAACAGGGTTTTAATATCTGTATTTGAGAAAGATATCAGTGCCAACAAAATCTCTTCAAATCCAGTTCTTTTGGCAATATATCACTTGTTTTTAAGACAGGGTTATTTGAGAGTTTGTGGCATGTGATGTATTCAAATAAACCGTCTCTGACTGTCAACACAACGGCAATACCTCTGAACAGGAGTAATGAGGAGTGTTTCAACAACTTTCCGACTAACGACCTAGCCAGCCTCGTCATGGAAAACACTGTGCGGTCGCGCGAACCAAAGAGTATCTACTTTTGTTTTACACACACACACACACACACACACACACACACACACACACACACACACACACACACACACACACACACACACACACACACACACACACACACACACACACACACACACACACACACACACACACACACACACACACACACACACACACACGTCTGCAGTTGGAGTGTGTTTCAGTCAAGTTCAGTTCAGAGCAGCAAATGAATTGATGAAATACAATATAATCACAACATAAGTTTCCTTGAATCAAAGCAAAAATAATTAGCTACAAAAAAGAAAAAAAAACTACAGTAAAACGTCAAGTGCAGTGTTCCTCACCTGGCTTACTGTAAAACATCACTGCAGTGTTCCTCACCTGGCTTACTGTAAAACATCACTGCAGTGTTCCTCACCTGGCTTACTGTAAAACATCACTGCAGTGTTCCTCACCTGGCTTACTGTAAAACATCACTGCAGTGTTCCTCACTTGGCTTACTGTAAAAAGCAAAACAAAAGGGTTGATTACTGTACTTCTATAATTCCATCAACCCTGTCTTGTGGATTTGGCCACAGGTTCTCATCCACATCACAATGGATGTTTTCATTAGCTAAACATCTTGGGAGGAATCTTTGGGTGAATCCAGACACTGGTCTGCCTTGATGTCATTGCATGAGTCATCCATGGCCTGGAGAAGGGTGGCTTGTTCGTAAGGGCGCCTATCATATACCTTCCACCTCTATATGGAGAAATATTCCTCAATCGGGTTAATGAAAGGAGAGTATGGGGGTAAGAACAGGGTGGTAATTGTAGATGGGCCTGAAAACATGCTTGCACCATTTGAGCATGGTGGAACCTGACATTATCCCACACAATGACCTGATTTAGCTCATCAAGGAAGGTTACAAGGAGAGCTGCATTATATGATCCAACACGAGGTCTGTGTCCCACCAGACCATCTTCCCGATATAACCGCACACATGATGCTGTTTGCTACACGTTGTCCAGGTACTTGGATGGTTGCCTGCTTGCCAATTAAATTCCGACCTCTCCTCCTTGTCTTGGCCATACAAAAAGTTCCTCTTTTTTTTTGTGATGGTTTTCGTCAGCATCCAGCTCCATCACCCTCTAAAAAGACATTTTGGAAAGAGAATTACCGATTACAATGATGTTGAATTTTTGGGGGGATTTTTCACAGCAGGCATCTTGAACCTGAACATACCTGGACATACTCAGTCCGCAGTTGCTTCACTCTGTCTGCATTTCTTTCAGAAGGCCCACGGTATCGCTGTTTCGGAGACACCTGGTGCCTTTTCTGCATGCGTGCAATAGTCAGCAAACTTATGGCTTCCACATTGTTGAACGTGTCGTCATTGTCCAAGATGTGCTGCCGAATTTCTGTTAGGCGAGTATCATTTCTGTCCCGAACCAAATTGACCACATCCCGCTCTTGTTGGTCAGTCAGAATTTTGCCTCTGTCTCCCCTATTAGGCCTAGTCTCAATTCTACAGGGAAAATTACAGTAAGAACACATTTAATCACACCACCTACTCTGTGGTACACATTGGCATGCAGTATACAGTCATTTGATAGTTGAGAGTAGCCTAATGTTTAGTGCATGCTGAAGACTTACCGGTTCTCATTGTGGAAAGTTCTAATGATTGAGGCCACGGTTGATCTTCTGAGGTTTGGTTGAATCATTGTAGCTGCCTCAGTCATTGTCATGATTTACCACATGGTCTACAACCATTGCTCAGATTTCATTGGACACTCTCTGCTGTTGCTGCCGCTGTCTTGGTCCGTGGCCTTGTCCTCTATAACACGTTCCTCCACACCTCTCAAACGAGGCCCATGACTACCTCTCAGTAGGGGGGGCTTGTCCCCTGCCATTCCTTTGACCAGCACGTCTTCCTCATCTTCCTCCTCCCACTGCTTGACCTCTACTGTGACCTGGATCACCTGCCGGCTCCATGTTATCGCTATGTTGTTCTCACCACAATGTGAAATCAATCATCAGTAACGAGTTGGCAGTATGGAAAAGCAATTACAAAGGCCTGCATACATACACTTACCGGACACTTTATTAGGTACACCAGCGTGTTACTGCAAATAGCCTGCTCCTTTGAACAGCGAATCATGTGGCTGCCTCCAACTCAACATATAGAGTATAAAGAGTAGAAAACATTAGCTGTTGTTCGACCAAACATTAGAACGGGCAATATGCGTAATCTAAGCAACTTTGACCGTGGTATGATTGTTGGTGCCACACATGGTGGTTCCAGCATCTCAGAAACAGCTGGGATTTTTACGCATTACAGTCTCTAGGTTTTACAGAGAATGGTGCGATTTAAAAAAAAACATTCAATGAGCGGTGGTTCTGTGGGCAAAAACACCTTGTTAGAGAGGTCAGAGGAGAATGTCTAGACTCATTCAAGCTAACAGAAAGGCCACAAATGCTCAAATAACAGCCATTTAAAACAGTGGTGTGCAGATCTCTTAACGTACAACACCGTGAATAATTCAGGCTGTTGTGGAGGCAAAAGGGGGTCCTGCCCAGTACTAGATAGGTGTACCTAATAGAGTGTACAGTAATGTCAAATCTGAAAACATGGTCTGGAAAAGTGGTACATGGGACCAGTGTCTGATAAAGAATGATGATGTAGATAATGTAGTCCAATAGATAGATAATGTAGTCCAATTGGTCCATGTTCCACGGTAATTGGTGTCAATGGATCTCGTTATCCTGAAACTTGCATGATATAAACATGGAATATTGTTTGTCAGTTTCCATAAAACTATGCATTAAGAGTAATGCAACAGTTATCATTTTGAGCAGTTGTATCAATTGATCGTTAGATCATTGTAATGAAATGAATAGACAGTCATCTCAGATGTAATGTGTAAATTGTATTTTGAAATGGTAATACCTTGATGTTAAGTTGTGTTATTTTGAACAGGCGATTTTAGCTAAATGAACAAATGATCTTAGCTTTATGTGTATTGTGCCCAAGCAATTGGAAAAAGGGTCAGAGTTTTGAAAATTTTCATTTTTGATCATTGGTTGTGAGTTTTGTGTCTAAAAATGACATCAAGGTTCTGAGAGTAGTGCTAACGTGATTGTAAAAACCTGTAAACCCAGAGGGACTAATGAATGATATAACAGAGTCTATCAATCTGATATTTTCTTAATTCCTTAACTTCCTTCTCCATCGCTTAAGCTTCCCATGAATGGTGAGAGACATTGAAGCGTTTTGGAGGATGTTACTTTTTAAGTCAGTTTCTGGTTGGAAGGGGGTTAGGGTGTGTCTGTATGGAGGTACGGTTGTATTAAAAGGTGGTGATCTTCACACAGCTCCCTGAGGGATTCAGCCTCTCTGGCTTGCAGTAAAACAGTAAAAAAACGATGTTTCGCTTCTCCTCTCCTTTGCTGATCTGACCCGACACCTCTACTTGGCAGGTGCTAGTTCTTGGCGCCTCCCGTTGCCCACTGTGATGCAATAAAACTAGCTTTCAGGATGGGGGGGGTGAAAGCATGCCTGCTTCCAAGAGTCTCTAGCCGGAGAACATTATTTCTCACATTGTCTCCGAACAATAGGTCATATCCTGTGAGCCCAATCCCGTGAAGCACTGAAAAGCTTGCCAAGCTCCAGGAAGCAGGCAGAGAGTGCAGCAAGAGATGTTGCCGTCGCACATACACGCACACGCAAACCCACATGCACACGCAAACGTTGGCGTCAGAGAGGCCTAGCGTTGAGGTGATGGATTGGTATGGTAGGCTGGGTTTTTCCATCCAGGCACCAGAAAGTCTCTCACACAAGTTCTAATCTGATCTGCCTTGAAGCACATTAACCAGAGAAGAACCCAACCGCTAGAACACTCACACATTCATAGCAGTGTAATGAAGCTTCTTAACAATTTGTAAATGTTCATAACATGGAAGATTCATTACTACTCAATTATTATTCTGGGAAGAAGGTAGCTACATTTACGGTTCTAATATGCCAGCATCACCATTCAACACAACTGCCTATTGTCAGTCAGCCATTCTACCTCTGCCAGAATTGGAAGTGAGTTGATTACTGAATCATTGATATTGCTGCCTGGTTTCTGTTTGGCCAGCGTTGTTGGTAGTTTCGATGGTGGTTCCAGTGACTCACCACGCACAGGTCATTAACAACACAGTTACTACACAGGACATTATAGCAAGACAGTTACCACACAGGATATTAACAACACAGTTACTACACGGGACTGTGTAGGAGGTCAGACGAGGAGAAGTAACCTCACAGTCACTCTTCTCACTTTCAGAAAAAAAACAACAACACTTTGGCAAACGCACCAATAAACACTTCACAATTATAACGCTTTTGAAATCCCTCTCTCAGTAGTGAGTGAGTGGGCATGTTGACTGACTGACTCTCACTCAGTGTTGCATAACATTGCTTGGTTTCTGTGTTGTATTATTGAAGCTTTTGGCTCTGATTATCAGGCAGATGAAACAGTAAGGTGTTCATGTGTGATTTTCCCTGGGAGGTTATTGTGTGTGTGTGTGTGTGTGTGTGTGTGTGTGTGTGTGTGTGTGTGTGTGTTTCCCCTGAGTGATTAGCTAGCAGTGTTCATAAAGCTGCTAACAGGTGTTTACTCGGAGAAGGAGGAGGAGTGATTCCAAAAACAACAAAGCACCACTATAATTGAAATGGCTATTGAACAGATTCACAGATCCCAGACTGTTGCTTTAAACAGAATCGATGCAAATTATACAGACCACAAGAAGGCTGCTGAGGGGAGGACGGCTCATAATAACTGGAAAGGAGCAATGGAATGGCATCAAACACGTGGAAACCATGGAAACCATGCGTTTGATGTGTTTGATACCATTCCACAAATTCCGCTCCAGCCATTACCACAAGCCCGTACTGCCTAATTAAGGTGCTATACCAACCTTCTGGGACTCAACCTGCCTTATCGTTTTTTTCCCCCTTCCAGCGTGGGTTGCTGTCAGTGTATATTAATTGAATTTGAACAGGTGGCTAGCGCTCCAGCTTTATAGTATAATACACTGAACAAAAATAATAAACGCAAAATACGACAATTTCAAAGGTTTCACTGAGTTACAGTTCATATAAGGAAATCAGTCAATTGAAATAAATGCATTAGGCCCTACTCTATGGATTTCACATGACTGGGAATACAGATATCATTGTAAGTGTCACAGATACCTTAAAAAAAGGTAGGGGTCATGGATCAGAAAACCAGTCAGTATCTGGTGTGACCATCATTTGCCTCATGCAGTTCGACACATCTCCTTCATTACAGTTGATCAGGCTGTTGATTGTGGCCTGTGGAATGTTCTCCCACTCCTCTTCAATGGCTGTGCGAAGTTGCTGGATATCGGCGGGAACTCGAACATGCTGTTGTACACGTCGATCCAGAGCATCCCAAACATGCTCAATGGGTGACATGTCAGGTGAGTATGCAGACTATGGAGGAACTGGGACATTTTCAGCTTCCAGAAATTGTGTACAGATCCTTGCGACATGGGGGGCATGCATTATCATGCTGAATCATGAGGTGATGGCAGCGGATGAATGACAAAACCATGGGCCTCAGGATCTCGTCATGTTATCTTTGTGCATTCAAATTGCCATTGATAAAAACCTGCCCATACTAGAACCCCAAAGCCACCGTGGGGCACTCTGTTCACAAAGTTGACATCAGCAAACCACTCGCCCAAATGACATAGTAGCCATTAAAGGTGAGCATTTGCCCACTGAAAGTTGATTTATAACTCCAAACTGCAGTCAGATCAAGAACCTGTAAGGACGACGAGCGCGCAGATGAGCTTCCCTGAGATGGTTTCTGACAATTTGTGCAGAAATACTTCAGTTGTGCAAACCCACAGTTTCATCAGCTGTCCGGATGGACTGGTCAGAGACGATCCCACAGGTGAAGAAGCCGGATGTGGAGGTCCTAGGCTAGCGTGGTTACACATGGTCTGCAGATGTGAGGCCGGTTGAACGTTCTGACAAAATTTTGGAGGCAGCTTATGGTAGAGAAATGAACACTCAATTATCTGGCAACAGCTCTGGTGGACATTCCTGCAGTCAGCATTCCAGTTGCTCCCTAAAAACTTGAGGCATCTGGGGCATTGTGTTGTGTGACAAAACTGATATGCCACACCCTTCAGGTGGATGGATTATCTTTGCGAAAGAGAAATGCTTACTAGCAGGGATTTAAACACATTTGTGCACAACTTTTGAGAGAAATAAGCTTTCTGTGCGTATGGAACATTTCTGTTACCTTGTATTTCAGCTCATGAAACATCGGACCAGCACTTTACATGTTGCGTTTATATTTTTGTTCAGTGTAGCTTAGGATGTGCATAATACTACCCTTTTTCTTTTCTTCCCACAACATCAATGTACTGTATGTGTAATCTATTATTAAGAACCGGTAGTACTCCATATTTGTAATAGCTTCGAATGTGTTTTAGAGGTGCTCCCTCGCTCGCTCTCCCTCAGCACATGGTTGGTGAGATGGTATAACATCCCCCAGAGTGTATAAACGGCCTGCTACAGTGAGGCGCGGCAGTGAGCAGTTAAAACCTGTCAGCCATTGAATATGAAGAGCAGTGTTGTAGTACACGAGTCCGGTCTCTGTCACGCCTGCTCCTGCTCCTCCTCTCTGGCGATCGAGGGCGCCAGGCTGCCCATCATTACGCACACCTGTCGCCATCATTACGCACACCTGTCGCCATCATTACGCACACCTGTCGCCATCATTACGTGCATCAGCGCTCATTGGACTCCATTACCTTATTTTTTGCCCCTTCTATATCTGTCTGTTCCTCGGGTAGATCCCCGTGTCAGCATTATTGTCATTTTGTTTTTCCCCTGTCCAGACAGGTTCTGTATAAAATTACTGAGAGTCAGACGCTCACTAAGGGGAGACCGGGGGAAATGTTATATATTTTATCTTTATATCTATTATTTAGAGTGATAATGGTTAGTGACAATTTGGACTTGGATTTCCCAGCATGCATTTCAATTTTATTCTGAACGTCTAAAGAATCCATATGTTCTTCTGAAATTCTGGACATTTTGAAGTCTTATTATGGTGGCGATCTGATACAATTACCATCATGGTCTTGAATTGGACTCACATTTTTAGAGTCTCGGTTTTGACTCGGACTCGCGTTACTGTAGGTGGTCTTGAGCACAACACTGAGAGGCGCATACTGAAAAGTAGTTCCTCTCTCTCTCTCTTTCTGTCTCTCTCTCTCTCTGTCTCTCTCTCTCTCTGTCTCTCTCTCTCTCTCCCTCTCTCTCTTTCTCTCTCTCTCCCTCGAGCTGCCTCACTCTCTCTCGCTCTCTCTCTCTCTTGCACTCTCTTTCTTTCGCTCTCTCACACTCTCTCTCATTCTCTGCTCTGCAGCATAACATTGTATTGATTATGTTGATGGAAATAAAAAAGCGTTGTATGTCAGGCCTGTGTAAGAAGCAGCACTCTGTAAGGTAATAGGTCACTGTTCTATTACAGTATCTTCTATTCAGTAGGACCCAGGCAGGCAGGATGGATATAGAGCTGTTTTGGATCTATGCCATCACGGGGGAATGTACTGTATGTTGAGGGGATTATTACCAGAGAGTGACTGCTATGTCCACATTAGAGGTTGTGAATAGGGTACCACTTGGGATGCAGAGAGAATATACCCAACAGCCCCAGACCCACCTCAGATCAGATCAGATCTGTCCAGGGGTCCAAAGTGACTACCCTCTTTCACTGTCTCTCCATCCCTCCCTCTCTCCCTCTCTCCAAGGTAGTTGTGCACTTTTCTGCTGTGCTGAGCAAACAAGCAGCAGTGAGCCCTCCTTGTTTTCCTCTCCTCCTATCTTCTCTTCCATTACATGTATATTCATCACCTCTGCGTTTTCCTCCCAAAAGCAGTGAAAGGAGGGGAATTATTCCTGGGCACTGACAGGAGGGCCATGGAAGCCCCCAGGGGTGTTAGGAGGGAGGAGGTAGAGAGGTGTGCAGTCAGGGGAGCGTGGACGGAGGGAGGGAGAGAGAGAGAGGCTCACTGAGCCAAAATAATTTGTCTCATCCAAACGCTGCAGAGAAAATGGATGAGTTTAATTGATTCTGACTACTTAGGTCGGATCCAGGCTCCTCCCCAGGGAGAGACGGTGTATGAAGCCCAGTTAGAGCTCACCCGCGTGGGGGAGGGATAGGTGGAAGGAGGTGGAGGTGTGGAATATCACTTATTAGTCATACATGTGTGCGTGCACACACAACACAACACACACACACACACACACACACACACACACACACACACACACACACACACACACACACACACACACACACAAAAGAACGGTCAGACTTTTGCAGTGGCGTTTGATCCATTAATATCTAGCTGCATGGTTATATTGTCACACATTTCTCTTAGTGAAATTGATAGAGCGAATTATGACAGATTTAAACGGTGAGGGTGTATAAATGGATGATACTGAATCCCACCTCCTCGTCCTCCCAGCTTTATCCCTGCCATCACCGTCGTTATTCAGCGACACCACATCACATCTCCTACTTCATGTAGGAGCTAATTAACCTATCAAATCAGCCAGGGGAATTTCCCAGCTTGTCTGTGTAATTGCAGGTGGGGGTTTAGAGGGATAAGGGGGAAGATGGGTGTGTGAGGGAGTTTACTCTGCTCAGAGCTCCTCCATCAAAGACGCACACGCACACAAACACACACTTACATTACATACAGTGCATTCGGAAAGTATCTAGACCCCTTGACTTGTTCAACATTTTGTTACGTTACAGCCTTATTTTAAAATGGATTAAATTTAAAAAACTGTCCTCATCAATCTACACACAATACCCCGTAATAACAAAGTGAAAACAGGTTTTTAGAAATTGTTGAAAAGGTATTAAAAGCTTGAAACAGAAATACCTTATTTACATAAGTATTCAGACCCTTTGCTATGAGACTTGTAATTGATCCCGTTTCCATTGATCACCATTGAGATGTTTCTACAACTTGATTGGAGTTCGCCTGTGGTAAATTCAATTGATTGGACATGATTTGGAAAGGCACACGTAAGGTCCCACAGTTGACAGTGCACGTCAGAGCAAAAACCAAGTCATGAGGTCGAAGGGATTGTCAGTAGACTTCCGAGAAAGGATTGTGTCGAGGCGCAGAACTGTGGAAGGGTACCAAACAACTTCTGCAGCACTGAAGGTCCCCTTCCAACCTGACAGAGCTTGAGAGGATCTGCAGAGAAGAATGGGAGAAACTCCCCGAATACAGGTCATACCCAAGGCTGTAATAGCTGCCAAAGGTAAATGGTCTGAATACTATTCTTATGTAACTGTGATATTTAAATTTTAAAATGAATGTGCCAACATTTCTAAAAAACTGTTATTACTTTGTCTTTATGGGGTATTGTGTGTAGATTAACGAGGAGGGGAAAAAAGCGATACATTTTTGAAAAAGTCAAGAAAGTAGAAAGACTTTCTGAATTCATTGTGAAGATGGGCAGAGGGACACCCCTCCAACCATACAGTAGCTTCCTTAATAATATATTACCGATTCAGATGCACCCATATCTGGGTAAACATGGCTATACGCTAACCTTGTTAGTTTTGTGCCATTGCAGACAGAACTCTGTGTGTGTGTGTGTGTGTGTGTGTGTGTGTGTGTGTGTGTGTGTGTGTGTGTGTGTGTGTGTGTGTGTGTGTCCGTTCCTTCATCCTCCTGCAGGCTCATTTCATTAACCTTATTTGTAAGATTGCTCTGTAAATGTAGGTTACCACTCAGGCATACATTATTCCCTAAAGGCAGAGAGACATTAGCATCCTGTTATCTCCGTAGAGCCCCCTGAGCGCTTTTGATTCTGACTTGGGAAACATGCTCTCTGTCACCTCTGCTTTTAATACAGCCGGACAAATGGTGGTCGAGAGACTGAAAAGGGATGGGACAGCTAGGGAGGGAAGAATGGCGCTGGACAGAAATATAAACTTTTCCTGTGTAGCCCCTTGTATAGCCGCTGTGTAATCTCGTGTAGCCCCGGTGTAAGTCCATTGTGTAGCCCCTGTGTAGTCCATTGTGTAGCCTCGTTGTAGTCCCTCTGTTAAGTGAGTGCCAGATCAGGGCTAAGATTGAGTTATGTGTCTCACTCTGAGGACCCTGAGCAGATGGTTGAAGTCCCTCTGGGGTGAATGGCGCCTAAACTGACTGTGTGTGTACTTACGTTGCACTAGGAGTTTGACCATCTGGATCAAAGTACACTGAGATTCCCTTAGTGGATTCCTATTTCGGTGACATGGAATAGGCAGTGTGTGTGCGCGCGTGCACGCATGTGTGTGTGTGCACTTGCTGTTCATTCATTTACATCCAATCCATCAATAGGGGGGTAATGTGTCCCCGATACAGGAAGAGGACTAGTGTCTACTGTACTGGTCTAAATGTACCTCCAGTGTTCATCGCTCTCTCTCTTTCTCCATTTAGACACTGGGTAGACTGATTTCTTTCTCACCAGCCTCTCACACCATCCCCCTCTACATCTCGCTCTCTGTCTCTCTCTGTCTCTCTCTCCCCATCCATCTGTCTCTCCATCCAGCCTTCCCATTGCTCTCGCTCTCTCCAGCCTTTCACCCGTCATCTATTATTTACCTGGTATCTCCTGCTGCTCATTAGCTGGGTAATATGGGAGGGTGTGGAGAGGAGCGAGCCGGACAGCTTTGAAACATGACAAGACCAAGCGGGAGCAGAGCAGCCGAGAGCAGTGGAGGAGAGCAGAGGGAAAATTTTACCCCTCAGTGGCCTCCATAAATGTATGTGATCTCTGTTTTACAGTGTGTATGAGGTACACGTACAGTTATGAGACATCTTTTCAAGAAACCAAAGACCTGGGTTGGATAATCAATGACAGAGACAATCAAAAATCCAACCCGTTGCTCGTCCACATGGGTGTGTCACAGATTTTACGTTTTGAGATAAATGTGAGGACAATAATCCACCATTATATAAACCGTGATCTTGAGCGAGAGAGCGTAAAAGGAATAGTTGAAAGAAGGTTTGTCCAGTTCAAGAGTTGGGTGTTTTCCCCAGGTTTGACCCCGCTACCTTAGTGTTGGCCAGGACATCTGTGGTCAGTACGGGTCACATTTTACTAGCCCATAAATCGGTCCCTCTGCTCCCCTAGTGAGGTCAGCTTTGCTAAACCAGGATTCCCTGGGTAGTGTTTAGGGAGTCACATTACCACTTCTCAATTTTTAACCAAGCTTACTACCGAGACCAACTCAACTGGTTGGTGCTAAAATTGAGACATCAAAATAGGACACCACAGAGAGCAACATTACATTCCGAAAACACTCGAGTTCATGTTCTCTTTTCTGAAAGGGGTGCTTTGAGGCATTGTAGCAAGAACAGGCATACCCCAGTACCTCTAGTGGTGTGTGTGTGTGTGTGTGTGTGTAAACTCTGTCTGACTGATCCCGTTAGGAATGGGAGGGGAAGTTATGTCTTTGATCTTACCCCCTACCGATCTCCCCCATGAGAGGCTGCTCTCCTGTGAGGTGGGAGACACGAGTTAGTCAGTGTGACGGCTGTGGTACATGTTAACTCTGATTAAAGAGAAATATGCATCCAACAGTGTTATAGAGCTTTCCTTTTTATCTGCTCTCACCACAGTCTGTAGATTGGGGTTGATAGCATTTTGAGTTGTAACACTGACAGTGTTACACAGTAAAGCTGCAATGCTGTTTCAAACTTGGGTTGACGTGAACGTGGATGTTTTGTATCGTGTATGTGTTGGACCTTGGGGTTCTGTTCAATCAGATCCGCTTTAGCCGACATCCGCATAGCGGTTGTTTTGGCGGTTTTGGAGGTGGAACTGCATTTAGAGCAGTCAAATTCACAAGCGGCTCCTGGCATTATACCTAAAGTGGACATTGCCATTGGCTGCACAAAGTCACATTAAGAGAAATTGCATGTGCCTCCTGAGTGTAGCAGTGGTCTAAGGCAATGCTGAGGCACCACTACAGCCTCTGGTTCGATCACAGGCTGCGTCACAGCCGGCCCGTGACCCCGATGGGGAGGCGCACAATTGGCTCAGCTCGAGTGCCTTGCGAAAGTATTCGGCCCACTTGAACTTTGCGACCTTTTGCCACATTTCAGGCTTCAAACATAAAGATATAAAACTGTATTTTTTTTGTGAAGAATCAACAACAAGTGGGACACAATCATGAAGTGGAACGACATTTATTGGATATTTCAAACTTTTTTAACAAATCAAAAACTGAAAAATTGGGCGTGCAAAATTATTCAGCCCCTTTACTTTCAGTGCAGCAAACTCTCTCCAGAAGTTCAGTGAGGATCTCTGAATGATCCAATGTTGACCTAAATGACTAATGATGATAAATACAATCCACCTGTGTGTAATCAAGTCTCCGTATAAATGCACCTGCACTGTGATAGTCTCAGAGGTCCGTTAAAAGCGCAGAGAGCATCATGAAGAACAAGGAACACACCAGGCAGGTCCGAGATATTGTTGTGA
The DNA here is from genome assembly GCF_023373465.1 of Oncorhynchus keta. NCBI lineage: Eukaryota > Metazoa > Chordata > Actinopteri > Salmoniformes > Salmonidae > Oncorhynchus > Oncorhynchus keta. The sequence continues at coordinate 38,653,057 of NC_068424.1, forward strand.
AGAAGTTTAAAGCCGGATTTGGATACAAAAAGATTTCCCAAGCTTTAAACCAAAGATGAAACCAAAATTGAACTTTTTGGCAACAATGCAAAACGTTATGTTTGGCGTAAAAGCAACACAGCTCATCACCCTGAACACCTCATCCCCACTGTCAAACATGGTGGTGGCAGTATCATGGTTTGGGCCTGCTTTTCTTCAGCAGGGACAGGGAAGATGGTTAAAATTGATGGGAAGATGGATGGAGCCAAATACAGGACCATTCTGGAAGAAATCCTGATGGAGTATGCAAAAGACCTGAGACTGGGATGGAGATTTGTCTTCCAACAAGACAATGATCCAAAACATAAAGCAAAATCTACAATGGTATGGTTAAAAAATAAACATATCCAGGTGTTAGAATGGCCAAGTCAAAGTCCAGACCTGAATCCAATCGAGAATCTGTGGAAAGAACTGAAAACAAATACTCTCCTTCCAACCTCACTGCGCTCGAGCTGTTTTGCAAGGAGGAATGGGAAAAAATGTCAGTCTCTCGATGTGCAAAACTGATAGAGACATACCCCAAGCGACTTACAGCTGTAATCGCAGCAAAAGGTGGCGCTACAAAGTATTAACTTAAGGGGGCTGAATAATTTTGCACGCCCAATGTTTCAGTTTTTGATTTGTTAAAAAAGTTTGAAATATCCAATAAATGTCGTTCCACTTCATGATTGTGTCCCACTTGTTGTTGATTCTTCACAAAAAAATACAGTTTTATATCTTTATGTTTGAAGCCTGAAATGTGGCAAAAGGTCGCAAAGTTCAAGGGGGCCGAATACTTTCGCAAGGCACTGTACGTCCAAGTTAGAGTTTGGCCGGGGGATTCCCTCGGCTCACCATGCTCGAAAGCTTGCTAGCTGATTTCGGTCGTCAGTTGGATGGTGTTTCTTCTGACACATTGGTGCGGCTAGCTTCAGGGTTAAGCAAGCAGCGTGGCAGGTCATGTTTTTCAAGACACATGACTCAAACAGTTGGGGAGCGATGAGACGAGATTGTAACTACCAATTGGATATCACAGTTGGGAGTAAAAATAAAAGAAATCCCACGCAGCCTTGTTTACAAGTTCGAACACTGGAATGTGAGATTAAATCTATACCTCGATTAGGCTGATAGAAACACTTTTCTTTAGTTGAATAATTTTCAATTTGAGAGTCATTATTTCTATATAGCCTACACTTTCTCATTCTGAACTTCTTACACGAGTGGGACGGATGTGGATTGATGACGATGATCAAGAACAGTTGCTCATCGATTTGACAGTCACACCTCCGACACTGGCAAAACATCAGCGATGCGGGTGTCGGCTATCACCGGTTAATACCTGATCTGATTGAATCTAGGCCTTTGGTCTCTGCGTTATTAATGTTGTCAGGTTTGTCCCGAGCACCTGAAATCATACCCGAGTTCACCTCTGACCCTTGAACCTAGGACATGTTCCTCTTAAAACAATTAGGGCCGAGGGCCCACATTCCACACGGCAGTGATGAAAGCACTAACGGAGAAGGTATCACACAAGTTCATGGAGAGAGTAATGTCCTTTCTCCATTAGAAGGACCAAGAAGAAACGAGCTCTGGAGGAAGTCAGTGTTGGTTCCTAGAACTAAGCGGTCCATCCATTGCGATGTAAACAAGTTTCCATTGCAGTTCCACCTGGCTCGTCTTCGAAGGGGAGGATAGTAAAAGAGAGCAGGAGAGGTAGACAGAGAGAAACTTCACAGATGTTTGATCATTCCCGTCCATTAAATATGAATCCATCAGGAGGCATATGATTGTTGTTTTGATTCACATCTCATTCATGCACACAACCTCTTACTCTTCTACATCTCAGCCTCAATAGGAAGTCTTCTGGAAAAAGGCTCCATGATTGTGATATGTAGCAAGAAGCCACTTGATTCTTCGTAGTTAGATGGTGAGGTGTGTGCCTGTGTGGGCAAAACAAGAGTATAGATTCCCCTCCCCCAAACACACAGTCATTCAATCATTGGGAGATTGGATGAGGTTGCAGTATGAAGATGCCCTCTGTCAGACAGATAGGTATTGAGGCATAATGTAGGCGCTTGATAACCCCTCTGGCAACCCTAGTTAACGTGGTCCACACACACACACACACACACACACACACACACACACACACACACGACTCAGACCCCAAACACCTTAATGCTCAGTGCTGACAGCACACGGTGTCACTAAATGAATCCCTTTCCAAGCATCTCTTCTAATGCATGCAAACAGACATTCCAACGGTGTGTGTGTGTGTGTGCGTAAAAGTCATAAAAGGAAAATAAATAGAAAATCTAACATAAGCATGGACTCATCCGCCAACTTTATTGTTACGTACAACAGGGTTGGTTCTACAGTTACCTGAGCAGGATAAACATACTCTTACTGGAAATAAATATTAATTTATTTATTATCTTGTTAGATATCATCACACAGTTGTCGTCATCTTCTATAAAGCATACGTTTGTATCATTCTGAGAAAGGTAAGGTTTTCAGGTTCACTAACAGCTACGACCACAGACACTTTCAGCCAAGTTTTGACAGTCACGATTTTGTGAAACAGACATATTAGCTATGTGATTACTTTCTCACCATTGATTTGTTTGTGCTGCAAGACACTGTGCCAGACACAAGCAAGGAGAGCTATGCTCAGCTTAAGTTGCCGGTTTGACGATAATAAACTCATTCCTTTCTAGTTAGTTTCCTCCATTAGAACAAAGCAGCATATTCACTATATATTCTATGCAAATATATATTCTCAATATACTGTATCTATACATAGCTATACATATATATATAATCTAACTATAGAAGTCTATATTCAATATGTATATATAGAATTTGGTAGGGTTTTTAAAACATTCAAGGTACATTCACTTACCATGTGATTTCTTTTCATACGAAAAAAGGTTACACAGTCTGACAAATGTTTAAACCACATCTACCATCCCTCTACAAGTCAATCTCCCAACCAAGAAACACAACATTGAACATCCCCCATCATAAGAAGCAAACAGAAGAGAAAACAGGCTTATCTGCTCAGTTTCCAATGACCAATCATAGCATTAAGAAAATGTACATTAAAGTTCGCTTCAGTCTAGTATTCACACCCTTTTCCTGAATTTAAAATGGATTAAATGGAGATGTTTTGTCAGCGGCTTACACACAATACCCAATAATGTCAAAGTGGAATTATGTTTTGAAATGAATTCAAAATGAAAAGTGGAAATGTCTCGAGTCAATAAGTATACAACCCATTTTGTTATGGCAAGCCAGAATAAGTTCAGGAGTACAAATGTGCTTATCAACAAGTCACATAATAAGTTGCATGGATTCTGTTTGCAGTAATAGTGTTTAACATTATTTTTGAAAGCATTAATGGAATATCCGTTTGGGCATTACACTTTGGATGGTGTGTATTCATTTCCATAAAGTGCATTAATTACACTTTGGACAGGTGTAGAGGAAGGGTACCGCTCAGGGATTTCACCATGAGGCCAATGGTGACTAAAGCATTTAAGGAGTTTATTGGCTGTGATATGGGGAAACTTGAGAATGGATCGACACCATTGTAGTTATTACTTTATTTAACCTTTATTTAACTAGGCAAGTCAGTTACAGTGCCTTGCAAACGTATTGACCCCCCCTTGGCATTTTTCCTATTTTGTTTCATTACAACCTAAATAAATTGATTTTTTAAATTTTTTATTTGGATTTCATGTAATGGATATTGGTGATAGTCACCAATAGTCCACATTGGTGACGTGAAATGAAAAAAATGACTTGTTTCAGAAAAAAACAGAAAAGTGGTGCGTGCATACAGTCAGTTGAAGTTGGAAGTTTACATACACTTAGGTTGGAGTCATTAAAACTCATTTATCAACCACTCCAAAAATGTCTAGTTTTGGCAAGTCGGTTAGGACATCTACTTTGTGCATGACACAAGTAATTTTTCAAACAATTGTTTACAGATTATTTCACTTTCACAATTCCAGTGGGTCAGAAGTTCACACACACTAAGTTGACTGTGCCTTTAAACAGCTTAGAAAATACCAGAAAATGATGTCATGGCTTTAGAAGCTTCCGATAGGCTAATTGACATAATTGAGTCAATTGGAGGTGTACCTGTGGATGTATTTCAAGGCCTACCTTCAAACTCAGTGCCTCTTTGCTTGACATCATGAGAAAATCAAAAGAAATCAGCCAAAATTGTAGACCTCCACAAGTCTGGTTCAACCTTGCGAGCAATTTTCAAACGCCTGGAGGTACAACGTTCATCTGTACAAACAATAGTATGCAAGTATAAACACCATGGGACCATGCAGCCGTCATAACGCTCAGGAAGGAGACGCATTCCGTCTCCTGGAGATGAATATACTTTGGTGCGAAAAGTGCAAATCAATCCTAGAACAAAAGCAAGGGTCCTTGTGAAGATGCTGGAGGAAACAGGTACAAAAGTATCTATATCCACAGTAAAAACAAGTCCTATAATCGACATCACCTGAAAGACCGCTCAGCAAGGAAGAAGCCACTGCTCCAAAACCGCCATAAAAGACATACTACGGTTTGCAACTGCACATGGGGACAAAGATCGTACTTTTTGGAGAATTGTTATGTTTGGAGGAAAAAGGGGGAGGCTTGCAAGCCGAAGAACACCATCCCAACCGTGAAGCACGGGGGTTGCAGCATCATGTTGTGGGGGTGCTTTGATGCAGGAGGGTCTGGTGCCCTTCACAAAATAGATGGCATCATGAGGAATGAAAATTATGTGGATATATTGAAGCAACATCTCAAGACAGCAGTTAGGAAGTTAAAGCTTGGTTGCAAATGGGTCTTCCAAACGGACAATGACCCCAAGCATACTTCCAAAGTTGTGGAATAATGGCTTAAGGACGACAAAGTCAAGGTATTGGAGTGGCCATCACAAAGCCCTGACCTCAATTCCATATACATTTTGAGGGCAGAACTGAAAAAGCGTGTGTTGTAGGAGGCCTACAAACATGACTCAGTTACACCAGCTGTCAGGAAGAATAGGCCAAAATTCACCCAACTTATTGTGGGAAGGTTGTGGAACATTTGAACCAAGTTCAATAATTAAAAGGCAATGCTACCAAATATGAATTGAGTGTATGTAAACTTTTGACCCACTAGGAAAGTGATGAAAGAAATAAAAGCTGAAAGAAATCACTTTACTAATATTCTGACATTTCACATTCTTAAAATAAAGTGGTGATCCTAACTGACCTACGACAGGGAATTTTTACTAGGATTAAATGTCAGGAATTGTGAAAAACTGAGTTTAAATGTATTTGGCTAAGATGTATGTACACTTCTGACTTCAACTGAATGTATTCACCCCCTTTGCTATGAAGCCCCTAAATAAGATCTGGTGCAACCAATTACACTCAGAAGTCACAATTAGTTAAATAAAGTCCACCTGTGTGCAATCTAAGTGTCATATGAGCTGTCACATGATCTCAGTATATATACACACACCTTTTCTTAAAGGCCCAGAGTCAATAACACCACTAAGCAAGGGGAACCACCAAGCAAGCGGCACCATGAAGACGAGGAGCTCTCCAAACATATATTTAATCCATTTGGAATTCAGGCTGAAACAACAAAATGTGTAATAAGTCAAGGGATATGAATACTATCTGAAGGCACTATAAAAAGTTATATTTTTGAAGACATACCAACAGTTGTATTTTGTTGTACACAGACCTCAAGTGCACCAATTCCACAGGTTTATACTGAATAATAGTTGGCAGCATTAGTTCAACATTTATGTAAAGTCTTTAATGTAATAGTAACAAATTGAGCTAGTTTTGTCAGTAGTCAATCAATCACTCTTTCCATTACCAGAGTACACAAACAAATATATATAATAATATATCATCTGTTTATGAGTCCTTTATTGATTATTAGCCAGAAATAAATAAGGTTCTCAATCTATTTTCAGAAGGTCTCAGATGTTTCAGTCAGGTGCTGGTGTACTGAGAAGGTTTTCCTCTAGGTCAAAATAGCTAGACATATACCATGTACCGTACTCATATACCATTTACCGTACTCATTTCACTGAGGGCAGAGTGGCTGCGGGTTTTCGCCCCTCCCGTGTACTTGATTAATTAAAGTCACTAATTAGGGCTTAATTGAAGGAAAAAAACTAAAACCTGCAGACACAAGGCCCAACATTGAATGAGTTTGACACAAGGTCTATAATTAGTTTTCAACCAAAAAGTACTTTCAAATTACTCACGTCATTTAACAAACAGTTTCACTGTGTCTATGGCCAATAATGTATCTACATTTAAAAAATAAAAATAAAATACACAATACAAAAAAAAACTATCCTTTCCATTTTATTAAACAAAATATTAAAACACACAACTCAAAACCTAAATACAAAATCAGAACTAACAAAAAACAGTGTAGTCCATAAAATACCATATAATAATTACTAATCTATCAAGAGGATTCTCAAACAAACTAACCTGTGCTATAACTGACCTCTGTACGGCCCATTTACACACTACTGAGCTGAGCTGCACTGTACTGCACTGGCCTGGTTAGGAGGTTAGGCATCCACCATTCCATAGTTGCTGGAACTGTGGGGCAAAGGACCATTTGAAAATAAAATGTCCCCACTGTATGTTTGGGGTCAGCTTGATAGTGTAGAAATGGAATAACTGCGTGTGTTTGAGAGCAGCCCACTGTGCAAGATGGGCTCAGACAGACACAGACAGTGAGTGCGGTGCGTTCTAGGTTGTCTTTATTGCAGTCAGGCTGCCCCGATTATTAGCTCTCACAATGCCTGGAGATGTTTAACATCGGAAACCATGTTAATATGGTATAGCAATCTTCTGATGCACTGTTTGGAACCGTCGCTTCATTAGAAGCTAAAAATAATCAGTAAAGTCAATCTTCTGAGATGTGCAACGTGACTGCAATGGAAACGACCTGAAACGTGTCCAGTGCCATGTTAATGTGGGCTGTGAGAGGGCAAGTCCATCTCCCTGTCCCCTGAGTAGGCGCTGAGGGCCTCCCAGAGTACCTGGGTCTCCTCACAGTGGTGGTGGACCGCCCAGTGCTCCATCACCTCCTCCTTACTGTCCAGGACCTGGCTGCACAGCACACAGTTAAACACTGAGCCCTGCCCGAGGACTCCTCTCCCTCCCCGGGCTGAGCGGCCGGTCGGCTCCCCCTCTCCATTCCCATCGTCCTCTGTCCCCCCCTGGTGGTGGGAGAGGATATGCCGCTTCAGCTTGGAGAAGGAGAAGAACTCTTCGTCACAGCTCCCACAGCGGACTAGGTTCCTCTTCTCATTGAGCTGGCGCCAGTAGTGCGCGGCGTGTTTCACCAGCTCGTCCTCGGCCTCCCGGCCCCCTTGGAGTGCCCCTCCCAGACCACCAGCCCCGTCCCGCAGGCGCACCTGCACCTCCTCCCCGTGCACGTAGAGCAGGTGCAGCTTCATGTCGGCGAAGGTGGGGGTGATGGCCTGACAGCGACCACACTTGATCTGGAGCTCCACCGGGTCCTCGCGCTCCTCCTGGCCCTGCTCGTCCCCCTGGTCTGGAGACATCACCCTGGAGACACATACAAGATGGAGACAGACATGATGGAAGGAAGAACTGTGTTGTTTTATGAAAATTGGCGAGAATCTAACAATATCCTAAGAAATGTATCAAACTCACAGTGACCAAAAGTCAAGAGTCCTATTGATGAGACAAGTATATCAGTATGTAAGTACTATTTATAATTCTGAAAATGTAGGTAGTCACCCCTCCACAGGCACGTCGTCTTCATGTTGGCTGATGGATGGCTCCACAGTCAGGATAACCTTATGCACCTCCCTCAGATGGCTGAAGTACACGCCCACGTAGCCAAAAGCCTTCTCACAGAACTCACAGCGAAGTGTCCGGCGTGGTCGGCCCTCTGAGTGGTGCAGCTTCATGTGAGTGCTGAGCGAGCCGGAATGGGCATAGGCCTTACGACACACTGGACAGACGTAAGGCCTACTGTTGGTGTGGCTGTTCATATGGCTCTGCAAGTGGTGTTTGAACTGGAAGCAGCGGCTGCAGGTGGGGCAGTGGTGGAGGGGCCGGCTACTACCCAGGTAGACCCTTTGAGAGGAACTACCCCCTCTCAGGTGAAGCGTGGTAGAGGCTGACTGGGGCTGGCGAGGACCAGGCTCCAGAACCTTAGCAGAGAGTCGGTGCTGTATGAGGAGCTCTGGTTCCAGGCTGTCAGAGGAGGTGAGGGAGGGCAGGCTGACCAGCTGGGGAACTGTCTCCATCAGCAGCATGTGGTGAGGCTTGGGTCTGATGCTGCGGTACTTCTTAGAGATGTCCACCTCCCTCTGCTGCGAGATGACAGCCGAAGGAGAAGGCTTATCTGGAACCCTCCTCCGAAAGAACGACAAGGATCTCTTCTTCCTTGCCTCAAAGGCCAGAATATCCTCCATTGTCTTCCTCTTCCTCCCCCTCTTCTTGCCGGGTGGTTTCTGCATCTGAAGCGTTCCCAGCAGCGACAGGGTGCCAGTTGTCTTGGCCTGAGGCTGGCTCTGCAGCAGGGAGTTTGGCATGTGGTTCTGACAGAGGGCCTCTGCAGTCTCTGGGGTCTTGGACTGGGGATCAGAGGGATATGGGGTAAGGCCGGGCAAGCCAGGCTGGCTGGGGAAAGCCTTCTTGGGGGACATGGCGTTGAGGTTGAGTTTGGTGGCTGGTATGAGGGTGCTTTTTATGTTCGAGTAGGGCAGGATGGGCAACTTGCCTTTGGGTGGGGTGGGTATAATCTGGACAGCTTTGCTGAAGATGGCTGGAGAGAGGACAGTGATGCTGCTACTTGCTGGCTGTGGATGGGGCTGTTGGGCTACAGGCTTGGGTTGGCATGGCCTAATGCCAACCTTAATGTTGCTCTCTTCCTGTGGCAGTTTGACTGGGGAGCTTTTAGTAAAACCACCAGATGCGTATTGGAGGTTCTGCAGCATGCTGGTGACGGGGCCCGGGCCGGGGGCAGGAGTAGACATGTGGTTGATGGTGGTGTCCACCACTGCTACTTGCTCCAGTGGAGACCCAGAGTAGAGCACAGCGTTGTCCGGGAGCAGGGCTGTGAGGGCTGAGATCTCAGAGGAGGCTGTGGAGTCGATCAGTATGACCTGTTTTGATGGCTCCTCCTTGGGTTCCGGAGATGACAACTTCTTTTTTACCGCCGCTATTGACCTTTGTGGCCGGGTTGTCACGGCAGTGGGTGTGGCTAATTTGACCTTCTCCGGGGTGCTCTTGGCCCTCATTGGCTGATATCTGGGGATGGGCAGCTTCAGGTTCTTCTGGATTGTCTGTTGCTGCGGCTGTTGTTGCTGTGGAGATTGAGGGGATACGGAGGGCGGCAGGGCCACTAGAGAGAAGGTCCCCTCCTGTCCTGCCACCTGCATCAGGGCATAGTTCTGGGCCGGGACCAGGATGGATTTAGGGCTGACGGCTGTAGAGGCTGCCTCTGGGAGGGCAGAGGGGTGCTGGCAGGACAGGACGGCGGTCGGGGAGGGAACTACCGCTGCTGGGGCCTTGGGAGCAATGCTTCTGAACTGTAGGCTCTTCATCATCTAGCCTGGCATGGAGGTCTAGACCCAGACCTGTCTTAGTCTGTCAACAGAACAACAAAATTAGTGAAGTTCGAGAGCTATTCCCAACAACAACAAGGGCAGTTAAAGAAGTATTCCAACAAAACATTGTAGAAAGTTTTGGCCACAGACCCTACTGATTGCACGCCATCATCTGGCATAGAGGTTTACATTTGTTTGTCAATACAACAATACTGATTGAGATACCAACGTAATATCCTGCCATATTTTTGGTCACAGACCCCAACTATTATGTTCTTAGCAGGAGGGTTAACCTTAGTGTTCTTAATGGTGTCGTTACAAAGTGGTTAACAGTCTGAGATGTGAGACACAGGTAGCATCCGAAATGGCACCCTAATCCCTATACGAGTGCACTACATTTGACCAGGGCGCATTTGGGACACATCCTGAGATGAAACACAGACCGAGGCAGTCACTGACATGAACATTTCTAAAGCTTCCACAAGAAGACTACTATCCTGTGGTTCTTCCTGCACACACAAACATCCCCCCCACACGCACACTACCCCCAGGCACAGACAAAGTGCCCCCTTTGATTTGAGCCCAACGTGCAGCCTAGTTACCGCTGTGGCTCGGCAGGGTGCTCCCTGTACCCCCCTCCTCCCTCGTACCCCCTGTACTTCCTGGAAGGATCAGTCAGTAGAGCGTGAAAGCTGCCCAAGGGCAGGACAGACAGGAGCTTTACCACTACATCAAGAGGGGTTACCTCTGTGTGTGTGTGTGTATTACCTCTGTTAATCACTGCCCATTCTCTCTAGACCAGCAGTAGTAAAGCCTAGCTGTGGGGCTAAAACAGCCTTACTCACAAAGCCCCACATTCTGAAATCCCAATGCCCCATATCGACAAATTATATTTCACAGTACAACACCAGGGATTAGGCTTTAAAGTCAGCAGTTTACAGTAATTTTGGATGTCGAACATCGAAAAGCCTAGGATGGGTTAAGGAGGAGCCCTGGTAAATGATTGACTACTTTATAAAAGGTGTAGAATGGTCATAAACTTCATCTGAGCTACTTTATCAACTCTAGTAGGATGTGTAGGCCTATACTGAAGCTTAAAATAAATTCTAAGCAAATATCCACATACATGTGTTTGAAAATAAAGATTACAGCAGAATTTTTCAAATGAACGTGATTGTAAACAGATGATTGACAGGATTTGAATATTCACATTTTTTTTTATCAGACTTTCAATACCAATAACAGTCTTATCGTGGGCCTGTGTCCAAGTTGTGTGCATGATACCTGTCAGATTCAGAAAAGAACACCAGGATCTAAATGTACATAAAAGGTAGCTACTCGCACATTGCTACACCTATCCAATCTAACAACTTTCAAAGGACTTAGGCTGAACCAATGCTTGCATTCATTTTAAAAATAGGGGAAAAGGATATAAACCCACATTGTTCAAAACCTGGAAGTATTTCAGTGTGAGAGCAGATAATTTATACAGTGTCCACACAGCATCTTAACTCCATACAACTGGAAATAATTCCCTCTCTGTTTGGACAGTTGATTTCAATTCAACTGTGAGTTTGGCCATTTGGCCAGGCATTCAGTCAACAGAGGGGAGTACAGCGGTAGGATATCTAGAATGCTCCCAAGACTTGAAGGGGGCATGGATGGTGTGTGTGTGTGTGTGTGTGTGTGTGTGTGTGTGTGTGCATGTTTGGCACTGACAGGCTACCCAGGAGGTTCCTCCCATCAACTCAAGAGTTTACAGTTGAACCCCAAGAGGGAAAGGGAGGGAAGAAAGAAAGGGAGGGAGTGTATTATGCAGCCGCGCTGAAGCCAAGCAACCAACCACAGGCAGCGTTAGGCCGGCGTGCTGTCGGCTTAAGTCAGACTGATGACTTCTCACGGGAAAGACTGGGTGAGAACAAAGACAGAATGACGAGAGAAAAAACTAAAGAGAGTGAGAAAAATGAGTAGACACTAAGTGTCCAGTGGTCTGATCTGATGAGAATTGATAGCAGTGTAGCACTGCAGCTGGTGTGTTATAACTGAGGAGGAGTAGCTGCACCTATGCTCCTAGAGTGTGTCCCAAACAGCTCCCTATTCCTTAATATAGTGCACTACTTTTGACCAGAGCCTTATGGACCCTGGTCAAAAGTAGCCATTTGAGACGCAGTCCTAGTCTCCAGAGGTGGTGTGCTGCTCCAGTAAAACACACCAGATAACCTCCCAGACTAGGGCTGCCACAGGAAGTACAGTGGTGGGGAAGGAGACAGACAGAAGGACTGGAGTGGTGTTGAAGACTATAGCCTCAGGCTAGCTACATCCTGTCATCTAGTCAGAGTGTATTTAAACCACAAATTCCAGATTAAGATAAAAATCCTAGAACTGCCATCTCTCTCCTCTGCCTTCTATTTGTTGCTTTGCACCCTGCTCCTCAAGGCTTCAAAAAATACCAGCCCCCCCTACCCATCTCCCTCCTCTGTCCATCATGTATCTCTCTCGTTCCTTCTCCTCCTCTGCCGTTCTTCAGGCCCCTCCTCCTCCTGCTGCTGCTTCCCTCTCTCTTGTTTAGGGATTCTCCTCTCAATGTGCGTTCCTATCTGCATAATGATGATGCCAACATCCCTCCCGCACTCCTCCCCCCTTTAGCCACATGTCGACCTGCTCTGGGGCGAGGGGCCTCGCTGTTGAGGCCCCAGTGTCAATCACATTATAGCTCCACAGCAGATGAAATAAAGAGAGCAAGCAAGAACAAAATAAATGAAAAGATAGGAAGAGATTGACAAAGAGAAAGGTTGTGAATGTGTAGTAAACCCCTGTAACCCATAGGCCAAGGGGGTAGTAATACAGTGGTGTATAAGGGGGTGGTGTATTTTGCATTGTGGGTGGTGGTATAGTAGCATATTAGAGCCGGCCTCCCCAACACACCTGCGACTGATGATCATGATATAAGTACAGCAGGGAGCAGCAGCAGAGACACACAGGGTTGGCCCAGTGGCAAACTAGTAGGGTTAACTGGAGCGAGAGAGCATGATGACAGAGGAGAACGGGTGAGAGGAGGAGGGGATAGGACGATTTCTGACTGCTCCTCCCAACCTGGACTCATATCAGACAGCTACATTGTTGTTGTTATTGGAGTAGAGAGCATTTTGATTGGCTGAGCACACAGACAAGGAGGAGAGCAACATTAATACAGGGCAGGCTAGTGTCATATGACATAAGTATGAGGAGTGTGGCTCTAAACGTAAAACAAATATGGCAGAAATCAATTTCTTTGTATGTGATAATATGAGTCTATACGGTTTCAATTAACCTCAATATACTAGTGTTGTATTTAATGAGCTTTCTACATGTACATCATGTTCTATGTCTTTTCCAGAGTAGAGACCTCTTTACCAAAGCCTCAAAGGCACAAAGACACTTAATCTGGTGCAGGCTTCAAACTGCCAGCCACTCTAATCTACAATGGTTCAGGGGTCAGGGATGGGCTGAGGACGGACGACGGGTTTCTCTGGCAGTAGAGGGGGGAGGGAGTCCGAAAGAGAGCGAGACCAGTAACTATGGCTGTGCCGTCCGAGCCAGGCCTTCCCAGTGTCAGCCAGAAGGCCAAGAGGTGAAAGGTGAGGTCTGGTGTTTACGTTAACAGTCAGGTCACCAGGGTTACGGTAGGGCTAGGGCATTGCTTTGGCCGGACCGGTGGGACAGTTCACGGACATATCCATCCATGTGGAATGGAATGTGCTGAAGAGGCCGGATTGATCGGATGGATACAATCCAGCGGTCAATGGGTCATGCTGCAGCCAGACAGACATAGGCGATGTTCCAAATGGCACCCTTTTCCCTAAATAGTGCACTACTTTTATACCAGAGCCCTGGTCAAAAGTAGTGCACTATTTAGGGAAAAGGGTGTCATTTGAGACACAGCCAGACAAAGAGAGCAGCCAGTAGCCCAAATAATTCACTGACCGACCGCTGATCTGATGTCTCCCTGATTGGTTTACATGTGGGAACTTAGGCCTATAATTGGTTGTAATGACAACCCAGTTACGAACGGTCATATCAAGTCCAATGTTGTGGTCTAGGAGCAGTGGTCATGCACTGCCCCTCTCTCTCCACTGTTGTGGCCTTTGGTCAGATTAAGGTTTTGGCCCTTACTTTGTCTGGCTCCAGACTGGTCATGGCTCTGTCCCACAAATAGTACAATATATTATGGAGAATTAATTGAATGGAGTTGTGAGAATTCCATCTTCATCGATTTCAAAAAGACAGCTGGTAAAGCAGGGGCAGCATGTGCCGAGTGTCTCAGAGAAAGAGTGCTGACTTAGGATCAGTTTGGCCTTTTAGACCAAATCCTACTCTGAGATGGTTGATACAGCCCAGGGTTTCCGTCAGGAAAACTGGGTGCCGGATAACGTGACGGGGAAGATTTTAATTTACCGGACCAATATACCCAATTTAGGTCGTCCACCCACGGTGCTCAGAATGACAGAAATCACATTTAGATGATGGTAATTAATCTTAACAAAACATTCAACTCCTGTATTGAAGCAGTCGATAAAACATAATTCTCAAACATTCGCCAAAATGCGATTTGCGCCACTCTAAACAGCACGCCTGAGGAGAGCGGTTCCATCTGACAGAGATTAAAATCTTTAGAAAAGTAGAAAGAGGGAATCTAAAGATGTGCCTTCAGCTTCTGGACGATGAAAGAAAGTTGATATGAAAACCAATAGAACAGGAGAGCTTGGTTTCAATGGAATATGAGGAAGTCTTTATAAAATAATAGCCTCCACGTTCCTATGGTCGGATTTTGCTTAGGCTACTTTGAAGCAAGGTAAGACATGCCTCAATGTGAAGTAAAACATTCAGGTTTCAAACAATGTTTTCAAAATGCATACTGCCTTCAGTTCTCATTGCAAAGTGGTGGGTGATGCGCTGATAGCCTGCCTACCATTGGCCATGCACTTGAATGGCAAATGGGAGGCATGCCTCAATTACCATTTGAGAAGAAGAAATAAAATAGCAGCTATTTTTAATCCTGAAAATCAAACTGTTCAAAATGAGCTGAGAAGCTGAAGCAGCAGAGTGATAAAAAGTCTCTGTATGCTGTGCTTATGCGATAAATACGATTAACGATTCAAGAAAATACACACGCTCCAATTTAATGATTTTTTGGGATGCAAATTAACCTAGAAAAGGATAAGCATGACGGGAAAACGTATTTCAATAAATAAATACAAATCATTATTTTGCAATGGGATTGATAGTCAAACGAAAACCCTGATACAGCCCAAGATAGAGCTGTGCTTATCTCATCTCAGTCCGTGGAATAAAGAGAGAGAGGAGGCTTGTTTTTCTTCTCAGATTTTTTTGTAATTAAAAATCCATCAAGACACCTGGTGCTTCACATTGAGTTAGAACAGAAACTTCAAACAGCAGGACAGAGAGACCGACCCTATATAGCACCCCCCCCAATATCAGACCTATGCCCCTTCTGCCCACCCCATGCCCCCCGCCCCTGGGGCAAGGACCTCAACATGACAGCAGGACATATGCCCAGGCCGTGAGCAGAGCGACAGGCCCAATCTTACACCCACCCAAGTCCCACCCTGCAACCTAAGAGGTATGTATCAGATGCTCTGCTCACACCTACTGTGACGGTCCGGGCCTAAACCACACAAAAACAATACTAGACACTACGGAACACAAAGCTTTTACTAATTCATCCTGGAATATACAAGGTCTGAGGTCATCTGCCTTCATCAAGAAATTGGAAATACAGACATTGTCATCCTACAAGAAATATGATATAAAGGAGACAGACCCACTGGTTGCCCTCTAGGTTACAGACAGCTGACAGTCAAATACACCAAACTACCAGGTGTAAAACAGGGAAGACTCAGGGGGTATGCTAATTTGGCATAGAGCAGACCTAACCCACTCTATTAAATTAGTCAAAACAGGAACATTTTACATCTGGCTAGAAATGAATAAGGAAATTATCTCAACAGAGAAAAATGTCCTCAGGTGTGCTACCTATATCCCCCCAATAGAATCTCCGTACTTTAACGATAACAGCTTCTCCATCCTAGAGGGGGAGATCAACAATTTCCAGGCTCAGGGACATGTACTAGTCTGTGGTGACCTAAATGCCAGAACTGAACAAGAACCCGTCACCCTCAGCACAAAGGGGAACAAACACCTACCTGGAGGTGACAGCATTCCCTCCTACATATGTCCCCCAAGACACAACTACGACAACACAACCAACAAAAACGGGTCACAACTCCTGCAGCTCTGTCGGACGCTGGGTATGTATATAGTCAATGGTAGGCTTCGAGGGGACTCCTATGGTAGGTACACCTATAGATAATATCTTGGCAGTAGTACTGTAGACTACTTTATCACTGACATCAACCCAGTCTCTTAAAGCGTTCAGTCAGTCCACTGACACCACTACTTGAACATAGCTATGCTCAATCATGAGGCATCAAAGCCTAGACAAAAGGTTTCACTGTAATAGTGAAGGTGTAAACTTGGCAGTAGAAAACCTAAAACAATGTATTTGACCTCTGAGATTCCATATCAAATCTAAGAAAATTAAAAACAATGACAATTGGTTTGATGAAAAATGCAAAAACCTAAGAAAGAAATTGAGAAACCTATCCAACCAAAAACATATGATGAATCACTAAAGCAATACAGAAATAAACTACGGGGAAAAAAAGGATTAGCTCAATGTAATTGAAGAATCCATCTTATCCATAGAATTGGAAAACTCGAAACAAACACAAAGAATTATCTATCGAAACCAGAGATGCATAAACCACTTCGCCCATCTTTTACAAATAAATCTTATTTGTCACATACAGGTTTATGGCAGATGTTATTGCGGGTATAGCAAAATGCTTATAAAAAACGAAATACTGCAAAGTTTCCTAAGAGCTAGAAGTACGGCAGCCCTCTCTGTCAGCACCATTTCATCGTTTGGCTCTATAACAAAGAACAAACAGCATAAACATATACATGATCAAATACAAATCTTAGAATCAACTATTAAAGACTACCACAACCAACTGGATTCTCCAATTACATTGAATGAACTACAGGAGAAAATACAAACCCTCCAACTCAAAAAGGCCTGTGGGGTTGATGGTATCACTAAATGAAATGATAAAATATACAGACCACAAATTCCAAATTGGCAATACTTAAACGTTTTAACATCATCCTCAGCTCTGGCATTTCCCCCAATATTTGGAACCAAGGTCTGATCACCCCAATCCACAAAAGTGGAGACAAATTTGACACAGCTGAAGGTGGAGGATGGAGGGGGGTCTGGAATGGAGTGCCAGGGGGAGGGGAGAGTGGGAAGGGCGAGCACAGCAGCAGTCAGCCCAGTGGAGGCCAGGCCAACCTCCCCAAGGTCTTAGCTCAGATTAAAGGTCTGGATCTCTGCTAGATAAGGGCAGGATGCGGGGGCAAGCCTTCATAGCCAGCCATGTCCAGCGGGCATGTTCTCAGCCACCCCCCATAATCAAGGTACTCTCCTCAAGCTAACCAGGTCCACAGTCTCAGTGTGTGTGATACCACAGCCTTGAATTATACTACGATCTGTATGGTACTGAACACAAGTGTAGACTAGGTATCGGGCATCATCTACAGTTCAGCATCATTGTGTCCAACAAATTACAGCAATAGGCTTTTTATATTATTTCTTCATACACTTTGGCATAAAACTGATCAGACAGCACATGCCAGTTCATTATCAAAACACAGAGAACTGCATAACACCTGACCATAACACTATCCTCCTAACTCCTTCTTACATACAAAAACTCAAACAGGAAGTACCAGTGACTCACTCAATACGTAAATGGTCCCATGAAACGGATGCTAAACTACAGGACTGTTTTGCCAGCAGAGACATTGAGGAGTTTACCACATCAGTCACCGGCTTCATTAGTAATGAAGCCGGATGAGCTTCATCACCAGATGGCAACGTCATCCCGACCTGTTTGATAGCTCGTCGTCTCCCACAGTGACCACCATGGATTACAGGCAACAGCCTCACTGAGCTAAAGTCTTTAGCTTTCATGGAGCGGGACACTAATCCGGACACTTAAGAAATCCCACTTCGACATCCGACAAGCTAATAAGAAATCCTGCTACAGCATCCAATGAGTCATCAAACAGTAAAAGCGCCAGTACAGGACTAGGAATCCTACTACGTCGGATGTGGCAGGGCTTGCAAACTATCACGGATTACAAAGCGAAGCCTACCAGTCTTGATTACTGCAACTCGCTGTTGGCTGGGCTCCCTGCCTGTGCCATTAAACCCCTACAACTCATCCAGAACGCCGCAGCCCGTCTGGTGTTCAACCTTCCCAAGTTCTCTCACGTCACCCCGCTCCTCCGCTCTCTCCACTGGCTTCCAGTTGAAGCTCGCATCCGCTACAAGACCATGGTGCTTGCCTACGGAGCTGTGAGGGGAACAGACCTCAGTACCTCCAGGCTCTGATCAGGCCCTACACCCAAACAAGGGCACTGCGTTCATCCACCTCTGGCCTGCTCGCCTCCCTACCACTGAGTCTAAGTACAGTTCCCGCTCAGCCCAGACAAAACCATTCGTCCTCTGGCCCCCAATGGTGGAACAAACTCCCTCAGGTAGCCTGGACAAATGACAATCACCACCAGACACCTGGAAACCCCACCTCTTCAGCCCTAGGATGAAAATCCTTCTCACCCCCCTAAAAGATTTAGATGCACTATTGTACAATCTGTTCCACTGGATGTCATAAGGTGTATGCCCAATTTGTAAGTCGCTCTGGATAAGAGCGTCTGCTAAATGACTTAAATGTAATGTAAATGTACCAGACAAACTAAATGCCATCTATGCTCGCTTCGAAGGCAAGCAACATTGAGCCATGCATGAGAGCAACAGCAGTTCCGGGACGACTGTGTGATCTCGATCTCTGTAGCTGATGTAAGATCTTAAAAACAGGTGAACATTCACAAGGCTGCGGGGCCAGATGCATTACAATGACGCTTGCGCTAACCAGCTGGCAAGTGCCTTCACTTACACTTTCTCTCCCTGACCCTGTGTCTAATATCAACATGTTTCAAGCAGAC
This sequence comes from Oncorhynchus keta, assembly GCF_023373465.1. NCBI lineage: Eukaryota > Metazoa > Chordata > Actinopteri > Salmoniformes > Salmonidae > Oncorhynchus > Oncorhynchus keta. The sequence continues at coordinate 38,671,826 of NC_068424.1, forward strand.
CACCATAGTCCCTGTGCCCAAGAACACCAAGGTAGCCTGTCTAAATGACAATCAACCAGTAGGACTCACATCTGTAGCCATGAAATGCTTTGAAAGGTTGGTCATGCCACACATCAACACAATCATCATCCCAGACACCCGGGACCCACTCCAATTCGCATACTGCGCCAACAGATCCACAGATGACGCAATCTCTATTCCACTCCACACTGCCCTCTCCCACCTGGATAAGAGGAACACCTATGTCAAAATGTTGTTCATTGACTAAAGCTCAGCGTTCAATACCATAGTGCCCTCGAAGCTCATCACTAAGCTCAGGAGCCTGGGATTGAACACCACCCTCTGCAACTGGATCCTGGACTTCCTGATGGGCTGCCCCCAGGTGGTGAGGGTAGGCCCCCAGGTGGTGAGGGTAGGCAACAGTGGAGGCTCTTCAGAGGAGGAAGGGGAGGACCATCCTACTCAGTGAATTTCATTTATTTTAATTTTTATGTTGAAACATTAAAATCATTTTTAGAGAAAACTATACTAAATATATTTGCGTCACAAAATAACTGATTAACACACATGGTTTTGCAATTAAAAAGGTCTACAGTAGCCTCAACAGCAGGGTAGCACCATGGTGTAGTCGTAAGACAGCTATTTTCAATACAAAACCGAGGCGGCTCATGGTTGTCACCCCCTTCCATAGAGTTACACAGTAATTATGACTAGGGCTGTTGCGGTGACCATATTACTGCCACACCGACAGTCATGACCGCAGTAAAATGTGTCTGCCCGGCTCAAATCCGTCTTCTGTAGCAACATTTGATATTTTTTTACATTGGATAAAAGTAGAGGCTCAGAGCTACAAAATGGTATATCATACACTGCATTAGACCATTCTCCTTGTATGACTGGTGGAGGAGAGTCAGGCGTGTTCTACTGATGCTGAAAGACAAATTCCAGAAATACTTTAGCATTATTATACAATAGATGCGAAATGGCATTCTGAGATCACTACACACAGTTCATACACGTAATGTTAGCTAGCTAGCTAGCCAGCCATTGAACATCAGCTGACTAGCTAACACCAAGCTTAAACCAGTGATACAAAGCGATTGTTAACCAAATAGGTTCAATGTTAGCTAGCTAACATTATGATTAGGCTATAACTAGCAATGCAAATTGGCATTCTGAGAAAACATCACTAACTTACACACACTTCATACACATAAGTTAATGTTAGCTAGCAAGCCAGCCATCTAACCTCAGTTAATGTAGGCTAGCCAACAGCAAGCTTTAACTTTGGGTCTTTTGTTTAGACATGTGACGTTAACGAGCTAAAAAATGAAATATAATCCCAATCCATAAAGTAACGTTACCAGCTATTCAAACCAATTGTCATAGCTAGCTAAAGTAAACCAAATAGGTTCAATGTTAGCTAGCAAGCCAGCCATCGAACTTCAGCTGGCTAGCTAACAGCAAGCTTTAACTAGCAATACTAATTACACTATTTGTGATGTGAATTGAGTATATAGTATGCTTATTGGTCATAGAATGGATATAGTTAGTATGCCAAAAGTTCCCGGATGTCTTACTAATTTCGCCAAAATATGAAGTATACAAGAAGTGGACACTATATCCGTACTTTAGGGCCCATAATGCAATTCTTCCGGAAATGGGCGTGGCTTCACATCGTTTCCAGATTTGAAGGAAATGACGGAAAATATGCAGTCAAAGTATAATGTGAGCGGATACAAATTCATTGCTTTAGCCAATTATCAAATGTTAAGAAAATATTGAGCAATGTAATAAAGTAATGACTTTCCAAATAAGTTACCTTACACGTTATACTGGCTGACAATTTGTTAGGGTGTCCTTACGAACCACAGTTTATCATTACAGCAGTATGTACCGGTACTAGCCCGGTAGCCTAGTGGTTAGAGCGTTGGGACAGTAACCGAAAGGTTGGTGGATCGAATCCCTGAGGTGACAAGATAAAAATCTGTCGTTCTGCCCCTGAACAAGTCAGTTTAATCCAGCGTTCCTAGGCTGCCATTGTAAATAAGAATTTGTTCTTATTTGTTATTTAACTGACTTGCCTAGTTAAATAAAGGTAAAATAAAATCTACTCCGATTTCAGAGCAATTTACGAGTGCTCAAAACTGGCAGTAAATGTCAGCAAAAAAAAGCGTAATATAATTGTTGCCAGCAGCACAGTTCTAGTCACCAATGCTCTGGATAACATGGAAACTGACTAACCAGCTCTGCTAGGGCGAGTAAAATATCATAGTGGTCTCATTTGTGTCTGGAAGTAGCTAGCAAGCTAGCCAACGTTAGCTTGGATGCTTGACTACCGCTGTAAGGTCAGATCTCCCAAATCAACCCTACTCTTCAGTTCAAGCATCAAGTGTGCACTCAGAGTGAAACACTCAATTTATAAACAAATCAAATCAAATCAGACAATGCAATGAATTTACGAGCGCACGCTGGCACTCCAGATTAATTTTAACTTCTCTAGGATAGGGGGCAGCATTCGGAATTTTGGATAAAAAGCATGCCCAAATTCAACTGCCTGCTAGTCATCCTTAGAAGTAGAGATATGCATATTATTAGTATATTTGGATAGGAAACACTGAAGTTTCTAAAACTGTTTCAATCATGTATGTGAGTATAACAGAACTAATTTAGCAGGCGAAACCCAGAGGACAAACCATTCAGATTGTTTTTTTTGGGGGTCACTCTTTTCAGTGGGTTTTCATTGGGAATCCAGATTTCTAAGGGACCTTCTTGCAGTTCCTATTGCTTCCACTGGATGTCAACAGTCTTTAGAAATTGGTTGAGGTTATTCCTTTGTGTAATGAAGAAGTACGGCCATCTTGAACGAGGGTCACTTGAAGTGTACTGTTAGAGGAGCATGACCAGAAAGCATGCTTCAGTTTGTTTTCTTCCTGTATTGAACACAGATCATCCCGTTTTCAATTTTATAGATTATTTACATAATAAAATACCTAAAATTGTATTACAAAAGTATTTTGAAATGTTTTAGCAAAGTTTACAGGTAACTTTGAGATATTTTGTAGTCACGTTGGAGAAGTTGGATGGATCAAACGCACCAAATAAATGTACATTTTGGATATATATCGACAGAATTAATCGAACAAAAGGGCCATTTGTGATGTTTACGGGACATATTGGAGTGCCAGCAAAAGAAGCTCGTCAAAGGTAAGGCATGAATGATATTTTGTATTTCTGCGTTGTGTCTCGCCTGCAGGGTTGAAATATGCTTTTCTCTTTGTTTACTGGGGTGCTATCCTCAGATAATAGCATCTTTTGCTTTCGCTGAAAAGCCTTTCTGAAATCTGACATGTTGGCTGGATTCACAACAAGTGTAGCTTTAATTTGGTGTCTTTGCATGTGTGATTTCATGAAAGTTAGATTTTTATAGTATGAATGAATGTTTACGCGCCTGCTTCTGCCTACCACCACTCGGTCAGATACTTAGATACTTGTATGCTCAGTCAGATTATATGCAACGCAGGACACGCTAGATAATATCTAGTAATATCATCAACCATGTGTAGTTAACTAGTGATTATGATTGATTGTTTTTTATAATTTAAGTTTAATGCTAGCTAGCAACTTACGCAAATGCAGTAAGCCAAGATAACAGGCAGTCAGTCTCCTTGTGGAGTGCAACGAGAGAGAGGCAGGTCATTATTGCGTTGGACTAGTTAACTGTAAGGTTGCAAGATTGGATCCCCCGAGCGGACAAGGTGAAAATCTGTCGTTCTGCCCCTGAACGAGGCAGTTAACCCACCGTTCCTAGGCCGTCATTGAAAATAAGAATGTGTTCTTAACTGACTTGCCTAGTTAAATAAAAGGTATATATATATATATTTTTTAATCTGCAAATCAGCGCCCAAAAATACCTCTAGTTTACCCGAAAGATGAGTGAACCATTCTTCACCTCATAACATTTTTGGTCTGGCAGATTACGTGACACCCAGAATGCATTGTATAATGTCAACAAACATGGCGTCACACATAGCTGGAAAATTGCAATCATAGGTGCCCATTACAATATATGAATGAATCGGAATGCATTATGTGTCACCAGTAATTGAAAACGTGAATAAAAATGTTAAATACATTATCCAACACATAAATATACTGTATCACCTACAGCAGAAACAACACGATATACAGAAAACAAGGAAATTACTGTGATTGGACGTGTGTGTTCCTAAGTTATTATTTGTAAGAAAAACAACAAAGGCAAAGCGAGTGCCAGCAAGAAAATGTTCCAATTCTTGCAAGACTGCAAATATATGCATACTTGATTTGCACAAACATGAATGAAGTGCGGTGGGTTTTCCTGGAAGAGAGACGTTTATCCGGCTCAGTAAAGCCTCAAAACAAATTGTCTGCAACACTGAAATCTACTACTTATATGTGAATTAATGACGAGGTGGAACATACCTCAATTCAAACTGTTAGAAAAGAATTTGAAATGGACAAATTGAACCACCGCCTATAGACAATTAGCAGCCAGCGCGTGTTAACTGTCTTGTTGGGTAATATTCACATTTTGGAACAAGTGAATGCATTCTGACATCACGTGCATAAAACAACTCACACTGGGGCGACCATTAGAGATATTTGGAACTCACACGTGAAAAGGTTAAGCATTCTAGTACAGTTAAATAGCTGAAACACAAACACAAAAGTTATTTTGTTGGCAATTACACATGTCCCCATTACCGGTAAAACAATCCAAACCTATTTCTTTCACTTACTTGCTGTGCTGTTTTGTTGTTAATTTGTTGAGTCGTTTCATTCTCAAACAGGATTTTATCATAAACTCAGCAAAAAAAAGAAACGTCCTCTCACTGTTGTTTTCAGCTAACTTAACATGTGTAAATATTTGTATGAACATAAGATTCAACAACAGACATAAACTGAACAAGTTCCACAGACGAACAGGGTTAAAATCAAAAGTAACAGTCAGTATCTGGTGTGGCCACCAGCTGCATTAAGTACTGCAGTGCACCTCCTCCTCATGGACAGTTCTTGCTCCTCCATTTGCCAGTTCTTGCTGTGAGATGTTACCCCACTCTTCCACCAAGGCACCTGCAAGTTCCCGGACATTTCTGGGGGGAATGGCCCGAGCACTCACACTCCGATCCAACAGGTCCCAGACGTGCTCAATGGGATTGAGATCCAGGCTCTTCGCTGGCCGTGGCAGAACACTGACATTCCTGTCTTGCGGGAAATCACGCACAGAACGAGCAGTATGGCTGGTGGCATTGTCATGCTGGAGGGTCATGTCAGGATGAGAATGCAGGAAGGGTACCACATGAGGGAGGAGAATGTCTTCCCTGTAACGCACAGCGTTGATTGCCTGCAATGACAACAAGCTCAGTCCGATGATGCTGTGACACACCGCCCCAGACCATGACGGATCCTCCACCTCCAAATCGATCCCGTTCCCGAGTACAGGACTCAGTGTAACGCTCATTCCTTCGGCGATAAACACGAATCTGACCATCACCCCCTGGTGAGACAAAACCGCACCTCGTCAGTGAAGAGCACTTTTTGCAAGTCCTGTCTGGTCCCGCGACGGTGGGTTTGTGCCCATTTGCGACGTTGTTTCCGGTGATGTCCTGTGAGGACCTGCCTTTACAACATGCCTACAAGCCCTCAGTCCAGCCTCTCAGCCTATTGCGGACAGTCTGAGCACTGATGGAGGGATTGTGCGTTCCTGGTGTAACTCGGGCAGTTGTTGTTGCCATCCTGTACCCGTCCCGCAGGTGTGATATTTAGATGTACCGATCTTGTGCAGGTGTTACACATGGTCTGCCACTGCGAGGACAATCAGCTGTCCGTCCTGTCTCCCTGTAGCGCTGTCTTAGGCATCTTACAGTACGAACATTGGAATTTATTGCCCTGGCCACATCTGCAGTACTCATGCCTCCTTGCAGCATGCCTAAGGCACATTCACGCAGATGAGCAGGGACCCTGGGAATCTTTCTTTTGGTGTCTTTCCAGAGTCAGTAGAAAGGCCTCTTTCGTGTCCTAAGTTTTCATAACTGTGACCTTAATTGCCCACCGTCTGTAAGCTGTTAAGTGTGAACGACTGTTCCACAGGTGTTCCAATTGTTTATCAAATCAAATGTATTTGTCACATACACATGGTTAGCAGATGTTAATGCGAGTGTAGCGAAATGCTTGTGCTTCTAGTTCCGACAATGCAGTGATAACCAACAAGTAATCTAACTAACAATTCCAAAACTACTGTCTTATACACAGTGTAAGGGGATAAGGAATATGTACATAAGGATATATGAATGAGTGATGGTACAGAGCAGCATACAGTAGATGGTATCGAGTACAGTATATACATATGAGATGAGTATGTAGACAAAGTAAACAAAGTGGCATAGTTAGTGGCTAGTGATACATGTATTACATAAGGATGCAGTCGATGATGTAGAGTACAGTATATACGTATGCATATGAGATGAATAATGTAGGGTAAGTAACATTATATAAGGTAGCATTGTTTAAAGTGGCTAGTGATATATTTACATCATTTCCCATCAATTCCCATTATTAAAGTGGCTGGAGTTGGGTCAGTGTCAATGATAGTGTGTTGGCAGCAGCCACTCAATGTTAGTGGTGGCTGTTTAACAGTCTGATGGCCTTGAGATAGAAGCTGTTTTTCAGTCTCTCGGTCCCAGCTTTGATGCACCTGTACTGACCTCGCCTTCTGGATGATAGCGGGGTGAACAGGCAGTGGTTCGGGTGGTTGATGTCCTTGATGATCTTTATGGCCTTCCTGTAACATCGGGTGGTGTAGGTGTCCTGGAGGGCAGGTAGTTTGCCCCCGGTGATGCGTTGTGCAGACCTCACTACCCTCTGGAGAGCCTTACGGTTGTGGGCGGAGCAGTTGCCGTACCAGGCGGTGATACAGCCCGCCAGGATGCTCTCGATTGTGCATCTGTAGAAGTTTGTGAGTGCTTTTGGTGACAAGCCAAATTTCTTCAGCCTCCTGAGGTTGAAGAGGCGCTGCTGCGCCTTCTTCACGACGCTGTCAGTGTGAGTGGACCAATTCAGTTTGTCTGTGATGTGTATGCCGAGGAACTTAAAACTTGCTACCCTCTCCACTACTGTTCCATCGATGTGGATAGGGGTGTTCCCTCTGCTGTTTCCTGAAGTCCACAATCATCTCCTTAGTTTTGTTGACGTTGAGTGTGAGGTAATTTTCCTGACACCACACTCCGCTGGCCCTCACCTCCTCCCTGTAGGCCGTCTCGTCGTTGTTGGTAATCAAGCCTACCACTGTTGTGTCGTCCGCAAACTTGATGATTGAGTTGGAGGCGTGCGTGGCCACGCAGTCATGGGTGAACAGGGAGTACAGGAGAGGGCTCAGAACGCACCCTTGTGGGGCCCCCGTGTTGAGGATCAGCGAGGAGGAGATGTTGTTGCCTACCCTCACCACCTGGGGGCGGCCCGTCAGGAAGTCCAGTACCCAGTTGCACAGGGCGGGGTCGAGACCCAGGGTCTCGAGCTTGATGACGAGCTTGGAGGGTACTATGGTGTTGAATGCCGAGCTGTAGTCGATGAACAGCATTCTCACATAGGTATTCCTCTTGTCCAGGTGGGTTAGGGCAGTGTGCAGTGTTGTTGAGATTGCATCGTCTGTAGACCTATTTGGGCGGTAAGCAAATTGGAGTGGGTCTAGGGTGTCAGGTAGGGTGGAGGTGATATGGTCCTTGACTAGTCTCTCAACGCACTTCATGACGGTAGTCGTTTAGCTCAGTTACCTTAGCTTTCTTGGGAACAGGAACAATGGTGGCCCTCTTGAAGTATGTGGGAACAGCAGACTGGTATAGGGATTGATTGAATATGTCCGTAAACACACCGGCCAGCTGGTCTGCGCATGCTCTGAGGGCGCGGCTGGGGATGCCGTCTGGGCCTGCAGCCTTGCGAGGGTTAACACGTTTAAATGTCTTACTCACCTCGGCTGCAGTGAAGGAGAGACCGCATGTTTTCGTTGCAGGTCGTGTCAGTGATTTATGGTTCATTGAACAAGCATGGGAAACAGTGTTTAAACCATTTACAATTAAGATCTGTGAAGTTAATGGAGTTTTACAAATTATCTTTGAAAGACAGGGTCCTGAAAGGGACGTTTATTTTTTTCCCCCTGAGTTTACATGTCAAGCAGTGATGTTTCAGCTGTCTGTCCGTGGCCTCTTCTGTCACGCGTCCTCTTCGTCGGTGCACACTGTCATTGTGTCCGTTTTCATCTTGTCCAGCTGTGTATGTAACATTTTATGTAAACCCTGTTTTTTTGTCTGCATCGAAGTAGAGGTCCTTGTACCTAGCATTGAGTATGGTGGTGACAAAGAGGCTCAGAGAGAATGCCACCGAATCGCTTGTTCACAGCCTCAAGTGCAAGTTAACCCCACGGTCTGTGTCGGCAGTTTTGTTGAGCAAGCGTTTCAATACCATGACAGAGGGTATCATGTCTGCTGCAGACGCAGTTGATGAGCTTATTTCGAGTCAGTTGTATGAATGGAGCTAGGAGTGTGTTCACATTTCCAAGTTTCAAACATGTTCTCAAATGCCATTGAAATGGCAGCAGCAGTATGAGAACCAGCACATTCTTGAGCATGCAATACGGATTTGCTCAGTACGAAATCCTTGTCGACCCACTGTGCTGTCAGGCTCAGAATGCTCATGGGGCGGACATCACTTGTCCAAATGTCAGTCGTGAAGCAAATAGCAGTGACGCCCATAGCAAGTAGCCAATGGATGTGCTTTTCAACAATACTGTGTAACTCCAGTAGGGCAACATTTGAAAAATAGCGCCTACTTGGTAGTGTGTACCGTGGCTCGAGGTGCTCGAGCAGTCGGCGAAAGCCAACATCATCCACGACAGAGAACGGTTGATTGTCAAGGGCAATGCATTCCATTATCTTGGCGTTAATGGATTTCGCCTATGAGAAATGTTCTTACTCTTTCAAATGACTGCTCGACTTGAACTTGTTTCGTTGTTGGAAGTGTGCGCTTAGTTTTTTTCTGCTTTTGTTTGTGGTATTGAAAGATTTCACCTTCTCCCCTCTGGGAATAATAGCAGCACAAATGTTGCATATGGCCTTTTGGTTATCTTCCTTTGAAACTTGAAAACAGATCCACACAGCAGACATTGTGGGCTAGGTTAGGAATGCTGTGAAGCGCGTAATTTTTTGTTGTGCCATTACGTCATATAGGTATGCATATCAGCTTTGACATCGGTTTTGCACATCGGCGTTAAACTAGACAGACATCGGGCCAATGCTGATGTTGGCATTTTTAGCTAATAGTGTCCGAATCTGATATGCTTACCGATATATTGTGCATCCCTAATTATTATACATACTAGATGGACTGGTTACCTTATGCTATACTCCAAAATGTATATCCATGAGTCCGGGATAGAACGTATAGCCCTAGGCCAGGGGTGGGGGGGAAAGTACGGCTCGTGGGATACTTTATTTTTTACTCCTTCATTTCATGGTATCCAATTGGTAGTTACAGTCTTGTCCCATCGCTGGTCGAGAGTCATGCGCCCGGCCCACCACAGGAGTCGCTAGAGTGCGATGGGACAAGGAAATCCTGGCCTGCCAAACCCTCTCCTAACCCAGACAATTCTGAGCCAATTGTGCACCGCCTAATGGGTCTCCCAGTCACGGCCCGCTGTTACATAGCCTGGGATCGAACCCGGGTCTGTAGTGATGCCGCAAGCACTGCCTGAGACCGCTGTGCCACTCGGGAGGCTCCGCAAATTGATTTTAACAAACAATTCGGCCCTCCGTTGAATTTCAAAATCCCGATGTGGCCCTTGAGCCAAAATGTTTGCCCACCCCTGCCCTAGGCGATGCTTTTGGTTCATTGATTGTGCAGTTAGCCTACAATTAGTGAATTTGTATTTAATTTTGAATAGCCTAGTAATAGAGTTTTTATATTTTCATAATTAAAGTAGGTGACACATTACCTTTAGCTATAGATAATATTTAACCACCATGTGTTTCCATCTCTTCCTCGATCTCCTAAATTCCTTACTCGACCGCACAGAAGTGCTGTCAACAGTTTAGTGAAATATGTTTTGTTGGGAAAACATGTTACTATCAATGTTCCCGAACAGATTGTTTCCCAAATTAAGCACTGGGTAGATGCAGGAATAAGGTTCACCTGTTGGGCAGCGAGAGCATGCTCCTCAAACAGTGGTTGATGCATGGAGTGCCTCAGCTGCTCACAAATTAAGCAAATGTTCAATTATAAAACCGTGTTCCTGCCCATTTGATAATATTCAACGGTAAATTGAAAACAATTTGACAGATTAGTAAAGACAAGATTAAATTGAGAATAGTCTGATCGGTGAAAATATGACCACTTGATGAGAGAACAGCTGTGCAGCAGGACCTTTTCTCCCCTACTTTCTCAAATCATCAATAGCCTATAGTTGCACCATGAAGCCCATATATGTTTTGATTTTTAAGACAGTCGAAGTTTGCCAATTAACTCTAAATCTAGCATATAGGACCGGTTACATCAAATAATCACTTTTACGCTCAACATAGCCACTTCCTATGTGCCCTCGCACCATAATAGGAAAAATATCCTTTCTATTTTATTCAGGTCAATTATATTATTCTTACTATAAAATCATGTCACAGGACTTATAAGCATATCTTCTCAGCTAAATTAACCAGCCTACAGCATGGCGCATAGCCAAACAACATAGGCCCACAGTAGGCCAACTCATATTTTGTTCTTCTGAAATACAATTTCTTCATATCATGTTTCTTTAGACCTGAGTAAAATAAATATGTATTATGATGCATATTAAATTAATTTATTAGACTTTTTAAAATGTAGATGTTACAAACGCGTTCATCAGTGGCTTGTAAGCATAGAGGCCTGGAGATGCTAGACATGTTTATGTTAATTATCAGTAAATCACCGTGAGATCGGCAGTATTTTGCAGGACAATAACCGGCTGACAGAAATTCATAAATATTTAAGTGCCTTTGAACGGGGTACGGTAGTAGGTGCCAGGCACACTGGTTTGAGCCAAAAACTGCAACGCTCCTGGGGTTTGCATCGCTACAGTTTCCTGTGTGTATCAAGAATGTTCCACTACCCAAAGAACATCCAGCCAACTTGACACAACTGTAGGAAGCATTGGACTCAACATCGGCCAGCATCCCTGTGGAACGCACCAACAAATTGAGGCTGTTCTGAGGTGCAAAGGGGAGGGAGGGTGCAACTCAATATTAGGAAGGTGTTCCTAATGTTTGGTATACTCAGTGTGCCCTATGGTCAAAAGTAGTGCACCACATATCAAATTGGGTGCCATTTAGGACATAGCCCATGGTATACAGTCCCATGCAGAGTGGACATACAGGAACAGAAGCAGACCACCGTATGTCATTAGCTGTCACCTGAACAGATCAATAAGAGAGAAATGGCATTCCAATTACGATCTAGCCGCTTGGCTCTGAATAGGGATGTGGATCAATCAATATCCAACTCAATGGGGGGGAGGATAAACCCTCAGCATTCTGAATTCTGCCAAAAAAGAAAGGATTCCATGTAGCCTATTGTTTTTCAAATGATGTTTCCAAGTAATTCGTTTTTTAAGCAAAATCTTGCTTAATTGATACAGTAGTGAAGATATTCTGTCTACTTTTGTGATACAATCGGATCTGTTAAAGCCGACCTCCATATGTAATGTGCTCCTTCTAAAATGCCAAATATGGCTGTAGACTTCCATATACTAGTGAGAATTCTGTCGGAAGGAGCCACCGTGGACAGAGAGGTATTCATTTCCTGTGCAGAAGAGAGGAGAGGAGAAAGGCAGGATGATGGAAACCAGCCAATCAACTTTGACCTGGCCTTGTTGTTGACGAGGACGTGCGTGTTTAATTTCCATAACACTGTTATGGTTATTTCACGGCCACACACACACACACACACACACACACACACACACACACACACACACACACACACACACACACACACACACACACACACACACACACACACACACACACACACACACTCTCCTGGATGATCGAAGTCTTGTGAGTTTTTGTGTATGGGTCACACCAACGGTCCCGTCTGTCACCAGGCCGAGGTGATGTCACGTCCGGGTTAGAAGAGAGAGAGAGTGAGAGAGTTATTTTCTCAGCTCTCTGGGTGTGTCCCGAATGGCACCCTATTTTCTATATAGTGCACTATATGGGCACTGATCAAAAGTAGTGGACTATAAAGGACATAGGATGCCATTTGGGAAACAGACTCTGGATGAGACCAACATTTCCAGAGGGTTAAGGAGCAGGAAGTGTGTGTTAGTCTAACAGTGTTCCACACTAAACCTTTACCTGACCTTTCACTTCTCTAACACATTTGAACCCACTGTGTCTAAAATGGCACCCTATTCCATATGTAGGGCACTACTTTTGAACAGGGCCCATAGGTATCTGGTCAAAATTGGTGCACTAGGGAATAGTGTGCCATTTGAGACGCAAATGTAGAATAGGTCAGACATTACTAAAGAGTGGTAAGGAAGAGAGGGGGGTGTAGGTTGTGCTGTCAGTTTTTAGTGGAGGTAGAGAAAATATATAGATGTGAGCCTAACTAGTATAGAAAGAGTAGAAAGCACAAGATGGAAGGGCAGTAACAAGTGATGTGCTGCTCTCCTTACCAAGTAGGCTTTCCCTTTCTCACACACACAGAGAGAGAGAAATATACAACCTCTCCTCTAGTACTGGCTCACAAACTATTTTAATGAAGTTCTCCCCCAGTGGGGGAAAGTGATGCTGTGGCAACCTTGAGAGGGACACTAAGAAAACACCTGCTTCTCCATTCCCACATTAATGATCACGCTACAGAACACAACCAATAACACATCGCGAAACAGTAGAACACATCAAAACAACGCTAGGATGGAAAGAATCTTGAGGCCATCTAATTTTAGGCGCTATTTACTGTGTACACGACACAGATTAAATGGTAGAACATGGGGCGCAGTCAGCGAGGTGGGGAAGTTCATCATCTCTCTGTGATGTAAGATTGCCTTACAGGAAGTGAGCCGGGAAGGGGTTGTTGAGATCAGGGGGAGCTAGCTAAAGGAAAGCGTCACTGGATCTATAGCATTCCAACACCTCAGATGCAGGCCTGCCAGCCAGGTCAACTGAAGTTTGAGGGGGAGCTCTCTCACCTCACAGTCGGTGAACAGGTAGGAGCTGAATTTATACAGAAGCGGTGGTTGCGCTCATGAAAAGAGTTGACTGCAGGATGATTGCTAGTGGAATATTTGTTGTTTCAATCCATAGGCAAGTGTTGATATTTCTGAACAACAATGAATAACAGTTATATGTGCATTTTAAAGTAAGGCATTGGGAGACTCTACGCGGAGTTTGCCAGCACAGACAGTCTGCAGTGTTGAGTGTGGTGATTTGGGGCATAATAAAAAAAAAAAAATGTAACCTTTATTTAACTAGGCAAGTCAGTTAAGAACAAATTATTTTTCACAATGACGGCCTACACCAGCCAAACCCGGATGATGCTGGGCCAGTTGTGCACCGCCCTATGGGACTCCCAATCACGTCCGGTTGTGATAAATGCTGGATTTAGTGACTATAGTGACGCTTCAAGCACTGAGAAGGCGAAATACCCTCACGGCACGAGTGCCTTCCGTTGCTGATGCCTGAGTGATGGACTGGGCCATCCCCGCAGCCTCTGCAATGGATTAGTCCACTGAGACAGGCGCAAAATCAGACAGGTGTCTTGAATGAAAAATATATATAATTTGCAACTGAGACTAAAGAAATCTCAGTCGACCAACAGCCTATTGACCAAACAATTAAATAAAATGTTATTAGTCACATGCGCCGAATACAACATGTGTTGTACAGTGAAATGCTTACCTACGAACCCTTAACAAACAATGCAGTAGGGTTCTCCCGGGTGGTGCAGTGGTTAAGGGCGCTGTACTGCAGCACCAGCTGTGCCACCAGAGACCCTGGGTTCGCGCCCAGGCTCTGTTGCAACCGGCCGTGACCGTGAGGTCCGTGGGGCGACGCACAATTGGCTCAGCGTCGTCCGGGTTAGGGAGGGCTTGGCCGGTAAGGATATCCTTGACTCATCGCGCACCAGCGACTCCTGTGGCGGGCCGGGCGCAGTGCGCGCTAACCAAGGTTGCCAGGTGCACAGTGTTTCCTCCGACACATTGGTGCGGCTGGCTTCCGGGTTGGATGAGCGCTGTGTAAAGAAGCAGTGCGGCTTGGTTGGGTTGTGTATCGGAGGACGCATGACTTTCAACCCTCATCTCTCCCGAGCCCGTTCGGGAGTTGTAGCGATGAGACAAGATAGCTACTAAACAATTGGATACCACGAAATTGGGGAGGAAAAAGGGGTCAAATAAAAAATAATAAAAAACGGATAAGAATAAAGAGCAGCAGTAAAATAACAATAGCGAGACTATATACAGGGGGGTACCAGCACAGAGTCAATGGGCGGGGGCACCAGCTTAGTTGAGGTATTATGTACATGTAGGTAGAGTTATTAAAGTGACTATGCATAGATGATAACAACAGAGAGTAGCAGTGGTGTAAAAGAGGGGGAGGGGCAATGCAAATAGTCTGGGTGGCCATTTGATTAGATGTTCAGGAGTCTCATGGCTCGGGGGTAGAAGCCTCTTGGACCTAGACTTCTCGCTCCGGTACCATTTGCCGTGCGGTAGCAGAGAGAACAGTCTATGACATGGGTGGCTGGAGTCTTTGACAATGTTTAGGGTCTTCCTCTAACACCGCCCAGTATAGAGGTCCTGGGCCATTCACACTACCCTCTGTAGTGCCTTGCGGTCTGAGGCCAAGCAGTTGCCATACCAGGCAGTGATGCAGACAGTCCGGATGCTCGATGGTGCAGCTGTGGAACCTTTTGAGGATCTGAGGACCCATGCCAAATCTTTTCAGACTCCTGAGAGGGAATAGCTTTTGTTGTGCCCTCTTCATGACTGTCTTGGTGTGCTTGGACCATGTTAGTGTGTTGGTGATGTGGACACCAAGAACTTGAAGCTTTCAGCCTGCTCCACCGCAGCCCCGTCGATGAGAATGGGGGCGTGCTCGGTCCTATTTTTCCTGTTGTCCACAATCATCTCCTTTGTCTTGATCACATTGGGGGAGAGGTTGTTGCCCTGGCACCACATGGCCAGGTCTCTCACCTCCCTATAGGCTCGTCGCTGATCAGACCTACCACGGTTGTGAAATCAGCAAACTTAATGATGGTGTTGGAGTCGTGCCTGGCCGTGCAGTCATGAGTGAACAGGGAGTACAGGAGGGAAATGAGCATGCATCCCTGAGAGGCCCCTGTGTTGAGGATCAGCGTGGCGGACGTGTTGTACCTACCCTTACCACCTGGGGGAGGGCTGTCAGGAAGTCCAGGATCCAGTTGCAGAGGGAGGTGTTTAGTACCAGAGTCCTGAGCTTACTGATGAACTTTGAGGGCACTAGTGTTGAACGCTGAGCTGTAGTCAATGAATAGCATTCTCATATTGGTGTTCCTTTTGTCCAGGAGGGAAAGGGCAGTGTGGAGTGCAATAGAGATTATATAATCTGTGGATCTGTTGGTGTGGTATGCAAATTGGAGTGGGTCTAGGGTTTCTGGGATTGTGGTGTTGATGTGAGCCATGACCAGCCTTTCAAAGCACTTCATGGCTACAGGCATGAGTGCTATGAGTTGGTGGTAATTTAGGCCAGTTACCTTTGTGCTCTTGGGCACAGGCACTATGGTGGTTGGCTGAAAACATGTAGGTATTAGACTCGGACAGGGAGAGGTTGAAAATATCAGTGAAGACACTTGCCAGTTGGTCAGCACGTGCTCGCAGTACACATCGGCTGCGGAGAGCGTGATCACACAGTCTTCCAGAACAGCTGGTTCTCTCATGCGTGTTTCAGTGTTATTTGCCTAGATGCGA